>NC_084556.2:41628333-42274166 GCF_033978685.3 Nerophis lumbriciformis
AGGAAATATGTTTAAATAACTTTCATATTGAATGTGGCAGTTATACTGTTATTATGTGTAAAACCAAATTGTTGTATTTGCAAACCTTACAAAAACAACTGATTCTAGTAAAACTCACATAGATTCAATATTACAGGCATTTTTAGACATTTCACATGTTTGAATACAGTTTTATTGCTTTTTTCGTTAGGGCAAGTCCGATCGGCAGGAGGCCACGGGGAAGACCCAGGACACATTGGGAAGACTATGTCTCAGGCTGGCCTGGGAACGCCTCGGGATCCCCCGAGAAGAGCTGGACAAAGTGGCTGGGGAGAGGGAAGTCTGGGCTTCCTGCTTAGGCTGCTTCCCCCGCAACCCGACCTCGGATAAGCGGAAGAAAATGGATGGATTTAGTATGACAGTTATACTGTCATATTGAGTAAAAAAAACTATTTTTCATAGATTCAATATTACAGGCATCTTTAGATGGATTGCATGTTTGGTTTTGGAGATATGTTTATACAACTTTCATATTTAGTATGTCAGTTATACTGTCATATTGAGTAAAAAAAAACAACTTGTGTCTGCAAACCTTACAAAAGATTATTATTCTAGTAAAACTAACAAAGATACATTTTTCCAAGCATTATTAGCATTTGTTGTTTTGGAGTTATAATGCTTGCATTGAGAGGCGACGGGCTCGGGTGGCAATTCTTGTTGCCCCCCGGCTCAAAGCCTGCACGTTGGAGTTCAACCCAGTGGACCAGTGGGTAGCTTTCCTCCGCCTTCGGGTGGGGGGACGGGTCCTGACTGTTGTTTGGCCTTACGCGCCAAACGGCAGCTCAGAGTACCCACCCTTTTTGGATTCACTCGAGGGAGTACTGGAAAGTGCTCCACCGGGTGATTCCCTCGTTCTACTGGGGGCCTTCAACGCTCATCTTGGCAACAACAGTGAAACCTGGAGAGGCGTGATTGGGAAGAATGGCCGCCCGGATCTGAACCCGAGTGGTGTTTTGTTATTGGACTTTTGTGCTCGTCACAGATTGTCAATAACAAACACCAAGTTCAAACATAAGGGTGTCCATATGTGCACTTGGCACCAGGACACCCTAGGCCGCAGTTCCATGATCGATTTTGTAGTTGTGTCATCGGATTTGCGGTCTCATGTTTTGGACACTCGGGTGAAGAGAGGGGCGGAGCTTTCTACCGATCACCACCTGGTGGTGAGTTGGCTGCGATGGTGGGGGAGGATGCCTGACAGACCTGGCAGGCCCAAACGCATTGTGAGGGTTTGCTGGGAACGCCTCCGGAAGAACTTTGAACATGTCACGAGGGAGGCGCTGGACATTGAGTCTGAGTGGACCATGTTCCGTGCCTCTCTTGTCGAGCCGGCTGATTGGAGCTGTGGCCGCAAGGAGTTTGGTGCCTGTCGTGGCGGTAATCCTAGAACCCGCTGGTGGACACCAGCAGTGAGGGATGCCGTCAAGCTGAAGAAAGAGCCTATCGGGTCCTTTTGGCTCCTGGGACTCCAGAGGCAGCCGACAGGCCAAGCGAAGTGCGGCTTCAGCGGTCGCAGAGGCAAAAACTCGGACATGGGAGGAGTTTGGAGAAGCCATGGAAAACGACTTCCAGACGGCTTCAAAGCGATTCTGGACCACCATCCGCCGGCTCAAGGGGGGGCAGCAGTGCACTGTAACACCGTGTATGGTGAGGATGGTGCGCTGCTGACCTCTACTGCAGCTGTTATTGATCGGTGGAGGGAATACTTCGAAGACCTCCTTAATCCCACCAACATGTCTTCCTATGAGGAAGCAGTGCCTGGGGAATCTGTGGTGGGCTCTCCTATTTCTGGGGCTGAGGATGCCAAGGTAGTTAAAAAGCTCCTCAATGGCAACGCCCTGGGGGTGGATGAGATCCGTCCGGAGTTCCTTAAGGCTCTGGATGCTGTGGGGCTGTCTTGGTTGACAAGACTCCGCAACATCGCGTGGACATCGGGGGCGGTACTTCTGGATTGGGAGACCGGGGTGGTGGTTCCTCTCTTTAAAAGGGGAACCAGAGGGTGTGTTTCAACTATCGTGAGATCACACTCCTCAGTCTTCCCGGTAAGGTCTATTCATGTGTACTGGAGAAGAGGCTACGCCGGATAGTCGAACCTCGGATTCAGGAGGAACAGTGTGGTTTACGTCCTGGTCGTGGAACTGCGGACCAGCTTTATACTCTCGGCAGGGTCCTTGAGGGTGCATGGGAGTTTGCCCAACCAGTCTACATGTGCTTTATGGACTTGGAGAAGGCATTCGACCATTTACCCCTGGAAGTCCTGTGGGGAGTGCTTAGAGAGTATGGGGTAACGGACTGTCTTATTGTGGCGGTTCGCTCCCTTTGCAAGAGTCAGAGCTTGGTCCGCATTGCCGGCAGTAAGTCGGACCCGTTTCCAGTGAGGGTTGGACTCCGCCAAGGCTGCCCTTAGTCACCGATTCTGTTCATAACCTTTATGGACAGAATTTCTAGGCGCAGTCAGGGCGTTGAGGGGATCCGGTTTGGTGTCTGCAGGATTAGGTCTCTGCTATTTGCAGATGATGTGGTCCTGATGGGTTCATCTGGCCAAGATCTTCAGCCCTCACTGGATCGGTTCGCAGACGAGTGTGAAGTGACTGGGATGTGAATCAGCACCTCCAAGTCCGAGTCCATGGTTCTCGCCCGGAAAAGGGTGGAGTGCCATCTCCGGGTTGGGGAGGAGATCTTGCCCCAAGTTGAGGAGTTCAAGGACCTCAGAGTCTTGTTCACGAGTGAGGGAAGAGTGGATCGTGAGATCGACAGGCGGAACGGTGCGGCGTCTTCAGTAATGCGGACGCTGTATTGATCCGTTGTGGTGAAGAAGGAGCTGAGCCGGAAGGCAAAGCCCTCGATTTACCGGTCGATCTACGTTCCCATCCTCACCTATGGTCATGAGCTTTGTGTCATGGCCGAAAGGACAAAATCACGGGTACAAGCGGCCGAAATGAGTTTCCTCCGCCGGGTGGCGGGGCTCTCCCTTAGAGATAGGGTGAGAAGCTCTGTCATCCGGGAGGAGCTCAAAGTAAAGCCATTGCTCCTCCATTTCGAGAGGAGCCAGATGAGGTGGTTCGGGCATCTGGTCAGGATGCCACCCGAACGCCTCCCTAGGGAGGTGTTTCGGTCACGTCTGACCGGTAGGAGGCCCAGGAAGACCCAGGAAACGGGAAGCTTATCTCTCCCGGCTGGCCTGAGAACGCCCCAGGATCCCCCGGGAGGAGCTGGACGAAGTGGCTGGGGAGAGGAAAGTCTGGGCTTCCCTGCTTAGGCTGCAGCCCCCGCAACCCGACCTCGGATAAACGGAAGAAAATGGATGGCTGGATGGATGGAGTTATGTTTAAATAACTGTCATAAAGAGTAAAACCTCATTTTTGTATTTGTAAACCTTACCAAAACAACTGATTTTAGCAAAACTCACACAGATTCAATATTACAGGCATTTTTAGACATTTTGCTTATTTGGTGTAGGAATTATGATGGAATACATTGTTTTTGCTTATTTCGCATTATCTCAGGATTTTAAGAACTTTACTGTCATATAGAGGAAACCAAATACTTTTTGTGTTTGCAAGCCTTAAAAAAGCATATGTTTCGAGTAAAACTCACAAGAATGCCTTATTTCAGGCATTATTAGCCATTTTTTATGTGTAGTTTAGGCATACTTGCCAATACTCCTGGATTTTCCAGGAGACTCCCGAAATTCAGCGCCTCTCACGAAAACCTCCCGGGACAAATTTTCTCCCGAAAATCTCCCGAAATTCAGGCTGATCTGAGTGAGGACAGCCTGTATTCATGTCTGCTTTCCCACGATATAAACAGCATGCCTGCCCAATCACGTTATAACTGTAGAATGATCGAGGGCGAGTTCTTGGTTTCTTATGTGGGTTTATTGTTAGGTAGTTTCATTAACGTCCTCCCAGCGCGGTAACAACACAAAACAACAGCAGTCACGTTTTCGTCTACCGTAAAGCAGTTTGTCTGCCGTAAACAGCAATGTTGTGACACTCTTTAAACAGGGCAATACTGCCATCTACTGTACATGCATATGTGACAATAACATCCAGGGCTTTTAGAGAGTGCAGTGCACAACTGCGCACACAACAAGGAGACAAAGCAGAAGAACGCGGAAGATACAGCCATGGCGACGCCGACGACAAGTAAGATGAAGAAACATGCTTATAAGTTCCAAGCCGCAGCTGCGATTGGACCTGGATAGCCTCCGGGAAGAAGTAGTGGAATACCAAGTGCTTGGCAGTGAAGATCTTCCTCAGGAAGCAAAGATTGACCGGTTTTTGGCCATGCTCGGGAGGGATGGAAAATTCCAGACTCTCGTGCATTTGATGAAAGCACTTTTGTGCGTGCCACACAGCAATGCATCATCAGAGAGGTTGTTCAGCATGGTTATAAAAATAGTGACAGAGAATAGAACAAGGATGGACAATTCAACCCTTAACTCAACAATGAGTAGATGAGTGTTATGTGTGTGTATATGTGTAAATAAATGAAAACTGAAATTCAAGTATTTATTTTATATATATATATATATATATATATATATATATATATATATATATATATATATATATATATATATATATATATATATATATATATATATATATATATGTCTTATATCTCCTGATGATTGAGGGAACCCCTCATGAAACAGGCCTGTAAAGATGAAGTAGTCTTGTGATTTTTTTCCCCACACATACATATATATATATATAGCTATACATACATATATATATATATATAGCTATACATACATATATATATATATATATATATATATATATATATATATATATATATATATATATATATATATATATATATATATATATATATATATATATATAAATATATATATATATATATATATATATATATATATATATATATATATATATATATATATATATGAAATACTTGACTTGGTGAATTCTAGCTCTAAATATACTCCTCCCCTCTTAACCACACCCCCAACCACGCCCCCACCCCACCCCTGACCATGCCTTCCCCACCCCCACCTCCTGAAATCGGAGGTCTCAATGTTGGCAAGTATGAGTTTAGGAGTTATGTTTAAATAACTGTCATAGTGAGTGTGGCAGTTACACTGTCATATTGAGTAAAAAAAACTAACTTGTGTCTTTGCAAACCTCACAAAAGAAAACGTTTCTAATAAAAATCACAAAGATACATTTCTTCACGCATTATTAGACATTTTTCATGTGTGGTTTAGGAATTATGTTTAAATAACTGTCATATTGAGTGTGGCAGTTATACTGTCATTATGTGTAAAACCTAATTTTGTATTTCCAAACCTTATAAAAACAACTGATTCTAGTAAAACATAGATTCAATTTTACAGGCATTTTTAGACATTTTACATGTTTGGTTTAGGAGTTGTGTTTGAATACATTTTTTATTTTTTATTCTTATTGTTGCTTTTTATTTTTATTCTATTGTAATATGTTTCTATTTTGTTTCAATTTATACCCCCATTATTTACTTTTCACTTTTTACAATTTTGTACACTACTGCTGGAATTTAAATTTTCCTGAGGGAACTCTCCTGAAGGAATCAATCAAGTACTATCTATGTATCTATCTATTTATGTCTCCTGGCTGGCCTGTAAATGCCTCGGGATCCCCCGAGAAGAGCTGGACAAAGTGGCTGGGGAGAGGAAAGTCTGGGCTTCTCTGCTTAGGCTGCTGCCCCCGCAACCTGACCTCGGATAAGCAGGAAGAAAATGGATGGATTTAGTATGACAGTTATACTGTCATATTAAGTAAAAAAATAACTTGGGTCTTTGCAAACATTACAAAATATATTTTTTCTAGTAAAACTCACTAAGATACATAACTCAAGGCATTATTAGCCATTTTGCATGTGTGGTTTAGGACTTATGTTTAAATAATCGTCAGATTGAGTGTGACAGTATACTGTCATAGTGAGTAAAACCCATATTTTGTAATTGCAAACCTTATGAAAACAAATGATTCTACTAAAACTCACATGGATACAATATTACGGGCAATACGGCCTAACCAATCTGGCGCCCTAGGCAAGATTTTAGGTGGCGCCCCCCCACATCGGCAGTGAAGTGTATATACTCACAAGAAACCGAATAGCTTTGTCTTTGACCTTTTTTTTTACTTACAACCAGAGGTGGGTAGTAACGCGCTACATTTACTCCGTTACATCTACTTGAGTAAATTTTGGGATAAATTGTACTTCTAAGAGTAGTTTTAATGCAACATACTTTTACTTTTACTTAAGTATATTTATAGAGAAGGAACGCTACTTTTACTCCGCTACTTTTATCTACATTCAGCTCGCTACTCGCTACTAATTTTTATCGATCTGTTAATGCACGCTTTGTTTGTTTTGGTCTGTCAGACAGACCTTCAAAGTGCCTGCCTTACTGGTGACGTTTCACTTCGTTCCACCAATCAGATGCAGTCACTGGTGACGTTGGACCAATCAAACAGAGCCAGGTGGTCACATGACCTGACTTAAACAAGTTGAAAAACTTATTGGGGTGTTACCATTTAGTGGTCAATTGTACGGAATATTTACTGTACTGTGCAATCTAATCATAAAAGTTCCAATCAATCAATCAAAAGTGTGAAGGAAAAAATATACTTTTTTTATTTCAACCGTACATCCCGTCAAAAGCCTCAAGACTGACCGCACATGAGGATGTTCCTGTCTTCACAATAAAAGTGCCGCTCCATCGCGCCTGCGCTTTCAAAACAAGAGTCTCCGAAAGCCAGCGCGAACAAGCTAGCAAGCTACGGAGTTTGACGCCAATATATTTCTTGTAAAGTGTATAAAAACGAATATGGAAGCTGGACAAACAAGGTGCCAAAAACCAACCACTTTCATGTGGTATTAGACAGAAAGGAGGAACTTTTCTTCTCCTCCATTTGAAAACGTGGACGTTATCATCACTACTGTCTGATTACAGTCAACGCAAGTCATCAGAATCAGGTAATACACCAACTTATATTCTAGTCTGCATGAAAGAAAATAATCTATATGTTAAACATGCATGTATATTCATTAAAACATCTTTAACATGTAAACAAAAACAGCAAAATAAATACATATAAATTATATACTGTATATATCAATGTATATGTATGTATATATATATATATATATATATATATATATATATATATATATATATATATATATATATATATATATATATATATATGTGTGTGTGTGTGTATGTTACTCATCAGTTACTCAGTACTTGAGTAGTTTTTTCACAACATACTTTTTACTTTTACTCAAGTAAATATTTGGGTGACTACTCCTTACTTTTACTTGAGTAATAAATCTCTAAAGTAACAGTACTCTTACTTGAGTACAATTTCTGGCTACTCTAGCCACCTCTGCTTACAACTATACCTAATATATAAAGGGGTGGAAAAGTGACTATTACCTGCACGGCAAACATTAGCTAACCAGAAGGCAATAACAATGTAAACAAAAACACCTGCTTAAAAGATCTAATACAAATGTCCCTGAGGAATGTAAGGTGGGAGTACTGTAATTACCTACCGTTACATTATTATTTTCCATAACAATTTAGCCCCCTCCACAATATTAACCCGACGTTAAAACAGAACTAGCTATTTATTGATTAGCAATTGCCGAATCATGTAACATTAGCTTAATGCTAAAAAGCCAGGTTACTATCACATTCTGTAACAGACAAATAATTTCATGTAGGCTAACGTTACCTACCTGCTACCTCTGTCTTTTCTCGTTTCTCCTCCTCTTCTTTTCTCTTTTTTCTTCCCTGGGCACCTGACAGTTTTGGCCGTTTTGACATCTTGTGTTGATTTTTTGATGTGGTGACGTCCAAAAAGAGTCATGATACGGGAAAGGGGGGGGGGGGGGGGGGGGGGGCACCGTGCGGGGGGAAGGGTGGGGGGCGTAATGTTGTAACAAATAATATTTCTATTAAATAGGCTTTAATTTGCATTTTAATTAACGTGGGATTATTTTTTGTATTTAGAAATAATAGTACCAACTTTTTTCTTTTTTTTTTTTCTCCAACATTTGTGGCACTGGCGTGGCGCCCCCTGATGGACGGCGTCCTTAGCATTTGCCTATGCGGCCTATGCCACGGGCCGGCCCTGATTACGGGCATTTTTAGACATAATGCATGTTTGGTTTTGGAGTAATGTTTATATATTTTTCATATTTTGTATGACAGTAATACTGTCATATTGAATAAAAAAAACTAACTTGTATCTGTACAAACCTTAAAAAATATTTTTTTCCCTGTAAAACTCACAAAGAGACATTTCTCCAGGCATTATTAGCCATTGTGCACATGTGGTTTAGGAGTTATGTTTAAATAAATGTCAAATTGAATGTGGCAGTTATACTGTTATTATGAGTAAAACCTAATTTTTGTAAATGTTAACCTTACCACAATACCTGATTCTGGTAAAACTCACATAGATTCAATATTACAGGCATTTTTAGACATTTTACATGTTTGGTTTAGAGTTGTGTTTGAATACATTTGTATTGCTTTTTTCATTAGGGCAAGTCCGACGGGCAGGAGGCCGCGGGGAAGACCCAGGACACATTGGGAAGACTATGTCTCCCGGCTGGGCTGTCGAACGCCTCGGGATCCCCCGAGATGAGCTGGACGAAGTGGTTGGGGATAGGGAAGTCCGGGCTTCTCTGCTTAGGCTGCTGCCCCTGCAACCGGACCTCGGATAAGCGGAAGAAAATGGATGGATTTAGTATGACAGTTGTACTGTCATATTAAGTAAAAAAAACTAACTTACAAAATATATTTTTTCTAGTAAAACTCACAAAGATACATATCTACAGGCATTATTAGCCATTTTGCATGTGTGGTTTAGGAGTTATGTTTAAATAACTGTCATATTGAATGTGGCAGTAATACTGTCATCATGACCTAATTTTTGTAATTGTAAACCTTACCAAAATACCTGATTCTGGTAAAACTCACAAAGATTCAATATTACAGGCATTTTTAGACAGATTACATGTTTGGTTTTGGGGTTATGTTTATACAACTTTCATATTTAGTATAACAGTTATACTATCATATTGAGTACAAAAAACAAAAATGTGTTTCTTTGCAAACCATACAAAAGATCATTGTTTTAGTTAATCTAACAAAGATACATTTCTCCAAGCATTATTAGTCATTTTGCATTTGTTGTTTAGGAGTTATGTTTAAATAACTGTCATAGTGAGTAAAACCTAATTTTTGTATTTGCAAAAACCTTACAAAAACAACTGATTCTAGTAAAACTCACATGGATGCAATATTGCAGGCATTTTTAGACATGATGCATGTTTGATTTTGGAGTTGTGTTTATATAACTTTCATATTTAGTATTACAGTAATACTGTCATGAGTAATAAAAACTAACTTGTGTCTTTACAAACCTTACAAAATATTTTTTTTCCTGCAAAACTCACAAAGAGACATTTCTCCAGGCATTATTAGCCATTTGGCATGTGTGGTTTAGGAGTTATGTTTAAATAACTGTCAGATTGAGTGTGACAGTATACTGTGAGTAAAACCCATATTTTGCATTTGCAAACCTTACAAAAACAACTGATTCTAGTAAAACTCACATGGATACAAAATTACAGGCATTTTTAGAGATAATGCATGTTTGGTTTTGGAGTTATGTTTATATAACTTCCATATTTAGTATGACAGTAACACTGTCATATTTAGTAAAAAAAAACTAACTTGTGTCGGTACAAACATTACGAAATATTTTTTTTCCAGTAAAACTCACAAAGAGACATTTCTCCAGGCATTAATAGCCATTGTGCATGTGTGGTTTAGGAGTTATGTTTAAATAGATGTCAAATTGAATGTGGCAGTTATACTGTCATTATGAGTGAAACCTAATTTTTGTAATTGTAAACCTTACCAAAATACCTGATTCTGGTAAAACTCACATAGATTCAATATTACATGCATTTTTAGACGGATTGCATGTTTGGTTTTGGAGTTTTGATTATAAAACTTTCATATTTAGTATGACAGTTATACTGTCTATTACCATTGAGTAAAAAAAAACCTAACTTGTGTCTTTGCAAACCTTACAATAGATCGTTATTCTAGTAAAGACTTAGACTTAGACTTTCTTTTTATTGTCATTCAAATTTGAACTTTACAGCACAGATAAGAACGAAATGTCGTAGTGCAGGATAAAAAAGCAATAAGGTGCATATTTCGATAAATAAATATATATAAATAATATATAAATACTATATATATATATATATATATACATATATATATAATAAATAAATATATATAAATAGATAAATAGATTACTGTGCAGATAAATATATTGCACTTTTTCCACATGCGCCCACGTTTATGGGTGTATGTTATATTGTTTATTTCATTCCAGCGAGTTAATTCATTTTGAGGGGAGTTGAGGAGATCATTTAATTATGATGCGTTCAAGAGTCTTACGGCCTGAGGGAAGAAGCTGCTACAGAAGCTGGAGGTTCTGCTTCGGAGGCTGCGGAACCTCTTTCTAGAGTCCAGCAGTGAAAACTGTCCTTGGTGGGGGTGGGAGGAGTCTTTGCAAATTTTCTGAGCCCTGGTCAGGCAGCACTTTTTGCGATCTCCTGGATAGGAGGAAGAGGAGTCCTGATGATCTTTTCCGCCGTCCTCACCACTCTCTGGAGATACTTCCAGTCTGAGGCACTGCAGGCTCCAGTCCAGACAGAGATACTGTTGGTCAGCAGGCTCGCTATAACAACGATACATCTCTCCAAGCATTATTAGCTATTTTGCATTTGTTGTTTAGGAGTTATGTTTAAATAACTGTCAAAGTAAATAAAACCTAATTTTGGTATTTGAGAACCTTACAAAAACAACTGATTCTAGTAAAACTCACACAGATACAATATTACAGGCATTTTTAGACATAATACATGTTTGGTTTTGGAGTAATGTTTGGCGCAGTGGAAGAATGGCCGTGCGCGACCCGAGGTTCCCTGGTTCAATCCCCACCTAGTACCAACCTCGTCATGTCCGTTGTGTCCTGAACAAGACACTTCACCCTTGCTCCTGATGGGTGCTGGTTAGCGCCTTGCATGGCAGCTCCCTCCATCAGTGTGTGAATGGGTAAATGTGGAAGTAGTGTCAAAGCGCTTTGAGTACCTTGAAGGTAGAAAAGCGCTATACAAGTACAACCCATTTATTTATATATAGTATGACAGCTATACTGTTATATTGAGTAAAAAAAACTAACTTGTGTCTTTACAAACCTAACACAATATATTTTTTCTAGTAAAACTCACAAAGAGACATTTCCCCAGGTATTATTAGCCATTGTGCATGTGTGGTTTAGGAGTTATGTTTAAATAAATGTCAAATTTAATGTGGCAGGTATACTGTCATGAGTAAAACCTAATTGTTGTAATTGTAAACCTTACCAAAATACCTGATTCTGGTAAAACTCACATAGATTGAATATTACATGCATTTTTAGACGGATTGCTTGTTTGGTTTTGGAGTTATGTTTTTACAACTTTCATATTTAGTATGACAGTTATACTGTCATAGAGTAAAAAAAACAAATAACTTGCGTCTTTGCAAACCTTACAAAGATCATTATTCTGGTAAAGACTTAGACTTTCTTTTTATTGTCATTCAAATTTGAACTTTACAGCATAGATAACACAATTTCGTTACATAAGCTCATGGTAGTGCAGGATAAAAAAGCAATAAGGTGCATTTATAAATAAATAAATAAAAATAATATATAAATATATATATACAAAATAAATAAATATACTTAAATATATATAAATAAATAAAAATATTACTGTGCAGATAAATATATTGCACTTTTTCCACATGCGCCCACGTTTATGGGTGTATGTTATATTGTTTTTTGTTTATTCCAGCGAGTTAATCCATTTTGAGGGGAGTTGAGGGGATAATTTAATTATAATGCGTTCAAGAGTCTTACGGCCTGAGGGAAGAAGCTGGAGGTTCTGCTTCGGAGGCTGCGGAACCTCTTTCTAGAGTCCAGCAGTGAAAACAGTCCTTGGTGGGGGTGGGGGGAGTCTTTGCAAATTTTCTGAGCCCTGGTCAGGCAGCGCTTTTTGCGATCTCCTGGATAAGAGGAAGAGGATTCCTGAAGATCTTTTCCGCGGTCCTCACCACTCTCTGGAGAGACTTCCAGTCTGAGGCACTGCAGGCTCCAGTCCAGACAGAGATGCTGTTGGTCAGCAGGCTCTCTATAACAAAGATACAGTTCTCCAAGCATTATTAGCTATTTGCATTTGTTGTTTAGGATTTATGTTTAAATAACTGTCATAGTGAGTAAAACCTAAATTTTGTATTTACAAACCTTACAAAAACAATTGATTCTAGTAAAACTCAGATACAATATCAAAGGCATTTTTAGACATAATGCATGTTTGGTTTTGGAGTTGTGTTTATATAACTTTCATATTTAGTATTACAGTAATACTGTCATATTGAGTAAAGAAAAAACAACTAACTTGTGTCTTTACAAACCTTACAAAATATTTTTCCCAGTAAAACTCAAAGATACATTTCTACAGGCATTATTATCCATTTTGCATGTGCGGTTTAGGATTTATGTTTAAATAAGTGTCATATTGAGTGTGAAAGTCATAGTGAGTAAAACAAACTAACTTGTGTCTTTGCAATGCTTACAAAAGAAAATGTTACTAGTAAAACTCACAAAAGATACATTTCTTCATGCATTATTAGAAAATGTTCATGTGTAGTTTAGGAGTTATGTTTTAATAACTGTCAAATTGAGTGTAGCAGTTATACTGTCATTAAGTGTTAAACCTAATTTTTGTATTTGCAAACCTTACAAAAACAACTGATTCTAGTAAAACTCTTATAGATTCAATATTGCAGGCATTTAGACATTTCACATGTTTGGTTTAGGAGTTGTGTTTGAATACATTTTAATTGCTTTTTTCGTTAGGGCAAGTCCGACCGGCAGGAGGCCACAGGGAGGCCCCAGGACACATTGGGAAGACTATGTCAGCCGGCTGGCCTGGGAACGCTTCGGGATCCCCCGAGAAGAGCTGGACGAAGTGGCTGGGGAGAGGGAAGTCTGGGCTTCTCTGCTTAGGCTGCTGCCCCCGCAACCCGACCTCGGATAAGCGGAAGAAAATGGATACATTTAGTATGACAGTTATACTATTATATTGAGTAAAAAAAACTAACTTGTGTCTTTAAAAAACCTTACAAATTATATGTTTTCTAGTAAAACTCACAAAGATACATCTCCAGGCAATATAAGCCTTTTTGCATGTGGTTTAGGGGTTATGTTTAAATAACTGCCATATTGAATGTGGCAGTTATACTGTCATGAGTAAAACCTAATTTTTGTAATTGTAAACCTTACCAAAATACCTGATTCTGGTAAAACTCAGATTCAATATTACAGGGATTTTTAGACGGATTGCATGTGTAGTTTTGAAATTATGTTTATACAACTTTCTTATTTAGTATGACAGTGATACTATCATATTGAGTAAAAAAACTAACTTGTGTCTTTGCAAACCTTACAAAAGAACATTTTAGTAAAACTCAAAGATACATCTCCAGGCATTATTAGCCATTTTGCATTTGTTGTTTAGGAGTTATGTTTAAATAACTGGCATAGTGAGTAAAACTTAATTTTTGTATTTGCAAACCTTACAAAAACAACTGATTCTAGTAATACTCACATGGATACAATATTACAGGCATTTTTAGACATAATGCATGTTTGGTTTTAGAGTTATGTTTATATAACTTTCATATTTAGTATGACAGTAAAACTGTCGTATTGAGTAAAAAAAACTAACTTGTGTCTTTGCAATCCTTACAAAAGATCATTATTCTAGTAAAACTCACAAAGATACATTCCTCCGGGCATTATTAGCCACTTTGCATGTGTGGTTTAGGAGATATGTTTTAAACAACTGTCATATTTAGGTGGCAGTTATATGTCTATGCGTAAAACCTAATTATTGTATTTGCAAATCTTTCAAAAACAACTGATTACAGTAATTGTCACATAGTTTTAATATTACAGGTATTTTTAGACATTTTGCATTGTTGGTTTAGGAATTATGTTGCAATACATATTTTTATTGCTTTTTTTGCATTATCTCAGGATTGTAAAAATATTAGTCAAATTGAGTAAAAAACTACTGATTGGGTGTGGCAGTTATACTGTCATTATGTGTAAAACCTAATTGTTGTATTTGCAAACCTTACAAAAACAACTGATTGTAGTAAAACTCACATGGATAAAATATTACAGGCATTTTTAGACATAATACATCTTTGGTTTATGAATCGTGTTCGATTGCTCCTGCTCACAGAACCACACAGCCAGCGCACAACACACGAGCCACAAGCCCACAGCCCAAGGCAGTTAAATACCCCTGCAAATCCACAAGGCACGACACTTACTTTGGAGTCAGAGTTTCCTCTGCCCCTGCGTATTGTGGGATTCTGGGGGTTCTTTTCGGTAGCCTGCGGGTCTGCTGGGTAGTCTTGGGGATTCCTTCTCAACCTGCGCGCGTTCACCCGGTCCTCCTTGTCAAGCCTGACGATCCTCCTGGTCGCTCCTTTTTAAATGTGTGCAGCCCTAATGCTCCACAGGTGCGTCTGATTTCAGGTGCCGTTCGATTGGGCACTTTGGTTGTCAGGGGCAACAAGCTAAAAGGGGCAACGTCTTAAAATGCCAGCAAAGTCCACAAGGAATAAACTTATGCAATTAAAAATACAGTCAAAGTCCTCAAAGTGTCAAAACATGCAATCAAATTGTAAAATGTAAAAACATGCAATTAAAATCTACAACAATAAAAACGCTCAGACATGCATGACAATGAAACAAAAAAAATAAAATCCCCTACTTGTGTCCCATCACATCCCCCCCATACATTATCGTTGTCAGTCCCTGCAACGGGGGGAACTCTCGTCTGCATAGCGGGCAGGCAACTGTCAGTCAAAGCCTTTTTTAGCTCTTCAAAGGACGTCTAACACTCTGGTGTCCACACTATTTTGTGGGCCTGTGCCTTCTTGTCGGTGGGACGGCCAGTGAGGCCGTCCCACCGACATTTATTTAGGGGACGGGCTATTTTAGCAAACCCAGCCACAAAACGTTGGTAATAGCCTGCCAATCCAAGAAACGCTCTCACTTCCTTGACAGTGGTCGGAGCGGCCCAGTCCTGTACTGCCTTAATTTTACCTGAGTCCGGTCTCACTCCATCCCGATCCACCACGTGTCCCAAGAATTTCACCTCACGCTGAAAGAGCTTGCACTTAGAGGGCTTGAGTTTAAGTCCATGTCGCTGCAACCGTTCAAACACCTGGTCCAGGTGCTGTAGATGGGCAGTGAAATCAACAGAAAAAATTATTATGTCATCAAGATAAACCAACAATGATTCCGCTATTTGACCATTCAAACAATGATGTATAAGCCGTTGGAAAGTGGCAGGTGCATTGCATAGACCAAATGGCATGCGTTCAAACTGGAACAGTCCGAGGAGAGTTGTGAATGCAGTCTTTTCACGATCGTCCGGGTGCACCTCCACTTGCCAATACCCACTAGCGAGGTCTAAGGTCGAAAACCATTCAGATTTGCTCAGACCAGTTAGGGTCTCTTCGATTCAGGGGAACGGAAAGGCGTCTTTATGTGTAACTAAGTTTAACCTCCGGTAGTCTACACAAAAGCGCCAACTCCCATCCTTTTTGCGGACTAACACTATAGGCGCTGCCCAGGGATTGCAGCTTTCCTTTATCACTCTCTGTTCAAGCATACCTGAAAGCATGCAGTGTCTTCACTTCCTTATGCAACAGAGGCGGGATGGGTCGGTATCTCTCCCTGGTAGGGGCGGAATCTCCAGTCAGTATCCTGTGTTGCACAACACTGGTCCTTCCAAAGTCCTCATGTTGTGCAAACACCTTCTCCCACTTCGCCAGCAGGGCGCGTAGCTGCACCTGTTGCTGCTCAGACAGATCCGGCTTATCACTCAAATCCCTAACATCTGGGGACAGTTCTGGATTGGTTTGGGCTGTGGCATCAATGAGTGACACTTCTACCACACCCTCCTCTACTAGAGATAAACACAGATCCTCAGCTCCATGCACATCACTATCATCAACACAGAACAGCTGCCCTAGCTTCTCAAATCGTTTTAAGGAAATACTGTAGGAATGGGGGTTATAAACACGGAGGGGCAGCCTACCTCTGTTCACCACGACCAGGGCGCAGTAGTTAGCCTCTCACCAACATCTCCTTTGGGGGATATGTAATACTAGTCTTCGAGGCCAATCTCACGTGGCCTAGCAAGCCATCTTCAGCAGCAACAGCTTCTATACGGGAACATGTAGCAAAAGCTTCCCTCCACACCTTTTGCTTTTGAAGATGCCGAAGAGTAGAGGTCTTAGGACATTTAAAAACGGCATCCCAACAACCCACGATTATATTCATACCTATTATGAAGGGGTGTGTACAGTTTTGATCCGCAACAATTACTACTCCTCTTTCGGGAACTTTAACACCCTCTACCTCAAAATCAAGAACCGCATAGCCGATATAGGGGATTTCCAGGCCATTAGCTGCTCTTAGACGAAAAAGGGTAGGGGTCCTTTCGAGCTTAGCTTCGGTAAAGTGAGCATTAAATAGGCTTTCGGACATTAGCGTCACTTGGGACCCGGTGTCTAAAAGTCCTGGCAGAATAGTGCCTCCAGCATCTACTTGTATTGTGGGGCATTGACCTACAAATGTTTCTGGAGCCCTGGATGATGTTGGCGTGGTGGCCAGCCCTGCAACTCGGATCTCAGCAGCAGGGACATTTAGTTTAAATCCGGTGCATGTGTAGTTGCAGTGCTGAATTTTTAGACATAATGCATGTTTGGTTTTGGAGTTATGTTTATATAACTTGTGTTTATAGTATGACAGTTATACTGTTATATTGAGTAAAAAAAACTAACTTGTGTCTTTGCAAACCTTACAAAAGAAAATGTTACTAGTAAAACTCACAAAGATACATTTCTTCATGCATTATTAGAAAATGTTCATGTGTAGTTTTGAAGTTATGTTTATATAACTTTCATATATAGTATGACAGTTATACTGTTATATTGAGTAAAAAAAAACTAACTTGTGTCTTTACAAACCTTACAAAATATTGTTTCCCAGTAAAACTCACAAAGATACATTTCTACAGACATTATTAGTAATTTTGTATGTGTGGTTTAGGAGTTATGTTTAAATAACTGAAATTGAGTGTGACAGTATACTGTCAAAGTGAGTAAAAAAAACTAACTCGTGTCTTTGCAAACCTTACAAAAGAAAATGTTACTAGTAAAACTTACAAAGATACATTTCTTCATGCATTATTAGAAAATGGTCATGTGTAGTTTAGGAGTTATGTTTAAATAACTGTCATTTTGAGTGTGGTAGTATAACTGCCACACATATTGAGTTATAAAGTTAAGTGTAAAACCTAATTTTTGTATTTGCAAACCTTACAAAAACAACTGATTCTTGTAAAACTCACATAGATTCAATATTAAAGGCATTTTAGACATTTTACATGTTTTGTTTAGGAGTTGTGTTTGAATACATTAGTATTGCTTTTTTCGTTAAGGCAAGTCCAAACGGCAGGAGGCCACGGGGAAGACACAGGACACATTGGGAAGATTATATCAGCTGGCTGGCCTGGGAATGCCTCGGGATCCCCCGAGAAGAGCTGGACGAAGTAGCTGGGGATAGGGAAGTCTGGGCTTCTCTGCTTAGGCTGCAGCCCCCGCAACACGACGTCGGATAAGCGGAAGAAAATGGATGGATTTAGTATGACAGTTATACTATCATATTGAGTAAAAAAAAAAAAAAAACTTTTGTTTTTGTAAACATTCAAAATATATTTTTTCTAGTAAAACTCACAAAGATACATGGAGTTTAAATAACTGTCATAGTAAGTAAAACCTATTTTTTGTATTTGAAAACCTTACAAAAACAACTGATTCTAGTAAAACTCACATGGATTCAATATAACAGGCATTTTTACACATTTTGCATGTTTGGTTTAGAAATTATGATGGAACACATTTTTATTGCTTTTTTCGCATTATCTCAGGATTATAAGAATATTACTGTCACATTGAGTAAAAACTACTTTCTGTGTTTGCAAGGATTAAAAAAGCATATTTTTCGAGTAAAACTCCTAAGGATGCATTTTTTCAGGCATCATTAGCCATTTAGCATTTGTAGTTTAGGAGTTATGTTTAAATAACTGTCATATTAAATGTAACAGTATACTCTCATATAGAGAAAAACCTAATTTTTGTATTTGCAAACCTTACAAAAACAACTGATTCTAGTAAAACTCACATGCATTCAATATTACAGTTATTTTTAGACATTTTGCCTGTTTGGTTTAGAAATTATGATGGAATACATTTGTATTGCTTTTTTCGCATTATCTCAGGATTTTAGGAATATTACTGTCATATTGAGTAAAAAACTACTTTTTGTGTTTGCAAGCCTTAAAAAAGCATATGTTTCGAGTTAAACTCACAAGAATGCATTATTTCAGGCAATATTAGCTCATTGTTATGTGTAGTTTAGGAGTTATGTTTAATTTACGGTCATATTGAGTGTACATTGTCATGGTGAAAAAAAACACAATTTTTTATTTGCAAAAATTTCAAACACAGCTGATTCTAGTAAAATTCACAAGGATTCATTATTACAGGCATTTTTACACATATTGCATGTTTGACTTAGGAAATATGTTTGAATACATTTTTAATGCTTTTTTCGCATTATCTCAGGATTTTAGGGATATAACTGTGTCATGAGTAAAAAACTACTTTTTGTGTTTGCAAGATTTAAAAAAGCATATGTTTAGAGTAAAACTCCGTAGAATGCATTATTTGAGGCAACATTAGCCATTTTGCTTGTGTAGTTAGGAGTTATTTTTAAATAACTGTCATATTGAGTGTGACAGTATACTGTCATAGTGAGTAAAACTTAATTTTTGTATTTGCAAACATTATAAAAACATCTGATTCTAGTAAAACTCACATGGATTTAATATTACAGGCATTTTTAGACATTTTACATTGTTGGTTTAGGAATTATGTTGGAATACATTTTTATTGCTTTTTTCGCATTATCTCAGGATTTTAAGAACATTACTGTCATATTGAGTAAAAAACTACTTTTTGTGTTTGCAAGCCTTAAAAAAGCATATGTTTCGAGTAAAACTCACAAGAATGCATTATTTCAGGCAATATAAGCTCATTTTTAAGTGTAGTTTAGGAGTTATGATAATGTGATGATGCTAATAAATAATAATAATAAATGTCATATTGAGTGTGACAGTTTACTTTCATAAAGAGTAAAACCTATTTTTTGTTTTTGCAAACCTTACTAAAACAACTGATTCTAGTTAAACTCACAAGGATTCAATAATACAGGCATTTTTACACATTTTGCATGTTTACTTTAGAAATTATGATTGAATACATTTTTATTGCTTTTTTCGCATTATCTCAAGATTTAAAGAACATTACTGTCATATTAGGTAAAAAAAAATACTTTTTGTGTTTGCAAGCCTTAAAAGCATATGTTTCGAGAAAAACTCCCAAGGATCCATTATTTCAAACATTATTAGCCATTTTGCAAGAGTAGTTTAGGAGTTATGATTAAAAAACTGTCATATTGAGTGTGACAGTTTACTTTCATAAAGAGTAAAACCTAACTTCTGTTTTTGCAAACTTTACTAAAACAACTGATTCTAGTAAACCTCACATGGATTCAATAATACAGGCATTTTTACACATTTTGCATGTTTAGTTTAGAAATTATGATTGAATACATTTTTATTGCTTTTTTCGCATTATCTCAGAATTTTAAGAACATTACTGTCATATTGAGTAAAAAAATACTTTTTGTGTTTGCAAGCCTTAAGAAAGCATATGTTTCGAGGAAATCTCCCAAGGATCCATTATTTCAAACATTATTAGCCATTTTGCATGAGTAGTTTAGGAGTTATGATTAAAAAATTGTCATATTGAGTGTGACAGTTTACTTTCATAAAGAGTAAAATCTAATTTTTGTTTTTGCAAACCTTACTAAAACAACTGATTCTAGTAACACTCACATGGATTTAATATTACAGGCATTTTTAGACATTTTGCATTGTTGGTTTAGGAATTATGTTGGAATACATTTTTATTGCTTTTTTCGCATTATCTCAGAATTTTAAGAACATTACTGTCACATTGAGTAAGAACTACTTTCTGTGTTTGCAAGGATTAAAAAAGCATATTTTTCGAGTAAAACTCCTAAGGATGCATTTTTTCAGGCATCATTAGCCATTTAGCATTTGTAGTTTAGGAGTTATGTTTAAATAACTGTCATATTAAATGTAACAGTATACTCTCATATAGAGTAAAACCTAATTTTTGTATTTGCAAACCTTACAAAAACAACTGATTCTAGTAAAACTCACATACATTCAATATTACAGTTATTTTTAGAGATTTTTTCTGTTTGGTTTAGAAATTATGATGGAATACATTTGTATTGCTTTTTTCGCATTATCTCAGGATTTTAGGAATATTACTGTCATATTGAGAAAAAAACTACTTTTTGTGTTTGCAAGCCTTAAAAAAGCATATGTTTCGAGTTAAACTCACAAGAATGCATTATTTCAGGCAATATTAGCTCATTGTTATGTGTAGTTTAAGAGTTATGTTTAATTTACGGTCATATTGAGTGTACATTGTCATGGTGAAAAAAAACACAATTTTTTATTTGCAAAAATATCAAACACAGCTGATTCTAGTAAAATTCACAAGGATTCATTATTACAGGCATTTTTACACATATTGCATGTTTGACTTGGGAAATATGTTTGAATACATTTTTAATGCTTTTTTCGCATTATCTCAGGATTTTAGGGATATAACTGTCATAATGAGTAAAAAACTACTTTTTGTGTTTGCAAGATTTAAAAAAGCATATGTTTAGAGTAAAACTCCGTAGAATGCATTATTTGAGGCAACATTAGCCATTTTGCATGTGTAGTTAGGAGTTATTTTTAAATAACTGTCATATTGAGTCTGGCAGTATACTGTCATAGTGAGTAAAACTTAATTTTTGTATTTGCAAACATTATAAAAACATCTGATTCTAGTAAAACTCACATGGATTTAATATTACAGGCATTTTTAGACATTTTACATTGTTGGTTTAGGAATTATGTTGGAATACATTTTTATTGCTTTTTTCGCATTATCTCAGGATTTTAAGAACATTACTGTCATATTGAGTAAAAAACTACTTTTTGTGTTTGCAAGCCTTAAAAAAGCATATGTTTCGAGTAAAACTCACAATAATGCATTATTTCAGGCAAAAATAGCTCATTTTTATGTGTAGTTTAGGAGTTATGTTTATTTACTGCTATATTGAGTGTACTTGTCATGGTGAAAAAAACCTAATTTTTTTTATTTGCAAAAATTTCAAACACAACCGGTTCTAGTAAAACTCACATGGATTCAATAATACAGGCATTTTTACACATTTTGCATGTTTAGTTTAGAAATTATGATTGAATACATTTTTATTGCTTTTTTCGCAGTATCTCGGAGTTTAAGAACATTACTGTCATATTGAGTAAAAAAAATACTTTTTGTGTTTGCAAGCCTTAAGAAAGCATATGTTTCGAGGAAAACTCCCAAGAATCCATTATTTCAAACATTATTAGCCATTTTGCATGAGTAGTTTAGGAGTTATGATTAAAAAATTGTCATATTGAGTGTGACAGTTTATTTTTATAAAGAGTAAAACCTAATTTTTGTTTTTGCAAACCTTACTAAAACAACTGATTCTAGTAAAACTCACATGGATTTAATATTACAGGCATTTTTAGACATTTTGCATTGTTGGTTTAGGAATTATGTTGGAATACATTTTTATTGCTTTTTTCGCATTATCTCAGAATTTTAAGAACATTACTGTCATATTGAGTAAAAACTACTTTTTGTGTTTGCAAGCCTTAAAAAAGCATATGTTTCGAGTAGAACTCACAAGAATGCATTATTTCAGGCAATATTAGCTCATTATTAAGTGTAGTTTAGGAGTTATGTTTAATTTACTGTCATATTGAGTGTACATTGTCCTGGTAAAAAAACCCTAATTTTTGTATGTGCAAAAATTTCAAACACAACCTAATCTAGTAAAACTCACATGGATTCGATATTACAGGCATTTTTACAAATTTTGCATGTTTGATATAGGAAATATGATTGAATATATTTTCATTGCTTTTTTCGCAATATCTCACGATTTTAGGAATATTACTGTCATATTGAGTAAAAAACTACTTTTTGTGTTTGCAAGATTTGAAAAAGCAAATGTTTCGAGTAAAACTCCATAGAATGCATTATTTGAGGCATCATTAGACATTTTGCATGTGTAGTTTAGGTGTTATGATTAAATAACTGTCATATTGAGTGTGACAGTTTACTTTCATAAAGAGTAAAACCAAATTTTTGTTTTTGCAAACCTTACTAAAACAACTGATTCTAGTAAAACTCACATGGATTCAATATAACAGGCATTTTTACACATTTTGCATGTTTAGTTTAGAAATTATTATTGAATACATTTTTATTGCTTTTTTCGCATTACTCAGGATTTTAAGAACATTACTGTCATATTGAGTAAAAAACTACTTTTTGTGTTTGCAAGCCTTAAAAAAGCATATGTTTCGAGTAAAACTCACAAGAATGCATTATTTCAGGCAATATTAGCTCATTTTTACGTGCAGTTTAGGAGTTATGTTTAATTTACTGTCATATTGAGTGTACATTGTGATGGTGAAAAAAACCTAATTTTTCTAATTGCAAACCTTTAAACAGAATTGATTCTAGTAAAACATACATTGATTCAATATTACAGGCATTTTTACACATTTTGCATGTTTGGTTTAGGAATTATAATGGAATACATTTTTTTTTGCTTTTTTCGTATTATCTCAGGATTTTAAGAACATTACTGTCATATTGAGTAAAAAAATACTTTTTGTGTTTGCAAGATTTAAAAAAGCATATGTTTTGAGTAAAACTCCCGAGGATGCATTATTTCAGGCATCAATAGCCATTTTGCTTGTGTGGATTAGGAGTTTTTAAATAACTGTCATATTGCGTGTGGCAGTTATACTGTTATTATGAGTAAAACCTAATTTTTGTATTTTTAAACCTTATAAACCACCTGATTCTAGTAAAATTCACAAAGATACAATATTACAGGCATTTTTAGACATAATGCAGGTTTGGTTTTGGAGTTAGGTTTATAACATTTCATATTTAGTATGACAGTTATACTGTCATATTAAGTAAAAAAAAAAAAAAAGACGTGTCTTTGCAAACCTTACAAAATATTTTTTTCCAGTAAAACTCAAAAAGATACATTTCTCTTATTAGCCATTTTGCATGTGTGGTTTCGGAGTTATGTTTAAATAACTGTCAGATACAGAGACAGAGACAGTGTGCGAGGTGGAGAAGTTCCGGCTAGATATAGTTGGACTCACTTCGACGCACAGGAACCTGTTCTCTCGAGAGGGGCTGGACTCTCTTCCACTATGGCGTTGCACGCAATGAGAGGCTGGGGTGGCAATTCTTGTTGTCCCCCCGGCTCAAAGACACGAGTATGATTGTGGCGGGTCGCTCCCTGTATGATCAGTGTAGGGCAGCCTTGGTCCGCTTAGGCTGCCCTTTGTCACCGATTCTGTTGTTAACTTTTATGGACAGAATTGCAGTCATGGCGTTGAGGGGATCCGGTTTGGTGGTTGCAGGATTAGGTCTCTGCTTTTTGCAGTTGATGTGGTTCTGATGGCTTCAACTGGCCAGGATCTCCAGCTCTCATTGGATGGCCGAGTATGAAGCGACTGGGATGAGAATCAGCACCTCCAAGTCCGAGTCCATGGTTCTCGCCCGGTAAAGGGTGGGGTGCCATTTCCAGGTTGAGGAGGCGATGGCACATACTAGATGGCCCCAAGTGGAGGAGTTCAAGTACCTAGGAGTCTTGTTCACGAGTGAGGGAAGAGTGGATCATGAGATCCACAGGCGGATCGGTGCGGCGTCTTCAGTAATGAGGACGCTATATCGATCCATTGTGGTGAAGAAGGAGCTGAGCCAGAATTAAAAGCTCTAAATTTACCGGTCGATCTACATTCCCATCCTGCACCCATGGTCATGGTTATGACCGAAAAGACAAGATCCCGGGTACAAGCGGCCAAATTGAGTTTCCTCCGCCGGGTGGCGGGTCTCTCCCTTAGAGATAGGATAAGAAGCTCTGTCATCCGGGAGGAACTCAGAGTAAAGCGCTGCTCCTCCACATTGAGAGGAGCCAGATGAGGTGGTTCGGGCATCTGCTCAGGATGCCACCCGAACGCCTCCCGAGGGAGGTGTTTAGGGCAAGTCCGACCGGCAGGAGGCCACGGGGAAGACCCAGGACACATTGGGAAGATTATGTCTCCCGGCTGGCCTGGGAACGCCTCAGGATCCCCCAAGAAAAGCTGGAAGAAGTCGCTGGGGAGAGGGAAGTCTGGGCTTCTCTGTTTAGGCTGCTGCCCCCGCAACCCGACCTCGGTTAAGCGGAAGAAAATGGATGGATTTAGTAACGACAACAAAAACTGATTCTAGTAAAACTCACATGGATACAATTTTACAGGTAATGCATGTTTGGTTTTGGAATTATGTTTATATAACTTTCATATGTATTATGACAGTTATACTGTCATCTTAAATAAAACTAACTTGTGTCTTTACAAACATTACAAACTATGTTTTTCCAGTAAAACTCACAAAAATATTTTTTTCCAGGCATTATTAGACATTTTTCATGTGTGGTTTAGGAAATATGTTTAAATAACTTTCATATTGAATGTGGCAGTTATACTGTTATTATGTGTAAAACCAAATTGTTGTATTTGCAAACCTTACAAAAACAACTGATTCTAGTAAAACTCACATAGATTCAATATTACAGGCATTTTTAGACATTTCACATGTTTGAATACAGTTTTATTGCTTTTTTCGTTAGGGCAAGTCCGATCGGCAGGAGGCCACGGGGAAGACCCAGGACACATTGGGAAGACTATGTCTCAGGCTGGCCTGGGAACGCCTCGGGATCCCCCGAGAAGAGCTGGACAAAGTGGCTGGGGAGAGGGAAGTCTGGGCTTCCTGCTTAGGCTGCTTCCCCCGCAACCCGACCTCGGATAAGCGGAAGAAAATGGATGGATTTAGTATGACAGTTATACTGTCATATTGAGTAAAAAAAACTATTTTTCATAGATTCAATATTACAGGCATCTTTAGATGGATTGCATGTTTGGTTTTGGAGATATGTTTATACAACTTTCATATTTAGTATGTCAGTTATACTGTCATATTGAGTAAAAAAAAACAACTTGTGTCTGCAAACCTTACAAAAGATTATTATTCTAGTAAAACTAACAAAGATACATTTTTCCAAGCATTATTAGCATTTGTTGTTTTGGAGTTATAATGCTTGCATTGAGAGGCGACGGGCTCGGGTGGCAATTCTTGTTGCCCCCCGGCTCAAAGCCTGCACGTTGGAGTTCAACCCAGTGGACCAGTGGGTAGCTTTCCTCCGCCTTCGGGTGGGGGGACGGGTCCTGACTGTTGTTTGGCCTTACGCGCCAAACGGCAGCTCAGAGTACCCACCCTTTTTGGATTCACTCGAGGGAGTACTGGAAAGTGCTCCACCGGGTGATTCCCTCGTTCTACTGGGGGCCTTCAACGCTCATCTTGGCAACAACAGTGAAACCTGGAGAGGCGTGATTGGGAAGAATGGCCGCCCGGATCTGAACCCGAGTGGTGTTTTGTTATTGGACTTTTGTGCTCGTCACAGATTGTCAATAACAAACACCAAGTTCAAACATAAGGGTGTCCATATGTGCACTTGGCACCAGGACACCCTAGGCCGCAGTTCCATGATCGATTTTGTAGTTGTGTCATCGGATTTGCGGTCTCATGTTTTGGACACTCGGGTGAAGAGAGGGGCGGAGCTTTCTACCGATCACCACCTGGTGGTGAGTTGGCTGCGATGGTGGGGGAGGATGCCTGACAGACCTGGCAGGCCCAAACGCATTGTGAGGGTTTGCTGGGAACGCCTCCGGAAGAACTTTGAACATGTCACGAGGGAGGCGCTGGACATTGAGTCTGAGTGGACCATGTTCCGTGCCTCTCTTGTCGAGCCGGCTGATTGGAGCTGTGGCCGCAAGGAGTTTGGTGCCTGTCGTGGCGGTAATCCTAGAACCCGCTGGTGGACACCAGCAGTGAGGGATGCCGTCAAGCTGAAGAAAGAGCCTATCGGGTCCTTTTGGCTCCTGGGACTCCAGAGGCAGCCGACAGGCCAAGCGAAGTGCGGCTTCAGCGGTCGCAGAGGCAAAAACTCGGACATGGGAGGAGTTTGGAGAAGCCATGGAAAACGACTTCCAGACGGCTTCAAAGCGATTCTGGACCACCATCCGCCGGCTCAAGGGGGGGCAGCAGTGCACTGTAACACCGTGTATGGTGAGGATGGTGCGCTGCTGACCTCTACTGCAGCTGTTATTGATCGGTGGAGGGAATACTTCGAAGACCTCCTTAATCCCACCAACATGTCTTCCTATGAGGAAGCAGTGCCTGGGGAATCTGTGGTGGGCTCTCCTATTTCTGGGGCTGAGGATGCCAAGGTAGTTAAAAAGCTCCTCAATGGCAACGCCCTGGGGGTGGATGAGATCCGTCCGGAGTTCCTTAAGGCTCTGGATGCTGTGGGGCTGTCTTGGTTGACAAGACTCCGCAACATCGCGTGGACATCGGGGGCGGTACTTCTGGATTGGGAGACCGGGGTGGTGGTTCCTCTCTTTAAAAGGGGAACCAGAGGGTGTGTTTCAACTATCGTGAGATCACACTCCTCAGTCTTCCCGGTAAGGTCTATTCATGTGTACTGGAGAAGAGGCTACGCCGGATAGTCGAACCTCGGATTCAGGAGGAACAGTGTGGTTTACGTCCTGGTCGTGGAACTGCGGACCAGCTTTATACTCTCGGCAGGGTCCTTGAGGGTGCATGGGAGTTTGCCCAACCAGTCTACATGTGCTTTATGGACTTGGAGAAGGCATTCGACCATTTACCCCTGGAAGTCCTGTGGGGAGTGCTTAGAGAGTATGGGGTAACGGACTGTCTTATTGTGGCGGTTCGCTCCCTTTGCAAGAGTCAGAGCTTGGTCCGCATTGCCGGCAGTAAGTCGGACCCGTTTCCAGTGAGGGTTGGACTCCGCCAAGGCTGCCCTTAGTCACCGATTCTGTTCATAACCTTTATGGACAGAATTTCTAGGCGCAGTCAGGGCGTTGAGGGGATCCGGTTTGGTGTCTGCAGGATTAGGTCTCTGCTATTTGCAGATGATGTGGTCCTGATGGGTTCATCTGGCCAAGATCTTCAGCCCTCACTGGATCGGTTCGCAGACGAGTGTGAAGTGACTGGGATGTGAATCAGCACCTCCAAGTCCGAGTCCATGGTTCTCGCCCGGAAAAGGGTGGAGTGCCATCTCCGGGTTGGGGAGGAGATCTTGCCCCAAGTTGAGGAGTTCAAGGACCTCAGAGTCTTGTTCACGAGTGAGGGAAGAGTGGATCGTGAGATCGACAGGCGGAACGGTGCGGCGTCTTCAGTAATGCGGACGCTGTATTGATCCGTTGTGGTGAAGAAGGAGCTGAGCCGGAAGGCAAAGCTCTCGATTTACCGGTCGATCTACGTTCCCATCCTCACCTATGGTCATGAGCTTTGTGTCATGGCCGAAAGGACAAAATCACGGGTACAAGCGGCCGAAATGAGTTTCCTCCGCCGGGTGGCGGGGCTCTCCCTTAGAGATAGGGTGAGAAGCTCTGTCATCCGGGAGGAGCTCAAAGTAAAGCCATTGCTCCTCCATTTCGAGAGGAGCCAGATGAGGTGGTTCGGGCATCTGGTCAGGATGCCACCCGAACGCCTCCCTAGGGAGGTGTTTCGGTCACGTCTGACCGGTAGGAGGCCCAGGAAGACCCAGGAAACGGGAAGCTTATCTCTCCCGGCTGGCCTGAGAACGCCCCAGGATCCCCCGGGAGGAGCTGGACGAAGTGGCTGGGGAGAGGAAAGTCTGGGCTTCCCTGCTTAGGCTGCAGCCCCCGCAACCCGACCTCGGATAAACGGAAGAAAATGGATGGCTGGATGGATGGAGTTATGTTTAAATAACTGTCATAAAGAGTAAAACCTCATTTTTGTATTTGTAAACCTTACCAAAACAACTGATTTTAGCAAAACTCACACAGATTCAATATTACAGGCATTTTTAGACATTTTGCTTATTTGGTGTAGGAATTATGATGGAATACATTGTTTTTGCTTATTTCGCATTATCTCAGGATTTTAAGAACTTTACTGTCATATAGAGGAAACCAAATACTTTTTGTGTTTGCAAGCCTTAAAAAAGCATATGTTTCGAGTAAAACTCACAAGAATGCCTTATTTCAGGCATTATTAGCCATTTTTTATGTGTAGTTTAGGCATACTTGCCAATACTCCTGGATTTTCCAGGAGACTCCCGAAATTCAGCGCCTCTCACGAAAACCTCCCGGGACACATTTTCTCCCGAAAATCTCCCGAAATTCAGGCTGATCTGAGTGAGGACAGCCTGTATTCATGTCTGCTGTCCCACGATATAAACAGCATGCCTGCCCAATCACGTTATAACTGTAGAATGATCGAGGGCGAGTTCTTGGTTTCTTATGTGGGTTTATTGTTAGGTAGTTTCATTAACGTCCTCCCAGCGCGGTAACAACACAAAACAACAGCAGTCACGTTTTCGTCTACCGTAAAGCAGTTTGTCTGCCGTAAACAGCAATGTTGTGACACTCTTTAAACAGGGCAATACTGCCATCTACTGTACATGCATATGTGACAATAACATCCAGGGCTTTTAGAGAGTGCAGTGCACAACTGCGCACACAACAAGGAGACAAAGCAGAAGAACGCGGAAGATACAGCCATGGCGACGCCGACGACAAGTAAGATGAAGAAACATGCTTATAAGTTCTAAGCCGCAGCTGCGATTGGACCTGGATAGCCTCCGGGAAGAAGTAGTGGAAGACCAAGTGCTTGGCAGTGAAGATCTTCCTCAGGAAGCAAAGATTGACCGGTTTTTGGCCATGCTCGGGAGGGATGGAAAATTCCAGACTCTCGTGCATTTGATGAAAGCACTTTTGTGCGTGCCACACAGCAATGCATCATCAGAGAGGTTGTTCAGCATGGTTATAAAAATAGTGACAGAGAATAGAACAAGGATGGACAATTCAACCCTTAACTCAACAATGAGTAGATGAGTGTTATGTGTGTGTATATGTGTAAATAAATGAAAACTGAAATTCAAGTATTTATTTTATATATATATATATATATATATATATATATATATATATATATATATATATATGTCTTATATCTCCTGATGATTGAGGGAACCCCTCATGAAACAGGCCTGTAAAGATGAAGTAGTCTTGTGATTTTTTTCCCCACACATACATATATATATATATAGCTATACATACATATATATATATATATAGCTATACATACATATATATATATATATATATATATATATATATAAATATATATATATATATATATATATATATATATATATATATATATATATATATATATATGAAATACTTGACTTGGTGAATTCTAGCTCTAAATATACTCCTCCCCTCTTAACCACACCCCCAACCACGCCCCCACCCCACCCCTGACCATGCCTTCCCCACCCCCACCTCCTGAAATCGGAGGTCTCAATGTTGGCAAGTATGAGTTTAGGAGTTATGTTTAAATAACTGTCATAGTGAGTGTGGCAGTTACACTGTCATATTGAGTAAAAAAAACTAACTTGTGTCTTTGCAAACCTCACAAAAGAAAACGTTTCTAATAAAAATCACAAAGATACATTTCTTCACGCATTATTAGACATTTTTCATGTGTGGTTTAAGAATTATGTTTAAATAACTGTCATATTGAGTGTGGCAGTTATACTGTCATTATGTGTAAAACCTAATTTTGTATTTCCAAACCTTATAAAAACAACTGATTCTAGTAAAACATAGATTCAATTTTACAGGCATTTTTAGACATTTTACATGTTTGGTTTAGGAGTTGTGTTTGAATACATTTTTTATTTTTTATTCTTATTGTTGCTTTTTATTTTTATTCTATTGTAATATGTTTCTATTTTGTTTCAATTTATACCCCCATTATTTACTTTTCACTTTTTACAATTTTGTACACTACTGCTGGAATTTAAATTTTCCTGAGGGAACTCTCCTGAAGGAATCAATCAAGTACTATCTATGTATCTATCTATTTATGTCTCCTGGCTGGCCTGTAAATGCCTCGGGATCCCCCGAGAAGAGCTGGACAAAGTGGCTGGGGAGAGGAAAGTCTGGGCTTCTCTGCTTAGGCTGCTGCCCCCGCAACCTGACCTCGGATAAGCAGGAAGAAAATGGATGGATTTAGTATGACAGTTATACTGTCATATTAAGTAAAAAAATAACTTGGGTCTTTGCAAACATTACAAAATATATTTTTTCTAGTAAAACTCACTAAGATACATAACTCAAGGCATTATTAGCCATTTTGCATGTGTGGTTTAGGACTTATGTTTAAATAATCGTCAGATTGAGTGTGACAGTATACTGTCATAGTGAGTAAAACCCATATTTTGTAATTGCAAACCTTATGAAAACAAATGATTCTACTAAAACTCACATGGATACAATATTACGGGCAATACGGCCTAACCAATCTGGCGCCCTAGGCAAGATTTTAGGTGGCGCCCCCCCACATCGGCAGTGAAGTGTATATACTCACAAGAAACCGAATAGCTTTGTCTTTGACCTTTTTTTTTACTTACAACCAGAGGTGGGTAGTAACGCGCTACATTTACTCCGTTACATCTACTTGAGTAAATTTTGGGATAAATTGTACTTCTAAGAGTAGTTTTAATGCAACATACTTTTACTTTTACTTAAGTATATTTATAGAGAAGGAACGCTACTTTTACTCCGCTACTTTTATCTACATTCAGCTCGCTACTCGCTACTAATTTTTATCGATCTGTTAATGCACGCTTTGTTTGTTTTGGTCTGTCAGACAGACCTTCAAAGTGCCTGCCTTACTGGTGACGTTTCACTTCGTTCCACCAATCAGATGCAGTCACTGGTGACGTTGGACCAATCAAACAGAGCCAGGTGGTCACATGACCTGACTTAAACAAGTTGAAAAACTTATTGGGGTGTTACCATTTAGTGGTCAATTGTACGGAATATTTACTGTACTGTGCAATCTAATCATAAAAGTTCCAATCAATCAATCAAAAGTGTGAAGGAAAAAATATACTTTTTTTATTTCAACCGTACATCCCGTCAAAAGCCTCAAGACTGACCGCACATGAGGATGTTCCTGTCTTCACAATAAAAGTGCCGCTCCATCGCGCCTGCGCTTTCAAAACAAGAGTCTCCGAAAGCCAGCGCGAACAAGCTAGCAAGCTACGGAGTTTGACGCCAATATATTTCTTGTAAAGTGTATAAAAACGAATATGGAAGCTGGACAAACAAGGTGCCAAAAACCAACCACTTTCATGTGGTATTAGACAGAAAGGAGGAACTTTTCTTCTCCTCCATTTGAAAACGTGGACGTTATCATCACTACTGTCTGATTACAGTCAACGCAAGTCATCAGAATCAGGTAATACACCAACTTATATTCTAGTCTGCATGAAAGAAAATAATCTATATGTTAAACATGCATGTATATTCATTAAAACATCTTTAACATGTAAACAAAAACAGCAAAATAAATACATATAAATTATATACTGTATATATCAATGTATATGTATGTATATATATATATATATATATATATATATATATATATATATATATATATATATATATATATATATATATATATATATATATATATATATGTGTGTGTGTGTGTATGTTACTCATCAGTTACTCAGTACTTGAGTAGTTTTTTCACAACATACTTTTTACTTTTACTCAAGTAAATATTTGGGTGACTACTCCTTACTTTTACTTGAGTAATAAATCTCTAAAGTAACAGTACTCTTACTTGAGTACAATTTCTGGCTACTCTAGCCACCTCTGCTTACAACTATACCTAATATATAAAGGGGTGGAAAAGTGACTATTACCTGCACGGCAAACATTAGCTAACCAGAAGGCAATAACAATGTAAACAAAAACACCTGCTTAAAAGATCTAATACAAATGTCCCTGAGGAATGTAAGGTGGGAGTACTGTAATTACCTACCGTTACATTATTATTTTCCATAACAATTTAGCCCCCTCCACAATATTAACCCGACGTTAAAACAGAACTAGCTATTTATTGATTAGCAATTGCCGAATCATGTAACATTAGCTTAATGCTAAAAAGCCAGGTTACTATCACATTCTGTAACAGACAAATAATTTCATGTAGGCTAACGTTACCTACCTGCTACCTCTGTCTTTTCTCGTTTCTCCTCCTCTTCTTTTCTCTTTTTTCTTCCCTGGGCACCTGACAGTTTTGGCCGTTTTGACATCTTGTGTTGATTTTTTGATGTGGTGACGTCCAAAAAGAGTCATGATACGGGAAAGGGGGGGGGGCACCGTGCGGGGGGAAGGGTGGGGGGCGTAATGTTGTAACAAATAATATTTCTATTAAATAGGCTTTAATTTGCATTTTAATTAACGTGGGATTATTTTTTGTATTTAGAAATAATAGTACCAACTTTTTTCTTTTTTTTTTTTCTCCAACATTTGTGGCACTGGCGTGGCGCCCCCTGATGGACGGCGTCCTTAGCATTTGCCTATGCGGCCTATGCCACGGGCCGGCCCTGATTACGGGCATTTTTAGACATAATGCATGTTTGGTTTTGGAGTAATGTTTATATATTTTTCATATTTTGTATGACAGTAATACTGTCATATTGAATAAAAAAAACTAACTTGTATCTGTACAAACCTTAAAAAATATTTGTTTCCCTGTAAAACTCACAAAGAGACATTTCTCCAGGCATTATTAGCCATTGTGCACATGTGGTTTAGGAGTTATGTTTAAATAAATGTCAAATTGAATGTGGCAGTTATACTGTTATTATGAGTAAAACCTAATTTTTGTAAATGTTAACCTTACCACAATACCTGATTCTGGTAAAACTCACATAGATTCAATATTACAGGCATTTTTAGACATTTTACATGTTTGGTTTAGAGTTGTGTTTGAATACATTTGTATTGCTTTTTTCATTAGGGCAAGTCCGACGGGCAGGAGGCCGCGGGGAAGACCCAGGACACATTGGGAAGACTATGTCTCCCGGCTGGGCTGTCGAACGCCTCGGGATCCCCCGAGATGAGCTGGACGAAGTGGTTGGGGATAGGGAAGTCCGGGCTTCTCTGCTTAGGCTGCTGCCCCTGCAACCGGACCTCGGATAAGCGGAAGAAAATGGATGGATTTAGTATGACAGTTATACTGTCATATTAAGTAAAAAAAACTAACTTACAAAATATATTTTTTCTAGTAAAACTCACAAAGATACATATCTACAGGCATTATTAGCCATTTTGCATGTGTGGTTTAGGAGTTATGTTTAAATAACTGTCATATTGAATGTGGCAGTAATACTGTCATCATGACCTAATTTTTGTAATTGTAAACCTTACCAAAATACCTGATTCTGGTAAAACTCACAAAGATTCAATATTACAGGCATTTTTAGACAGATTACATGTTTGGTTTTGGGGTTATGTTTATACAACTTTCATATTTAGTATAACAGTTATACTATCATATTGAGTACAAAAAACAAAAATGTGTTTCTTTGCAAACCATACAAAAGATCATTGTTTTAGTTAATCTAACAAAGATACATTTCTCCAAGCATTATTAGTCATTTTGCATTTGTTGTTTAGGAGTTATGTTTAAATAACTGTCATAGTGAGTAAAACCTAATTTTTGTATTTGCAAAAACCTTACAAAAACAACTGATTCTAGTAAAACTCACATGGATGCAATATTGCAGGCATTTTTAGACATGATGCATGTTTGATTTTGGAGTTGTGTTTATATAACTTTCATATTTAGTATTACAGTAATACTGTCATATTGAGTAATAAAAACTAACTTGTGTCTTTACAAACCTTACAAAACATTTTTTTCCTGCAAAACTCACAAAGAGACATTTCTCCAGGCATTATTAGCCATTTGGCATGTGTGGTTTAGGAGTTATGTTTAAATAACTGTCAGATTGAGTGTGACAGTATACTGTGAGTAAAACCCATATTTTGTATTTGCAAACCTTACAAAAACAACTGATTCTAGTAAAACTCACATGGATACAAAATTACAGGCATTTTTAGAGATAATGCATGTTTGGTTTTGGAGTTATGTTTATATAACTTCCATATTTAGTATGACAGTAACACTGTCATATTTAGTAAAAAAAAACTAACTTGTGTCGGTACAAACATTACAAAACATTTTTTTTCCAGTAAAACTCACAAAGAGACATTTCTCCAGGCATTAATAGCCATTGTGCATGTGTGGTTTAGGAGTTATGTTTAAATAGATGTCAAATTGAATGTGGCAGTTATACTGTCATTATGAGTGAAACCTAATTTTTGTAATTGTAAACCTTACCAAAATACCTGATTCTGGTAAAACTCACATAGATTCAATATTACATGCATTTTTAGACGGATTGCATGTTTGGTTTTGGAGTTTTGATTATAAAACTTTCATATTTAGTATGACAGTTATACTGTATATTACCATTGAGTAAAAAAAAACCTAACTTGTGACTTTGCAAACCTTACAATAGATCGTTATTCTAGTACAGACTTAGACTTAGACTTTCTTTTTATTGTCATTCAAATTTGAACTTTACAGCACAGATAAGAACGAAATGTCGTAGTGCAGGATAAAAAAGCAATAAGGTGCATATTTCGATAAATAAATATATATAAATAATATATAAATACTATATATATATGTATATATATATATATATATATATATATATATATATATATATATATATACACATATATATATAATAAATAAATATATATAAATATATATAAATAGATAAATAGATTACTGTGCAGATAAATATATTGCACTTTTTCCACATGCGCCCACGTTTATGGGTGTATGTAATATTGTTTATTTCATTCCAGCGAGTTAATTCATTTTGAGGGGAGTTGAGGAGATAATTTAATTATGATGCGTTCAAGAGTCTTACGGCCTGAGGGAAGAAGCTGCTACAGAAGCTGGAGGTTCTGCTTCGGAGGCTGCGGAACCTCTTTCTAGAGTCCAGCAGTGAAAACTGTCCTTGGTGGGGGTGGGAGGAGTCTTTGCAAATTTTCTGAGCCCTGGTCAGGCAGCACTTTTTGCGATCTCCTGGATAGGAGGAAGAGGAGTCCTGATGATCTTTTCCGCCGTCCTCACCACTCTCTGGAGATACTTCCAGTCTGAGGCACTGCAGGCTCCAGTCCAGACAGAGATACTGTTGGTCAGCAGGCTCGCTATAACAACGATACATCTCTCCAAGCATTATTAGCTATTTTGCATTTGTTGTTTAGGAGTTATGTTTAAATAACTGTCAAAGTAAATAAAACCTAATTTTGGTATTTGAAAACCTTACAAAAACAACTGATTCTAGTAAAACTCACACAGATACAATATTACAGGCATTTTTAGACATAATACATGTTTGGTTTTGGAGTAATGTTTGGCGCAGTGGAAGAATGGCCGTGCGCGACCCGAGGTTCCCTGGTTCAATCCCCACCTAGTACCACCCTCGTCATGTCCGTTGTGTCCTGAACAAGACACTTCACCCTTGCTCCTGATGGGTGCTGGTTAGCGCCTTGCATGGCAGCTCCCTCCATCAGTGTGTAAATGTGGAAGTAGTGTCAAAGCGCTTCGAGTACCTTGAAGGTAGAAAAGCGCTATACAAGTACAACCCATTTATTTATATATAGTATGACAGCTATACTGTTATATTGAGTAAAAAAAACTAACTTGTGCCTTTACAAACCTAACACAATATATTTTTTCTAGTAAAACTCACAAAGAGACATTTCCCCAGGTATTATTAGCCATTGTGCATGTGTGGTTTAGGAGTTATGTTTAAATAAATGTCAAATTTAATGTGGCAGGTATACTGTCATGAGTAAAACCTAATTGTTGTAATTGTAAACCTTACCAAAATACCTGATTCTGGTAAAACTCACATAGATTGAATATTACATGCATTTTTAGACGGATTGCTTGTTTGGTTTTGGAGTTATGTTTTTACAACTTTCATATTTAGTATGACAGTTATACTGTCATAGAGTAAAAAAAACAAATAACTTGCGTCTTTGCAAACCTTACAAAAGATCATTATTCTGGTAAAGACTTAGACTTTCTTTTTATTGTCATTCAAATTTGAACTTTACAGCATAGATAACACAATTTCGTTACATAAGCTCATGGTAGTGCAGGATAAAAAAGCAATAAGGTGCATTTATAAATAAATAAATACAAATAATATATAAAATAAATAAATATACTTAAATATATATAAATAAATAAAAATATTACTGTGCAGATAAATATATTGCACTTTTTCCACATGCACCCACGTTTATGGGTGTATGTTATATTGTTTTTTGTTTATTCCAGCGAGTTAATCCATTTTGAGGGGAGTTGAGGGGATAATTTAATTATAATGCGTTCAAGAGTCTTACGGCCTGAGGGAAGAAGCTGGAGGTTCTGCTTCGGAGGCTGCGGAACCTCTTTCTAGAGTCCAGCAGTGAAAACAGTCCTTGGTGGGGGTGGGGGGAGTCTTTGCAAATTTTCTGAGCCCTGGTCAGGCAGCGCTTTTTGCGATCTCCTGGATAAGAGGAAGAGGATTCCTGAAGATCTTTTCCGCGGTCCTCACCACTCTCTGGAGAGACTTCCAGTCTGAGGCACTGCAGGCTCCAGTCCAGACAGAGATGCTGTTGGTCAGCAGGCTCTCTATAACAAAGATACAGTTCTCCAAGCATTATTAGCTATTTGCATTTGTTGTTTAGGATTTATGTTTAAATAACTGTCATAGTGAGTAAAACCTAAATTTTGTATTTGCAAACCTTACAAAAACAATTGATTCTAGTAAATCTCAGATACAATATCAAAGGCATTTTTAGACATAATGCATGTTTGGTTTTGGAGTTGTGTTTATATAACTTTCATATTTAGTATTACAGTAATACTGTCATATTGAGTAAAGAAAAAACAACTAACTTGTGTCTTTACAAACCTTACAAAATATTTTTCCCAGTAAAACTCAAAGATACATTTCTACAGGCATTATTAGCCATTTTGCATGTGCGGTTTCGGATTTATGTTTAAATAAGTGTCATATTGAGTGTGAAAGTCATAGTGAGTAAAACAAACTAACTTGTGTCTTTGCAATGCTTACAAAAGAAAATGTTACTTGTAAAACTCACAAAAGATACATTTCTTCATGCATTATTAGAAAATGTTCATGTGTAGTTTAGGAGTTATGTTTTAATAACTGTCAAATTGAGTGTGGCAGTTATACTGTCATTAAGTGTTAAACCTAATTTTTGTATTTGCAAACCTTACAAAAACAACTGATTCTAGTAAAACTCTTATAGATTCAATATTGCAGGCATTTAGACATTTCACATGTTTGGTTTAGGAGTTGTGTTTGAATACATTTTAATTGCTTTTTTCGTTAGGGCAAGTCCGACCGGCAGGAGGCCACAGGGAAGCCCCAGGACACATTGGGAAGACTATGTCAGCCGGCTGGCCTGGGAACGCTTCGGGATCCCCAGAGAAGAGCTGGACGAAGTGGCTGGGGAGAGGGAAGTCTGGGCTTCTCTGCTTAGGCTGCTGCCCCCGCAACCCGACCTCGGATAAGCGGAAGAAAATGGATACATTTAGTATGACAGTTATACTATTATATTGAGTAAAAAAAACTAACTTGTGTCTTTAAAAAACCTTACAAATTATATGTTTTCTAGTAAAACTCACAAAGATACATCTCCAGGCAATATAAGCCTTTTTGCATGTGGTTTAGGGGTTATGTTTAAATAACTGCCATATTGAATGTGGCAGTTATACTGTCATGAGTAAAACCTAATTTTTGTAATTGTAAACCTTACCAAAATACCTGATTCTGGTAAAACTCACATAGATTCAATATTACAGGTATTTTTAGACGGATTGCATGTGTAGTTTTGAAATTATGTTTATACAACTTTCTTATTTAGTATGACAGTGATACTATCATATTGAGTAAAAAAACTAACTTGTGTCTTTGCAAACCTTACAAAAGAACATTTTAGTAAAACTCAAAGATACATCTCCAGGCATTATTAGCCATTTTGCATTTGTTGTTTAGGAGTTATGTTTAAATAACTGGCATAGTGAGTAAAACTTAATTTTTGTATTTGCAAACCTTACAAAAACAACTGATTCTAGTAAAACTCACATGCATTCAATATTACAGTTATTTTTAGACATTTTGCCTGTTTGGTTTAGAAATTATGATGGAATACATTTGTATTGCTTTTTTCGCATTATCTCAGGATTTTAGGAATATTACTGTCATATTGAGAAAAAAACTACTTTTTGTGTTTGCAAGCCTTAAAAAAGCATATGTTTCGAGTTAAACTCACAAGAATGCATTATTTCAGGCAATATTAGCTCATTGTTATGTGTAGTTTAAGAGTTATGTTTAATTTACGGTCATATTGAGTGTACATTGTCATGGTGAAAAAAAACAATTTTTCATTTGCAAAAATATCAAACACAGCTGATTCTAGTAAAATTCACAAGGATTCATTATTACAGGCATTTTTACACATATTGCATGTTTGACGTAGGAAATATGTTTGAATACATTTTTAATGCTTTTTTCGCATTATCTCAGGATTTTAGGGATATAACTGTCATAATGAGTAAAAAACTACTTTTTGTGTTTGCAAGATTTAAAAAAGCATATGTTTAGAGTAAAACTCCGTAGAATGCATTATTTGAGGCAACATTAGCCATTTTGCATGTGTAGTTAGGAGTTATTTTTAAATAACTGTCATATTGAGTCTGACAGTATACTGTCATAGTGAGTAAAACTTAATTTTTGTATTTGCAAACATTATAAAAACATCTGATTCTAGTAAAACTCACATGGATTTAATATTACAGGCATTTTTAGACATTTTACATTGTTGGTTTAGGAATTATGTTGGAATACATTTTTATTGCTTTTTTCGCATTATCTCAGGATTTTAAGAACATTACTGTCATATTGAGTAAAAAACTACTTTTTGTGTTTGCAAGCCTTAAAAAAGCATATGTTTCGAGTAAAACTCACAATAATGCATTATTTCAGGCAATAATAGCTCATTTTTATGTGTAGTTTAGGAGTTATGTTTATTTACTGCTATATTGAGTGTACTTGTCATGGTGAAAAAAACCTAATTTTTTTTATTTGCAAAAATTTCAAACACAACCGGTTCTAGTAAAACTCACATGGATTCAATAATACAGGCATTTTTACACATTTTGCATGTTTAGTTTAGAAATTATGATTGAATACATTTTTATTGCTTTTTTCGCAGTATCTCGGAGTTTAAGAACATTACTGTCATATTGAGTAAAAAAAATACTTTTTGTGTTTGCAAGCCTTAAGAAAGCATATGTTTCGAGGAAAACTCCCAAGAATCCATTATTTCAAACATTATTAGCCATTTTGCATGAGTAGTTTAGGAGTTATGATTAAAAAACTGTCATATTGAGTGTGACAGTTTACTTTCATAAAGAGTAAAACCTAATTTTTGTTTTTGCAAACCTTACTCCAACAACTGATTCTAGTAAAACTCACATGGATATTACAGGCATTTTTAGACATTTTGCATTGCTGGTTTAGGAATTATGTTGGAATACATTTGTATTGTTTTTTTCGCATTATCTCAGGAATTTAAGAACATTACTGTCATATTGAGTAAAAAAATACTTTTTGTGTTTGCAAGCCTTAAGAAAGCATATGTTTCCAGGAAAACTCCCAATAATTCATTATTTCAAACATTATTAGCCATTTTGCATGAGTAGTTTAGGAGTTATGATTAAAAAACTGTCATATTGAGTGTGACAGTTTACTTTCATAAAGAGTAAAACCTAATTTTTTTTTTGCAAACTTCACTAAAACAACTGATTCTAGTAAAACTCACATGGATTCAATAATACAGGCATTTTTGCACATTTTGCATGTTTAGTTTAGAAATTATGATTGAATACATTTTTATTGCTTTTTTCGCATTATCTCAGGATTTTAAGAACATTACTGTCATATTGAGTAAAAAACTACTTTTTGTGTTTGCAAGCCTTAAAAAAGCATATGTTTCGAGTAAAACTCACAAGAATGCATTATTTTAGGCAATATAAGCTCATTTTTAAGTGTAGTTTAGGAGTTATGATAATGTGATGATGCTAATAAATAATAATAATAAATGTCATATTGAGTGTGACAGTTTACTTTCATAAAGAGTAAAACCTATTTTTTGTTTTTGCAAACCTTACTAAAACAACTGATTCTAGTTAAACTCACAAGGATTCAATAATACAGGCATTTTTACACATTTTGCATGTTTACTTTAGAAATTATGATTGAATACATTTTTATTGCTTTTTTCGCATTATCTCAAGATTTAAAGAACATTACTGTCATATTAGGTAAAAAAAATACTTTTTGTGATTGCAAGCCTTAAGAAAGCAAATGTTTCGAGGAAAACTCCCAAGGATCCATTATTTCAAACATTATTAGCCATTTTGCATGAGTAGTTTAGGAGTTATGATTAAAAAACTGTCATATTGAGTGTGACAGTTTACTTTCATAAAGAGTAAAACCTAATTTTTGTTTTTGCAAACCTTACTAAAACAACTGATTCTAGTAACACTCACATGGATTTAATATTACAGGCATTTTTAGACATTTTGCATTGTTGGTTTAGGAATTATGTTGGAATACATTTTTATTGCTTTTTTCGCATTATCTCAGGAATTTAAGAACATTACTGTCATATTGAGTAAAAAAATACTTTTTGTGTTTGCAAGCCTTAAGAAAGCATATGTTTCGAGGAAATCTCCCAAGGATCCATTATTTCAAACATTATTAGCCATTTTGCATGAGTAGTTTAGGAGTTATAATTAAAAATTGTCATAATGAGTGTGACAGTTTACTTTCATAAAGAGTAAAATCTAATTTTTGTTTTTGCAAAGCTTACTAAAACAACTGAATCTAGTAAAATTCACATGGATTCAATATTACAGGCATTTTTACACATATTGCATGTTTGACTTAGGAAATATGATTGAATACATTGTTATTGCTTTTTTCGCATTATCTCAGGATTTTAGGAAAATAAATGTCATATTGAGTAAAAAACTACTTTTTGTGTTTGCAAGATTTAAAAAAGCATATGTTTAGAGTACAACTCCGTAGAATGCATTATTTGAAGCATCATTAGCCATTTTGCATGTGTAGTTAGGAGTTATTTTTAAATAACTGTCATATTGAGTGTGACAGTACACTTTCATAAAGAGTAAAACCTAATTTTTGTTTTTGCAAACTTTACTAAAACAACTGATTCTAGTAAAACTCACATGGATTCAATAATACAGGCATATTTACACATTTTGCATGTTTAGTTTAGAAATTATGATTGAATACATTTTTATTGCTTTTTTCGCATTATCTCAGGATTTTAAGAACATTACTGTCATATTGAGTAAAAAAATACTTTTTGTGATTGCAAGCCTTAAGAAAGCAAATGTTTCGAGGAAAACTCCCAAGGATCCATTATTTCAAACATTATTAGCCATTTTGCAAGAGTAGTTTAGGAGTTATGATTAAAAAACTGTCATATTGAGTGTGACAGTTTACTTTCATAAAGAGTAAAATCTAACTTCTGTTTTTGCAAACTTTACTAAAACAACTGATTCTAGTAAAACTCACATGGATTCAATAATACAGACATTTTTACACATTTTGCATGTTTAGTTTAGAAATTATGATTGAATACATTTTTATTGCTTTTTTCGCATTATCTCAGGATTTTAAGAACATTACTGTCATATTGAGTAAAAAAATACATTTTGTGTTTGCAAGCCTTAAGAAAGCATATGTTTCGAGGAAATCTCCCAAGGATCCATTATTTCAAACATTATTAGCCATTTTGCATGAGTAGTTTAGGAGTTATGATTAAAAAATTGTCATATTGAGTGTGACAGTTTACTTTCATAAAGAGTAAAATCTAATTTTTGTTTTTGCAAACCTTACTAAAACAACTGATTCTAGTAACACTCACATGGATTTAATATTACAGGCATTTTTAGACATTTTGCATTGTTGGTTTAGGAATTATGTTGGAATACATTTTTATTGCTTTTTTCGCATTATCTCAGGAATTTAAGAACATTACTGTCATATTGAGTAAAAAAATACTTTTTGTGTTTGCAAGCCTTAAGAAAGCAAATGTTTCGAGGAAAACTCCCAGGATCCATTATTTCAAACATTATTAGCCATTTTGCATGAGTAGTTTAGGAGTTATGATTAAAAAACTGTCATATTGAGTGTGACAGTTTATTTTTTTAAAGAGTAAAACCTATTTTTTGTTTTTGCAAACCTTACTAAAACAACTGATTCTAGTTAAACTCACATGGATTTATTATTACAGGCATTTTTAGACATTTTGCATTGTTGGTTTAGGAATTATGTTGGAATACATTTTTATTGCTTTTTTCGCATTATCTCAGCATTTTAAGAACATTACTGTCATATTGAGTAAAAACTACTTTTTGTGTTTGCAAGCCTTAAAAAAGCATATGTTTCGAGTAAAACTCCCAAGAATGCATTATTTCAGGCAATATTAGCTCATTTTTATGTGCAGTTTAGGAGTTACGTTTAATTTACTGTCATATTGAGTGTACATTGTCATGGTGAAAAAAACCTAATTTTTCTAATTGCAAACCTTTAAACAGAACTGATTCTAGTAAAACATACATTGATTCAATATTACAGGCATTTTTACACATTTTGCATGTTTGGTTTAGGAATTATAATGGAATACATTTTTATTTTGCTTTTTTCGTATTATCTCAGGATTTTAAGAACATTACTGTCATATTGAGTAAAAAAACTACTTTTTGTGTTTGCAAGATTTAAAAAAGCATATGTTTTGAGTAAAACTCCCAAGGATGCATTATTTCAGGCATCAATAGCCATTTTGCTTGTGTGGATTAGGAGTTTTTAAATAACTGTCATATTGCGTGTGGCAGTTATACTGTTATTATGAGTAAAACCTAATTTTTGTATTTTTAAACATTATAAACCACCTGATTCTAGTAAAATTCACAAAGATACAATATTACAGGCATTTTTAGACATAATGCAGGTTTGGTTTTGGAGTTAGGTTTATAACTTTTCATATTTAGTATGACAGTTATACTGTCATATTAAGTAAAAAAAAAAAAGACTTGTGTCTTTGCAAACCTTACAAAATATTTTTTTCCAGTAAAACTCACAAAGATACATTTCTCTTATTAGCCATTTTGCATGTGTGGTTTCGGAGTTATGTTTAAATAACTGTCAGATACAGAGACAGAGACAGAGACAGTGTGCGAGGTGGAGAAGTTCCGGCTAGATATAGTTGGACTCACTTCGACGCACAGGAACCTGTTCTCTCGAGAGGGGCTGGACTCTCTTCCACTATGGCGTTGCACGCAATGAGAGGCTGGGGTGGCAATTCTTGTTGTCCCCCCGGCTCAAAGACACGAGTATGGGGATCAGACTGTCTGATTGTGGCGGGTCGCTCCCTGTATGATCAGTGTAGGGCAGCCTTGGTCCGCTTAGGCTGCCCTTTGTCACCGATTCTGTTGTTAACTTTTATGGACAGAATTGCAGTCATGGCGTTGAGGGGATCCGGTTTGGTGGTTGCAGGATTAGGTCTCTGCTTTTTGCAGTTGATGTGGTTCTGATGGCTTCAACTGGCCAGGATCTCCAGCTCTCATTGGATGGCCGAGTATGAAGCGACTGGGATGAGAATCAGCACCTCCAAGTCCGAGTCCATGGTTCTCGCCCGGTAAAGGGTGGGGTGCCATTTCCAGGTTGAGGAGGCGATGGCACATACTAGATGGCCCCAAGTGGAGGAGTTCAAGTACCTAGGAGTCTTGTTCACGAGTGAGGGAAGAGTGGATCATGAGATCCACAGGCGGATCGGTGCGGCGTCTTCAGTAATGAGGACGCTATATCGATCCATTGTGGTGAAGAAGGAGCTGAGCCAGAATTAAAAGCTCTAAATTTACCGGTCGATCTACATTCCCATCCTGCACCCATGGTCATGGTTATGACCGAAAAGACAAGATCCCGGGTACAAGCGGCCAAATTGAGTTTCCTCCGCCGGGTGGCGGGTCTCTCCCTTAGAGATAGGATAAGAAGCTCTGTCATCCGGGAGGAACTCAGAGTAAAGCGCTGCTCCTCCACATTGAGAGGAGCCAGATGAGGTGGTTCGGGCATCTGCTCAGGATGCCACCCGAACGCCTCCCGAGGGAGGTGTTTAGGGCAAGTCCGACCGGCAGGAGGCCACGGGGAAGACCCAGGACACATTGGGAAGATTATGTCTCCCGGCTGGCCTGGGAACGCCTCAGGATCCCCCAAGAAAAGCTGGAAGAAGTCGCTGGGGAGAGGGAAGTCTGGGCTTCTCTGTTTAGGCTGCTGCCCCCGCAACCCGACCTCGGTTAAGCGGAAGAAAATGGATGGATTTAGTAACGACAACAAAAACTGATTCTAGTAAAACTCACATGGATACAATTTTACAGGTAATGCATGTTTGGTTTTGGAATTATGTTTATATAACTTTCATATGTATTATGACAGTTATACTGTCATCTTAAATAAAACTAACTTGTGTCTTTACAAACATTACAAACTATGTTTTTCCAGTAAAACTCACAAAAATATTTTTTTCCAGGCATTATTAGACATTTTTCATGTGTGGTTTAGGAAATATGTTTAAATAACTTTCATATTGAATGTGGCAGTTATACTGTTATTATGTGTAAAACCAAATTGTTGTATTTGCAAACCTTACAAAAACAACTGATTCTAGTAAAACTCACATAGATTCAATATTACAGGCATTTTTAGACATTTCACATGTTTGAATACAGTTTTATTGCTTTTTTCGTTAGGGCAAGTCCGATCGGCAGGAGGACACGGGGAAGACCCAGGACACATTGGGAAGACTATGTCTCAGGCTGGCCTGGGAACGCCTCGGGATCCCCCGAGAAGAGCTGGACAAAGTGGCTGGGGAGAGGGAAGTCTGGGCTTCCTGCTTAGGCTGCTTCCCCCGCAACCCGACCTCGGATAAGCGGAAGAAAATGGATGGATTTAGTATGACAGTTATACTGTCATATTGAGTAAAAAAAACTATTTTTCATAGATTCAATATTACAGGCATCTTTAGATGGATTGCATGTTTGGTTTTGGAGATATGTTTATACAACTTTCATATTTAGTATGTCAGTTATACTGTCATATTGAGTAAAAAAAAACAACTTGTGTCTGCAAACCTTACAAAAGATTATTATTCTAGTAAAACTAACAAAGATACATTTTTCCAAGCATTATTAGCATTTGTTGTTTTGGAGTTATAATGCTTGCATTGAGAGGCGACGGGCTCGGGTGGCAATTCTTGTTGCCCCCCGGCTCAAAGCCTGCACGTTGGAGTTCAACCCAGTGGACCAGTGGGTAGCTTTCCTCCGCCTTCGGGTGGGGGGACGGGTCCTGACTGTTGTTTGGCCTTACGCGCCAAACGGCAGCTCAGAGCACCCACCCTTTTTGGATTCACTCGAGGGAGTACTGGAAAGTGCTCCACCGGGTGATTCCCTCGTTCTACTGGGGGCCTTCAACGCTCATCTTGGCAACAACAGTGAAACCTGGAGAGGCGTGATTGGGAAGAATGGCCGCCCGGATCTGAACCCGAGTGGTGTTTTGTTATTGGACTTTTGTGCTCGTCACAGATTGTCAATAACAAACACCAAGTTCAAACATAAGGGTGTCCATATGTGCACTTGGCACCAGGACACCCTAGGCCGCAGTTCCATGATCGATTTTGTAGTTGTGTCATCGGATTTGCGGTCTCATGTTTTGGACACTCGGGTGAAGAGAGGGGCGGAGCTTTCTACCGATCACCACCTGGTGGTGAGTTGGCTGCGATGGTGGGGGAGGATGCCTGACAGACCTGGCAGGCCCAAACGCATTGTGAGGGTTTGCTGGGAACGCCTCCGGAAGAACTTTGAACATGTCACGAGGGAGGCGCTGGACATTGAGTCTGAGTGGACCATGTTCCGTGCCTCTCTTGTCGAGCCGGCTGATTGGAGCTGTGGCCGCAAGGAGTTTGGTGCCTGTCGTGGCGGTAATCCTAGAACCCGCTGGTGGACACCAGCAGTGAGGGATGCCGTCAAGCTGAAGAAAGAGCCTATCGGGTCCTTTTGGCTCCTGGGACTCCAGAGGCAGCCGACAGGCCAAGCGAAGTGCGGCTTCAGCGGTCGCAGAGGCAAAAACTCGGACATGGGAGGAGTTTGGAGAAGCCATGGAAAACGACTTCCAGACGGCTTCAAAGCGATTCTGGACCACCATCCGCCGGCTCAAGGGGGGGCAGCAGTGCACTGTAACACCGTGTATGGTGAGGATGGTGCGCTGCTGACCTCTACTGCAGCTGTTATTGATCGGTGGAGGGAATACTTCGAAGACCTCCTTAATCCCACCAACATGTCTTCCTATGAGGAAGCAGTGCCTGGGGAATCTGTGGTGGGCTCTCCTATTTCTGGGGCTGAGGATGCCAAGGTAGTTAAAAAGCTCCTCAATGGCAACGCCCTGGGGGTGGATGAGATCCGTCCGGAGTTCCTTAAGGCTCTGGATGCTGTGGGGCTGTCTTGGTTGACAAGACTCCGCAACATCGCGTGGACATCGGGGGCGGTACTTCTGGATTGGGAGACCGGGGTGGTGGTTCCTCTCTTTAAAAGGGGAACCAGAGGGTGTGTTTCAACTATCGTGAGATCACACTCCTCAGTCTTCCCGGTAAGGTCTATTCATGTGTACTGGAGAAGAGGCTACGCCGGATAGTCGAACCTCGGATTCAGGAGGAACAGTGTGGTTTACGTCCTGGTCGTGGAACTGCGGACCAGCTTTATACTCTCGGCAGGGTCCTTGAGGGTGCATGGGAGTTTGCCCAACCAGTCTACATGTGCTTTATGGACTTGGAGAAGGCATTCGACCATTTACCCCTGGAAGTCCTGTGGGGAGTGCTTAGAGAGTATGGGGTAACGGACTGTCTTATTGTGGCGGTTCGCTCCCTTTGCAAGAGTCAGAGCTTGGTCCGCATTGCCGGCAGTAAGTCGGACCCGTTTCCAGTGAGGGTTGGACTCCGCCAAGGCTGCCCTTAGTCACCGATTCTGTTCATAACCTTTATGGACAGAATTTCTAGGCGCAGTCAGGGCGTTGAGGGGATCCGGTTTGGTGTCTGCAGGATTAGGTCTCTGCTATTTGCAGATGATGTGGTCCTGATGGGTTCATCTGGCCAAGATCTTCAGCCCTCACTGGATCGGTTCGCAGACGAGTGTGAAGTGACTGGGATGTGAATCAGCACCTCCAAGTCCGAGTCCATGGTTCTCGCCCGGAAAAGGGTGGAGTGCCATCTCCGGGTTGGGGAGGAGATCTTGCCCCAAGTTGAGGAGTTCAAGGACCTCAGAGTCTTGTTCACGAGTGAGGGAAGAGTGGATCGTGAGATCGACAGGCGGAACGGTGCGGCGTCTTCAGTAATGCGGACGCTGTATTGATCCGTTGTGGTGAAGAAGGAGCTGAGCCGGAAGGCAAAGCTCTCGATTTACCGGTCGATCTACGTTCCCATCCTCACCTATGGTCATGAGCTTTGTGTCATGGCCGAAAGGACAAAATCACGGGTACAAGCGGCCGAAATGAGTTTCCTCCGCCGGGTGGCGGGGCTCTCCCTTAGAGATAGGGTGAGAAGCTCTGTCATCCGGGAGGAGCTCAAAGTAAAGCCATTGCTCCTCCATTTCGAGAGGAGCCAGATGAGGTGGTTCGGGCATCTGGTCAGGATGCCACCCGAACGCCTCCCTAGGGAGGTGTTTCGGTCACGTCTGACCGGTAGGAGGCCCAGGAAGACCCAGGAAACGGGAAGCTTATCTCTCCCGGCTGGCCTGAGAACGCCCCAGGATCCCCCGGGAGGAGCTGGACGAAGTGGCTGGGGAGAGGAAAGTCTGGGCTTCCCTGCTTAGGCTGCAGCCCCCGCAACCCGACCTCGGATAAACGGAAGAAAATGGATGGCTGGATGGATGGAGTTATGTTTAAATAACTGTCATAAAGAGTAAAACCTCATTTTTGTATTTGTAAACCTTACCAAAACAACTGATTTTAGCTAAACTCACACAGATTCAATATTACAGGCATTTTTAGACATTTTGCTTATTTGGTGTAGGAATTATGATGGAATACATTGTTTTTGCTTATTTCGCATTATCTCAGGATTTTAAGAACTTTACTGTCATATAGAGGAAACCAAATACTTTTTGTGTTTGCAAGCCTTAAAAAAGCATATGTTTCGAGTAAAACTCACAAGAATGCCTTATTTCAGGCATTATTAGCCATTTTTTATGTGTAGTTTAGGCATACTTGCCAATACTCCTGGATTTTCCAGGAGACTCCCGAAATTCAGCGCCTCTCACGAAAACCTCCCGGGACAAATTTTCTCCCGAAAATCTCCCGAAATTCAGGCTGATCTGAGTGAGGACAGCCTGTATTCATGTCTGCTTTCCCACGATATAAACAGCATGCCTGCCCAATCACGTTATAACTGTAGAATGATCGAGGGCGAGTTCTTGGTTTCTTATGTGGGTTTATTGTTAGGTAGTTTCATTAACGTCCTCCCAGCGCGGTAACAACACAAAACAACAGCAGTCACGTTTTCGTCTACCGTAAAGCAGTTTGTCTACCGTAAACAGCAATGTTGTGACACTCTTTAAACAGGGCAATACTGCCATCTACTGTACATGCATATGTGACAATAACATCCAGGGCTTTTAGAGAGTGCAGTGCACAACTGCGCACACAACAAGGAGACAAAGCAGAAGAACGCGGAAGATACAGCCATGGCGACGCCGACGACAAGTAAGATGAAGAAACATGCTTATAAGTTCCAAGCCGCAGCTGCGATTGGACCTGGATAGCCTCCGGGAAGAAGTAGTGGAATACCAAGTGCTTGGCAGTGAAGATCTTCCTCAGGAAGCAAAGATTGACCGGTTTTTGGCCATGCTCGGGAGGGATGGAAAATTCCAGACTCTCGTGCATTTGATGAAAGCACTTTTGTGCGTGCCACACAGCAATGCATCATCAGAGAGGTTGTTCAGCATGGTTATAAAAATAGTGACAGAGAATAGAACAAGGATGGACAATTCAACCCTTAACTCAACAATGAGTAGATGAGTGTTATGTGTGTGTATATGTGTAAATAAATGAAAACTGAAATTCAAGTATTTATTTATATATATATATATATATATATATATATATATATATATATATATATATATATATATATATATATATATATATATATATATGTCTTATATCTCCTGATGATTGAGGGAACCCCTCATTAAACAGGCCTGTAAAGATGAAGTAGTCTTGTGATTTTTTTCCCCACACATACATATATATATATATAGCTATACATACATATATATATATATATAGCTATACATACATATATATATATATATATATATATATATATATATATATATATATATATATATATATATATATATATATATATATATATATATATATATATATATATATGAAATACTTGACTTGGTGAATTCTAGCTCTAAATATACTCCTCCCCTCTTAACCACACCCCCAACCACGCCCCCACCCCACCCCTGACCATGCCTTCCCCACCCCCACCTCCTGAAATCGGAGGTCTCAATGTTGGCAAGTATGAGTTTAGGAGTTATGTTTAAATAACTGTCATAGTGAGTGTGGCAGTTACACTGTCATATTGAGTAAAAAAAACTAACTTGTGTCTTTGCAAACCTCACAAAAGAAAACGTTTCTAATAAAAATCACAAAGATACATTTCTTCACGCATTATTAGACATTTTTCATGTGTGGTTTAGGAATTATGTTTAAATAACTGTCATATTGAGTGTGGCAGTTATACTGTCATTATGTGTAAAACCTAATTTTGTATTTCCAAACCTTATAAAAACAACTGATTCTAGTAAAACATAGATTCAATTTTACAGGCATTTTTAGACATTTTACATGTTTGGTTTAGGAGTTGTGTTTGAATACATTTTTTATTTTTTATTCTTATTGTTGCTTTTTATTTTTATTCTATTGTAATATGTTTCTATTTTGTTTCAATTTATACCCCCATTATTTACTTTTCACTTTTTACAATTTTGTACACTACTGCTGGAATTTAAATTTTCCTGAGGGACTCTCCTGAAGGAATCAATCAAGTACTATCTATGTATCTATCTATTTATGTCTCCTGGCTGGCCTGTAAATGCCTCGGGATCCCCCGAGAAGAGCTGGACAAAGTGGCTGGGGAGAGGAAAGTCTGGGCTTCTCTGCTTAGGCTGCTGCCCCCGCAACCTGACCTCGGATAAGCAGGAAGAAAATGGATGGATTTAGTATGACAGTTATACTGTCATATTAAGTAAAAAAATAACTTGGGTCTTTGCAAACATTACAAAATATATTTTTTCTAGTAAAACTCACTAAGATACATAACTCAAGGCATTATTAGCCATTTTGCATGTGTGGTTTAGGACTTATGTTTAAATAATCGTCAGATTGAGTGTGACAGTATACTGTCATAGTGAGTAAAACCCATATTTTGTAATTGCAAACCTTATGAAAACAAATGATTCTACTAAAACTCACATGGATACAATATTACGGGCAATACGGCCTAACCAATCTGGCGCCCTAGGCAAGATTTTAGGTGGCGCCCCCCCACATCGGCAGTGAAGTGTATATACTCACAAGAAACCGAATAGCTTTGTCTTTGACCTTTTTTTTTACTTACAACCAGAGGTGGGTAGTAACGCGCTACATTTACTCCGTTACATCTACTTGAGTAAATTTTGGGATAAATTGTACTTCTAAGAGTAGTTTTAATGCAACATACTTTTACTTTTACTTAAGTATATTTATAGAGAAGGAACGCTACTTTTACTCCGCTACTTTTATCTACATTCAGCTCGCTACTCGCTACTAATTTTTATCGATCTGTTAATGCACGCTTTGTTTGTTTTGGTCTGTCAGACAGACCTTCAAAGTGCCTGCCTTACTGGTGACGTTTCACTTCGTTCCACCAATCAGATGCAGTCACTGGTGACGTTGGACCAATCAAACAGAGCCAGGTGGTCACATGACCTGACTTAAACAAGTTGAAAAACTTATTGGGGTGTTACCATTTAGTGGTCAATTGTACGGAATATTTACTGTACTGTGCAATCTAATCATAAAAGTTCCAATCAATCAATCAAAAGTGTGAAGGAAAAAATATACTTTTTTTATTTCAACCGTACATCCCGTCAAAAGCCTCAAGACCGACCGCACATGAGGATGTTCCTGTCTTCACAATAAAAGTGCCGCTCCATCGCGCCTGCGCTTTCAAAACAAGAGTCTCCGAAAGCCAGCGCGAACAAGCTAGCAAGCTACGGAGTTTGACGCCAATATATTTCTTGTAAAGTGTATAAAAACGAATATGGAAGCTGGACAAACAAGGTGCCAAAAACCAACCACTTTCATGTGGTATTAGACAGAAAGGAGGAACTTTTCTTCTCCTCCATTTGAAAACGTGGACGTTATCATCACTACTGTCTGATTACAGTCAACGCAAGTCATCAGAATCAGGTAATACACCAACTTATATTCTAGTCTGCATGAAAGAAAATAATCTATATGTTAAACATGCATGTATATTCATTAAAACATCTTTAACATGTAAACAAAAACAGCAAAATAAATACATATAAATTATATACTGTATATATCAATGTATATGTATGTATATATATATATATATATATATATATATATATATATATATATATATATATATATGTGTGTGTGTGTGTATGTTACTCATCAGTTACTCAGTACTTGAGTAGTTTTTTCACAACATACTTTTTACTTTTACTCAAGTAAATATTTGGGTGACTACTCCTTACTTTTACTTGAGTAATAAATCTCTAAAGTAACAGTACTCTTACTTGAGTACAATTTCTGGCTACTCTAGCCACCTCTGCTTACAACTATACCTAATATATAAAGGGGTGGAAAAGTGACTATTACCTGCACGGCAAACATTAGCTAACCAGAAGGCAATAACAATGTAAACAAAAACACCTGCTTAAAAGATCTAATACAAATGTCCCTGAGGAATGTAAGGTGGGAGTACTGTAATTACCTACCGTTACATTATTATTTTCCATAACAATTTAGCCCCCTCCACAATATTAACCCGACGTTAAAACAGAACTAGCTATTTATTGATTAGCAATTGCCGAATCATGTAACATTAGCTTAATGCTAAAAAGCCAGGTTACTATCACATTCTGTAACAGACAAATAATTTCATGTAGGCTAACGTTACCTACCTGCTACCTCTGTCTTTTCTCGTTTCTCCTCCTCTTCTTTTCTCTTTTTTCTTCCCTGGGCACCTGACAGTTTTGGCCGTTTTGACATCTTGTGTTGATTTTTTGATGTGGTGACGTCCAAAAAGAGTCATGATACGGGAAAGGGGGGGGGGGCACCGTGCGGGGGGAAGGGTGGGGGGCGTAATGTTGTAACAAATAATATTTCTATTAAATAGGCTTTAATTTGCATTTTAATTAACGTGGGATTATTTTTTGTATTTAGAAATAATAGTACCAACTTTTTTCTTTTTTTTTTTTCTCCAACATTTGTGGCACTGGCGTGGCGCCCTCTGATGGACGGCGCCCTTAGCATTTGCCTATACGGCCTATGCCACGGGCCGGCCCTGATTACGGGCATTTTTAGACATAATGCATGTTTGGTTTTGGAGTAATGTTTATATATTTTTCATATTTTGTATGACAGTAATACTGTCATATTGAATAAAAAAAACTAACTTGTATCTGTACAAACCTTAAAAAATATTTTTTTCCCTGTAAAACTCACAAAGAGACATTTCTCCAGGCATTATTAGCCATTGTGCACATGTGGTTTAGGAGTTATGTTTAAATAAATGTCAAATTGAATGTGGCAGTTATACTGTTATTATGAGTAAAACCTAATTTTTGTAAATGTTAACCTTACCACAATACCTGATTCTGGTAAAACTCACATAGATTCAATATTACAGGCATTTTTAGACATTTTACATGTTTGGTTTAGAGTTGTGTTTGAATACATTTGTATTGCTTTTTTCATTAGGGCAAGTCCGACGGGCAGGAGGCCGCGGGGAAGACCCAGGACACATTGGGAAGACTATGTCTCCCGGCTGGGCTGTCGAACGCCTCGGGATCCCCCGAGATGAGCTGGACGAAGTGGTTGGGGATAGGGAAGTCCGGGCTTCTCTGCTTAGGCTGCTGCCCCTGCAACCGGACCTCGGATAAGCGGAAGAAAATGGATGGATTTAGTATGACAGTTATACTGTCATATTAAGTAAAAAAAACTAACTTACAAAATATATTTTTTCTAGTAAAACTCACAAAGATACATATCTACAGGCATTATTAGCCATTTTGCATGTGTGGTTTAGGAGTTATGTTTAAATAACTGTCATATTGAATGTGGCAGTAATACTGTCATCATGACCTAATTTTTGTAATTGTAAACCTTACCAAAATACCTGATTCTGGTAAAACTCACAAAGATTCAATATTACAGGCATTTTTAGACAGATTACATGTTTGGTTTTGGGGTTATGTTTATACAACTTTCATATTTAGTATAACAGTTATACTATCATATTGAGTACAAAAAACAAAAATGTGTTTCTTTGCAAACCATACAAAAGATCATTGTTTTAGTTAATCTAACAAAGATACATTTCTCCAAGCATTATTAGTCATTTTGCATTTGTTGTTTAGGAGTTATGTTTAAATAACTGTCATAGTGAGTAAAACCTAATTTTTGTATTTGCAAAAACCTTACAAAAACAACTGATTCTAGTAAAACTCACATGGATGCAATATTGCAGGCATTTTTAGACATGATGCATGTTTGATTTTGGAGTTGTGTTTATATAACTTTCATATTTAGTATTACAGTAATACTGTCATATTGAGTAATAAAAACTAACTTGTGTCTTTACAAACCTTACAAAACATTTTTTTCCTGCAAAACTCACAAAGAGACATTTCTCCAGGCATTATTAGCCATTTGGCATGTGTGGTTTAGGAGTTATGTTTAAATAACTGTCAGATTGAGTGTGACAGTATACTGTGAGTAAAACCCATATTTTGTATTTGCAAACCTTACAAAAACAACTGATTCTAGTAAAACTCACATGGATACAAAATTACAGGCATTTTTAGAGATAATGCATGTTTGGTTTTGGAGTTATGTTTATATAACTTCCATATTTAGTATGACAGTAACACTGTCATATTTAGTAAAAAAAACCTAACTTGTGTCGGTACAAACATTACGAAACATTTTTTTTCCAGTAAAACTCACAAAGAGACATTTCTCCAGGCATTAATAGCCATTGTGCATGTGTGGTTTAGGAGTTATGTTTAAATAGATGTCAAATTGAATGTGGCAGTTATACTGTCATTATGAGTGAAACCTAATTTTTGTAATTGTAAACCTTACCAAAATACCTGATTCTGGTAAAACTCACATAGATTCAATATTACATGCATTTTTAGACGGATTGCATGTTTGGTTTTGGAGTTTTGATTATAAAACTTTCATATTTAGTATGACAGTTATACTGTATATTACCATTGAGTAAAAAAAAACCTAACTTGTGACTTTGCAAACCTTACAATAGATCGTTATTCTAGTAAAGACTTAGACTTAGACTTTCTTTTTATTGTCATTCAAATTTGAACTTTACAGCACAGATAAGAACGAAATGTCGTAGTGCAGGATAAAAAAGCAATAAGGTGCATATTTCGATAAATAAATATATATAAATAATATATAAATACTATATATATATATATATATATATATATATATATATATATATATATATATATATATATATATATATATATATATATATACACATATATATATAATAAATAAATATATATAAATATATATAAATAGATAAATAGATTACTGTGCAGATAAATATATTGCACTTTTTCCACATGCGCCCACGTTTATGGGTGTATGTAATATTGTTTATTTCATTCCAGCGAGTTAATTCATTTTGAGGGGAGTTGAGGAGATAATTTAATTATGATGCGTTCAAGAGTCTTACGGCCTGAGGGAAGAAGCTGCTACAGAAGCTGGAGGTTCTGCTTCGGAGGCTGCGGAACCTCTTTCTAGAGTCCAGCAGTGAAAACTGTCCTTGGTGGGGGTGGGAGGAGTCTTTGCAAATTTTCTGAGCCCTGGTCAGGCAGCACTTTTTGCGATCTCCTGGATAGGAGGAAGAGGAGTCCTGATGATCTTTTCCGCCGTCCTCACCACTCTCTGGAGATACTTCCAGTCTGAGGCACTGCAGGCTCCAGTCCAGACAGAGATACTGTTGGTCAGCAGGCTCGCTATAACAACGATACATCTCTCCAAGCATTATTAGCTATTTTGCATTTGTTGTTTAGGAGTTATGTTTAAATAACTGTCAAAGTAAATAAAACCTAATTTTGGTATTTGAAAACCTTACAAAAACAACTGATTCTAGTAAAACTCACACAGATACAATATTACAGGCATTTTTAGACATAATACATGTTTGGTTTTGGAGTAATGTTTGGCGCAGTGGAAGAATGGCCGTGCGCGACCCGAGGTTCCCTGGTTCAATCCCCACCTAGTACCAACCTCGTCATGTCCGTTGTGTCCTGAACAAGACACTTCACCCTTGCTCCTGATGGGTGCTGGTTAGCGCCTTGCATGGCAGCTCCCTCCATCAGTGTGTAAATGTGGAAGTAGTGTCAAAGCGCTTCGAGTACCTTGAAGGTAGAAAAGCGCTATACAAGTACAACCCATTTATTTATATATAGTATGACAGCTATACTGTTATATTGAGTAAAAAAAACTAACTTGTGCCTTTACAAACCTAACACAATATATTTTTTCTAGTAAAACTCACAAAGAGACATTTCCCCAGGTATTATTAGCCATTGTGCATGTGTGGTTTAGGAGTTATGTTTAAATAAATGTCAAATTTAATGTGGCAGGTATACTGTCATGAGTAAAACCTAATTGTTGTAATTGTAAACCTTACCAAAATACCTGATTCTGGTAAAACTCACATAGATTGAATATTACATGCATTTTTAGACGGATTGCTTGTTTGGTTTTGGAGTTATGTTTTTACAACTTTCATATTTAGTATGACAGTTATACTGTCATAGAGTAAAAAAAACAAATAACTTGCGTCTTTGCAAACCTTACAAAAGATCATTATTCTGGTAAAGACTTAGACTTTCTTTTTATTGTCATTCAAATTTGAACTTTACAGCATAGATAACACAATTTCGTTACATAAGCCATGGTAGTGCAGGATAAAAAAGCAATAAGGTGCATTTATAAATAAATAAATAAATACAAATAATATATAAAATAAATAAATATACTTAAATATATATAAATAAATAAAAATATTACTGTGCAGATAAATATATTGCACTTTTTCCACATGCGCCCACGTTTATGGGTGTATGTTATATTGTTTTTTGTTTATTCCAGCGAGTTAATCCATTTTGAGGGGAGTTGAGGGGATAATTTAATTATAATGCGTTCAAGAGTCTTACGGCCTGAGGGAAGAAGCTGGAGGTTCTGCTTCGGAGGCTGCGGAACCTCTTTCTAGAGTCCAGCAGTGAAAACAGTCCTTGGTGGGGGTGGGGGGAGTCTTTGCAAATTTTCTGAGCCCTGGTCAGGCAGCGCTTTTTGCGATCTCCTGGATAAGAGGAAGAGGATTCCTGAAGATCTTTTCCGCGGTCCTCACCACTCTCTGGAGAGACTTCCAGTCTGAGGCACTGCAGGCTCCAGTCCAGACAGAGATGCTGTTGGTCAGCAGGCTCTCTATAACAAAGATACAGTTCTCCAAGCATTATTAGCTATTTGCATTTGTTGTTTAGGATTTATGTTTAAATAACTGTCATAGTGAGTAAAACCTAAATTTTGTATTTGCAAACCTTACAAAAACAATTGATTCTAGTAAAACTCAGATACAATATCAAAGGCATTTTTAGACATAATGCATGTTTGGTTTTGGAGTTGTGTTTATATAACTTTCATATTTAGTATTACAGTAATACTGTCATATTGAGTAAAGAAAAAACAACTAACTTGTGTCTTTACAAACCTTACAAAATATTTTTCCCAGTAAAACTCAAAGATACATTTCTACAGGCATTATTAGCCATTTTGCATGTGCGGTTTCGGATTTATGTTTAAATAAGTGTCATATTGAGTGTGAAAGTCATAGTGAGTAAAACAAACTAACTTGTGTCTTTGCAATGCTTACAAAAGAAAATGTTACTTGTAAAACTCACAAAAGATACATTTCTTCATGCATTATTAGAAAATGTTCATGTGTAGTTTAGGAGTTATGTTTTAATAACTGTCAAATTGAGTGTGTCATTAAGTGTTAAACCTAATTTTTGTATTTGCAAACCTTACAAAAACAACTGATTCTAGTAAAACTCTTATAGATTCAATATTGCAGGCATTTAGACATTTCACATGTTTGGTTTAGGAGTTGTGTTTGAATACATTTTAATTGCTTTTTTCGTTAGGGCAAGTCCGACCGGCAGGAGGCCACAGGGAAGCCCCAGGACACATTGGGAAGACTATGTCAGCCGGCTGGCCTGGGAACGCTTCGGGATCCCCAGAGAAGAGCTGGACGAAGTGGCTGGGGAGAGGGAAGTCTGGGCTTCTCTGCTTAGGCTGCTGCCCCCGCAACCCGACCTCGGATAAGCGGAAGAAAATGGATACATTTAGTATGACAGTTATACTATTATATTGAGTAAAAAAAACTAACTTGTGTCTTTAAAAAACCTTACAAATTATATGTTTTCTAGTAAAACTCACAAAGATACATCTCCAGGCAATATAAGCCTTTTTGCATGTGGTTTAGGGGTTATGTTTAAATAACTGCCATATTGAATGTGGCAGTTATACTGTCATGAGTAAAACCTAATTTTTGTAATTGTAAACCTTACCAAAATACCTGATTCTGGTAAAACTCACATAGATTCAATATTACAGGTATTTTTAGACGGATTGCATGTGTAGTTTTGAAATTATGTTTATACAACTTTCTTATTTAGTATGACAGTGATACTATCATATTGAGTAAAAAAACTAACTTGTGTCTTTGCAAACCTTACAAAAGAACATTTTAGTAAAACTCAAAGATACATCTCCAGGCATTATTAGCCATTTTGCATTTGTTGTTTAGGAGTTATGTTTAAATAACTGGCATAGTGAGTAAAACTTAATTTTTGTATTTGCAAACCTTACAAAAACAACTGATTCTAGTAAAACTCACATGCATTCAATATTACAGTTATTTTTAGACATTTTTCCTGTTTGGTTTAGAAATTATGATGGAATACATTTGTATTGCTTTTTTCGCATTATCTCAGGATTTTAGGAATATTACTGTCATATTGAGAAAAAAACTACTTTTTGTGTTTGCAAGCCTTAAAAAAGCATATGTTTCGAGTTAAACTCACAAGAATGCATTATTTCAGGCAATATTAGCTCATTGTTATGTGTAGTTTAAGAGTTATGTTTAATTTACGGTCATATTGAGTGTACATTGTCATGGTGAAAAAAAACAATTTTTTATTTGCAAAAATATCAAACACAGCTGATTCTAGTAAAATTCACAAGGATTCATTATTACAGGCATTTGTACACATATTGCATGTTTGACTTAGGAAATATGTTTGAATACATTTTTAATGCTTTTTTCGCATTATCTCAGGATTTTAGGGATATAACTGTCATAATGAGTAAAAAACTACTTTTTGTGTTTGCAAGATTTAAAAAAGCATATGTTTAGAGTAAAACTCCGTAGAATGCATTATTTGAGGCAACATTAGCCATTTTGCATGTGTAGTTAGGAGTTATTTTTAAATAACTGTCATATTGAGTCTGACAGTATACTGTCATAGTGAGTAAAACTTAATTTTTGTATTTGCAAACATTATAAAAACATCTGATTCTAGTAAAACTCACATGGATTTAATATTACAGGCATTTTTAGACATTTTACATTGTTGGTTTAGGAATTATGTTGGAATACATTTTTATTGCTTTTTTCGCATTATCTCAGGATTTTAAGAACATTACTGTCATATTGAGTAAAAAACTACTTTTTTGTGTTTGCAAGCCTTAAAAAAGCATATGTTTCGAGTAAAACTCACAATAATGCATTATTTCAGGCAATAATAGCTCATTTTTATGTGTAGTTTAGGAGTTATGTTTATTTACTGCTATATTGAGTGTACTTGTCATGGTGAAAAAAACCTAATTTTTTTTATTTGCAAAAATTTCAAACACAACCGGTTCTAGTAAAACTCACATGGATTCAATAATACAGGCATTTTTACACATTTTGCATGTTTAGTTTAGAAATTATGATTGAATACATTTTTATTGCTTTTTTCGCAGTATCTCGGAGTTTAAGAACATTACTGTCATATTGAGTAAAAAAAATACTTTTTGTGTTTGCAAGCCTTAAGAAAGCATATGTTTCGAGGAAAACTCCCAAGAATCCATTATTTCAAACATTATTAGCCATTTTGCATGAGTAGTTTAGGAGTTATGATTAAAAAAACTGTCATATTGAGTGTGACAGTTTACTTTCATAAAGAGTAAAACCTAATTTTTGTTTTTGCAAACCTTACTCCAACAACTGATTCTAGTAAAACTCATATGGATATTACAGGCATTTTTAGACATTTTGCATTGCTGGTTTAGGAATTATGTTGGAATACATTTTTATTGTTTTTTTCGCATTATCTCAGGAGTTTAAGAACATTACTGTCATATTGAGTAAAAAAATACTTTTTGTGTTTGCAAGCCTTAAGAAAGCATATGTTTCCAGGAAAACTCCCAATAATTCATTATTTCAAACATTATTAGCCATTTTGCATGAGTAGTTTAGGAGTTATGATTAAAAAACTGTCATATTGAGTGTGACAGTTTACTTTCATAAAGAGTAAAACCTAATTTTTTTTTTGCAAACTTCACTAAAACAACTGATTCTAGTAAAACTCACATGGATTCAATAATACAGGCATTTTTGCACATTTTGCATGTTTAGTTTAGAAATTATGATTGAATACATTTTTATTGCTTTTTTCGCATTATCTCAGGATTTTAAGAACATTACTGTCATATTGAGTAAAAAACTACTTTTTGTGTTTGCAAGCCTTAAAAAAGCATATGTTTCGAGTAAAACTCACAAGAATGCATTATTTCAGGCAATATAAGCTCATTTTTAAGTGTAGTTTAGGAGTTATGATAATGTGATGATGCTAATAAATAATAATAATAAATGTCATATTGAGTGTGACAGTTTACTTTCATAAAGAGTAAAACCTATTTTTTGTTTTTGCAAACCTTACTAAAACAACTGATTCTAGTTAAACTCACAAGGATTCAATAATACAGGCATTTTTACACATTTTGCATGTTTACTTTAGAAATTATGATTGAATACATTTTTATTGCTTTTTTCGCATTATCTCAAGATTTAAAGAACAATACTGTCATATTAGGTAAAAAAAATACTTTTTGTGTTTGCAAGCCTTAAAAGCATAAGTTTCGAGGAAAACTCCCAAGGATCCATTATTTCAAACATTATTAGCCATTTTGCAAGAGTAGTTTAGGAGTTATGATTAAAAAACTGTCATATTGAGTGTGACAGTTTACTTTCTTAAAGAGTAAAACCTAACTTCTGTTTTTGCAAACTTTACTAAAACAACTGATTCTAGTAAAACTCACATGGATTCAATAATACAGGCATTTTTACACATTTTGCATGTTTAGTTTAGAAATTATGATTTAATACATTTTTATTGCTTTTTTCGCATTATCTCAGGATTTTAAGAACATTACTGTCATATTGAGTAAAAAAATACTTTTTGTGTTTGCAAGCCTTAAGAAAGCATATGTTTCCAGGAAAACTCCCAATAATTCATTATTTCAAACATTATTAGCCATTTTGCATGAGTAGTTTAGGAGTTATGATTAAAAAACTGTCATATTGAGTGTGACAGTGTACTTTCATAAAGAGTAAAATCTAATTTTTGTTTTTGCAAACCTTACTAAAACAACTGATTCTAGTAACACTCACATGGATTTAATATTACAGGCATTTTTAGACATTTTGCATTGTTGGTTTAGGAATTATGTTGGAATACATTTTTATTGCTTTTTTCGCATTATCTCAGGAATTTAAGAACATTACTGTCATATTGAGTAAAAAAATACTTTTTGTGTTTGCAAGCCTTAAGAAAGCATATGTTTCGAGGAAATCTCCCAAGGATCCATTATTTCAAACATTATTAGCCATTTTGCATGAGTAGTTTAGGAGTTATAATTAAAAATTGTCATAATGAGTGTGACAGTTTACTTTCATAAAGAGTAAAATCTAATTTTTGTTTTTGCAAAGCTTACTAAAACAACTGAATCTAGTAAAATTCACATGGATTCAATATTACAGGCATTTTTACACATATTGCATGTTTGACTTAGGAAATATGATTGAATACATTGTTATTGCTTTTTTCGCATTATCTCAGGATTTTAGGAAAATAACTGTCATATTGAGTAAAAAACTACTTTTTGTGTTTGCAAGATTTAAAAAAGCATATGTTTAGAGTACAACTCCGTAGAATGCATTATTTGAAGCATCATTAGCCATTTTGCATGTGTAGTTAGGAGTTATTTTTAAATAACTGTCATATTGAGTGTGACAGTTTACTTTCATAAAGAGTAAAACCTAATTTTTGTTTTTGCAAACTTTACTAAAACAACTGATTCTAGTAAAACTCACATGGATTCAATAATACAGGCATATTTACACATTTTGCATGTTTAGTTTAGAAATTATGATTGAATACATTTTTATTGCTTTTTTCGCATTATCTCAGGATTTTAAGAACATTACTGTCATATTGAGTAAAAAAATACTTTTTGTGATTGCAAGCCTTAAGAAAGCAAATGTTTCGAGGAAAACTCCCAAGGATCCATTATTTCAAACATTATTAGCCATTTTGCATGAGTAGTTTAGGAGTTATGATTAAAAAACTGTCATATTGAGTGTGACAGTTTACTTTCATAAAGAGTAAAACCTAACTTCTGTTTTTGCAAACTTTACTAAAACAACTGATTCTAGTAAAACTCACATGGATTCAATAATACAGACATTTTTACACATTTTGCATGTTTAGTTTAGAAATTATGATTGAATACATTTTTATTGCTTTTTTCGCATTATCTCAGGATTTTAAGAACATTACTGTCATATTGAGTAAAAAAATACATTTTGTGTTTGCAAGCCTTAAGAAAGCATATGTTTCGAGGAAATCTCCCAAGGATCCATTATTTCAAACATTATTAGCCATTTTGCATGAGTAGTTTAGGAGTTATGATTAAAAAACTGTCATATTGAGTGTGACAGTTTACTTTCATAAAGAGTAAAATCTAATTTTTGTTTTTGCAAACCTTACTAAAACAACTGATTCTAGTAACACTCACATGGATTTAATATTACAGGCATTTTTAGACATTTTGCATTGTTGGTTTAGGAATTATGTTGGAATACATTTTTATTGCTTTTTTCGCATTATCTCAGGAATTTAAGAACATTACTGTCATATTGAGTAAAAAAATACTTTTTGTGTTTGCAAGCCTTAAGAAAGCATATGTTTCGAGGAAATCTCCCAAGGATCCATTATTTCAAACATTATTAGCCATTTTGCATGAGTAGTTTAGGAGTTATAATTAAAAATTGTCATAAAGAGTGTGACAGTTTACTTTCATAAAGAGTAAAATCTAATTTTTGTTTTTGCAAAGCTTACTAAAACAACTGAATCTAGTAAAATTCACATGGATTCAATATTACAGGCATTTTTACACATATTGCATGTTTGACTTAGGAAATATGATTGAATACATTGTTATTGCTTTTTTCGCATTATCTCAGGATTTTAGGAAAATAACTGTCATATTGAGTAAAAAACTACTTTTTGTGTTTGCAAGATTTAAAAAAGCATATGTTTAGAGTACAACTCCGTAGAATGCATTATTTGAAGCATCATTAGCCATTTTGCATGTGTAGTTAGGAGTTATTTTTAAATAACTGTCATATTGAGTGTGACAGTACACTTTCATAAAGAGTAAAACCTAATTTTTGTTTTTGCAAACTTTACTAAAACAACTGATTCTAGTAAAACTCACATGGATTCAATAATACAGGCATATTTACACATTTTGCATGTTTAGTTTAGAAATTATGATTGAATACATTTTTATTGCTTTTTTCGCATTATCTCAGGATTTTAAGAACATTACTGTCATATTGAGTAAAAAAATACTTTTTGTGATTGCAAGCCTTAAGAAAGCAAATGTTTCGAGGAAAACTCCCAAGGATCCATTATTTCAAACATTATTAGCCATTTTGCAAGAGTAGTTTAGGAGTTATGATTAAAAAACTGTCATATTGAGTGTGACAGTTTACTTTCATAAAGAGTAAAACCTAACTTCTGTTTTTGCAAACTTTACTAAAACAACTGATTCTAGTAAAACTCACATGGATTCAATAATACAGACATTTTTACACATTTTGCATGTTTAGTTTAGAAATTATGATTGAATACATTTTTATTGCTTTTTTCGCATTATCTCAGGATTTTAAGAACATTACTGTCATATTGAGTAAAAAAATACATTTTGTGTTTGCAAGCCTTAAGAAAGCATATGTTTCGAGGAAATCTCCCAAGGATCCATTATTTCAAACATTATTAGCCATTTTGCATGAGTAGTTTAGGAGTTATGATTAAAAAATTGTCATATTGAGTGTGACAGTTTACTTTCATAAAGAGTAAAATCAAATTTTTGTTTTTGCAAACCTTACTAAAACAACTGATTCTAGTAACACTCACATGGATTTAATATTACAGGCATTTTTAGACATTTTGCATTGTTGGTTTAGGAATTATGTTGGAATACATTTTTATTGCTTTTTTCGCATTATCTCAGGAATTTAAGAACATTACTGTCATATTGAGTAAAAAAATACTTTTTGTGTTTGCAAGCCTTAAGAAAGCAAATGTTTCGAGGAAAACTCCCAGGATCCATTATTTCAAACATTATTAGCCATTTTGCATGAGTAGTTTAGGAGTTATGATTAAAAAACTGTCATATTGAGTGTGACAGTTTATTTTTTTAAAGAGTAAAACCTATTTTTTGTTTTTGCAAACCTTACTAAAACAACTGATTCTAGTTAAACTCACATGGATTTATTATTACAGGCATTTTTAGACATTTTGCATTGTTGGTTTAGGAATTATGTTGGAATACATTTTTATTGCTTTTTTCGCATTATCTCAGCATTTTAAGAACATTACTGTCATATTGAGTAAAAACTACTTTTTGTGTTTGCAAGCCTTAAAAAAGCATATGTTTCGAGTAAAACTCCCAAGAATGCATTATTTCAGGCAATATTAGCTCATTTTTATGTGCAGTTTAGGAGTTACGTTTAATTTACTGTCATATTGAGTGTACATTGTCATGGTGAAAAAAACCTAATTTTTCTAATTGCAAACCTTTAAACAGAACTGATTCTAGTAAAACATACATTGATTCAATATTACAGGCATTTTTACACATTTTGCATGTTTGGTTTAGGAATTATAATGGAATACATTTTTATTTTGCTTTTTTCGTATTATCTCAGGATTTTAAGAACATTACTGTCATATTGAGTAAAAAAACTACTTTTTGTGTTTGCAAGATTTAAAAAAGCATATGTTTTGAGTAAAACTCCCAAGGATGCATTATTTCAGGCATCAATAGCCATTTTGCTTGTGTGGATTAGGAGTTTTTAAATAACTGTCATATTGCGTGTGGCAGTTATACTGTTATTATGAGTAAAACCTAATTTTTGTATTTTTAAACATTATAAACCACCTGATTCTAGTAAAATTCACAAAGATACAATATTACAGGCATTTTTAGACATAATGCAGGTTTGGTTTTGGAGTTAGGTTTATAACTTTTCATATTTAGTATGACAGTTATACTGTCATATTAAGTAAAAAAAAAAAAGACTTGTGTCTTTGCAAACCTTACAAAATATTTTTTTCCAGTAAAACTCACAAAGATACATTTCTCTTATTAGCCATTTTGCATGTGTGGTTTCGGAGTTATGTTTAAATAACTGTCAGATACAGAGACAGAGACAGAGACAGTGTGCGAGGTGGAGAAGTTCCGGCTAGATATAGTTGGACTCACTTCGACGCACAGGAACCTGTTCTCTCGAGAGGGGCTGGACTCTCTTCCACTATGGCGTTGCAAGCAATGAGAGGCTGGGGTGGCAATTCTTGTTGTCCCCCCGGCTCAAAGACACGAGTATGGGGATCAGACTGTCTGATTGTGGCGGGTCGCTCCCTGTATGATCAGTGTAGGGCAGCCTTGGTCCGCTTAGGCTGCCCTTTGTCACCGATTCTGTTGTTAACTTTTATGGACAGAATTGCAGTCATGGCGTTGAGGGGATCCGGTTTGGTGGTTGCAGGATTAGGTCTCTGCTTTTTGCAGTTGATGTGGTTCTGATGGCTTCAACTGGCCAGGATCTCCAGCTCTCATTGGATGGCCGAGTATGAAGCGACTGGGATGAGAATCAGCACCTCCAAGTCCGAGTCCATGGTTCTCGCCCGGTAAAGGGTGGGGTGCCATTTCCAGGTTGAGGAGGCGATGGCACATACTAGATGGCCCCAAGTGGAGGAGTTCAAGTACCTAGGAGTCTTGTTCACGAGTGAGGGAAGAGTGGATCATGAGATCCACAGGCGGATCGGTGCGGCGTCTTCAGTAATGAGGACGCTATATCGATCCATTGTGGTGAAGAAGGAGCTGAGCCAGAATTAAAAGCTCTAAATTTACCGGTCGATCTACATTCCCATCCTGCACCCATGGTCATGGTTATGACCGAAAAGACAAGATCCCGGGTACAAGCGGCCAAATTGAGTTTCCTCCGCCGGGTGGCGGGTCTCTCCCTTAGAGATAGGATAAGAAGCTCTGTCATCCGGGAGGAACTCAGAGTAAAGCGCTGCTCCTCCACATTGAGAGGAGCCAGATGAGGTGGTTCGGGCATCTGCTCAGGATGCCACCCGAACGCCTCCCGAGGGAGGTGTTTAGGGCAAGTCCGACCGGCAGGAGGCCACGGGGAAGACCCAGGACACATTGGGAAGATTATGTCTCCCGGCTGGCCTGGGAACGCCTCAGGATCCCCCAAGAAAAGCTGGAAGAAGTCGCTGGGGAGAGGGAAGTCTGGGCTTCTCTGTTTAGGCTGCTGCCCCCGCAACCCGACCTCGGTTAAGCGGAAGAAAATGGATGGATTTAGTAACGACAACAAAAACTGATTCTAGTAAAACTCACATGGATACAATTTTACAGGTAATGCATGTTTGGTTTTGGAATTATGTTTATATAACTTTCATATGTATTATGACAGTTATACTGTCATCTTAAATAAAACTAACTTGTGTCTTTACAAACATTACAAACTATGTTTTTCCAGTAAAACTCACAAAAATATTTTTTTCCAGGCATTATTAGACATTTTTCATGTGTGGTTTAGGAAATATGTTTAAATAACTTTCATATTGAATGTGGCAGTTATACTGTTATTATGTGTAAAACCAAATTGTTGTATTTGCAAACCTTACAAAAACAACTGATTCTAGTAAAACTCACATAGATTCAATATTACAGGCATTTTTAGACATTTCACATGTTTGAATACAGTTTTATTGCTTTTTTCGTTAGGGCAAGTCCGATCGGCAGGAGGCCACGGGGAAGACCCAGGACACATTGGGAAGACTATGTCTCAGGCTGGCCTGGGAACGCCTCGGGATCCCCCGAGAAGAGCTGGACAAAGTGGCTGGGGAGAGGGAAGTCTGGGCTTCCTGCTTAGGCTGCTTCCCCCGCAACCCGACCTCGGATAAGCGGAAGAAAATGGATGGATTTAGTATGACAGTTATACTGTCATATTGAGTAAAAAAAACTATTTTTCATAGATTCAATATTACAGGCATCTTTAGATGGATTGCATGTTTGGTTTTGGAGATATGTTTATACAACTTTCATATTTAGTATGTCAGTTATACTGTCATATTGAGTAAAAAAAAACAACTTGTGTCTGCAAACCTTACAAAAGATTATTATTCTAGTAAAACTAACAAAGATACATTTTTCCAAGCATTATTAGCATTTGTTGTTTTGGAGTTATAATGCTTGCATTGAGAGGCGACGGGCTCGGGTGGCAATTCTTGTTGCCCCCCGGCTCAAAGCCTGCACGTTGGAGTTCAACCCAGTGGACCAGTGGGTAGCTTTCCTCCGCCTTCGGGTGGGGGGACGGGTCCTGACTGTTGTTTGGCCTTACGCGCCAAACGGCAGCTCAGAGTACCCACCCTTTTTGGATTCACTCGAGGGAGTACTGGAAAGTGCTCCACCGGGTGATTCCCTCGTTCTACTGGGGGCCTTCAACGCTCATCTTGGCAACAACAGTGAAACCTGGAGAGGCGTGATTGGGAAGAATGGCCGCCCGGATCTGAACCCGAGTGGTGTTTTGTTATTGGACTTTTGTGCTCGTCACAGATTGTCAATAACAAACACCAAGTTCAAACATAAGGGTGTCCATATGTGCACTTGGCACCAGGACACCCTAGGCCGCAGTTCCATGATCGATTTTGTAGTTGTGTCATCGGATTTGCGGTCTCATGTTTTGGACACTCGGGTGAAGAGAGGGGCGGAGCTTTCTACCGATCACCACCTGGTGGTGAGTTGGCTGCGATGGTGGGGGAGGATGCCTGACAGACCTGGCAGGCCCAAACGCATTGTGAGGGTTTGCTGGGAACGCCTCCGGAAGAACTTTGAACATGTCACGAGGGAGGCGCTGGACATTGAGTCTGAGTGGACCATGTTCCGTGCCTCTCTTGTCGAGCCGGCTGATTGGAGCTGTGGCCGCAAGGAGTTTGGTGCCTGTCGTGGCGGTAATCCTAGAACCCGCTGGTGGACACCAGCAGTGAGGGATGCCGTCAAGCTGAAGAAAGAGCCTATCGGGTCCTTTTGGCTCCTGGGACTCCAGAGGCAGCCGACAGGCCAAGCGAAGTGCGGCTTCAGCGGTCGCAGAGGCAAAAACTCGGACATGGGAGGAGTTTGGAGAAGCCATGGAAAACGACTTCCAGACGGCTTCAAAGCGATTCTGGACCACCATCCGCCGGCTCAAGGGGGGGCAGCAGTGCACTGTAACACCGTGTATGGTGAGGATGGTGCGCTGCTGACCTCTACTGCAGCTGTTATTGATCGGTGGAGGGAATACTTCGAAGACCTCCTTAATCCCACCAACATGTCTTCCTATGAGGAAGCAGTGCCTGGGGAATCTGTGGTGGGCTCTCCTATTTCTGGGGCTGAGGATGCCAAGGTAGTTAAAAAGCTCCTCAATGGCAACGCCCTGGGGGTGGATGAGATCCGTCCGGAGTTCCTTAAGGCTCTGGATGCTGTGGGGCTGTCTTGGTTGACAAGACTCCGCAACATCGCGTGGACATCGGGGGCGGTACTTCTGGATTGGGAGACCGGGGTGGTGGTTCCTCTCTTTAAAAGGGGAACCAGAGGGTGTGTTTCAACTATCGTGAGATCACACTCCTCAGTCTTCCCGGTAAGGTCTATTCATGTGTACTGGAGAAGAGGCTACGCCGGATAGTCGAACCTCGGATTCAGGAGGAACAGTGTGGTTTACGTCCTGGTCGTGGAACTGCGGACCAGCTTTATACTCTCGGCAGGGTCCTTGAGGGTGCATGGGAGTTTGCCCAACCAGTCTACATGTGCTTTATGGACTTGGAGAAGGCATTCGACCATTTACCCCTGGAAGTCCTGTGGGGAGTGCTTAGAGAGTATGGGGTAACGGACTGTCTTATTGTGGCGGTTCGCTCCCTTTGCAAGAGTCAGAGCTTGGTCCGCATTGCCGGCAGTAAGTCGGACCCGTTTCCAGTGAGGGTTGGACTCCGCCAAGGCTGCCCTTAGTCACCGATTCTGTTCATAACCTTTATGGACAGAATTTCTAGGCGCAGTCAGGGCGTTGAGGGGATCCGGTTTGGTGTCTGCAGGATTAGGTCTCTGCTATTTGCAGATGATGTGGTCCTGATGGGTTCATCTGGCCAAGATCTTCAGCCCTCACTGGATCGGTTCGCAGACGAGTGTGAAGTGACTGGGATGTGAATCAGCACCTCCAAGTCCGAGTCCATGGTTCTCGCCCGGAAAAGGGTGGAGTGCCATCTCCGGGTTGGGGAGGAGATCTTGCCCCAAGTTGAGGAGTTCAAGGACCTCAGAGTCTTGTTCACGAGTGAGGGAAGAGTGGATCGTGAGATCGACAGGCGGAACGGTGCGGCGTCTTCAGTAATGCGGACGCTGTATTGATCCGTTGTGGTGAAGAAGGAGCTGAGCCGGAAGGCAAAGCTCTCGATTTACCGGTCGATCTACGTTCCCATCCTCACCTATGGTCATGAGCTTTGTGTCATGGCCGAAAGGACAAAATCACGGGTACAAGCGGCCGAAATGAGTTTCCTCCGCCGGGTGGCGGGGCTCTCCCTTAGAGATAGGGTGAGAAGCTCTGTCATCCGGGAGGAGCTCAAAGTAAAGCCATTGCTCCTCCATTTCGAGAGGAGCCAGATGAGGTGGTTCGGGCATCTGGTCAGGATGCCACCCGAACGCCTCCCTAGGGAGGTGTTTCGGTCACGTCTGACCGGTAGGAGGCCCAGGAAGACCCAGGAAACGGGAAGCTTATCTCTCCCGGCTGGCCTGAGAACGCCCCAGGATCCCCCGGGAGGAGCTGGACGAAGTGGCTGGGGAGAGGAAAGTCTGGGCTTCCCTGCTTAGGCTGCAGCCCCCGCAACCCGACCTCGGATAAACGGAAGAAAATGGATGGCTGGATGGATGGAGTTATGTTTAAATAACTGTCATAAAGAGTAAAACCTCATTTTTGTATTTGTAAACCTTACCAAAACAACTGATTTTAGCAAAACTCACACAGATTCAATATTACAGGCATTTTTAGACATTTTGCTTATTTGGTGTAGGAATTATGATGGAATACATTGTTTTTGCTTATTTCGCATTATCTCAGGATTTTAAGAACTTTACTGTCATATAGAGGAAACCAAATACTTTTTGTGTTTGCAAGCCTTAAAAAAGCATATGTTTCGAGTAAAACTCACAAGAATGCCTTATTTCAGGCATTATTAGCCATTTTTTATGTGTAGTTTAGGCATACTTGCCAATACTCCTGGATTTTCCAGGAGACTCCCGAAATTCAGCGCCTCTCACGAAAACCTCCCGGGACAAATTTTCTCCCGAAAATCTCCCGAAATTCAGGCTGATCTGAGTGAGGACAGCCTGTATTCATGTCTGCTGTCCCACGATATAAACAGCGTGCCTGCCCAATCACGTTATAACTGTAGAATGATCGAGGGCGAGTTCTTGGTTTCTTATGTGGGTTTATTGTTAGGTAGTTTCATTAACGTCCTCCCAGCGCGGTAACAACACAAAACAACAGCAGTCACGTTTTCGTCTACCGTAAAGCAGTTTGTCTGCCGTAAACAGCAATGTTGTGACACTCTTTAAACAGGGCAATACTGCCATCTACTGTACATGCATATGTGACAATAACATCCGGGGCTTTTAGAGAGTGCAGTGCACAACTGCGCACACAACAAGGAGACAAAGCAGAAGAACGCGGAAGATACAGCCATGGCGACGCCGACGACAAGTAAGATGAAGAAACATGCTTATAAGTTCCAAGCCGCAGCTGCGATTGGACCTGGATAGCCTCCGGGAAGAAGTAGTGGAAGACCAAGTGCTTGGCAGTGAAGATCTTCCTCAGGAAGCAAAGATTGACCGGTTTTTGGCCATGCTCGGGAGGGATGGAAAATTCCAGACTCTCGTGCATTTGATGAAAGCACTTTTGTGCGTGCCACACAGCAATGCATCATCAGAGAGGTTGTTCAGCATGGTTATAAAAATAGTGACAGAGAATAGAACAAGGATGGACAATTCAACCCTTAACTCAACAATGAGTAGATGAGCGTTATGTGTGTGTATATGTGTAAATAAATGAAAACTGAAATTCAAGTATTTATTTTATATATATATATATATATATATATATATATATATATATATATGTCTTATATCTCCTGATGATTGAGGGAACCCCTCATGAAACAGGCCTGTAAAGATGAAGTAGTCTTGTGATTTTTTTCCCCACACATACATATATATATATATAGCTATACATACATATATATATATATATAGCTATACATACATATATATATATATATATATATATATATATATAAATATATATATATATATATATATATATATATATATATATATATATATATATATATATATATGAAATACTTGACTTGGTGAATTCTAGCTCTAAATATACTCCTCCCCTCTTAACCACACCCCCAACCACGCCCCCACCCCACCCCTGACCATGCCTTCCCCACCCCCACCTCCTGAAATCGGAGGTCTCAATGTTGGCAAGTATGAGTTTAGGAGTTATGTTTAAATAACTGTCATAGTGAGTGTGGCAGTTACACTGTCATATTGAGTAAAAAAAACTAACTTGTGTCTTTGCAAACCTCACAAAAGAAAACGTTTCTAATAAAAATCACAAAGATACATTTCTTCACGCATTATTAGACATTTTTCATGTGTGGTTTAAGAATTATGTTTAAATAACTGTCATATTGAGTGTGGCAGTTATACTGTCATTATGTGTAAAACCTAATTTTGTATTTCCAAACCTTATAAAAACAACTGATTCTAGTAAAACATAGATTCAATTTTACAGGCATTTTTAGACATTTTACATGTTTGGTTTAGGAGTTGTGTTTGAATACATTTTTTATTTTTTATTCTTATTGTTGCTTTTTATTTTTATTCTATTGTAATATGTTTCTATTTTGTTTCAATTTATACCCCCATTATTTACTTTTCACTTTTTACAATTTTGTACACTACTGCTGGAATTTAAATTTTCCTGAGGGAACTCTCCTGAAGGAATCAATCAAGTACTATCTATGTATCTATCTATTTATGTCTCCTGGCTGGCCTGTAAATGCCTCGGGATCCCCCGAGAAGAGCTGGACAAAGTGGCTGGGGAGAGGAAAGTCTGGGCTTCTCTGCTTAGGCTGCTGCCCCCGCAACCTGACCTCGGATAAGCAGGAAGAAAATGGATGGATTTAGTATGACAGTTATACTGTCATATTAAGTAAAAAAATAACTTGGGTCTTTGCAAACATTACAAAATATATTTTTTCTAGTAAAACTCACTAAGATACATAACTCAAGGCATTATTAGCCATTTTGCATGTGTGGTTTAGGACTTATGTTTAAATAATCGTCAGATTGAGTGTGACAGTATACTGTCATAGTGAGTAAAACCCATATTTTGTAATTGCAAACCTTATGAAAACAAATGATTCTACTAAAACTCACATGGATACAATATTACGGGCAATACGGCCTAACCAATCTGGCGCCCTAGGCAAGATTTTAGGTGGCGCCCCCCCACATCGGCAGTGAAGTGTATATACTCACAAGAAACCGAATAGCTTTGTCTTTGACCTTTTTTTTTACTTACAACCAGAGGTGGGTAGTAACGCGCTACATTTACTCCGTTACATCTACTTGAGTAAATTTTGGGATAAATTGTACTTCTAAGAGTAGTTTTAATGCAACATACTTTTACTTTTACTTAAGTATATTTATAGAGAAGGAACGCTACTTTTACTCCGCTACTTTTATCTACATTCAGCTCGCTACTCGCTACTAATTTTTATCGATCTGTTAATGCACGCTTTGTTTGTTTTGGTCTGTCAGACAGACCTTCAAAGTGCCTGCCTTACTGGTGACGTTTCACTTCGTTCCACCAATCAGATGCAGTCACTGGTGACGTTGGACCAATCAAACAGAGCCAGGTGGTCACATGACCTGACTTAAACAAGTTGAAAAACTTATTGGGGTGTTACCATTTAGTGGTCAATTGTACGGAATATTTACTGTACTGTGCAATCTAATCATAAAAGTTCCAATCAATCAATCAAAAGTGTGAAGGAAAAAATATACTTTTTTTATTTCAACCGTACATCCCGTCAAAAGCCTCAAGACTGACCGCACATGAGGATGTTCCTGTCTTCACAATAAAAGTGCCGCTCCATCGCGCCTGCGCTTTCAAAACAAGAGTCTCCGAAAGCCAGCGCGAACAAGCTAGCAAGCTACGGAGTTTGACGCCAATATATTTCTTGTAAAGTGTATAAAAACGAATATGGAAGCTGAACAAACAAGGTGCCAAAAACCAACCACTTTCATGTGGTATTAGACAGAAAGGAGGAACTTTTCTTCTCCTCCATTTGAAAACGTGGACGTTATCATCACTACTGTCTGATTACAGTCAACGCAAGTCATCAGAATCAGGTAATACACCAACTTATATTCTAGTCTGCATGAAAGAAAATAATCTATATGTTAAACATGCATGTATATTCATTAAAACATCTTTAACATGTAAACAAAAACAGCAAAATAAATACATATAAATTATATACTGTATATATCAATGTATATGTATGTATATATATATATATATATATATATATGTATATATATATATATATATATATATATATATATATATATATATATATATATATATGTGTGTGTGTGTGTATGTTACTCATCAGTTACTCAGTACTTGAGTAGTTTTTTCACAACATACTTTTTACTTTTACTCAAGTAAATATTTGGGTGACTACTCCTTACTTTTACTTGAGTAATAAATCTCTAAAGTAACAGTACTCTTACTTGAGTACAATTTCTGGCTACTCTAGCCACCTCTGCTTACAACTATACCTAATATATAAAGGGGTGGAAAAGTGACTATTACCTGCACGGCAAACATTAGCTAACCAGAAGGCAATAACAATGTAAACAAAAACACCTGCTTAAAAGATCTAATACAAATGTCCCTGAGGAATGTAAGGTGGGAGTACTGTAATTACCTACCGTTACATTATTATTTTCCATAACAATTTAGCCCCCTCCACAATATTAACCCGACGTTAAAACAGAACTAGCTATTTATTGATTAGCAATTGCCGAATCATGTAACATTAGCTTAATGCTAAAAAGCCAGGTTACTATCACATTCTGTAACAGACAAATAATTTCATGTAGGCTAACGTTACCTACCTGCTACCTCTGTCTTTTCTCGTTTCTCCTCCTCTTCTTTTCTCTTTTTTCTTCCCTGGGCACCTGACAGTTTTGGCCGTTTTGACATCTTGTGTTGATTTTTTGATGTGGTGACGTCCAAAAAGAGTCATGATACGGGAAAGGGGGGGGGGCACCGTGCGGGGGGAAGGGTGGGGGGCGTAATGTTGTAACAAATAATATTTCTATTAAATAGGCTTTAATTTGCATTTTAATTAACGTGGGATTATTTTTTGTATTTAGAAATAATAGTACCAACTTTTTTCTTTTTTTTTTTTCTCCAACATTTGTGGCACTGGCGTGGCGCCCCCTGATGGACGGCGTCCTTAGCATTTGCCTATGCGGCCTATGCCACGGGCCGGCCCTGATTACGGGCATTTTTAGACATAATGCATGTTTGGTTTTGGAGTAATGTTTATATATTTTTCATATTTTGTATGACAGTAATACTGTCATATTGAATAAAAAAAACTAACTTGTATCTGTACAAACCTTAAAAAATATTTGTTTCCCTGTAAAACTCACAAAGAGACATTTCTCCAGGCATTATTAGCCATTGTGCACATGTGGTTTAGGAGTTATGTTTAAATAAATGTCAAATTGAATGTGGCAGTTATACTGTTATTATGAGTAAAACCTAATTTTTGTAAATGTTAACCTTACCACAATACCTGATTCTGGTAAAACTCACATAGATTCAATATTACAGGCATTTTTAGACATTTTACATGTTTGGTTTAGAGTTGTGTTTGAATACATTTGTATTGCTTTTTTCATTAGGGCAAGTCCGACGGGCAGGAGGCCGCGGGGAAGACCCAGGACACATTGGGAAGACTATGTCTCCCGGCTGGGCTGTCGAACGCCTCGGGATCCCCCGAGATGAGCTGGACGAAGTGGTTGGGGATAGGGAAGTCCGGGCTTCTCTGCTTAGGCTGCTGCCCCTGCAACCGGACCTCGGATAAGCGGAAGAAAATGGATGGATTTAGTATGACAGTTATACTGTCATATTAAGTAAAAAAAACTAACTTACAAAATATATTTTTTCTAGTAAAACTCACAAAGATACATATCTACAGGCATTATTAGCCATTTTGCATGTGTGGTTTAGGAGTTATGTTTAAATAACTGTCATATTGAATGTGGCAGTAATACTGTCATCATGACCTAATTTTTGTAATTGTAAACCTTACCAAAATACCTGATTCTGGTAAAACTCACAAAGATTCAATATTACAGGCATTTTTAGACAGATTACATGTTTGGTTTTGGGGTTATGTTTATACAACTTTCATATTTAGTATAACAGTTATACTATCATATTGAGTACAAAAAACAAAAATGTGTTTCTTTGCAAACCATACAAAAGATCATTGTTTTAGTTAATCTAACAAAGATACATTTCTCCAAGCATTATTAGTCATTTTGCATTTGTTGTTTAGGAGTTATGTTTAAATAACTGTCATAGTGAGTAAAACCTAATTTTTGTATTTGCAAAAACCTTACAAAAACAACTGATTCTAGTAAAACTCACATGGATGCAATATTGCAGGCATTTTTAGACATGATGCATGTTTGATTTTGGAGTTGTGTTTATATAACTTTCATATTTAGTATTACAGTAATACTGTCATATTGAGTAATAAAAACTAACTTGTGTCTTTACAAACCTTACAAAACATTTTTTTCCTGCAAAACTCACAAAGAGACATTTCTCCAGGCATTATTAGCCATTTGGCATGTGTGGTTTAGGAGTTATGTTTAAATAACTGTCAGATTGAGTGTGACAGTATACTGTGAGTAAAACCCATATTTTGTATTTGCAAACCTTACAAAAACAACTGATTCTAGTAAAACTCACATGGATACAAAATTACAGGCATTTTTAGAGATAATGCATGTTTGGTTTTGGAGTTATGTTTATATAACTTCCATATTTAGTATGACAGTAACACTGTCATATTTAGTAAAAAAAAAACTAACTTGTGTCGGTACAAACATTACAAAACATTTTTTTTCCAGTAAAACTCACAAAGAGACATTTCTCCAGGCATTAATAGCCATTGTGCATGTGTGGTTTAGGAGTTATGTTTAAATAGATGTCAAATTGAATGTGGCAGTTATACTGTCATTATGAGTGAAACCTAATTTTTGTAATTGTAAACCTTACCAAAATACCTGATTCTGGTAAAACTCACATAGATTCAATATTACATGCATTTTTAGACAGATTGCATGTTTGGTTTTGGAGTTTTGATTATAAAACTTTCATATTTAGTATGACAGTTATACTGTATATTACCATTGAGTAAAAAAAAACCTAACTTGTGACTTTGCAAACCTTACAATAGATCGTTATTCTAGTAAAGACTTAGACTTAGACTTTCTTTTTATTGTCATTCAAATTTGAACTTTACAGCACAGATAAGAACGAAATGTCGTAGTGCAGGATAAAAAAGCAATAAGGTGCATATTTCGATAAATAAATATATATAAATAATATATAAATACTATATATATATATATATATATATATATATATATATATATATATATATATATATATATATATATATATATATACACATATATATATAATAAATAAATATATATAAATATATATAAATAGATAAATAGATTACTGTGCAGATAAATATATTGCACTTTTTCCACATGCGCCCACGTTTATGGGTGTATGTAATATTGTTTATTTCATTCCAGCGAGTTAATTCATTTTGAGGGGAGTTGAGGAGATAATTTAATTATGATGCGTTCAAGAGTCTTACGGCCTGAGGGAAGAAGCTGCTACAGAAGCTGGAGGTTCTGCTTCGGAGGCTGCGGAACCTCTTTCTAGAGTCCAGCAGTGAAAACTGTCCTTGGTGGGGGTGGGAGGAGTCTTTGCAAATTTTCTGAGCCCTGGTCAGGCAGCACTTTTTGCGATCTCCTGGATAGGAGGAAGAGGAGTCCTGATGATCTTTTCCGCCGTCCTCACCACTCTCTGGAGATACTTCCAGTCTGAGGCACTGCAGGCTCCAGTCCAGACAGAGATACTGTTGGTCAGCAGGCTCGCTATAACAACGATACATCTCTCCAAGCATTATTAGCTATTTTGCATTTGTTGTTTAGGAGTTATGTTTAAATAACTGTCAAAGTAAATAAAACCTAATTTTGGTATTTGAAAACCTTACAAAAACAACTGATTCTAGTAAAACTCACACAGATACAATATTACAGGCATTTTTAGACATAATACATGTTTGGTTTTGGAGTAATGTTTGGCGCAGTGGAAGAATGGCCGTGCGCGACCCGAGGTTCCCTGGTTCAATCCCCACCTAGTACCACCCTCGTCATGTCCGTTGTGTCCTGAACAAGACACTTCACCCTTGCTCCTGATGGGTGCTGGTTAGCGCCTTGCATGGCAGCTCCCTCCATCAGTGTGTAAATGTGGAAGTAGTGTCAAAGCGCTTCGAGTACCTTGAAGGTAGAAAAGCGCTATACAAGTACAACCCATTTATTTATATATAGTATGACAGCTATACTGTTATATTGAGTAAAAAAAACTAACTTGTGCCTTTACAAACCTAACACAATATATTTTTTCTAGTAAAACTCACAAAGAGACATTTCCCCAGGTATTATTAGCCATTGTGCATGTGTGGTTTAGGAGTTATGTTTAAATAAATGTCAAATTTAATGTGGCAGGTATACTGTCATGAGTAAAACCTAATTGTTGTAATTGTAAACCTTACCAAAATACCTGATTCTGGTAAAACTCACATAGATTGAATATTACATGCATTTTTAGACGGATTGCTTGTTTGGTTTTGGAGTTATGTTTTTACAACTTTCATATTTAGTATGACAGTTATACTGTCATAGAGTAAAAAAAACAAATAACTTGCGTCTTTGCAAACCTTACAAAAGATCATTATTCTGGTAAAGACTTAGACTTTCTTTTTATTGTCATTCAAATTTGAACTTTACAGCATAGATAACACAATTTCGTTACATAAGCTCATGGTAGTGCAGGATAAAAAAGCAATAAGGTGCATTTATAAATAAATAAATACAAATAATATATAAAATAAATAAATATACTTAAATATATATAAATAAATAAAAATATTACTGTGCAGATAAATATATTGCACTTTTTCCACATGCACCCACGTTTATGGGTGTATGTTATATTGTTTTTTGTTTATTCCAGCGAGTTAATCCATTTTGAGGGGAGTTGAGGGGATAATTTAATTATAATGCGTTCAAGAGTCTTACGGCCTGAGGGAAGAAGCTGGAGGTTCTGCTTCGGAGGCTGCGGAACCTCTTTCTAGAGTCCAGCAGTGAAAACAGTCCTTGGTGGGGGTGGGGGGAGTCTTTGCAAATTTTCTGAGCCCTGGTCAGGCAGCGCTTTTTGCGATCTCCTGGATAAGAGGAAGAGGATTCCTGAAGATCTTTTCCGCGGTCCTCACCACTCTCTGGAGAGACTTCCAGTCTGAGGCACTGCAGGCTCCAGTCCAGACAGAGATGCTGTTGGTCAGCAGGCTCTCTATAACAAAGATACAGTTCTCCAAGCATTATTAGCTATTTGCATTTGTTGTTTAGGATTTATGTTTAAATAACTGTCATAGTGAGTAAAACCTAAATTTTGTATTTGCAAACCTTACAAAAACAATTGATTCTAGTAAATCTCAGATACAATATCAAAGGCATTTTTAGACATAATGCATGTTTGGTTTTGGAGTTGTGTTTATATAACTTTCATATTTAGTATTACAGTAATACTGTCATATTGAGTAAAGAAAAAACAACTAACTTGTGTCTTTACAAACCTTACAAAATATTTTTCCCAGTAAAACTCAAAGATACATTTCTACAGGCATTATTAGCCATTTTGCATGTGCGGTTTCGGATTTATGTTTAAATAAGTGTCATATTGAGTGTGAAAGTCATAGTGAGTAAAACAAACTAACTTGTGTCTTTGCAATGCTTACAAAAGAAAATGTTACTTGTAAAACTCACAAAAGATACATTTCTTCATGCATTATTAGAAAATGTTCATGTGTAGTTTAGGAGTTATGTTTTAATAACTGTCAAATTGAGTGTGGCAGTTATACTGTCATTAAGTGTTAAACCTAATTTTTGTATTTGCAAACCTTACAAAAACAACTGATTCTAGTAAAACTCTTATAGATTCAATATTGCAGGCATTTAGACATTTCACATGTTTGGTTTAGGAGTTGTGTTTGAATACATTTTAATTGCTTTTTTCGTTAGGGCAAGTCCGACCGGCAGGAGGCCACAGGGAAGCCCCAGGACACATTGGGAAGACTATGTCAGCCGGCTGGCCTGGGAACGCTTCGGGATCCCCAGAGAAGAGCTGGACGAAGTGGCTGGGGAGAGGGAAGTCTGGGCTTCTCTGCTTAGGCTGCTGCCCCCGCAACCCGACCTCGGATAAGCGGAAGAAAATGGATACATTTAGTATGACAGTTATACTATTATATTGAGTAAAAAAAACTAACTTGTGTCTTTAAAAAACCTTACAAATTATATGTTTTCTAGTAAAACTCACAAAGATACATCTCCAGGCAATATAAGCCTTTTTGCATGTGGTTTAGGGGTTATGTTTAAATAACTGCCATATTGAATGTGGCAGTTATACTGTCATGAGTAAAACCTAATTTTTGTAATTGTAAACCTTACCAAAATACCTGATTCTGGTAAAACTCACATAGATTCAATATTACAGGTATTTTTAGACGGATTGCATGTGTAGTTTTGAAATTATGTTTATACAACTTTCTTATTTAGTATGACAGTGATACTATCATATTGAGTAAAAAAACTAACTTGTGTCTTTGCAAACCTTACAAAAGAACATTTTAGTAAAACTCAAAGATACATCTCCAGGCATTATTAGCCATTTTGCATTTGTTGTTTAGGAGTTATGTTTAAATAACTGGCATAGTGAGTAAAACTTAATTTTTGTATTTGCAAACCTTACAAAAACAACTGATTCTAGTAAAACTCACATGCATTCAATATTACAGTTATTTTTAGACATTTTGCCTGTTTGGTTTAGAAATTATGATGGAATACATTTGTATTGCTTTTTTCGCATTATCTCAGGATTTTAGGAATATTACTGTCATATTGAGAAAAAAACTACTTTTTGTGTTTGCAAGCCTTAAAAAAGCATATGTTTCGAGTTAAACTCACAAGAATGCATTATTTCAGGCAATATTAGCTCATTGTTATGTGTAGTTTAAGAGTTATGTTTAATTTACGGTCATATTGAGTGTACATTGTCATGGTGAAAAAAAACAATTTTTCATTTGCAAAAATATCAAACACAGCTGATTCTAGTAAAATTCACAAGGATTCATTATTACAGGCATTTTTACACATATTGCATGTTTGACTTAGGAAATATGTTTGAATACATTTTTAATGCTTTTTTCGCATTATCTCAGGATTTTAGGGATATAACTGTCATAATGAGTAAAAAACTACTTTTTGTGTTTGCAAGATTTAAAAAAGCATATGTTTAGAGTAAAACTCCGTAGAATGCATTATTTGAGGCAACATTAGCCATTTTGCATGTGTAGTTAGGAGTTATTTTTAAATAACTGTCATATTGAGTCTGACAGTATACTGTCATAGTGAGTAAAACTTAATTTTTGTATTTGCAAACATTATAAAAACATCTGATTCTAGTAAAACTCACATGGATTTAATATTACAGGCATTTTTAGACATTTTACATTGTTGGTTTAGGAATTATGTTGGAATACATTTTTATTGCTTTTTTCGCATTATCTCAGGATTTTAAGAACATTACTGTCATATTGAGTAAAAAACTACTTTTTGTGTTTGCAAGCCTTAAAAAAGCATATGTTTCGAGTAAAACTCACAATAATGCATTATTTCAGGCAATAATAGCTCATTTTTATGTGTAGTTTAGGAGTTATGTTTATTTACTGCTATATTGAGTGTACTTGTCATGGTGAAAAAAACCTAATTTTTTTTATTTGCAAAAATTTCAAACACAACCGGTTCTAGTAAAACTCACATGGATTCAATAATACAGGCATTTTTACACATTTTGCATGTTTAGTTTAGAAATTATGATTGAATACATTTTTATTGCTTTTTTCGCAGTATCTCGGAGTTTAAGAACATTACTGTCATATTGAGTAAAAAAAATACTTTTTGTGTTTGCAAGCCTTAAGAAAGCATATGTTTCGAGGAAAACTCCCAAGAATCCATTATTTCAAACATTATTAGCCATTTTGCATGAGTAGTTTAGGAGTTATGATTAAAAAACTGTCATATTGAGTGTGACAGTTTACTTTCATAAAGAGTAAAACCTAATTTTTGTTTTTGCAAACCTTACTCCAACAACTGATTCTAGTAAAACTCACATGGATATTACAGGCATTTTTAGACATTTTGCATTGCTGGTTTAGGAATTATGTTGGAATACATTTGTATTGTTTTTTTCGCATTATCTCAGGAGTTTAAGAACATTACTGTCATATTGAGTAAAAAAATACTTTTTGTGTTTGCAAGCCTTAAGAAAGCATATGTTTCCAGGAAAACTCCCAATAATTCATTATTTCAAACATTATTAGCCATTTTGCATGAGTAGTTTAGGAGTTATGATTAAAAAACTGTCATATTGAGTGTGACAGTTTACTTTCATAAAGAGTAAAACCTAATTTTTTTTTTGCAAACTTCACTAAAACAACTGATTCTAGTAAAACTCACATGGATTCAATAATACAGGCATTTTTGCACATTTTGCATGTTTAGTTTAGAAATTATGATTGAATACATTTTTATTGCTTTTTTCGCATTATCTCAGGATTTTAAGAACATTACTGTCATATTGAGTAAAAAACTACTTTTTGTGTTTGCAAGCCTTAAAAAAGCATATGTTTCGAGTAAAACTCACAAGAATGCATTATTTCAGGCAATATAAGCTCATTTTTAAGTGTAGTTTAGGAGTTATGATAATGTGATGATGCTAATAAATAATAATAATAAATGTCATATTGAGTGTGACAGTTTACTTTCATAAAGAGTAAAACCTATTTTTTGTTTTTGCAAACCTTACTAAAACAACTGATTCTAGTTAAACTCACAAGGATTCAATAATACAGGCATTTTTACACATTTTGCATGTTTACTTTAGAAATTATGATTGAATACATTTTTATTGCTTTTTTCGCATTATCTCAAGATTTAAAGAACATTACTGTCATATTAGGTAAAAAAAATACTTTTTGTGTTTGCAAGCCTTAAAAGCATAAGTTTCGAGGAAAACTCCCAAGGATCCATTATTTCAAACATTATTAGCCATTTTGCAAGAGTAGTTTAGGAGTTATGATTAAAAAACTGTCATATTGAGTGTGACAGTTTACTTTCTTAAAGAGTAAAACCTAACTTCTGTTTTTGCAAACTTTACTAAAACAACTGATTCTAGTAAAACTCACATGGATTCAATAATACAGGCATTTTTACACATTTTGCATGTTTAGTTTAGAAATTATGATTTAATACATTTTTATTGCTTTTTTCGCATTATCTCAGGATTTTAAGAACATTACTGTCATATTGAGTAAAAAAATACTTTTTGTGTTTGCAAGCCTTAAGAAAGCATATGTTTCCAGGAAAACTCCCAATAATTCATTATTTCAAACATTATTAACCATTTTGCATGAGTAGTTTAGGAGATATGATTAAAAAACTGTCATATTGAGTGTGACAGTTTACTTTCATAAAGAGTAAAATCTAATTTTTGTTTTTGCAAACCTTACTAAAACAACTGATTCTAGTAACACTCACATGGATTTAATATTACAGGCATTTTTAGACATTTTGCATTGTTGGTTTAGGAATTATGTTGGAATACATTTTTATTGCTTTTTTCGCATTATCTCAGGAATTTAAGAACATTACTGTCATATTGAGTAAAAAAATACTTTTTGTGTTTGCAAGCCTTAAGAAAGCATATGTTTCGAGGAAATCTCCCAAGGATCCATTATTTCAAACATTATTAGCCATTTTGCATGAGTAGTTTAGGAGTTATAATTAAAAATTGTCATAATGAGTGTGACAGTTTACTTTCATAAAGAGTAAAATCTAATTTTTGTTTTTGCAAAGCTTACTAAAACAACTGAATCTAGTAAAATTCACATGGATTCAATATTACAGGCATTTTTACACATATTGCATGTTTGACTTAGGAAATATGATTGAATACATTGTTATTGCTTTTTTCGCATTATCTCAGGATTTTAGGAAAATAACTGTCATATTGAGTAAAAAACTACTTTTTGTGTTTGCAAGATTTAAAAAAGCATATGTTTAGAGTACAACTCCGTAGAATGCATTATTTGAAGCATCATTAGCCATTTTGCATGTGTAGTTAGGAGTTATTTTTAAATAACTGTCATATTGAGTGTGACAGTACACTTTCATAAAGAGTAAAACCTAATTTTTGTTTTTGCAAACTTTACTAAAACAACTGATTCTAGTAAAACTCACATGGATTCAATAATACAGGCATATTTACACATTTTGCATGTTTAGTTTAGAAATTATGATTGAATACATTTTTATTGCTTTTTTCGCATTATCTCAGGATTTTAAGAACATTACTGTCATATTGAGTAAAAAAATACTTTTTGTGATTGCAAGCCTTAAGAAAGCAAATGTTTCGAGGAAAACTCCCAAGGATCCATTATTTCAAACATTATTAGCCATTTTGCAAGAGTAGTTTAGGAGTTATGATTAAAAAACTGTCATATTGAGTGTGACAGTTTACTTTCATAAAGAGTAAAATCTAACTTCTGTTTTTGCAAACTTTACTAAAACAACTGATTCTAGTAAAACTCACATGGATTCAATAATACAGACATTTTTACACATTTTGCATGTTTAGTTTAGAAATTATGATTGAATACATTTTTATTGCTTTTTTCGCATTATCTCAGGATTTTAAGAACATTACTGTCATATTGAGTAAAAAAATACATTTTGTGTTTGCAAGCCTTAAGAAAGCATATGTTTCGAGGAAATCTCCCAAGGATCCATTATTTCAAACATTATTAGCCATTTTGCATGAGTAGTTTAGGAGTTATGATTAAAAAATTGTCATATTGAGTGTGACAGTTTACTTTCATAAAGAGTAAAATCTAATTTTTGTTTTTGCAAACCTTACTAAAACAACTGATTCTAGTAACACTCACATGGATTTAATATTACAGGCATTTTTAGACATTTTGCATTGTTGGTTTAGGAATTATGTTGGAATACATTTTTATTGCTTTTTTCGCATTATCTCAGGAATTTAAGAACATTACTGTCATATTGAGTAAAAAAATACTTTTTGTGTTTGCAAGCCTTAAGAAAGCAAATGTTTCGAGGAAAACTCCCAGGATCCATTATTTCAAACATTATTAGCCATTTTGCATGAGTAGTTTAGGAGTTATGATTAAAAAACTGTCATATTGAGTGTGACAGTTTATTTTTTTAAAGAGTAAAACCTATTTTTTGTTTTTGCAAACCTTACTAAAACAACTGATTCTAGTTAAACTCACATGGATTTATTATTACAGGCATTTTTAGACATTTTGCATTGTTGGTTTAGGAATTATGTTGGAATACATTTTTATTGCTTTTTTCGCATTATCTCAGCATTTTAAGAACATTACTGTCATATTGAGTAAAAACTACTTTTTGTGTTTGCAAGCCTTAAAAAAGCATATGTTTCGAGTAAAACTCCCAAGAATGCATTATTTCAGGCAATATTAGCTCATTTTTATGTGCAGTTTAGGAGTTACGTTTAATTTACTGTCATATTGAGTGTACATTGTCATGGTGAAAAAAACCTAATTTTTCTAATTGCAAACCTTTAAACAGAACTGATTCTAGTAAAACATACATTGATTCAATATTACAGGCATTTTTACACATTTTGCATGTTCGGTTTAGGAATTATAATGGAATACATTTTTATTTTGCTTTTTTCGTATTATCTCAGGATTTTAAGAACATTACTGTCATATTGAGTAAAAAAACTACTTTTTGTGTTTGCAAGATTTAAAAAAGCATATGTTTTGAGTAAAACTCCCAAGGATGCATTATTTCAGGCATCAATAGCCATTTTGCTTGTGTGGATTAGGAGTTTTTAAATAACTGTCATATTGCGTGTGGCAGTTATACTGTTATTATGAGTAAAACCTAATTTTTGTATTTTTAAACATTATAAACCACCTGATTCTAGTAAAATTCACAAAGATACAATATTACAGGCATTTTTAGACATAATGCAGGTTTGGTTTTGGAGTTAGGTTTATAACTTTTCATATTTAGTATGACAGTTATACTGTCATATTAAGTAAAAAAAAAAAAGACTTGTGTCTTTGCAAACCTTACAAAATATTTTTTTCCAGTAAAACTCACAAAGATACATTTCTCTTATTAGCCATTTTGCATGTGTGGTTTCGGAGTTATGTTTAAATAACTGTCAGATACAGAGACAGAGACAGAGACAGTGTGCGAGGTGGAGAAGTTCCGGCTAGATATAGTTGGACTCACTTCGACGCACAGGAACCTGTTCTCTCGAGAGGGGCTGGACTCTCTTCCACTATGGCGTTGCAAGCAATGAGAGGCTGGGGTGGCAATTCTTGTTGTCCCCCCGGCTCAAAGACACGAGTATGGGGATCAGACTGTCTGATTGTGGCGGGTCGCTCCCTGTATGATCAGTGTAGGGCAGCCTTGGTCCGCTTAGGCTGCCCTTTGTCACCGATTCTGTTGTTAACTTTTATGGACAGAATTGCAGTCATGGCGTTGAGGGGATCCGGTTTGGTGGTTGCAGGATTAGGTCTCTGCTTTTTGCAGTTGATGTGGTTCTGATGGCTTCAACTGGCCAGGATCTCCAGCTCTCATTGGATGGCCGAGTATGAAGCGACTGGGATGAGAATCAGCACCTCCAAGTCCGAGTCCATGGTTCTCGCCCGGTAAAGGGTGGGGTGCCATTTCCAGGTTGAGGAGGCGATGGCACATACTAGATGGCCCCAAGTGGAGGAGTTCAAGTACCTAGGAGTCTTGTTCACGAGTGAGGGAAGAGTGGATCATGAGATCCACAGGCGGATCGGTGCGGCGTCTTCAGTAATGAGGACGCTATATCGATCCATTGTGGTGAAGAAGGAGCTGAGCCAGAATTAAAAGCTCTAAATTTACCGGTCGATCTACATTCCCATCCTGCACCCATGGTCATGGTTATGACCGAAAAGACAAGATCCCGGGTACAAGCGGCCAAATTGAGTTTCCTCCGCCGGGTGGCGGGTCTCTCCCTTAGAGATAGGATAAGAAGCTCTGTCATCCGGGAGGAACTCAGAGTAAAGCGCTGCTCCTCCACATTGAGAGGAGCCAGATGAGGTGGTTCGGGCATCTGCTCAGGATGCCACCCGAACGCCTCCCGAGGGAGGTGTTTAGGGCAAGTCCGACCGGCAGGAGGCCACGGGGAAGACCCAGGACACATTGGGAAGATTATGTCTCCCGGCTGGCCTGGGAACGCCTCAGGATCCCCCAAGAAAAGCTGGAAGAAGTCGCTGGGGAGAGGGAAGTCTGGGCTTCTCTGTTTAGGCTGCTGCCCCCGCAACCCGACCTCGGTTAAGCGGAAGAAAATGGATGGATTTAGTAACGACAACAAAAACTGATTCTAGTAAAACTCACATGGATACAATTTTACAGGTAATGCATGTTTGGTTTTGGAATTATGTTTATATAACTTTCATATGTATTATGACAGTTATACTGTCATCTTAAATAAAACTAACTTGTGTCTTTACAAACATTACAAACTATGTTTTTCCAGTAAAACTCACAAAAATATTTTTTTCCAGGCATTATTAGACATTTTTCATGTGTGGTTTAGGAAATATGTTTAAATAACTTTCATATTGAATGTGGCAGTTATACTGTTATTATGTGTAAAACCAAATTGTTGTATTTGCAAACCTTACAAAAACAACTGATTCTAGTAAAACTCACATAGATTCAATATTACAGGCATTTTTAGACATTTCACATGTTTGAATACAGTTTTATTGCTTTTTTCGTTAGGGCAAGTCCGATCGGCAGGAGGCCACGGGGAAGACCCAGGACACATTGGGAAGACTATGTCTCAGGCTGGCCTGGGAACGCCTCGGGATCCCCCGAGAAGAGCTGGACAAAGTGGCTGGGGAGAGGGAAGTCTGGGCTTCCTGCTTAGGCTGCTTCCCCCGCAACCCGACCTCGGATAAGCGGAAGAAAATGGATGGATTTAGTATGACAGTTATACTGTCATATTGAGTAAAAAAAACTATTTTTCATAGATTCAATATTACAGGCATCTTTAGATGGATTGCATGTTTGGTTTTGGAGATATGTTTATACAACTTTCATATTTAGTATGTCAGTTATACTGTCATATTGAGTAAAAAAAAACAACTTGTGTCTGCAAACCTTACAAAAGATTATTATTCTAGTAAAACTAACAAAGATACATTTTTCCAAGCATTATTAGCATTTGTTGTTTTGGAGTTATAATGCTTGCATTGAGAGGCGACGGGCTCGGGTGGCAATTCTTGTTGCCCCCCGGCTCAAAGCCTGCACGTTGGAGTTCAACCCAGTGGACCAGTGGGTAGCTTTCCTCCGCCTTCGGGTGGGGGGACGGGTCCTGACTGTTGTTTGGCCTTACGCGCCAAACGGCAGCTCAGAGCACCCACCCTTTTTGGATTCACTCGAGGGAGTACTGGAAAGTGCTCCACCGGGTGATTCCCTCGTTCTACTGGGGGCCTTCAACGCTCATCTTGGCAACAACAGTGAAACCTGGAGAGGCGTGATTGGGAAGAATGGCCGCCCGGATCTGAACCCGAGTGGTGTTTTGTTATTGGACTTTTGTGCTCGTCACAGATTGTCAATAACAAACACCAAGTTCAAACATAAGGGTGTCCATATGTGCACTTGGCACCAGGACACCCTAGGCCGCAGTTCCATGATCGATTTTGTAGTTGTGTCATCGGATTTGCGGTCTCATGTTTTGGACACTCGGGTGAAGAGAGGGGCGGAGCTTTCTACCGATCACCACCTGGTGGTGAGTTGGCTGCGATGGTGGGGGAGGATGCCTGACAGACCTGGCAGGCCCAAACGCATTGTGAGGGTTTGCTGGGAACGCCTCCGGAAGAACTTTGAACATGTCACGAGGGAGGCGCTGGACATTGAGTCTGAGTGGACCATGTTCCGTGCCTCTCTTGTCGAGCCGGCTGATTGGAGCTGTGGCCGCAAGGAGTTTGGTGCCTGTCGTGGCGGTAATCCTAGAACCCGCTGGTGGACACCAGCAGTGAGGGATGCCGTCAAGCTGAAGAAAGAGCCTATCGGGTCCTTTTGGCTCCTGGGACTCCAGAGGCAGCCGACAGGCCAAGCGAAGTGCGGCTTCAGCGGTCGCAGAGGCAAAAACTCGGACATGGGAGGAGTTTGGAGAAGCCATGGAAAACGACTTCCAGACGGCTTCAAAGCGATTCTGGACCACCATCCGCCGGCTCAAGGGGGGGCAGCAGTGCACTGTAACACCGTGTATGGTGAGGATGGTGCGCTGCTGACCTCTACTGCAGCTGTTATTGATCGGTGGAGGGAATACTTCGAAGACCTCCTTAATCCCACCAACATGTCTTCCTATGAGGAAGCAGTGCCTGGGGAATCTGTGGTGGGCTCTCCTATTTCTGGGGCTGAGGATGCCAAGGTAGTTAAAAAGCTCCTCAATGGCAACGCCCTGGGGGTGGATGAGATCCGTCCGGAGTTCCTTAAGGCTCTGGATGCTGTGGGGCTGTCTTGGTTGACAAGACTCCGCAACATCGCGTGGACATCGGGGGCGGTACTTCTGGATTGGGAGACCGGGGTGGTGGTTCCTCTCTTTAAAAGGGGAACCAGAGGGTGTGTTTCAACTATCGTGAGATCACACTCCTCAGTCTTCCCGGTAAGGTCTATTCATGTGTACTGGAGAAGAGGCTACGCCGGATAGTCGAACCTCGGATTCAGGAGGAACAGTGTGGTTTACGTCCTGGTCGTGGAACTGCGGACCAGCTTTATACTCTCGGCAGGGTCCTTGAGGGTGCATGGGAGTTTGCCCAACCAGTCTACATGTGCTTTATGGACTTGGAGAAGGCATTCGACCATTTACCCCTGGAAGTCCTGTGGGGAGTGCTTAGAGAGTATGGGGTAACGGACTGTCTTATTGTGGCGGTTCGCTCCCTTTGCAAGAGTCAGAGCTTGGTCCGCATTGCCGGCAGTAAGTCGGACCCGTTTCCAGTGAGGGTTGGACTCCGCCAAGGCTGCCCTTAGTCACCGATTCTGTTCATAACCTTTATGGACAGAATTTCTAGGCGCAGTCAGGGCGTTGAGGGGATCCGGTTTGGTGTCTGCAGGATTAGGTCTCTGCTATTTGCAGATGATGTGGTCCTGATGGGTTCATCTGGCCAAGATCTTCAGCCCTCACTGGATCGGTTCGCAGACGAGTGTGAAGTGACTGGGATGTGAATCAGCACCTCCAAGTCCGAGTCCATGGTTCTCGCCCGGAAAAGGGTGGAGTGCCATCTCCGGGTTGGGGAGGAGATCTTGCCCCAAGTTGAGGAGTTCAAGGACCTCAGAGTCTTGTTCACGAGTGAGGGAAGAGTGGATCGTGAGATCGACAGGCGGAACGGTGCGGCGTCTTCAGTAATGCGGACGCTGTATTGATCCGTTGTGGTGAAGAAGGAGCTGAGCCGGAAGGCAAAGCTCTCGATTTACCGGTCGATCTACGTTCCCATCCTCACCTATGGTCATGAGCTTTGTGTCATGGCCGAAAGGACAAAATCACGGGTACAAGCGGCCGAAATGAGTTTCCTCCGCCGGGTGGCGGGGCTCTCCCTTAGAGATAGGGTGAGAAGCTCTGTCATCCGGGAGGAGCTCAAAGTAAAGCCATTGCTCCTCCATTTCGAGAGGAGCCAGATGAGGTGGTTCGGGCATCTGGTCAGGATGCCACCCGAACGCCTCCCTAGGGAGGTGTTTCGGTCACGTCTGACCGGTAGGAGGCCCAGGAAGACCCAGGAAACGGGAAGCTTATCTCTCCCGGCTGGCCTGAGAACGCCCCAGGATCCCCCGGGAGGAGCTGGACGAAGTGGCTGGGGAGAGGAAAGTCTGGGCTTCCCTGCTTAGGCTGCAGCCCCCGCAACCCGACCTCGGATAAACGGAAGAAAATGGATGGCTGGATGGATGGAGTTATGTTTAAATAACTGTCATAAAGAGTAAAACCTCATTTTTGTATTTGTAAACCTTACCAAAACAACTGATTTTAGCAAAACTCACACAGATTCAATATTACAGGCATTTTTAGACATTTTGCTTATTTGGTGTAGGAATTATGATGGAATACATTGTTTTTGCTTATTTCGCATTATCTCAGGATTTTAAGAACTTTACTGTCATATAGAGGAAACCAAATACTTTTTGTGTTTGCAAGCCTTAAAAAAGCATATGTTTCGAGTAAAACTCACAAGAATGCCTTATTTCAGGCATTATTAGCCATTTTTTATGTGTAGTTTAGGCATACTTGCCAATACTCCTGGATTTTCCAGGAGACTCCCGAAATTCAGCGCCTCTCACGAAAACCTCCCGGGACAAATTTTCTCCCGAAAATCTCCCGAAATTCAGGCTGATCTGAGTGAGGACAGCCTGTATTCATGTCTGCTTTCCCACGATATAAACAGCATGCCTGCCCAATCACGTTATAACTGTAGAATGATCGAGGGCGAGTTCTTGGTTTCTTATGTGGGTTTATTGTTAGGTAGTTTCATTAACGTCCTCCCAGCGCGGTAACAACACAAAACAACAGCAGTCACGTTTTCGTCTACCGTAAAGCAGTTTGTCTACCGTAAACAGCAATGTTGTGACACTCTTTAAACAGGGCAATACTGCCATCTACTGTACATGCATATGTGACAATAACATCCAGGGCTTTTAGAGAGTGCAGTGCACAACTGCGCACACAACAAGGAGACAAAGCAGAAGAACGCGGAAGATACAGCCATGGCGACGCCGACGACAAGTAAGATGAAGAAACATGCTTATAAGTTCCAAGCCGCAGCTGCGATTGGACCTGGATAGCCTCCGGGAAGAAGTAGTGGAATACCAAGTGCTTGGCAGTGAAGATCTTCCTCAGGAAGCAAAGATTGACCGGTTTTTGGCCATGCTCGGGAGGGATGGAAAATTCCAGACTCTCGTGCATTTGATGAAAGCACTTTTGTGCGTGCCACACAGCAATGCATCATCAGAGAGGTTGTTCAGCATGGTTATAAAAATAGTGACAGAGAATAGAACAAGGATGGACAATTCAACCCTTAACTCAACAATGAGTAGATGAGTGTTATGTGTGTGTATATGTGTAAATAAATGAAAACTGAAATTCAAGTATTTATTTTATATATATATATATATATATATATATATATATATATATATATATATATATATATATATATATATATATATATATATATATATATATATATATATATATATATATATATGTCTTATATCTCCTGATGATTGAGGGAACCCCTCATTAAACAGGCCTGTAAAGATGAAGTAGTCTTGTGATTTTTTTCCCCACACATACATATATATATATATAGCTATACATACATATATATATATATAGCTATACATACATATATATATATATATATATATATATATATATATATATATATATATATATATATATATATATATATATATATATATATATATATATATATATATATATGAAATACTTGACTTGGTGAATTCTAGCTCTAAATATACTCCTCCCCTCTTAACCACACCCCCAACCACGCCCCCACCCCACCCCTGACCATGCCTTCCCCACCCCCACCTCCTGAAATCGGAGGTCTCAATGTTGGCAAGTATGAGTTTAGGAGTTATGTTTAAATAACTGTCATAGTGAGTGTGGCAGTTACACTGTCATATTGAGTAAAAAAAACTAACTTGTGTCTTTGCAAACCTCACAAAAGAAAACGTTTCTAATAAAAATCACAAAGATACATTTCTTCACGCATTATTAGACATTTTTCATGTGTGGTTTAGGAATTATGTTTAAATAACTGTCATATTGAGTGTGGCAGTTATACTGTCATTATGTGTAAAACCTAATTTTGTATTTCCAAACCTTATAAAAACAACTGATTCTAGTAAAACATAGATTCAATTTTACAGGCATTTTTAGACATTTTACATGTTTGGTTTAGGAGTTGTGTTTGAATACATTTTTTATTTTTTATTCTTATTGTTGCTTTTTATTTTTATTCTATTGTAATATGTTTCTATTTTGTTTCAATTTATACCCCCATTATTTACTTTTCACTTTTTACAATTTTGTACACTACTGCTGGAATTTAAATTTTCCTGAGGGACTCTCCTGAAGGAATCAATCAAGTACTATCTATGTATCTATCTATTTATGTCTCCTGGCTGGCCTGTAAATGCCTCGGGATCCCCCGAGAAGAGCTGGACAAAGTGGCTGGGGAGAGGAAAGTCTGGGCTTCTCTGCTTAGGCTGCTGCCCCCGCAACCTGACCTCGGATAAGCAGGAAGAAAATGGATGGATTTAGTATGACAGTTATACTGTCATATTAAGTAAAAAAATAACTTGGGTCTTTGCAACCATTACAAAATATATTTTTTCTAGTAAAACTCACTAAGATACATAACTCAAGGCATTATTAGCCATTTTGCATGTGTGGTTTAGGACTTATGTTTAAATAATCGTCAGATTGAGTGTGACAGTATACTGTCATAGTGAGTAAAACCCATATTTTGTAATTGCAAACCTTATGAAAACAAATGATTCTACTAAAACTCACATGGATACAATATTACGGGCAATACGGCCTAACCAATCTGGCGCCCTAGGCAAGATTTTAGGTGGCGCCCCCCCACATCGGCAGTGAAGTGTATATACTCACAAGAAACCGAATAGCTTTGTCTTTGACCTTTTTTTTTACTTACAACCAGAGGTGGGTAGTAACGCGCTACATTTACTCCGTTACATCTACTTGAGTAAATTTTGGGATAAATTGTACTTCTAAGAGTAGTTTTAATGCAACATACTTTTACTTTTACTTAAGTATATTTATAGAGAAGGAACGCTACTTTTACTCCGCTACTTTTATCTACATTCAGCTCGCTACTCGCTACTAATTTTTATCGATCTGTTAATGCACGCTTTGTTTGTTTTGGTCTGTCAGACAGACCTTCAAAGTGCCTGCCTTACTGGTGACGTTTCACTTCGTTCCACCAATCAGATGCAGTCACTGGTGACGTTGGACCAATCAAACAGAGCCAGGTGGTCACATGACCTGACTTAAACAAGTTGAAAAACTTATTGGGGTGTTACCATTTAGTGGTCAATTGTACGGAATATTTACTGTACTGTGCAATCTAATCATAAAAGTTCCAATCAATCAATCAAAAGTGTGAAGGAAAAAATATACTTTTTTTATTTCAACCGTACATCCCGTCAAAAGCCTCAAGACCGACCGCACATGAGGATGTTCCTGTCTTCACAATAAAAGTGCCGCTCCATCGCGCCTGCGCTTTCAAAACAAGAGTCTCCGAAAGCCAGCGCGAACAAGCTAGCAAGCTACGGAGTTTGACGCCAATATATTTCTTGTAAAGTGTATAAAAACGAATATGGAAGCTGGACAAACAAGGTGCCAAAAACCAACCACTTTCATGTGGTATTAGACAGAAAGGAGGAACTTTTCTTCTCCTCCATTTGAAAACGTGGACGTTATCATCACTACTGTCTGATTACAGTCAACGCAAGTCATCAGAATCAGGTAATACACCAACTTATATTCTAGTCTGCATGAAAGAAAATAATCTATATGTTAAACATGCATGTATATTCATTAAAACATCTTTAACATGTAAACAAAAACAGCAAAATAAATACATATAAATTATATACTGTATATATCAATGTATATGTATGTATATATATATATATATATATATATATATATATATATATATATATATATATATGTGTGTGTGTGTGTATGTTACTCATCAGTTACTCAGTACTTGAGTAGTTTTTTCACAACATACTTTTTACTTTTACTCAAGTAAATATTTGGGTGACTACTCCTTACTTTTACTTGAGTAATAAATCTCTAAAGTAACAGTACTCTTACTTGAGTACAATTTCTGGCTACTCTAGCCACCTCTGCTTACAACTATACCTAATATATAAAGGGGTGGAAAAGTGACTATTACCTGCACGGCAAACATTAGCTAACCAGAAGGCAATAACAATGTAAACAAAAACACCTGCTTAAAAGATCTAATACAAATGTCCCTGAGGAATGTAAGGTGGGAGTACTGTAATTACCTACCGTTACATTATTATTTTCCATAACAATTTAGCCCCCTCCACAATATTAACCCGACGTTAAAACAGAACTAGCTATTTATTGATTAGCAATTGCCGAATCATGTAACATTAGCTTAATGCTAAAAAGCCAGGTTACTATCACATTCTGTAACAGACAAATAATTTCATGTAGGCTAACGTTACCTACCTGCTACCTCTGTCTTTTCTCGTTTCTCCTCCTCTTCTTTTCTCTTTTTTCTTCCCTGGGCACCTGACAGTTTTGGCCGTTTTGACATCTTGTGTTGATTTTTTGATGTGGTGACGTCCAAAAAGAGTCATGATACGGGAAATGGGGGGGGGGGGGGGGCACCGTGCGGGGGGAAGGGTGGGGGGCGTAATGTTGTAACAAATAATATTTCTATTAAATAGGCTTTAATTTGCATTTTAATTAACGTGGGATTATTTTTTGTATTTAGAAATAATAGTACCAACTTTTTTCTTTTTTTTTTTTCTCCAACATTTGTGGCACTGGCGTGGCGCCCTCTGATGGACGGCGCCCTTAGCATTTGCCTATACGGCCTATGCCACGGGCCGGCCCTGATTACGGGCATTTTTAGACATAATGCATGTTTGGTTTTGGAGTAATGTTTATATATTTTTCATATTTTGTATGACAGTAATACTGTCATATTGAATAAAAAAAACTAACTTGTATCTGTACAAACCTTAAAAAATATTTTTTTCCCTGTAAAACTCACAAAGAGACATTTCTCCAGGCATTATTAGCCATTGTGCACATGTGGTTTAGGAGTTATGTTTAAATAAATGTCAAATTGAATGTGGCAGTTATACTGTTATTATGAGTAAAACCTAATTTTTGTAAATGTTAACCTTACCACAATACCTGATTCTGGTAAAACTCACATAGATTCAATATTACAGGCATTTTTTAGACATTTTACATGTTTGGTTTAGAGTTGTGTTTGAATACATTTGTATTGCTTTTTTCATTAGGGCAAGTCCGACGGGCAGGAGGCCGCGGGGAAGACCCAGGACACATTGGGAAGACTATGTCTCCCGGCTGGGCTGTCGAACGCCTCGGGATCCCCCGAGATGAGCTGGACGAAGTGGTTGGGGATAGGGAAGTCCGGGCTTCTCTGCTTAGGCTGCTGCCCCTGCAACCGGACCTCGGATAAGCGGAAGAAAATGGATGGATTTAGTATGACAGTTATACTGTCATATTAAGTAAAAAAAACTAACTTACAAAATATATTTTTTCTAGTAAAACTCACAAAGATACATATCTACAGGCATTATTAGCCATTTTGCATGTGTGGTTTAGGAGTTATGTTTAAATAACTGTCATATTGAATGTGGCAGTAATACTGTCATCATGACCTAATTTTTGTAATTGTAAACCTTACCAAAATACCTGATTCTGGTAAAACTCACAAAGATTCAATATTACAGGCATTTTTAGACAGATTACATGTTTGGTTTTGGGGTTATGTTTATACAACTTTCATATTTAGTATAACAGTTATACTATCATATTGAGTACAAAAAACAAAAATGTGTTTCTTTGCAAACCATACAAAAGATCATTGTTTTAGTTAATCTAACAAAGATACATTTCTCCAAGCATTATTAGTCATTTTGCATTTGTTGTTTAGGAGTTATGTTTAAATAACTGTCATAGTGAGTAAAACCTAATTTTTGTATTTGCAAAAACCTTACAAAAACAACTGATTCTAGTAAAACTCACATGGATGCAATATTGCAGGCATTTTTAGACATGATGCATGTTTGATTTTGGAGTTGTGTTTATATAACTTTCATATTTAGTATTACAGTAATACTGTCATGAGTAATAAAAACTAACTTGTGTCTTTACAAATCTTACAAAATATTTTTTTTCCTGCAAAACTCACAAAGAGACATTTCTCCAGGCATTATTAGCCATTTGGCATGTGTGGTTTAGGAGTTATGTTTAAATAACTGTCAGATTGAGTGTGACAGTATACTGTGAGTAAAACCCATATTTTGTATTTGCAAACCTTACAAAAACAACTGATTCTAGTAAAACTCACATGGATACAAAATTACAGGCATTTTTAGAGATAATGCATGTTTGGTTTTGGAGTTATGTTTATATAACTTCCATATTTAGTATGACAGTAACACTGTCATATTTAGTAAAAAAAACCTAACTTGTGTCGGTACAAACATTACGAAACATTTTTTTTCCAGTAAAACTCACAAAGAGACATTTCTCCAGGCATTAATAGCCATTGTGCATGTGTGGTTTAGGAGTTATGTTTAAATAGATGTCAAATTGAATGTGGCAGTTATACTGTCATTATGAGTGAAACCTAATTTTTGTAATTGTAAACCTTACCAAAATACCTGATTCTGGTAAAACTCACATAGATTCAATATTACATGCATTTTTAGACGGATTGCATGTTTGGTTTTGGAGTTTTGATTATAAAACTTTCATATTTAGTATGACAGTTATACTGTATATTACCATTGAGTAAAAAAAAACCTAACTTGTGACTTTGCAAACCTTACAATAGATCGTTATTCTAGTAAAGACTTAGACTTAGACTTTCTTTTTATTGTCATTCAAATTTGAACTTTACAGCACAGATAAGAACGAAATGTCGTAGTGCAGGATAAAAAAGCAATAAGGTGCATATTTCGATAAATAAATATATATAAATAATATATAAATACTATATATATATATATATATATATATATATATATATATATATATATATATATATATATATATATATATATATATATATATATATATATATATATACACATATATATATAATAAATAAATATATATAAATATATATAAATAGATAAATAGATTACTGTGCAGATAAATATATTGCACTTTTTCCACATGCGCCCACGTTTATGGGTGTATGTAATATTGTTTATTTCATTCCAGCGAGTTAATTCATTTTGAGGGGAGTTGAGGAGATAATTTAATTATGATGCGTTCAAGAGTCTTACGGCCTGAGGGAAGAAGCTGCTACAGAAGCTGGAGGTTCTGCTTCGGAGGCTGCGGAACCTCTTTCTAGAGTCCAGCAGTGAAAACTGTCCTTGGTGGGGGTGGGAGGAGTCTTTGCAAATTTTCTGAGCCCTGGTCAGGCAGCACTTTTTGCGATCTCCTGGATAGGAGGAAGAGGAGTCCTGATGATCTTTTCCGCCGTCCTCACCACTCTCTGGAGATACTTCCAGTCTGAGGCACTGCAGGCTCCAGTCCAGACAGAGATACTGTTGGTCAGCAGGCTCGCTATAACAACGATACATCTCTCCAAGCATTATTAGCTATTTTGCATTTGTTGTTTAGGAGTTATGTTTAAATAACTGTCAAAGTAAATAAAACCTAATTTTGGTATTTGAAAACCTTACAAAAACAACTGATTCTAGTAAAACTCACACAGATACAATATTACAGGCATTTTTAGACATAATACATGTTTGGTTTTGGAGTAATGTTTGGCGCAGTGGAAGAATGGCCGTGCGCGACCCGAGGTTCCCTGGTTCAATCCCCACCTAGTACCAACCTCGTCATGTCCGTTGTGTCCTGAACAAGACACTTCACCCTTGCTCCTGATGGGTGCTGGTTAGCGCCTTGCATGGCAGCTCCCTCCATCAGTGTGTAAATGTGGAAGTAGTGTCAAAGCGCTTCGAGTACCTTGAAGGTAGAAAAGCGCTATACAAGTACAACCCATTTATTTATATATAGTATGACAGCTATACTGTTATATTGAGTAAAAAAAACTAACTTGTGCCTTTACAAACCTAACACAATATATTTTTTCTAGTAAAACTCACAAAGAGACATTTCCCCAGGTATTATTAGCCATTGTGCATGTGTGGTTTAGGAGTTATGTTTAAATAAATGTCAAATTTAATGTGGCAGGTATACTGTCATGAGTAAAACCTAATTGTTGTAATTGTAAACCTTACCAAAATACCTGATTCTGGTAAAACTCACATAGATTGAATATTACATGCATTTTTAGACGGATTGCTTGTTTGGTTTTGGAGTTATGTTTTTACAACTTTCATATTTAGTATGACAGTTATACTGTCATAGAGTAAAAAAAACAAATAACTTGCGTCTTTGCAAACCTTACAAAAGATCATTATTCTGGTAAAGACTTAGACTTTCTTTTTATTGTCATTCAAATTTGAACTTTACAGCATAGATAACACAATTTCGTTACATAAGCCATGGTAGTGCAGGATAAAAAAGCAATAAGGTGCATTTATAAATAAATAAATACAAATAATATATAAAATAAATAAATATACTTAAATATATATAAATAAATAAAAATATTACTGTGCAGATAAATATATTGCACTTTTTCCACATGCGCCCACGTTTATGGGTGTATGTTATATTGTTTTTTGTTTATTCCAGCGAGTTAATCCATTTTGAGGGGAGTTGAGGGGATAATTTAATTATAATGCGTTCAAGAGTCTTACGGCCTGAGGGAAGAAGCTGGAGGTTCTGCTTCGGAGGCTGCGGAACCTCTTTCTAGAGTCCAGCAGTGAAAACAGTCCTTGGTGGGGGTGGGGGGAGTCTTTGCAAATTTTCTGAGCCCTGGTCAGGCAGCGCTTTTTGCGATCTCCTGGATAAGAGGAAGAGGATTCCTGAAGATCTTTTCCGCGGTCCTCACCACTCTCTGGAGAGACTTCCAGTCTGAGGCACTGCAGGCTCCAGTCCAGACAGAGATGCTGTTGGTCAGCAGGCTCTCTATAACAAAGATACAGTTCTCCAAGCATTATTAGCTATTTGCATTTGTTGTTTAGGATTTATGTTTAAATAACTGTCATAGTGAGTAAAACCTAAATTTTGTATTTGCAAACCTTACAAAAACAATTGATTCTAGTAAAACTCAGATACAATATCAAAGGCATTTTTAGACATAATGCATGTTTGGTTTTGGAGTTGTGTTTATATAACTTTCATATTTAGTATTACAGTAATACTGTCATATTGAGTAAAGAAAAAACAACTAACTTGTGTCTTTACAAACCTTACAAAATATTTTTCCCAGTAAAACTCAAAGATACATTTCTACAGGCATTATTAGCCATTTTGCATGTGCGGTTTCGGATTTATGTTTAAATAAGTGTCATATTGAGTGTGAAAGTCATAGTGAGTAAAACAAACTAACTTGTGTCTTTGCAATGCTTACAAAAGAAAATGTTACTTGTAAAACTCACAAAAGATACATTTCTTCATGCATTATTAGAAAATGTTCATGTGTAGTTTAGGAGTTATGTTTTAATAACTGTCAAATTGAGTGTGTCATTAAGTGTTAAACCTAATTTTTGTATTTGCAAACCTTACAAAAACAACTGATTCTAGTAAAACTCTTATAGATTCAATATTGCAGGCATTTAGACATTTCACATGTTTGGTTTAGGAGTTGTGTTTGAATACATTTTAATTGCTTTTTTCGTTAGGGCAAGTCCGACCGGCAGGAGGCCACAGGGAAGCCCCAGGACACATTGGGAAGACTATGTCAGCCGGCTGGCCTGGGAACGCTTCGGGATCCCCAGAGAAGAGCTGGACGAAGTGGCTGGGGAGAGGGAAGTCTGGGCTTCTCTGCTTAGGCTGCTGCCCCCGCAACCCGACCTCGGATAAGCGGAAGAAAATGGATACATTTAGTATGACAGTTATACTATTATATTGAGTAAAAAAAACTAACTTGTGTCTTTAAAAAACCTTACAAATTATATGTTTTCTAGTAAAACTCACAAAGATACATCTCCAGGCAATATAAGCCTTTTTGCATGTGGTTTAGGGGTTATGTTTAAATAACTGCCATATTGAATGTGGCAGTTATACTGTCATGAGTAAAACCTAATTTTTGTAATTGTAAACCTTACCAAAATACCTGATTCTGGTAAAACTCACATAGATTCAATATTACAGGTATTTTTAGACGGATTGCATGTGTAGTTTTGAAATTATGTTTATACAACTTTCTTATTTAGTATGACAGTGATACTATCATATTGAGTAAAAAAACTAACTTGTGTCTTTGCAAACCTTACAAAAGAACATTTTAGTAAAACTCAAAGATACATCTCCAGGCATTATTAGCCATTTTGCATTTGTTGTTTAGGAGTTATGTTTAAATAACTGGCATAGTGAGTAAAACTTAATTTTTGTATTTGCAAACCTTACAAAAACAACTGATTCTAGTAAAACTCACATGCATTCAATATTACAGTTATTTTTAGACATTTTGCCTGTTTGGTTTAGAAATTATGATGGAATACATTTGTATTGCTTTTTTCGCATTATCTCAGGATTTTAGGAATATTACTGTCATATTGAGAAAAAAACTACTTTTTGTGTTTGCAAGCCTTAAAAAAGCATATGTTTCGAGTTAAACTCACAAGAATGCATTATTTCAGGCAATATTAGCTCATTGTTATGTGTAGTTTAAGAGTTATGTTTAATTTACGGTCATATTGAGTGTACATTGTCATGGTGAAAAAAAACAATTTTTTATTTGCAAAAATATCAAACACAGCTGATTCTAGTAAAATTCACAAGGATTCATTATTACAGGCATTTGTACACATATTGCATGTTTGACTTAGGAAATATGTTTGAATACATTTTTAATGCTTTTTTCGCATTATCTCAGGATTTTAGGGATATAACTGTCATAATGAGTAAAAAACTACTTTTTGTGTTTGCAAGATTTAAAAAAGCATATGTTTAGAGTAAAACTCCGTAGAATGCATTATTTGAGGCAACATTAGCCATTTTGCATGTGTAGTTAGGAGTTATTTTTAAATAACTGTCATATTGAGTCTGACAGTATACTGTCATAGTGAGTAAAACTTAATTTTTGTATTTGCAAACATTATAAAAACATCTGATTCTAGTAAAACTCACATGGATTTAATATTACAGGCATTTTTAGACATTTTACATTGTTGGTTTAGGAATTATGTTGGAATACATTTTTATTGCTTTTTTCGCATTATCTCAGGATTTTAAGAACATTACTGTCATATTGAGTAAAAAACTACTTTTTGTGTTTGCAAGCCTTAAAAAAGCATATGTTTCGAGTAAAACTCACAATAATGCATTATTTCAGGCAATAATAGCTCATTTTTATGTGTAGTTTAGGAGTTATGTTTATTTACTGCTATATTGAGTGTACTTGTCATGGTGAAAAAAACCTAATTTTTTTTATTTGCAAAAATTTCAAACACAACCGGTTCTAGTAAAACTCACATGGATTCAATAATACAGGCATTTTTACACATTTTGCATGTTTAGTTTAGAAATTATGATTGAATACATTTTTATTGCTTTTTTCGCAGTATCTCGGAGTTTAAGAACATTACTGTCATATTGAGTAAAAAAAATACTTTTTGTGTTTGCAAGCCTTAAGAAAGCATATGTTTCGAGGAAAACTCCCAAGAATCCATTATTTCAAACATTATTAGCCATTTTGCATGAGTAGTTTAGGAGTTATGATTAAAAAACTGTCATATTGAGTGTGACAGTTTACTTTCATAAAGAGTAAAACCTAATTTTTGTTTTTGCAAACCTTACTCCAACAACTGATTCTAGTAAAACTCATATGGATATTACAGGCATTTTTAGACATTTTGCATTGCTGGTTTAGGAATTATGTTGGAATACATTTTTATTGTTTTTTTCGCATTATCTCAGGAGTTTAAGAACATTACTGTCATATTGAGTAAAAAAATACTTTTTGTGTTTGCAAGCCTTAAGAAAGCATATGTTTCCAGGAAAACTCCCAATAATTCATTATTTCAAACATTATTAGCCATTTTGCATGAGTAGTTTAGGAGTTATGATTAAAAAACTGTCATATTGAGTGTGACAGTTTACTTTCATAAAGAGTAAAACCTAATTTTTTTTTTTGCAAACTTCACTAAAACAACTGATTCTAGTAAAACTCACATGGATTCAATAATACAGGCATTTTTGCACATTTTGCATGTTTAGTTTAGAAATTATGATTGAATACATTTTTATTGCTTTTTTCGCATTATCTCAGGATTTTAAGAACATTACTGTCATATTGAGTAAAAAACTACTTTTTGTGTTTGCAAGCCTTAAAAAAGCATATGTTTCGAGTAAAACTCACAAGAATGCATTATTTCAGGCAATATAAGCTCATTTTTAAGTGTAGTTTAGGAGTTATGATAATGTGATGATGCTAATAAATAATAATAATAAATGTCATATTGAGTGTGACAGTTTACTTTCATAAAGAGTAAAACCTATTTTTTGTTTTTGCAAACCTTACTAAAACAACTGATTCTAGTTAAACTCACAAGGATTCAATAATACAGGCATTTTTACACATTTTGCATGTTTACTTTAGAAATTATGATTGAATACATTTTTATTGCTTTTTTCGCATTATCTCAAGATTTAAAGAACATTACTGTCATATTAGGTAAAAAAAATACTTTTTGTGTTTGCAAGCCTTAAAAGCATAAGTTTCGAGGAAAACTCCCAAGGATCCATTATTTCAAACATTATTAGCCATTTTGCAAGAGTAGTTTAGGAGTTATGATTAAAAAACTGTCATATTGAGTGTGACAGTTTACTTTCTTAAAGAGTAAAACCTAACTTCTGTTTTTGCAAACTTTACTAAAACAACTGATTCTAGTAAAACTCACATGGATTCAATAATACAGGCATTTTTACACATTTTGCATGTTTAGTTTAGAAATTATGATTTAATACATTTTTATTGCTTTTTTCGCATTATCTCAGGATTTTAAGAACATTACTGTCATATTGAGTAAAAAAAATACTTTTTGTGTTTGCAAGCCTTAAGAAAGCATATGTTTCCAGGAAAACTCCCAATAATTCATTATTTCAAACATTATTAGCCATTTTGCATGAGTAGTTTAGGAGTTATGATTAAAAAACTGTCATATTGAGTGTGACAGTGTACTTTCATAAAGAGTAAAATCTAATTTTTGTTTTTGCAAACCTTACTAAAACAACTGATTCTAGTAACACTCACATGGATTTAATATTACAGGCATTTTTAGACATTTTGCATTGTTGGTTTAGGAATTATGTTGGAATACATTTTTATTGCTTTTTTCGCATTATCTCAGGAATTTAAGAACATTACTGTCATATTGAGTAAAAAAATACTTTTTGTGTTTGCAAGCCTTAAGAAAGCATATGTTTCGAGGAAATCTCCCAAGGATCCATTATTTCAAACATTATTAGCCATTTTGCATGAGTAGTTTAGGAGTTATAATTAAAAATTGTCATAATGAGTGTGACAGTTTACTTTCATAAAGAGTAAAATCTAATTTTTGTTTTTGCAAAGCTTACTAAAACAACTGAATCTAGTAAAATTCACATGGATTCAATATTACAGGCATTTTTACACATATTGCATGTTTGACTTAGGAAATATGATTGAATACATTGTTATTGCTTTTTTCGCATTATCTCAGGATTTTAGGAAAATAACTGTCATATTGAGTAAAAAACTACTTTTTGTGTTTGCAAGATTTAAAAAAGCATATGTTTAGAGTACAACTCCGTAGAATGCATTATTTGAAGCATCATTAGCCATTTTGCATGTGTAGTTAGGAGTTATTTTTAAATAACTGTCATATTGAGTGTGACAGTTTACTTTCATAAAGAGTAAAACCTAATTTTTGTTTTTGCAAACTTTACTAAAACAACTGATTCTAGTAAAACTCACATGGATTCAATAATACAGGCATATTTACACATTTTGCATGTTTAGTTTAGAAATTATGATTGAATACATTTTTATTGCTTTTTTCGCATTATCTCAGGATTTTAAGAACATTACTGTCATATTGAGTAAAAAAATACTTTTTGTGATTGCAAGCCTTAAGAAAGCAAATGTTTCGAGGAAAACTCCCAAGGATCCATTATTTCAAACATTATTAGCCATTTTGCATGAGTAGTTTAGGAGTTATGATTAAAAAACTGTCATATTGAGTGTGACAGTTTACTTTCATAAAGAGTAAAACCTAACTTCTGTTTTTGCAAACTTTACTAAAACAACTGATTCTAGTAAAACTCACATGGATTCAATAATACAGACATTTTTACACATTTTGCATGTTTAGTTTAGAAATTATGATTGAATACATTTTTATTGCTTTTTTCGCATTATCTCAGGATTTTAAGAACATTACTGTCATATTGAGTAAAAAAATACATTTTGTGTTTGCAAGCCTTAAGAAAGCATATGTTTCGAGGAAATCTCCCAAGGATCCATTATTTCAAACATTATTAGCCATTTTGCATGAGTAGTTTAGGAGTTATGATTAAAAAACTGTCATATTGAGTGTGACAGTTTACTTTCATAAAGAGTAAAACCTAATTTTTGTTTTTGCAAACCTTACTAAAACAACTGATTCTAGTAACACTCACATGGATTTAATATTACAGGCATTTTTAGACATTTTGCATTGTTGGTTTAGGAATTATGTTGGAATACATTTTTATTGCTTTTTTCGCATTATCTCAGGAATTTAAGAACATTACTGTCATATTGAGTAAAAAAATACTTTTTGTGTTTGCAAGCCTTAAGAAAGCATATGTTTCGAGGAAATCTCCCAAGGATCCATTATTTCAAACATTATTAGCCATTTTGCATGAGTAGTTTAGGAGTTATAATTAAAAATTGTCATAATGAGTGTGACAGTTTACTTTCATAAAGAGTAAAATCTAATTTTTGTTTTTGCAAAGCTTACTAAAACAACTGAATCTAGTAAAATTCACATGGATTCAATATTACAGGCATTTTTACACATATTGCATGTTTGACTTAGGAAATATGATTGAATACATTGTTATTGCTTTTTTCGCATTATCTCAGGATTTTAGGAAAATAACTGTCATATTGAGTAAAAAACTACTTTTTGTGTTTGCAAGATTTAAAAAAGCATATGTTTAGAGTACAACTCCGTAGAATGCATTATTTGAAGCATCATTAGCCATTTTGCATGTGTAGTTAGGAGTTATTTTTAAATAACTGTCATATTGAGTGTGACAGTACACTTTCATAAAGAGTAAAACCTAATTTTTGTTTTTGCAAACTTTACTAAAACAACTGATTCTAGTAAAACTCACATGGATTCAATAATACAGGCATATTTACACATTTTGCATGTTTAGTTTAGAAATTATGATTGAATACATTTTTATTGCTTTTTTCGCATTATCTCAGGATTTTAAGAACATTACTGTCATATTGAGTAAAAAAATACTTTTTGTGATTGCAAGCCTTAAGAAAGCAAATGTTTCGAGGAAAACTCCCAAGGATCCATTATTTCAAACATTATTAGCCATTTTGCAAGAGTAGTTTAGGAGTTATGATTAAAAAACTGTCATATTGAGTGTGACAGTTTACTTTCATAAAGAGTAAAACCTAACTTCTGTTTTTGCAAACTTTACTAAAACAACTGATTCTAGTAAAACTCACATGGATTCAATAATACAGACATTTTTACACATTTTGCATGTTTAGTTTAGAAATTATGATTGAATACATTTTTATTGCTTTTTTCGCATTATCTCAGGATTTTAAGAACATTACTGTCATATTGAGTAAAAAAATACATTTTGTGTTTGCAAGCCTTAAGAAAGCATATGTTTCGAGGAAATCTCCCAAGGATCCATTATTTCAAACATTATTAGCCATTTTGCATGAGTAGTTTAGGAGTTATGATTAAAAAATTGTCATATTGAGTGTGACAGTTTACTTTCATAAAGAGTAAAATCTAATTTTTGTTTTTGCAAACCTTACTAAAACAACTGATTCTAGTAACACTCACATGGATTTAATATTACAGGCATTTTTAGACATTTTGCATTGTTGGTTTAGGAATTATGTTGGAATACATTTTTATTGCTTTTTTCGCATTATCTCAGGAATTTAAGAACATTACTGTCATTTGAGTAAAAAAATACTTTTTGTGTTTGCAAGCCTTAAGAAAGCAAATGTTTCGAGGAAAACTCCCAGGATCCATTATTTCAAACATTATTAGCCATTTTGCATGAGTAGTTTAGGAGTTATGATTAAAAAACTGTCATATTGAGTGTGACAGTTTATTTTTTTAAAGAGTAAAACCTATTTTTTGTTTTTGCAAACCTTACTAAAACAACTGATTCTAGTTAAACTCACATGGATTTATTATTACAGGCATTTTTAGACATTTTGCATTGTTGGTTTAGGAATTATGTTGGAATACATTTTTATTGCTTTTTTCGCATTATCTCAGCATTTTAAGAACATTACTGTCATATTGAGTAAAAACTACTTTTTGTGTTTGCAAGCCTTAAAAAAGCATATGTTTCGAGTAAAACTCCCAAGAATGCATTATTTCAGGCAATATTAGCTCATTTTTATGTGCAGTTTAGGAGTTACGTTTAATTTACTGTCATATTGAGTGTACATTGTCATGGTGAAAAAAACCTAATTTTTCTAATTGCAAACCTTTAAACAGAACTGATTCTAGTAAAACATACATTGATTCAATATTACAGGCATTTTTACACATTTTGCATGTTTGGTTTAGGAATTATAATGGAATACATTTTTATTTTGCTTTTTTCGTATTATCTCAGGATTTTAAGAACATTACTGTCATATTGAGTAAAAAAACTACTTTTTGTGTTTGCAAGATTTAAAAAAGCATATGTTTTGAGTAAAACTCCCAAGGATGCATTATTTCAGGCATCAATAGCCATTTTGCTTGTGTGGATTAGGAGTTTTTAAATAACTGTCATATTGCGTGTGGCAGTTATACTGTTATTATGAGTAAAACCTAATTTTTGTATTTTTAAACATTATAAACCACCTGATTCTAGTAAAATTCACAAAGATACAATATTACAGGCATTTTTAGACATAATGCAGGTTTGGTTTTGGAGTTAGGTTTATAACTTTTCATATTTAGTATGACAGTTATACTGTCATATTAAGTAAAAAAAAAAAAAGACTTGTGTCTTTGCAAACCTTACAAAATATTTTTTTTCAGTAAAACTCACAAAGATACATTTCTCTTATTAGCCATTTTGCATGTGTGGTTTTGGAGTTATGTTTAAATAACTGTCAGATACAGAGACAGAGACAGAGACAGTGTGCGAGGTGGAGAAGTTCCGGCTAGATATAGTTGGACTCACTTCGACGCACAGGAACCTGTTCTCTCGAGAGGGGCTGGACTCTCTTCCACTATGGTGTTTCAAGCAATGAGAGGCTGGGGTGGCAATTCTTGTTGTCCCCCCGGCTCAAAGACACGAGTATGGGGATCAGACTGTCTGATTGTGGCGGGTCGCTCCCTGTATGATCAGTGTAGGGCAGCCTTGGTCCGCTTAGGCTGCCCTTTGTCACCGATTCTGTTGTTAACTTTTATGGACAGAATTGCAGTCATGGCGTTGAGGGGATCCGGTTTGGTGGTTGCAGGATTAGGTCTCTGCTTTTTGCAGTTGATGTGGTTCTGATGGCTTCAACTGGCCAGGATCTCCAGCTCTCATTGGATGGCCGAGTATGAAGCGACTGGGATGAGAATCAGCACCTCCAAGTCCGAGTCCATGGTTCTCGCCCGGTAAAGGGTGGGGTGCCATTTCCAGGTTGAGGAGGCGATGGCACATACTAGATGGCCCCAAGTGGAGGAGTTCAAGTACCTAGGAGTCTTGTTCACGAGTGAGGGAAGAGTGGATCATGAGATCCACAGGCGGATCGGTGCGGCGTCTTCAGTAATGAGGACGCTATATCGATCCATTGTGGTGAAGAAGGAGCTGAGCCAGAATTAAAAGCTCTAAATTTACCGGTCGATCTACATTCCCATCCTGCACCCATGGTCATGGTTATGACCGAAAAGACAAGATCCCGGGTACAAGCGGCCAAATTGAGTTTCCTCCGCCGGGTGGCGGGTCTCTCCCTTAGAGATAGGATAAGAAGCTCTGTCATCCGGGAGGAACTCAGAGTAAAGCGCTGCTCCTCCACATTGAGAGGAGCCAGATGAGGTGGTTCGGGCATCTGCTCAGGATGCCACCCGAACGCCTCCCGAGGGAGGTGTTTAGGGCAAGTCCGACCGGCAGGAGGCCACGGGGAAGACCCAGGACACATTGGGAAGATTATGTCTCCCGGCTGGCCTGGGAACGCCTCAGGATCCCCCAAGAAAAGCTGGAAGAAGTCGCTGGGGAGAGGGAAGTCTGGGCTTCTCTGTTTAGGCTGCTGCCCCCGCAACCCGACCTCGGTTAAGCGGAAGAAAATGGATGGATTTAGTAACGACAACAAAAACTGATTCTAGTAAAACTCACATGGATACAATTTTACAGGTAATGCATGTTTGGTTTTGGAATTATGTTTATATAACTTTCATATGTATTATGACAGTTATACTGTCATCTTAAATAAAACTAACTTGTGTCTTTACAAACATTACAAACTATGTTTTTCCAGTAAAACTCACAAAAATATTTTTTTCCAGGCATTTTTCATGTGTGGTTTAGGAAATATGTTTAAATAACTTTCATATTGAATGTGGCAGTTATACTGTTATTATGTGTAAAACCAAATTGTTGTATTTGCAAACCTTACAAAAACAACTGATTCTAGTAAAACTCACATAGATTCAATATTACAGGCATTTTTAGACATTTCACATGTTTGAATACAGTTTTATTGCTTTTTTCGTTAGGGCAAGTCCGATCGGCAGGAGGCCACGGGGAAGACCCAGGACACATTGGGAAGACTATGTCTCAGGCTGGCCTGGGAACGCCTCGGGATCCCCCGAGAAGAGCTGGACAAAGTGGCTGGGGAGAGGGAAGTCTGGGCTTCCTGCTTAGGCTGCTTCCCCCGCAACCCGACCTCGGATAAGCGGAAGAAAATGGATGGATTTAGTATGACAGTTATACTGTCATATTGAGTAAAAAAAACTATTTTTCATAGATTCAATATTACAGGCATCTTTAGATGGATTGCATGTTTGGTTTTGGAGATATGTTTATACAACTTTCATATTTAGTATGTCAGTTATACTGTCATATTGAGTAAAAAAAAACAACTTGTGTCTGCAAACCTTACAAAAGATTATTATTCTAGTAAAACTAACAAAGATACATTTTTCCAAGCATTATTAGCATTTGTTGTTTTGGAGTTATAATGCTTGCATTGAGAGGCGACGGGCTCGGGTGGCAATTCTTGTTGCCCCCCGGCTCAAAGCCTGCACGTTGGAGTTCAACCCAGTGGACCAGTGGGTAGCTTTCCTCCGCCTTTGGGTGGGGGGACGGGTCCTGACTGTTGTTTGGCCTTACGTGCCAAACGGCAGCTCAGAGTACCCACCCTTTTTGGATTCACTCGAGGGAGTACTGGAAAGTGCTCCACCGGGTGATTCCCTCGTTCTACTGGGGGCCTTCAACGCTCATCTTGGCAACAACAGTGAAACCTGGAGAGGCGTGATTGGGAAGAATGGCCGCCCGGATCTGAACCCGAGTGGTGTTTTGTTATTGGACTTTTGTGCTCGTCACAGATTGTCAATAACAAACACCAAGTTCAAACATAAGGGTGTCCATATGTGCACTTGGCACCAGGACACCCTAGGCCGCAGTTCCATGATCGATTTTGTAGTTGTGTCATCGGATTTGCGGTCTCATGTTTTGGACACTCGGGTGAAGAGAGGGGCGGAGCTTTCTACCGATCACCACCTGGTGGTGAGTTGGCTGCGATGGTGGGGGAGGATGCCTGACAGACCTGGCAGGCCCAAACGCATTGTGAGGGTTTGCTGGGAACGCCTCCGGAAGAACTTTGAACATGTCACGAGGGAGGCGCTGGACATTGAGTCTGAGTGGACCATGTTCCGTGCCTCTCTTGTCGAGCCGGCTGATTGGAGCTGTGGCCGCAAGGAGTTTGGTGCCTGTCGTGGCGGTAATCCTAGAACCCGCTGGTGGACACCAGCAGTGAGGGATGCCGTCAAGCTGAAGAAAGAGCCTATCGGGTCCTTTTGGCTCCTGGGACTCCAGAGGCAGCCGACAGGCCAAGCGAAGTGCGGCTTCAGCGGTCGCAGAGGCAAAAACTCGGACATGGGAGGAGTTTGGAGAAGCCATGGAAAACGACTTCCAGACGGCTTCAAAGCGATTCTGGACCACCATCCGCCGGCTCAAGGGGGGGCAGCAGTGCACTGTAACACCGTGTATGGTGAGGATGGTGCGCTGCTGACCTCTACTGCAGCTGTTATTGATCGGTGGAGGGAATACTTCGAAGACCTCCTTAATCCCACCAACATGTCTTCCTATGAGGAAGCAGTGCCTGGGGAATCTGTGGTGGGCTCTCCTATTTCTGGGGCTGAGGATGCCAAGGTAGTTAAAAAGCTCCTCAATGGCAACGCCCTGGGGGTGGATGAGATCCGTCCGGAGTTCCTTAAGGCTCTGGATGCTGTGGGGCTGTCTTGGTTGACAAGACTCCGCAACATCGCGTGGACATCGGGGGCGGTACTTCTGGATTGGGAGACCGGGGTGGTGGTTCCTCTCTTTAAAAGGGGAACCAGAGGGTGTGTTTCAACTATCGTGAGATCACACTCCTCAGTCTTCCCGGTAAGGTCTATTCATGTGTACTGGAGAAGAGGCTACGCCGGATAGTCGAACCTCGGATTCAGGAGGAACAGTGTGGTTTACGTCCTGGTCGTGGAACTGCGGACCAGCTTTATACTCTCGGCAGGGTCCTTGAGGGTGCATGGGAGTTTGCCCAACCAGTCTACATGTGCTTTATGGACTTGGAGAAGGCATTCGACCATTTACCCCTGGAAGTCCTGTGGGGAGTGCTTAGAGAGTATGGGGTAACGGACTGTCTTATTGTGGCGGTTCGCTCCCTTTGCAAGAGTCAGAGCTTGGTCCGCATTGCCGGCAGTAAGTCGGACCCGTTTCCAGTGAGGGTTGGACTCCGCCAAGGCTGCCCTTAGTCACCGATTCTGTTCATAACCTTTATGGACAGAATTTCTAGGCGCAGTCAGGGCGTTGAGGGGATCCGGTTTGGTGTCTGCAGGATTAGGTCTCTGCTATTTGCAGATGATGTGGTCCTGATGGGTTCATCTGGCCAAGATCTTCAGCCCTCACTGGATCGGTTCGCAGACGAGTGTGAAGTGACTGGGATGTGAATCAGCACCTCCAAGTCCGAGTCCATGGTTCTCGCCCGGAAAAGGGTGGAGTGCCATCTCCGGGTTGGGGAGGAGATCTTGCCCCAAGTTGAGGAGTTCAAGGACCTCAGAGTCTTGTTCACGAGTGAGGGAAGAGTGGATCGTGAGATCGACAGGCGGAACGGTGCGGCGTCTTCAGTAATGCGGACGCTGTATTGATCCGTTGTGGTGAAGAAGGAGCTGAGCCGGAAGGCAAAGCTCTCGATTTACCGGTCGATCTACGTTCCCATCCTCACCTATGGTCATGAGCTTTGTGTCATGGCCGAAAGGACAAAATCACGGGTACAAGCGGCCGAAATGAGTTTCCTCCGCCGGGTGGCGGGGCTCTCCCTTAGAGATAGGGTGAGAAGCTCTGTCATCCGGGAGGAGCTCAAAGTAAAGCCATTGCTCCTCCATTTCGAGAGGAGCCAGATGAGGTGGTTCGGGCATCTGGTCAGGATGCCACCCGAACGCCTCCCTAGGGAGGTGTTTCGGTCACGTCTGACCGGTAGGAGGCCCAGGAAGACCCAGGAAACGGGAAGCTTATCTCTCCCGGCTGGCCTGAGAACGCCCCAGGATCCCCCGGGAGGAGCTGGACGAAGTGGCTGGGGAGAGGAAAGTCTGGGCTTCCCTGCTTAGGCTGCAGCCCCCGCAACCCGACCTCGGATAAACGGAAGAAAATGGATGGCTGGATGGATGGAGTTATGTTTAAATAACTGTCATAAAGAGTAAAACCTCATTTTTGTATTTGTAAACCTTACCAAAACAACTGATTTTAGCAAAACTCACACAGATTCAATATTACAGGCATTTTTAGACATTTTGCTTATTTGGTGTAGGAATTATGATGGAATACATTGTTTTTGCTTATTTCGCATTATCTCAGGATTTTAAGAACTTTACTGTCATATAGAGGAAACCAAATACTTTTTGTGTTTGCAAGCCTTAAAAAAGCATATGTTTCGAGTAAAACTCACAAGAATGCCTTATTTCAGGCATTATTAGCCATTTTTTATGTGTAGTTTAGGCATACTTGCCAATACTCCTGGATTTTCCAGGAGACTCCCGAAATTCAGCGCCTCTCACGAAAACCTCCCGGGACAAATTTTCTCCCGAAAATCTCCCGAAATTCAGGCTGATCTGAGTGAGGACAGCCTGTATTCATGTCTGCTGTCCCACGATATAAACAGCATGCCTGCCCAATCACGTTATAACTGTAGAATGATCGAGGGCGAGTTCTTGGTTTCTTATGTGGGTTTATTGTTAGGTAGTTTCATTAACGTCCTCCCAGCGCGGTAACAACACAAAACAACAGCAGTCACGTTTTCGTCTACCGTAAAGCAGTTTGTCTGCCGTAAACAGCAATGTTGTGACACTCTTTAAACAGGGCAATACTGCCATCTACTGTACATGCATATGTGACAATAACATCCAGGGCTTTTAGAGAGTGCAGTGCACAACTGCGCACACAACAAGGAGACAAAGCAGAAGAACGCGGAAGATACAGCCATGGCGACGCCGACGACAAGTAAGATGAAGAAACATGCTTATAAGTTCCAAGCCGCAGCTGCGATTGGACCTGGATAGCCTCCGGGAAGAAGTAGTGGAATACCAAGTGCTTGGCAGTGAAGATCTTCCTCAGGAAGCAAAGATTGACCGGTTTTTGGCCATGCTCGGGAGGGATGGAAAATTCCAGACTCTCGTGCATTTGATGAAAGCACTTTTGTGCGTGCCACACAGCAATGCATCATCAGAGAGGTTGTTCAGCATGGTTATAAAAATAGTGACAGAGAATAGAACAAGGATGGACAATTCAACCCTTAACTCAACAATGAGTAGATGAGTGTTATGTGTGTGTATATGTGTAAATAAATGAAAACTGAAATTCAAGTATTTATTTTATATATATATATATATATATATATATATATATATATATATATATATATATGTCTTATATCTCCTGATGATTGAGGGAACCCCTCATTAAACAGGCCTGTAAAGATGAAGTAGTCTTGTGATTTTTTTCCCCACACATACATATATATATATATAGCTATACATACATATATATATATATATATAGCTATACATACATATATATATATATATATATATATATATATATATATATATATATATATATATATATATATATATATATATATATATATATATGAAATACTTGACTTGGTGAATTCTAGCTCTAAATATACTCCTCCCCTCTTAACCACACCCCCAACCACGCCCCCACTCCACCCCTGACCATGCCTTCCCCACCCCCACCTCCTGAAATCGGAGGTCTCAATGTTGGCAAGTATGAGTTTAGGAGTTATGTTTAAATAACTGTCATAGTGAGTGTGGCAGTTACACTGTCATATTGAGTAAAAAAAACTAACTTGTGTCTTTGCAAACCTCACAAAAGAAAACGTTTCTAATAAAAATCACAAAGATACATTTCTTCACGCATTATTAGACATTTTTCATGTGTGGTTTAGGAATTATGTTTAAATAACTGTCATATTGAGTGTGGCAGTTATACTGTCATTATGTGTAAAACCTAATTTTGTATTTCCAAACCTTATAAAAACAACTGATTCTAGTAAAACATAGATTCAATTTTACAGGCATTTTTAGACATTTTACATGTTTGGTTTAGGAGTTGTGTTTGAATACATTTTTTATTTTTTATTCTTATTGTTGCTTTTTATTTTTATTCTATTGTAATATGTTTCTATTTTGTTTCAATTTATACCCCCATTATTTACTTTTCACTTTTTACAATTTTGTACACTACTGCTGGAATTTAAATTTTCCTGAGGGACTCTCCTGAAGGAATCAATCAAGTACTATCTATGTATCTATCTATTTATGTCTCCTGGCTGGCCTGTAAATGCCTCGGGATCCCCCGAGAAGAGCTGGACAAAGTGGCTGGGGAGAGGAAAGTCTGGGCTTCTCTGCTTAGGCTGCTGCCCCCGCAACCTGACCTCGGATAAGCAGGAAGAAAATGGTTGGATTTAGTATGACAGTTATACTGTCATATTAAGTAAAAAAATAACTTGGGTCTTTGCAAACATTACAAAATATATTTTTTCTAGTAAAACTCACTAAGATACATAACTCAAGGCATTATTAGCCATTTTGCATGTGTGGTTTAGGACTTATGTTTAAATAATCGTCAGATTGAGTGTGACAGTATACTGTCATAGTGAGTAAAACCCATATTTTGTAATTGCAAACCTTATGAAAACAAATGATTCTACTAAAACTCACATGGATACAATATTACGGGCAATACGGCCTAACCAATCTGGCGCCCTAGGCAAGATTTTAGGTGGCGCCCCCCCACATCGGCAGTGAAGTGTATATACTCACAAGAAACCGAATAGCTTTGTCTTTGACCTTTTTTTTTACTTACAACCAGAGGTGGGTAGTAACGCGCTACATTTACTCCGTTACATCTACTTGAGTAAATTTTGGGATAAATTGTACTTCTAAGAGTAGTTTTAATGCAACATACTTTTACTTTTACTTAAGTATATTTATAGAGAAGGAACGCTACTTTTACTCCGCTACTTTTATCTACATTCAGCTCGCTACTCGCTACTAATTTTTATCGATCTGTTAATGCACGCTTTGTTTGTTTTGGTCTGTCAGACAGACCTTCAAAGTGCCTGCCTTACTGGTGACGTTTCACTTCGTTCCACCAATCAGATGCAGTCACTGGTGACGTTGGACCAATCAAACAGAGCCAGGTGGTCACATGACCTGACTTAAACAAGTTGAAAAACTTATTGGGGTGTTACCATTTAGTGGTCAATTGTACGGAATATTTACTGTACTGTGCAATCTAATCATAAAAGTTCCAATCAATCAATCAAAAGTGTGAAGGAAAAAATATACTTTTTTTATTTCAACCGTACATCCCGTCAAAAGCCTCAAGACCGACCGCACATGAGGATGTTCCTGTCTTCACAATAAAAGTGCCGCTCCATCGCGCCTGCGCTTTCAAAACAAGAGTCTCCGAAAGCCAGCGCGAACAAGCTAGCAAGCTACGGAGTTTGACGCCAATATATTTCTTGTAAAGTGTATAAAAACGAATATGGAAGCTGGACAAACAAGGTGCCAAAAACCAACCACTTTCATGTGGTATTAGACAGAAAGGAGGAACTTTTCTTCTCCTCCATTTGAAAACGTGGACGTTATCATCACTACTGTCTGATTACAGTCAACGCAAGTCATCAGAATCAGGTAATACACCAACTTATATTCTAGTCTGCATGAAAGAAAATAATCTATATGTTAAACATGCATGTATATTCATTAAAACATCTTTAACATGTAAACAAAAACAGCAAAATAAATACATATAAATTATATACTGTATATATCAATGTATATGTATGTATATATATATATATATATATATATATATATATATATATATATATATATATATATATATATATATATATATGTGTGTGTGTGTGTATGTTACTCATCAGTTACTCAGTACTTGAGTAGTTTTTTCACAACATACTTTTTACTTTTACTCAAGTAAATATTTGGGTGACTACTCCTTACTTTTACTTGAGTAATAAATCTCTAAAGTAACAGTACTCTTACTTGAGTACAATTTCTGGCTACTCTAGCCACCTCTGCTTACAACTATACCTAATATATAAAGGGGTGGAAAAGTGACTATTACCTGCACGGCAAACATTAGCTAACCAGAAGGCAATAACAATGTAAACAAAAACACCTGCTTAAAAGATCTAATACAAATGTCCCTGAGGAATGTAAGGTGGGAGTACTGTAATTACCTACCGTTACATTATTATTTTCCATAACAATTTAGCCCCCTCCACAATATTAACCCGACGTTAAAACAGAACTAGCTATTTATTGATTAGCAATTGCCGAATCATGTAACATTAGCTTAATGCTAAAAAGCCAGGTTACTATCACATTCTGTAACAGACAAATAATTTCATGTAGGCTAACGTTACCTACCTGCTACCTCTGTCTTTTCTCGTTTCTCCTCCTCTTCTTTTCTCTTTTTTCTTCCCTGGGCACCTGACAGTTTTGGCCGTTTTGACATCTTGTGTTGATTTTTTGATGTGGTGACGTCCAAAAAGAGTCATGATACGGGAAAGGGGGGGGGGGCACCGTGCGGGGGGAAGGGTGGGGGGCGTAATGTTGTAACAAATAATATTTCTATTAAATAGGCTTTAATTTGCATTTTAATTAACGTGGGATTATTTTTTGTATTTAGAAATAATAGTACCAACTTTTTTCTTTTTTTTTTTTCTCCAACATTTGTGGCACTGGCGTGGCGCCCTCTGATGGACGGCGCCCTTAGCATTTGCCTATACGGCCTATGCCACGGGCCGGCCCTGATTACGGGCATTTTTAGACATAATGCATGTTTGGTTTTGGAGTAATGTTTATATATTTTTCATATTTTGTATGACAGTAATACTGTCATATTGAATAAAAAAAACTAACTTGTATCTGTACAAACCTTAAAAAATATTTGTTTCCCTGTAAAACTCACAAAGAGACATTTCTCCAGGCATTATTAGCCATTGTGCACATGTGGTTTAGGAGTTATGTTTAAATAAATGTCAAATTGAATGTGGCAGTTATACTGTTATTATGAGTAAAACCTAATTTTTGTAAATGTTAACCTTACCACAATACCTGATTCTGGTAAAACTCACATAGATTCAATATTACAGGCATTTTTAGACATTTTACATGTTTGGTTTAGAGTTGTGTTTGAATACATTTGTATTGCTTTTTTCATTAGGGCAAGTCCGACGGGCAGGAGGCCGCGGGGAAGACCCAGGACACATTGGGAAGACTATGTCTCCCGGCTGGGCTGTCGAACGCCTCGGGATCCCCCGAGATGAGCTGGACGAAGTGGTTGGGGATAGGGAAGTCCGGGCTTCTCTGCTTAGGCTGCTGCCCCTGCAACCGGACCTCGGATAAGCGGAAGAAAATGGATGGATTTAGTATGACAGTTATACTGTCATATTAAGTAAAAAAAACTAACTTACAAAATATATTTTTTCTAGTAAAACTCACAAAGATACATATCTACAGGCATTATTAGCCATTTTGCATGTGTGGTTTAGGAGTTATGTTTAAATAACTGTCATATTGAATGTGGCAGTAATACTGTCATCATGACCTAATTTTTGTAATTGTAAACCTTACCAAAATACCTGATTCTGGTAAAACTCACAAAGATTCAATATTACAGGCATTTTTAGACAGATTACATGTTTGGTTTTGGGGTTATGTTTATACAACTTTCATATTTAGTATAACAGTTATACTATCATATTGAGTACAAAAAACAAAAATGTGTTTCTTTGCAAACCATACAAAAGATCATTGTTTTAGTTAATCTAACAAAGATACATTTCTCCAAGCATTATTAGTCATTTTGCATTTGTTGTTTAGGAGTTATGTTTAAATAACTGTCATAGTGAGTAAAACCTAATTTTTGTATTTGCAAAAACCTTACAAAAACAACTGATTCTAGTAAAACTCACATGGATGCAATATTGCAGGCATTTTTAGACATGATGCATGTTTGATTTTGGAGTTGTGTTTATATAACTTTCATATTTAGTATTACAGTAATACTGTCATATTGAGTAATAAAAACTAACTTGTGTCTTTACAAACCTTACAAAACATTTTTTTCCTGCAAAACTCACAAAGAGACATTTCTCCAGGCATTATTAGCCATTTGGCATGTGTGGTTTAGGAGTTATGTTTAAATAACTGTCAGATTGAGTGTGACAGTATACTGTGAGTAAAACCCATATTTTGTATTTGCAAACCTTACAAAAACAACTGATTCTAGTAAAACTCACATGGATACAAAATTACAGGCATTTTTAGAGATAATGCATGTTTGGTTTTGGAGTTATGTTTATATAACTTCCATATTTAGTATGACAGTAACACTGTCATATTTAGTAAAAAAAAACTAACTTGTGTCGGTACAAACATTACAAAACATTTTTTTTCCAGTAAAACTCACAAAGAGACATTTCTCCAGGCATTAATAGCCATTGTGCATGTGTGGTTTAGGAGTTATGTTTAAATAGATGTCAAATTGAATGTGGCAGTTATACTGTCATTATGAGTGAAACCTAATTTTTGTAATTGTAAACCTTACCAAAATACCTGATTCTGGTAAAACTCACATAGATTCAATATTACATGCATTTTTAGACGGATTGCATGTTTGGTTTTGGAGTTTTGATTATAAAACTTTCATATTTAGTATGACAGTTATACTGTATATTACCATTGAGTAAAAAAAAACCTAACTTGTGACTTTGCAAACCTTACAATAGATCGTTATTCTAGTAAAGACTTAGACTTAGACTTTCTTTTTATTGTCATTCAAATTTGAACTTTACAGCACAGATAAGAACGAAATGTCGTAGTGCAGGATAAAAAAGCAATAAGGTGCATATTTCGATAAATAAATATATATAAATAATATATAAATACTATATATATATATATATATATATATATATATATATATATATATATATATATATATATATATATATATACACATATATATATAATAAATAAATATATATAAATATATATAAATAGATAAATAGATTACTGTGCAGATAAATATATTGCACTTTTTCCACATGCGCCCACGTTTATGGGTGTATGTAATATTGTTTATTTCATTCCAGCGAGTTAATTCATTTTGAGGGGAGTTGAGGAGATAATTTAATTATGATGCGTTCAAGAGTCTTACGGCCTGAGGGAAGAAGCTGCTACAGAAGCTGGAGGTTCTGCTTCGGAGGCTGCGGAACCTCTTTCTAGAGTCCAGCAGTGAAAACTGTCCTTGGTGGGGGTGGGAGGAGTCTTTGCAAATTTTCTGAGCCCTGGTCAGGCAGCACTTTTTGCGATCTCCTGGATAGGAGGAAGAGGAGTCCTGATGATCTTTTCCGCCGTCCTCACCACTCTCTGGAGATACTTCCAGTCTGAGGCACTGCAGGCTCCAGTCCAGACAGAGATACTGTTGGTCAGCAGGCTCGCTATAACAACGATACATCTCTCCAAGCATTATTAGCTATTTTGCATTTGTTGTTTAGGAGTTATGTTTAAATAACTGTCAAAGTAAATAAAACCTAATTTTGGTATTTGAAAACCTTACAAAAACAACTGATTCTAGTAAAACTCACACAGATACAATATTACAGGCATTTTTAGACATAATACATGTTTGGTTTTGGAGTAATGTTTGGCGCAGTGGAAGAATGGCCGTGCGCGACCCGAGGTTCCCTGGTTCAATCCCCACCTAGTACCACCCTCGTCATGTCCGTTGTGTCCTGAACAAGACACTTCACCCTTGCTCCTGATGGGTGCTGGTTAGCGCCTTGCATGGCAGCTCCCTCCATCAGTGTGTAAATGTGGAAGTAGTGTCAAAGCGCTTCGAGTACCTTGAAGGTAGAAAAGCGCTATACAAGTACAACCCATTTATTTATATATAGTATGACAGCTATACTGTTATATTGAGTAAAAAAAACTAACTTGTGCCTTTACAAACCTAACCCAATATATTTTTTCTAGTAAAACTCACAAAGAGACATTTCCCCAGGTATTATTAGCCATTGTGCATGTGTGGTTTAGGAGTTATGTTTAAATAAATGTCAAATTTAATGTGGCAGGTATACTGTCATGAGTAAAACCTAATTGTTGTAATTGTAAACCTTACCAAAATACCTGATTCTGGTAAAACTCACATAGATTGAATATTACATGCATTTTTAGACGGATTGCTTGTTTGGTTTTGGAGTTATGTTTTTACAACTTTCATATTTAGTATGACAGTTATACTGTCATAGAGTAAAAAAAACAAATAACTTGCGTCTTTGCAAACCTTACAAAAGATCATTATTCTGGTAAAGACTTAGACTTTCTTTTTATTGTCATTCAAATTTGAACTTTACAGCATAGATAACACAATTTCGTTACATAAGCTCATGGTAGTGCAGGATAAAAAAGCAATAAGGTGCATTTATAAATAAATAAATACAAATAATATATAAAATAAATAAATATACTTAAATATATATAAATAAATAAAAATATTACTGTGCAGATAAATATATTGCACTTTTTCCACATGCACCCACGTTTATGGGTGTATGTTATATTGTTTTTTGTTTATTCCAGCGAGTTAATCCATTTTGAGGGGAGTTGAGGGGATAATTTAATTATAATGCGTTCAAGAGTCTTACGGCCTGAGGGAAGAAGCTGGAGGTTCTGCTTCGGAGGCTGCGGAACCTCTTTCTAGAGTCCAGCAGTGAAAACAGTCCTTGGTGGGGGTGGGGGGAGTCTTTGCAAATTTTCTGAGCCCTGGTCAGGCAGCGCTTTTTGCGATCTCCTGGATAAGAGGAAGAGGATTCCTGAAGATCTTTTCCGCGGTCCTCACCACTCTCTGGAGAGACTTCCAGTCTGAGGCACTGCAGGCTCCAGTCCAGACAGAGATGCTGTTGGTCAGCAGGCTCTCTATAACAAAGATACAGTTCTCCAAGCATTATTAGCTATTTGCATTTGTTGTTTAGGATTTATGTTTAAATAACTGTCATAGTGAGTAAAACCTAAATTTTGTATTTGCAAACCTTACAAAAACAATTGATTCTAGTAAATCTCAGATACAATATCAAAGGCATTTTTAGACATAATGCATGTTTGGTTTTGGAGTTGTGTTTATATAACTTTCATATTTAGTATTACAGTAATACTGTCATATTGAGTAAAGAAAAAACAACTAACTTGTGTCTTTACAAACCTTACAAAATATTTTTCCCAGTAAAACTCAAAGATACATTTCTACAGGCATTATTAGCCATTTTGCATGTGCGGTTTCGGATTTATGTTTAAATAAGTGTCATATTGAGTGTGAAAGTCATAGTGAGTAAAACAAACTAACTTGTGTCTTTGCAATGCTTACAAAAGAAAATGTTACTTGTAAAACTCACAAAAGATACATTTCTTCATGCATTATTAGAAAATGTTCATGTGTAGTTTAGGAGTTATGTTTTAATAACTGTCAAATTGAGTGTGGCAGTTATACTGTCATTAAGTGTTAAACCTAATTTTTGTATTTGCAAACCTTACAAAAACAACTGATTCTAGTAAAACTCTTATAGATTCAATATTGCAGGCATTTAGACATTTCACATGTTTGGTTTAGGAGTTGTGTTTGAATACATTTTAATTGCTTTTTTCGTTAGGGCAAGTCCGACCGGCAGGAGGCCACAGGGAAGCCCCAGGACACATTGGGAAGACTATGTCAGCCGGCTGGCCTGGGAACGCTTCGGGATCCCCAGAGAAGAGCTGGACGAAGTGGCTGGGGAGAGGGAAGTCTGGGCTTCTCTGCTTAGGCTGCTGCCCCCGCAACCCGACCTCGGATAAGCGGAAGAAAATGGATACATTTAGTATGACAGTTATACTATTATACTGAGTAAAAAAAACTAACTTGTGTCTTTAAAAAACCTTACAAATTATATGTTTTCTAGTAAAACTCACAAAGATACATCTCCAGGCAATATAAGCCTTTTTGCATGTGGTTTAGGGGTTATGTTTAAATAACTGCCATATTGAATGTGGCAGTTATACTGTCATGAGTAAAACCTAATTTTTGTAATTGTAAACCTTACCAAAATACCTGATTCTGGTAAAACTCACATAGATTCAATATTACAGGTATTTTTAGACGGATTGCATGTGTAGTTTTGAAATTATGTTTATACAACTTTCTTATTTAGTATGACAGTGATACTATCATATTGAGTAAAAAAACTAACTTGTGTCTTTGCAAACCTTACAAAAGAACATTTTAGTAAAACTCAAAGATACATCTCCAGGCATTATTAGCCATTTTGCATTTGTTGTTTAGGAGTTATGTTTAAATAACTGGCATAGTGAGTAAAACTTAATTTTTGTATTTGCAAACCTTACAAAAACAACTGATTCTAGTAAAACTCACATGCATTCAATATTACAGTTATTTTTAGACATTTTGCCTGTTTGGTTTAGAAATTATGATGGAATACATTTGTATTGCTTTTTTCGCATTATCTCAGGATTTTAGGAATATTACTGTCATATTGAGAAAAAAACTACTTTTTGTGTTTGCAAGCCTTAAAAAAGCATATGTTTCGAGTTAAACTCACAAGAATGCATTATTTCAGGCAATATTAGCTCATTGTTATGTGTAGTTTAAGAGTTATGTTTAATTTACGGTCATATTGAGTGTACATTGTCATGGTGAAAAAAAACAATTTTTCATTTGCAAAAATATCAAACACAGCTGATTCTAGTAAAATTCACAAGGATTCATTATTACAGGCATTTTTACACATATTGCATGTTTGACTTAGGAAATATGTTTGAATACATTTTTAATGCTTTTTTCGCATTATCTCAGGATTTTAGGGATATAACTGTCATAATGAGTAAAAAACTACTTTTTGTGTTTGCAAGATTTAAAAAAGCATATGTTTAGAGTAAAACTCCGTAGAATGCATTATTTGAGGCAACATTAGCCATTTTGCATGTGTAGTTAGGAGTTATTTTTAAATAACTGTCATATTGAGTCTGACAGTATACTGTCATAGTGAGTAAAACTTAATTTTTGTATTTGCAAACATTATAAAAACATCTGATTCTAGTAAAACTCACATGGATTTAATATTACAGGCATTTTTAGACATTTTACATTGTTGGTTTAGGAATTATGTTGGAATACATTTTTATTGCTTTTTTCGCATTATCTCAGGATTTTAAGAACATTACTGTCATATTGAGTAAAAAACTACTTTTTGTGTTTGCAAGCCTTAAAAAAGCATATGTTTCGAGTAAAACTCACAATAATGCATTATTTCAGGCAATAATAGCTCATTTTTATGTGTAGTTTAGGAGTTATGTTTATTTACTGCTATATTGAGTGTACTTGTCATGGTGAAAAAAACCTAATTTTTTTTATTTGCAAAAATTTCAAACACAACCGGTTCTAGTAAAACTCACATAGATTCAATAATACAGGCATTTTTAGACATTTTGCATTGCTGGTTTAGGAATTATGTTGGAATACATTTTTATTGTTTTTTTCGCATTATCTCAGGAGTTTAAGAACATTACTGTCATATAGAGTAAAAAAATACTTTTTGTGTTTGCAAGCCTTAAGAAAGCATATGTTTCCAGGAAAACTCCCAATAATTCATTATTTCAAACATTATTAGCCATTTTGCATGAGTAGTTTAGGAGTTATGATTAAAAAACTGTCATATTGAGTGTGACAGTTTACTTTCATAAAGAGTAAAACCTAATTTTTTTTTTGCAAACTTCACTAAAACAACTGATTCTAGTAAAACTCACATGGATTCAATAATACAGGCATTTTTGCACATTTTGCATGTTTAGTTTAGAAATTATGATTGAATACATTTTTATTGCTTTTTTCGCATTATCTCAGGATTTTAAGAACATTACTGTCATATTGAGTAAAAAACTACTTTTTGTGTTTGCAAGCCTTAAAAAAGCATATGTTTCGAGTAAAACTCACAAGAATGCATTATTTCAGGCAATATAAGCTCATTTTTAAGTGTAGTTTAGGAGTTATGATAATGTGATGATGCTAATAAATAATAATAATAAATGTCATATTGAGTGTGACAGTTTACTTTCATAAAGAGTAAAACCTATTTTTTGTTTTTGCAAACCTTACTAAAACAACTGATTCTAGTTAAACTCACAAGGATTCAATAATACAGGCATTTTTACACGTTTTGCATGTTTACTTTAGAAATTATGATTGAATACATTTTTATTGCTTTTTTCGCATTATCTCAAGATTTAAAGAACATTACTGTCATATTAGGTAAAAAAAATACTTTTTGTGTTTGCAAGCCTTAAAAGCATAAGTTTCGAGGAAAACTCCCAAGGATCCATTATTTCAAACATTATTAGCCATTTTGCAAGAGTAGTTTAGGAGTTATGATTAAAAAACTGTCATATTGAGTGTGACAGTTTACTTTCATAAAGAGTAAAACCTAACTTCTGTTTTTGCAAACTTTACTAAAACAACTGATTCTAGTAAAACTCACATGGATTCAATAATACAGGCATTTTTACACATTTTGCATGTTTAGTTTAGAAATTATGATTGAATACATTTTTATTGCTTTTTTCGCATTATCTCAGGATTTTAAGAACATTACTGTCATATTGAGTAAAAAAATACTTTTTGTGTTTGCAAGCCTTAAGAAAGCATATGTTTCGAGGAAATCTCCCAAGGATCCATTATTTCAAACATTATTAGCCATTTTGCATGAGTAGTTTAGGAGTTATGATTAAAAAATTGTCATATTGAGTGTGACAGTTTACTTTCATAAAGAGTAAAATCTAATTTTTGTTTTTGCAAACCTTACTAAAACAACTGATTCTAGTAACACTCACATGGATTTAATATTACAGGCATTTTTAGACATTTTGCATTGTTGGTTTAGGAATTATGTTGGAATACATTTTTATTGCTTTTTTCGCATTATCTCAGGAATTTAAGAACATTACTGTCATATTGAGTAAAAAAATACTTTTTGTGTTTGCAAGCCTTAAGAAAGCATATGTTTCGAGGAAATCTCCCAAGGATCCATTATTTCAAACATTATTAGCCATTTTGCATGAGTAGTTTAGGAGTTATAATTAAAAATTGTCATAATGAGTGTGACAGTTTACTTTCATAAAGAGTAAAATCTAATTTTTGTTTTTGCAAAGCTTACTAAAACAACTGATTCTAGTAAAATTCACATGGATTCAATATTACAGGCATTTTTACACATATTGCATGTTTGACTTAGGAAATATGATTGAATACATTGTTATTGCTTTTTTCGCATTATCTCAGGATTTTAGGAAAATAACTGTCATATTGAGTAAAAAACTACTTTTTGTGTTTGCAAGATTTAAAAAAGCATATGTTTAGAGTACAACTCCGTAGAATGCATTATTTGAAGCATCATTAGCCATTTTGCATGTGTAGTTAGGAGTTATTTTTAAATAACTGTCATATTGAGTGTGACAGTACACTTTCATAAAGAGTAAAACCTAATTTTTGTTTTTGCAAACTTTACTAAAACAACTGATTCTAGTAAAACTCACATGGATTCAATAATACAGGCATATTTACACATTTTGCATGTTTAGTTTAGAAATTATGATTGAATACATTTTTATTGCTTTTTTCGCATTATCTCAGGATTTTAAGAACATTACTGTCATATTGAGTAAAAAAATACTTTTTGTGATTGCAAGCCTTAAGAAAGCAAATGTTTCGAGGAAAACTCCCAAGGATCCATTATTTCAAACATTATTAGCCATTTTGCAAGAGTAGTTTAGGAGTTATGATTAAAAAACTGTCATATTGAGTGTGACAGTTTACTTTCATAAAGAGTAAAACCTAACTTCTGTTTTTGCAAACTTTACTAAAACAACTGATTCTAGTAAAACTCACATGGATTCAATAATACAGACATTTTTACACATTTTGCATGTTTAGTTTAGAAATTATGATTGAATACATTTTTATTGCTTTTTTCGCATTATCTCAGGATTTTAAGAACATTACTGTCATATTGAGTAAAAAAATACATTTTGTGTTTGCAAGCCTTAAGAAAGCATATGTTTCGAGGAAATCTCCCAAGGATCCATTATTTCAAACATTATTAGCCATTTTGCATGAGTAGTTTAGGAGTTATGATTAAAAAATTGTCATATTGAGTGTGACAGTTTACTTTCATAAAGAGTAAAATCTAATTTTTGTTTTTGCAAACCTTACTAAAACAACTGATTCTAGTAACACTCACATGGATTTAATATTACAGGCATTTTTAGACATTTTGCATTGTTGGTTTAGGAATTATGTTGGAATACATTTTTATTGCTTTTTTCGCATTATCTCAGGATTTTAAGAACATTACTGTCATATTGAGTAAAAAACTACTTTTTGTGTTTGCAAGCCTTAAGAAAGCAAATGTTTCGAGGAAAACTCCCAGGATCCATTATTTCAAACATTATTAGCCATTTTGCATGAGTAGTTTAGGAGTTATGATTAAAAAACTGTCATATTGAGTGTGACAGTTTATTTTTTTAAAGAGTAAAACCTATTTTTTGTTTTTGCAAACCTTACTAAAACAACTGATTCTAGTTAAACTCACATGGATTTATTATTACAGGCATTTTTAGACATTTTGCATTGTTGGTTTAGGAATTATGTTGGAATACATTTTTATTGCTTTTTTCGCATTATCTCAGCATTTTAAGAACATTACAGTCATATTGAGTAAAAACTACTTTTTGTGTTTGCAAGCCTTAAAAAAGCATATGTTTCGAGTAAAACTCCCAAGAATGCATTATTTCAGGCAATATTAGCTCATTTTTATGTGCAGTTTAGGAGTTACGTTTAATTTACTGTCATATTGAGTGTACATTGTCATGGTGAAAAAAACCTAATTTTTCTAATTGCAAACCTTTAAACAGAACTGATTCTAGTAAAACATACATTGATTCAATATTACAGGCATTTTTACACATTTTGCATGTTTGGTTTAGGAATTATAATGGAATACATTTTTATTTTGCTTTTTTCGTATTATCTCAGGATTTTAAGAACATTACTGTCATATTGAGTAAAAAAACTACTTTTTGTGTTTGCAAGATTTAAAAAAGCATATGTTTTGAGTAAAACTCCCAAGGATGCATTATTTCAGGCATCAATAGCCATTTTGCTTGTGTGGATTAGGAGTTTTTAAATAACTGTCATATTGCGTGTGGCAGTTATACTGTTATTATGAGTAAAACCTAATTTTTGTATTTTTAAACATTATAAACCACCTGATTCTAGTAAAATTCACAAAGATACAATATTACAGGCATTTTTAGACATAATGCAGGTTTGGTTTTGGAGTTAGGTTTATAACTTTTCATATTTAGTATGACAGTTATACTGTCATATTAAGTAAAAAAAAAAAGACTTGTGTCTTTGCAAACCTTACAAAATATTTTTTTCCAGTAAAACTCACAAAGATACATTTCTCTTATTAGCCATTTTGCATGTGTGGTTTCGGAGTTATGTTTAAATAACTGTCAGATACAGAGACAGAGACAGAGACAGTGTGCGAGGTGGAGAAGTTCCGGCTAGATATAGTTGGACTCACTTCGACGCACAGGAACCTGTTCTCTCGAGAGGGGCTGGACTCTCTTCCACTATGGCGTTGCAAGCAATGAGAGGCTGGGGTGGCAATTCTTGTTGTCCCCCCGGCTCAAAGACACGAGTATGGGGATCAGACTGTCTGATTGTGGCGGGTCGCTCCCTGTATGATCAGTGTAGGGCAGCCTTGGTCCGCTTAGGCTGCCCTTTGTCACCGATTCTGTTGTTAACTTTTATGGACAGAATTGCAGTCATGGCGTTGAGGGGATCCGGTTTGGTGGTTGCAGGATTAGGTCTCTGCTTTTTGCAGTTGATGTGGTTCTGATGGCTTCAACTGGCCAGGATCTCCAGCTCTCATTGGATGGCCGAGTATGAAGCGACTGGGATGAGAATCAGCACCTCCAAGTCCGAGTCCATGGTTCTCGCCCGGTAAAGGGTGGGGTGCCATTTCCAGGTTGAGGAGGCGATGGCACATACTAGATGGCCCCAAGTGGAGGAGTTCAAGTACCTAGGAGTCTTGTTCACGAGTGAGGGAAGAGTGGATCATGAGATCCACAGGCGGATCGGTGCGGCGTCTTCAGTAATGAGGACGCTATATCGATCCATTGTGGTGAAGAAGGAGCTGAGCCAGAATTAAAAGCTCTAAATTTACCGGTCGATCTACATTCCCATCCTGCACCCATGGTCATGGTTATGACCGAAAAGACAAGATCCCGGGTACAAGCGGCCAAATTGAGTTTCCTCCGCCGGGTGGCGGGTCTCTCCCTTAGAGATAGGATAAGAAGCTCTGTCATCCGGGAGGAACTCAGAGTAAAGCGCTGCTCCTCCACATTGAGAGGAGCCAGATGAGGTGGTTCGGGCATCTGCTCAGGATGCCACCCGAACGCCTCCCGAGGGAGGTGTTTAGGGCAAGTCCGACCGGCAGGAGGCCACGGGGAAGACCCAGGACACATTGGGAAGATTATGTCTCCCGGCTGGCCTGGGAACGCCTCAGGATCCCCCAAGAAAAGCTGGAAGAAGTCGCTGGGGAGAGGGAAGTCTGGGCTTCTCTGTTTAGGCTGCTGCCCCCGCAACCCGACCTCGGTTAAGCGGAAGAAAATGGATGGATTTAGTAACGACAACAAAAACTGATTCTAGTAAAACTCACATGGATACAATTTTACAGGTAATGCATGTTTGGTTTTGGAATTATGTTTATATAACTTTCATATGTATTATGACAGTTATACTGTCATCTTAAATAAAACTAACTTGTGTCTTTACAAACATTACAAACTATGTTTTTCCAGTAAAACTCACAAAAATATTTTTTTCCAGGCATTATTAGACATTTTCATGTGTGGTTTAGGAAATATGTTTAAATAACTTTCATATTGAATGTGGCAGTTATACTGTTATTATGTGTAAAACCAAATTGTTGTATTTGCAAACCTTACAAAAACAACTGATTCTAGTAAAACTCACATAGATTCAATATTACAGGCATTTTTAGACATTTCACATGTTTGAATACAGTTTTATTGCTTTTTTCGTTAGGGCAAGTCCGATCGGCAGGAGGCCACGGGGAAGACCCAGGACACATTGGGAAGACTATGTCTCAGGCTGGCCTGGGAACGCCTCGGGATCCCCCGAGAAGAGCTGGACAAAGTGGCTGGGGAGAGGGAAGTCTGGGCTTCCTGCTTAGGCTGCTTCCCCCGCAACCCGACCTCGGATAAGCGGAAGAAAATGGATGGATTTAGTATGACAGTTATACTGTCATATTGAGTAAAAAAAACTATTTTTCATAGATTCAATATTACAGGCATCTTTAGATGGATTGCATGTTTGGTTTTGGAGATATGTTTATACAACTTTCATATTTAGTATGTCAGTTATACTGTCATATTGAGTAAAAAAAAACAACTTGTGTCTGCAAACCTTACAAAAGATTATTATTCTAGTAAAACTAACAAAGATACATTTTTCCAAGCATTATTAGCATTTGTTGTTTTGGAGTTATAATGCTTGCATTGAGAGGCGACGGGCTCGGGTGGCAATTCTTGTTGCCCCCCGGCTCAAAGCCTGCACGTTGGAGTTCAACCCAGTGGACCAGTGGGTAGCTTTCCTCCGCCTTCGGGTGGGGGGACGGGTCCTGACTGTTGTTTGGCCTTACGCGCCAAACGGCAGCTCAGAGTACCCACCCTTTTTGGATTCACTCGAGGGAGTACTGGAAAGTGCTCCACCGGGTGATTCCCTCGTTCTACTGGGGGCCTTCAACGCTCATCTTGGCAACAACAGTGAAACCTGGAGAGGCGTGATTGGGAAGAATGGCCGCCCGGATCTGAACCCGAGTGGTGTTTTGTTATTGGACTTTTGTGCTCGTCACAGATTGTCAATAACAAACACCAAGTTCAAACATAAGGGTGTCCATATGTGCACTTGGCACCAGGACACCCTAGGCCGCAGTTCCATGATCGATTTTGTAGTTGTGTCATCGGATTTGCGGTCTCATGTTTTGGACACTCGGGTGAAGAGAGGGGCGGAGCTTTCTACCGATCACCACCTGGTGGTGAGTTGGCTGCGATGGTGGGGGAGGATGCCTGACAGACCTGGCAGGCCCAAACGCATTGTGAGGGTTTGCTGGGAACGCCTCCGGAAGAACTTTGAACATGTCACGAGGGAGGCGCTGGACATTGAGTCTGAGTGGACCATGTTCCGTGCCTCTCTTGTCGAGCCGGCTGATTGGAGCTGTGGCCGCAAGGAGTTTGGTGCCTGTCGTGGCGGTAATCCTAGAACCCGCTGGTGGACACCAGCAGTGAGGGATGCCGTCAAGCTGAAGAAAGAGCCTATCGGGTCCTTTTGGCTCCTGGGACTCCAGAGGCAGCCGACAGGCCAAGCGAAGTGCGGCTTCAGCGGTCGCAGAGGCAAAAACTCGGACATGGGAGGAGTTTGGAGAAGCCATGGAAAACGACTTCCAGACGGCTTCAAAGCGATTCTGGACCACCATCCGCCGGCTCAAGGGGGGGCAGCAGTGCACTGTAACACCGTGTATGGTGAGGATGGTGCGCTGCTGACCTCTACTGCAGCTGTTATTGATCGGTGGAGGGAATACTTCGAAGACCTCCTTAATCCCACCAACATGTCTTCCTATGAGGAAGCAGTGCCTGGGGAATCTGTGGTGGGCTCTCCTATTTCTGGGGCTGAGGATGCCAAGGTAGTTAAAAAGCTCCTCAATGGCAACGCCCTGGGGGTGGATGAGATCCGTCCGGAGTTCCTTAAGGCTCTGGATGCTGTGGGGCTGTCTTGGTTGACAAGACTCCGCAACATCGCGTGGACATCGGGGGCGGTACTTCTGGATTGGGAGACCGGGGTGGTGGTTCCTCTCTTTAAAAGGGGAACCAGAGGGTGTGTTTCAACTATCGTGAGATCACACTCCTCAGTCTTCCCGGTAAGGTCTATTCATGTGTACTGGAGAAGAGGCTACGCCGGATAGTCGAACCTCGGATTCAGGAGGAACAGTGTGGTTTACGTCCTGGTCGTGGAACTGCGGACCAGCTTTATACTCTCGGCAGGGTCCTTGAGGGTGCATGGGAGTTTGCCCAACCAGTCTACATGTGCTTTATGGACTTGGAGAAGGCATTCGACCATTTACCCCTGGAAGTCCTGTGGGGAGTGCTTAGAGAGTATGGGGTAACGGACTGTCTTATTGTGGCGGTTCGCTCCCTTTGCAAGAGTCAGAGCTTGGTCCGCATTGCCGGCAGTAAGTCGGACCCGTTTCCAGTGAGGGTTGGACTCCGCCAAGGCTGCCCTTAGTCACCGATTCTGTTCATAACCTTTATGGACAGAATTTCTAGGCGCAGTCAGGGCGTTGAGGGGATCCGGTTTGGTGTCTGCAGGATTAGGTCTCTGCTATTTGCAGATGATGTGGTCCTGATGGGTTCATCTGGCCAAGATCTTCAGCCCTCACTGGATCGGTTCGCAGACGAGTGTGAAGTGACTGGGATGTGAATCAGCACCTCCAAGTCCGAGTCCATGGTTCTCGCCCGGAAAAGGGTGGAGTGCCATCTCCGGGTTGGGGAGGAGATCTTGCCCCAAGTTGAGGAGTTCAAGGACCTCAGAGTCTTGTTCACGAGTGAGGGAAGAGTGGATCGTGAGATCGACAGGCGGAACGGTGCGGCGTCTTCAGTAATGCGGACGCTGTATTGATCCGTTGTGGTGAAGAAGGAGCTGAGCCGGAAGGCAAAGCTCTCGATTTACCGGTCGATCTACGTTCCCATCCTCACCTATGGTCATGAGCTTTGTGTCATGGCCGAAAGGACAAAATCACGGGTACAAGCGGCCGAAATGAGTTTCCTCCGCCGGGTGGCGGGGCTCTCCCTTAGAGATAGGGTGAGAAGCTCTGTCATCCGGGAGGAGCTCAAAGTAAAGCCATTGCTCCTCCATTTCGAGAGGAGCCAGATGAGGTGGTTCGGGCATCTGGTCAGGATGCCACCCGAACGCCTCCCTAGGGAGGTGTTTCGGTCACGTCTGACCGGTAGGAGGCCCAGGAAGACCCAGGAAACGGGAAGCTTATCTCTCCCGGCTGGCCTGAGAACGCCCCAGGATCCCCCGGGAGGAGCTGGACGAAGTGGCTGGGGAGAGGAAAGTCTGGGCTTCCCTGCTTAGGCTGCAGCCCCCGCAACCCGACCTCGGATAAACGGAAGAAAATGGATGGCTGGATGGATGGAGTTATGTTTAAATAACTGTCATAAAGAGTAAAACCTCATTTTTGTATTTGTAAACCTTACCAAAACAACTGATTTTAGCAAAACTCACACAGATTCAATATTACAGGCATTTTTAGACATTTTGCTTATTTGGTGTAGGAATTATGATGGAATACATTGTTTTTGCTTATTTCGCATTATCTCAGGATTTTAAGAACTTTACTGTCATATAGAGGAAACCAAATACTTTTTGTGTTTGCAAGCCTTAAAAAAGCATATGTTTCGAGTAAAACTCACAAGAATGCCTTATTTCAGGCATTATTAGCCATTTTTTATGTGTAGTTTAGGCATACTTGCCAATACTCCTGGATTTTCCAGGAGACTCCCGAAATTCAGCGCCTCTCACGAAAACCTCCCGGGACAAATTTTCTCCCGAAAATCTCCCGAAATTCAGGCTGATCTGAGTGAGGACAGCCTGTATTCATGTCTGCTGTCCCACGATATAAACAGCATGCCTGCCCAATCACGTTATAACTGTAGAATGATCGAGGGCGAGTTCTTGGTTTCTTATGTGGGTTTATTGTTAAGTAGTTTCATTAACGTCCTCCCAGCGCGGTAACAACACAAAACAACAGCAGTCACGTTTTCGTCTACCGTAAAGCAGTTTGTCTGCCGTAAACAGCAATGTTGTGACACTCTTTAAACAGGGCAATACTGCCATCTACTGTACATGCATATGTGACAATAACATCCAGGGCTTTTAGAGAGTGCAGTGCACAACTGCGCACACAACAAGGAGACAAAGCAGAAGAACGCGGAAGATACAGCCATGGCGACGCCGACGACAAGTAAGATGAAGAAACATGCTTATAAGTTCCAAGCCGCAGCTGCGATTGGACCTGGATAGCCTCCGGGAAGAAGTAGTGGAAGACCAAGTGCTTGGCAGTGAAGATCTTCCTCAGGAAGCAAAGATTGACCGGTTTTTGGCCATGCTCGGGAGGGATGGAAAATTCCAGACTCTCGTGCATTTGATGAAAGCACTTTTGTGCGTGCCACACAGCAATGCATCATCAGAGAGGTTGTTCAGCATGGTTATAAAAATAGTGACAGAGAATAGAACAAGGATGGACAATTCAACCCTTAACTCAACAATGAGTAGATGAGTGTTATGTGTGTGTATATGTGTAAATAAATGAAAACTGAAATTCAAGTATTTATTTTATATATATATATATATATATATATATATATATATATATATATATATATATATATATATATATATATATATATATATATATATATATGTCTTATATCTCCTGATGATTGAGGGAACCCCTCATGAAACAGGCCTGTAAAGATGAAGTAGTCTTGTGATTTTTTTCCCCACACATACATATATATATATATAGCTATACATACATATATATATATATATATAGCTATACATACATATATATATATATATATATATATATATATAATATATATATATATATATATATATATATATATATATATATATATATGAAATACTTGACTTGGTGAATTCTAGCTCTAAATATACTCCTCCCCTCTTAACCACACCCCCAACCACGCCCCCACCCCACCCCTGACCATGCCTTCCCCACCCCCACCTCCTGAAATCGGAGGTCTCAATGTTGGCAAGTATGAGTTTAGGAGTTATGTTTAAATAACTGTCATAGTGAGTGTGGCAGTTACACTGTCATATTGAGTAAAAAAAACTAACTTGTGTCTTTGCAAACCTCACAAAAGAAAACGTTTCTAATAAAAATCACAAAGATACATTTCTTCACGCATTATTAGACATTTTTCATGTGTGGTTTAAGAATTATGTTTAAATAACTGTCATATTGAGTGTGGCAGTTATACTGTCATTATGTGTAAAACCTAATTTTGTATTTCCAAACCTTATAAAAACAACTGATTCTAGTAAAACATAGATTCAATTTTACAGGCATTTTTAGACATTTTACATGTTTGGTTTAGGAGTTGTGTTTGAATACATTTTTTATTTTTTATTCTTATTGTTGCTTTTTATTTTTATTCTATTGTAATATGTTTCTATTTTGTTTCAATTTATACCCCCATTATTTACTTTTCACTTTTTACAATTTTGTACACTACTGCTGGAATTTAAATTTTCCTGAGGGAACTCTCCTGAAGGAATCAATCAAGTACTATCTATGTATCTATCTATTTATGTCTCCTGGCTGGCCTGTAAATGCCTCGGGATCCCCCGAGAAGAGCTGGACAAAGTGGCTGGGGAGAGGAGAGTCTGGGCTTCTCTGCTTAGGCTGCTGCCCCCGCAACCTGACCTCGGATAAGCAGGAAGAAAATGGATGGATTTAGTATGACAGTTATACTGTCATATTAAGTAAAAAAATAACTTGGGTCTTTGCAAACATTACAAAATATATTTTTTCTAGTAAAACTCACTAAGATACATAACTCAAGGCATTATTAGCCATTTTGCATGTGTGGTTTAGGACTTATGTTTAAATAATCGTCAGATTGAGTGTGACAGTATACTGTCATAGTGAGTAAAACCCATATTTTGTAATTGCAAACCTTATGAAAACAAATGATTCTACTAAAACTCACATGGATACAATATTACGGGCAATACGGCCTAACCAATCTGGCGCCCTAGGCAAGATTTTAGGTGGCGCCCCCCCACATCGGCAGTGAAGTGTATATACTCACAAGAAACCGAATAGCTTTGTCTTTGACCTTTTTTTTTACTTACAACCAGAGGTGGGTAGTAACGCGCTACATTTACTCCGTTACATCTACTTGAGTAAATTTTGGGATAAATTGTACTTCTAAGAGTAGTTTTAATGCAACATACTTTTACTTTTACTTAAGTATATTTATAGAGAAGGAACGCTACTTTTACTCCGCTACTTTTATCTACATTCAGCTCGCTACTCGCTACTAATTTTTATCGATCTGTTAATGCACGCTTTGTTTGTTTTGGTCTGTCAGACAGACCTTCAAAGTGCCTGCCTTACTGGTGACGTTTCACTTCGTTCCACCAATCAGATGCAGTCACTGGTGACGTTGGACCAATCAAACAGAGCCAGGTGGTCACATGACCTGACTTAAACAAGTTGAAAAAGTTATTGGGGTGTTACCATTTAGTGGTCAATTGTACGGAATATTTACTGTACTGTGCAATCTAATCATAAAAGTTCCAATCAATCAATCAAAAGTGTGAAGGAAAAAATATACTTTTTTTATTTCAACCGTACATCCCGTCAAAAGCCTCAAGACTGACCGCACATGAGGATGTTCCTGTCTTCACAATAAAAGTGCCGCTCCATCGCGCCTGCGCTTTCAAAACAAGAGTCTCCGAAAGCCAGCGCGAACAAGCTAGCAAGCTACGGAGTTTGACGCCAATATATTTCTTGTAAAGTGTATAAAAACGAATATGGAAGCTGGACAAACAAGGTGCCAAAAACCAACCACTTTCATGTGGTATTAGACAGAAAGGAGGAACTTTTCTTCTCCTCCATTTGAAAACGTGGACGTTATCATCACTACTGTCTGATTACAGTCAACGCAAGTCATCAGAATCAGGTAATACACCAACTTATATTCTAGTCTGCATGAAAGAAAATAATCTATATGTTAAACATGCATGTATATTCATTAAAACATCTTTAACATGTAAACAAAAACAGCAAAATAAATACATATAAATTATATACTGTATATATCAATGTATATGTATGTATATATATATATATATATATATATATATATATATATATATATATATATATATATATATATATATATATATATATATATATATGTGTGTGTGTGTGTATGTTACTCATCAGTTACTCAGTACTTGAGTAGTTTTTTCACAACATACTTTTTACTTTTACTCAAGTAAATATTTGGGTGACTACTCCTTACTTTTACTTGAGTAATAAATCTCTAAAGTAACAGTACTCTTACTTGAGTACAATTTCTGGCTACTCTAGCCACCTCTGCTTACAACTATACCTAATATATAAAGGGGTGGAAAAGTGACTATTACCTGCACGGCAAACATTAGCTAACCAGAAGGCAATAACAATGTAAACAAAAACACCTGCTTAAAAGATCTAATACAAATGTCCCTGAGGAATGTAAGGTGGGAGTACTGTAATTACCTACCGTTACATTATTATTTTCCATAACAATTTAGCCCCCTCCACAATATTAACCCGACGTTAAAACAGAACTAGCTATTTATTGATTAGCAATTGCCGAATCATGTAACATTAGCTTAATGCTAAAAAGCCAGGTTACTATCACATTCTGTAACAGACAAATAATTTCATGTAGGCTAACGTTACCTACCTGCTACCTCTGTCTTTTCTCGTTTCTCCTCCTCTTCTTTTCTCTTTTTTCTTCCCTGGGCACCTGACAGTTTTGGCCGTTTTGACATCTTGTGTTGATTTTTTGATGTGGTGACGTCCAAAAAGAGTCATGATACGGGAAAGGGGGGGGGGCACCGTGCGGGGGGAAGGGTGGGGGGCGTAATGTTGTAACAAATAATATTTCTATTAAATAGGCTTTAATTTGCATTTTAATTAACGTGGGATTATTTTTTGTATTTAGAAATAATAGTACCAACTTTTTTCTTTTTTTTTTTTCTCCAACATTTGTGGCACTGGCGTGGCGCCCCCTGATGGACGGCGTCCTTAGCATTTGCCTATGCGGCCTATGCCACGGGCCGGCCCTGATTACGGGCATTTTTAGACATAATGCATGTTTGGTTTTGGAGTAATGTTTATATATTTTTCATATTTTGTATGACAGTAATACTGTCATATTGAATAAAAAAAACTAACTTGTATCTGTACAAACCTTAAAAAATATTTGTTTCCCTGTAAAACTCACAAAGAGACATTTCTCCAGGCATTATTAGCCATTGTGCACATGTGGTTTAGGAGTTATGTTTAAATAAATGTCAAATTGAATGTGGCAGTTATACTGTTATTATGAGTAAAACCTAATTTTTGTAAATGTTAACCTTACCACAATACCTGATTCTGGTAAAACTCACATAGATTCAATATTACAGGCATTTTTAGACATTTTACATGTTTGGTTTAGAGTTGTGTTTGAATACATTTGTATTGCTTTTTTCATTAGGGCAAGTCCGACGGGCAGGAGGCCGCGGGGAAGACCCAGGACACATTGGGAAGACTATGTCTCCCGGCTGGGCTGTCGAACGCCTCGGGATCCCCCGAGATGAGCTGGACGAAGTGGTTGGGGATAGGGAAGTCCGGGCTTCTCTGCTTAGGCTGCTGCCCCTGCAACCGGACCTCGGATAAGCGGAAGAAAATGGATGGATTTAGTATGACAGTTATACTGTCATATTAAGTAAAAAAAACTAACTTACAAAATATATTTTTTCTAGTAAAACTCACAAAGATACATATCTACAGGCATTATTAGCCATTTTGCATGTGTGGTTTAGGAGTTATGTTTAAATAACTGTCATATTGAATGTGGCAGTAATACTGTCATCATGACCTAATTTTTGTAATTGTAAACCTTACCAAAATACCTGATTCTGGTAAAACTCACAAAGATTCAATATTACAGGCATTTTTAGACAGATTACATGTTTGGTTTTGGGGTTATGTTTATACAACTTTCATATTTAGTATAACAGTTATACTATCATATTGAGTACAAAAAACAAAAATGTGTTTCTTTGCAAACCATACAAAAGATCATTGTTTTAGTTAATCTAACAAAGATACAGTTCTCCAAGCATTATTAGTCATTTTGCATTTGTTGTTTAGGAGTTATGTTTAAATAACTGTCATAGTGAGTAAAACCTAATTTTTGTATTTGCAAAAACCTTACAAAAACAACTGATTCTAGTAAAACTCACATGGATGCAATATTGCAGGCATTTTTAGACATGATGCATGTTTGATTTTGGAGTTGTGTTTATATAACTTTCATATTTAGTATTACAGTAATACTGTCATATTGAGTAATAAAAACTAACTTGTGTCTTTACAAACCTTACAAAACATTTTTTTCCTGCAAAACTCACAAAGAGACATTTCTCCAGGCATTATTAGCCATTTGGCATGTGTGGTTTAGGAGTTATGTTTAAATAACTGTCAGATTGAGTGTGACAGTATACTGTGAGTAAAACCCATATTTTGTATTTGCAAACCTTACAAAAACAACTGATTCTAGTAAAACTCACATGGATACAAAATTACAGGCATTTTTAGAGATAATGCATGTTTGGTTTTGGAGTTATGTTTATATAACTTCCATATTTAGTATGACAGTAACACTGTCATATTTAGTAAAAAAAAACTAACTTGTGTCGGTACAAACATTACAAAACATTTTTTTTCCAGTAAAACTCACAAAGAGACATTTCTCCAGGCATTAATAGCCATTGTGCATGTGTGGTTTAGGAGTTATGTTTAAATAGATGTCAAATTGAATGTGGCAGTTATACTGTCATTATGAGTGAAACCTAATTTTTGTAATTGTAAACCTTACCAAAATACCTGATTCTGGTAAAACTCACATAGATTCAATATTACATGCATTTTTAGACGGATTGCATGTTTGGTTTTGGAGTTTTGATTATAAAACTTTCATATTTAGTATGACAGTTATACTGTATATTACCATTGAGTAAAAAAAAACCTAACTTGTGACTTTGCAAACCTTACAATAGATCGTTATTCTAGTAAAGACTTAGACTTAGACTTTCTTTTTATTGTCATTCAAATTTGAACTTTACAGCACAGATAAGAACGAAATGTCGTAGTGCAGGATAAAAAAGCAATAAGGTGCATATTTCGATAAATAAATATATATAAATAATATATAAATACTATATATATATATATATATATATATATATATATATATATATATATATATATATATATATATATATATATACACATATATATATAATAAATAAATATATATAAATATATATAAATAGATAAATAGATTACTGTGCAGATAAATATATTGCACTTTTTCCACATGCGCCCACGTTTATGGGTGTATGTAATATTGTTTATTTCATTCCAGCGAGTTAATTCATTTTGAGGGGAGTTGAGGAGATAATTTAATTATGATGCGTTCAAGAGTCTTACGGCCTGAGGGAAGAAGCTGCTACAGAAGCTGGAGGTTCTGCTTCGGAGGCTGCGGAACCTCTTTCTAGAGTCCAGCAGTGAAAACTGTCCTTGGTGGGGGTGGGAGGAGTCTTTGCAAATTTTCTGAGCCCTGGTCAGGCAGCACTTTTTGCGATCTCCTGGATAGGAGGAAGAGGAGTCCTGATGATCTTTTCCGCCGTCCTCACCACTCTCTGGAGATACTTCCAGTCTGAGGCACTGCAGGCTCCAGTCCAGACAGAGATACTGTTGGTCAGCAGGCTCGCTATAACAACGATACATCTCTCCAAGCATTATTAGCTATTTTGCATTTGTTGTTTAGGAGTTATGTTTAAATAACTGTCAAAGTAAATAAAACCTAATTTTGGTATTTGAAAACCTTACAAAAACAACTGATTCTAGTAAAACTCACACAGATACAATATTACAGGCATTTTTAGACATAATACATGTTTGGTTTTGGAGTAATGTTTGGCGCAGTGGAAGAATGGCCGTGCGCGACCCGAGGTTCCCTGGTTCAATCCCCACCTAGTACCACCCTCGTCATGTCCGTTGTGTCCTGAACAAGACACTTCACCCTTGCTCCTGATGGGTGCTGGTTAGCGCCTTGCATGGCAGCTCCCTCCATCAGTGTGTAAATGTGGAAGTAGTGTCAAAGCGCTTCGAGTACCTTGAAGGTAGAAAAGCGCTATACAAGTACAACCCATTTATTTATATATAGTATGACAGCTATACTGTTATATTGAGTAAAAAAAACTAACTTGTGCCTTTACAAACCTAACACAATATATTTTTTCTAGTAAAACTCACAAAGAGACATTTCCCCAGGTATTATTTGCCATTGTGCATGTGTGGTTTAGGATTTATGTTTAAATAAATGTCAAATTTAATGTGGCAGGTATACTGTCATGAGTAAAACCTAATTGTTGTAATTGTAAACCTTACCAAAATACCTGATTCTGGTAAAACTCACATAGATTGAATATTACATGCATTTTTAGACGGATTGCTTGTTTGGTTTTGGAGTTATGTTTTTACAACTTTCATATTTAGTATGACAGTTATACTGTCATAGAGTAAAAAAAACAAATAACTTGCGTCTTTGCAAACCTTACAAAAGATCATTATTCTGGTAAAGACTTAGACTTTCTTTTTATTGTCATTCAAATTTGAACTTTACAGCATAGATAACACAATTTCGTTACATAAGCTCATGGTAGTGCAGGATAAAAAAGCAATAAGGTGCATTTATAAATAAATAAATACAAATAATATATAAAATAAATAAATATACTTAAATATATATAAATAAATAAAAATATTACTGTGCAGATAAATATATTGCACTTTTTCCACATGCACCCACGTTTATGGGTGTATGTTATATTGTTTTTTGTTTATTCCAGCGAGTTAATCCATTTTGAGGGGAGTTGAGGGGATAATTTAATTATAATGCGTTCAAGAGTCTTACGGCCTGAGGGAAGAAGCTGGAGGTTCTGCTTCGGAGGCTGCGGAACCTCTTTCTAGAGTCCAGCAGTGAAAACAGTCCTTGGTGGGGGTGGGGGGAGTCTTTGCAAATTTTCTGAGCCCTGGTCAGGCAGCGCTTTTTGCGATCTCCTGGATAAGAGGAAGAGGATTCCTGAAGATCTTTTCCGCGGTCCTCACCACTCTCTGGAGAGACTTCCAGTCTGAGGCACTGCAGGCTCCAGTCCAGACAGAGATGCTGTTGGTCAGCAGGCTCTCTATAACAAAGATACAGTTCTCCAAGCATTATTAGCTATTTGCATTTGTTGTTTAGGATTTATGTTTAAATAACTGTCATAGTGAGTAAAACCTAAATTTTGTATTTGCAAACCTTACAAAAACAATTGATTCTAGTAAATCTCAGATACAATATCAAAGGCATTTTTAGACATAATGCATGTTTGGTTTTGGAGTTGTGTTTATATAACTTTCATATTTAGTATTACAGTAATACTGTCATATTGAGTAAAGAAAAAACAACTAACTTGTGTCTTTACAAACCTTACAAAATATTTTTCCCAGTAAAACTCAAAGATACATTTCTACAGGCATTATTAGCCATTTTGCATGTGCGGTTTCGGATTTATGTTTAAATAAGTGTCATATTGAGTGTGAAAGTCATAGTGAGTAAAACAAACTAACTTGTGTCTTTGCAATGCTTACAAAAGAAAATGTTACTTGTAAAACTCACAAAAGATACATTTCTTCATGCATTATTAGAAAATGTTCATGTGTAGTTTAGGAGTTATGTTTTAATAACTGTCAAATTGAGTGTGGCAGTTATACTGTCATTAAGTGTTAAACCTAATTTTTGTATTTGCAAACCTTACAAAAACAACTGATTCTAGTAAAACTCTTATAGATTCAATATTGCAGGCATTTAGACATTTCACATGTTTGGTTTAGGAGTTGTGTTTGAATACATTTTAATTGCTTTTTTCGTTAGGGCAAGTCCGACCGGCAGGAGGCCACAGGGAAGCCCCAGGACACATTGGGAAGACTATGTCAGCCGGCTGGCCTGGGAACGCTTCGGGATCCCCAGAGAAGAGCTGGACGAAGTGGCTGGGGAGAGGGAAGTCTGGGCTTCTCTGCTTAGGCTGCTGCCCCCGCAACCCGACCTCGGATAAGCGGAAGAAAATGGATACATTTAGTATGACAGTTATACTATTATATTGAGTAAAAAAAACTAACTTGTGTCTTTAAAAAACCTTACAAATTATATGTTTTCTAGTAAAACTCACAAAGATACATCTCCAGGCAATATAAGCCTTTTTGCATGTGGTTTAGGGGTTATGTTTAAATAACTGCCATATTGAATGTGGCAGTTATACTGTCATGAGTAAAACCTAATTTTTGTAATTGTAAACCTTACCAAAATACCTGATTCTGGTAAAACTCACATAGATTCAATATTACAGGTATTTTTAGACGGATTGCATGTGTAGTTTTGAAATTATGTTTATACAACTTTCTTATTTAGTATGACAGTGATACTATCATATTGAGTAAAAAAACTAACTTGTGTCTTTGCAAACCTTACAAAAGAACATTTTAGTAAAACTCAAAGATACATCTCCAGGCATTATTAGCCATTTTGCATTTGTTGTTTAGGAGTTATGTTTAAATAACTGGCATAGTGAGTAAAACTTAATTTTTGTATTTGCAAACCTTACAAAAACAACTGATTCTAGTAAAACTCACATGCATTCAATATTACAGTTATTTTTAGACATTTTGCCTGTTTGGTTTAGAAATTATGATGGAATACATTTGTATTGCTTTTTTCGCATTATCTCAGGATTTTAGGAATATTACTGTCATATTGAGAAAAAAACTACTTTTTGTGTTTGCAAGCCTTAAAAAAGCATATGTTTCGAGTTAAACTCACAAGAATGCATTATTTCAGGCAATATTAGCTCATTGTTATGTGTAGTTTAAGAGTTATGTTTAATTTACGGTCATATTGAGTGTACATTGTCATGGTGAAAAAAAACAATTTTTCATTTGCAAAAATATCAAACACAGCTGATTCTAGTAAAATTCACAAGGATTCATTATTACAGGCATTTTTACACATATTGCATGTTTGACTTAGGAAATATGTTTGAATACATTTTTAATGCTTTTTTCGCATTATCTCAGGATTTTAGGGATATAACTGTCATAATGAGTAAAAAACTACTTTTTGTGTTTGCAAGATTTAAAAAAGCATATGTTTAGAGTAAAACTCCGTAGAATGCATTATTTGAGGCAACATTAGCCATTTTGCATGTGTAGTTAGGAGTTATTTTTAAATAACTGTCATATTGAGTCTGACAGTATACTGTCATAGTGAGTAAAACTTAATTTTTGTATTTGCAAACATTATAAAAACATCTGATTCTAGTAAAACTCACATGGATTTAATATTACAGGCATTTTTAGACATTTTACATTGTTGGTTTAGGAATTATGTTGGAATACATTTTTATTGCTTTTTTCGCATTATCTCAGGATTTTAAGAACATTACTGTCATATTGAGTAAAAAACTACTTTTTGTGTTTGCAAGCCTTAAAAAAGCATATGTTTCGAGTAAAACTCACAATAATGCATTATTTCAGGCAATAATAGCTCATTTTTATGTGTAGTTTAGGAGTTATGTTTATTTACTGCTATATTGAGTGTACTTGTCATGGTGAAAAAAACCTAATTTTTTTTATTTGCAAAAATTTCAAACACAACCGGTTCTAGTAAAACTCACATGGATTCAATAATACAGGCATTTTTACACATTTTGCATGTTTAGTTTAGAAATTATGATTGAATACATTTTTATTGCTTTTTTCGCAGTATCTCGGGGTGTTTAAGAACATTACTGTCATATTGAGTAAAAAAAATACTTTTTGTGTTTGCAAGCCTTAAGAAAGCATATGTTTCGAGGAAAACTCCCAAGAATCCATTATTTCAAACATTATTAGCCATTTTGCATGAGTAGTTTAGGAGTTATGATTAAAAAACTGTCATATTGAGTGTGACAGTTTACTTTCATAAAGAGTAAAACCTAATTTTTGTTTTTGCAAACCTTACTCCAACAACTGATTCTAGTAAAACTCACATGGATATTACAGGCATTTTTAGACATTTTGCATTGCTGGTTTAGGAATTATGTTGGAATACATTTGTATTGTTTTTTTCGCATTATCTCAGGAGTTTAAGAACATTACTGTCATATTGAGTAAAAAAATACTTTTTGTGTTTGCAAGCCTTAAGAAAGCATATGTTTCCAGGAAAACTCCCAATAATTCATTATTTCAAACATTATTAGCCATTTTGCATGAGTAGTTTAGGAGTTATGATTAAAAAACTGTCATATTGAGTGTGACAGTTTACTTTCATAAAGAGTAAAACCTAATTTTTTTTTTGCAAACTTCACTAAAACAACTGATTCTAGTAAAACTCACATGGATTCAATAATACAGGCATTTTTGCACATTTTGCATGTTTAGTTTAGAAATTATGATTGAATACATTTTTATTGCTTTTTTCGCATTATCTCAGGATTTTAAGAACATTACTGTCATATTGAGTAAAAAACTACTTTTTGTGTTTGCAAGCCTTAAAAAAGCATATGTTTCGAGTAAAACTCACAAGAATGCATTATTTCAGGCAATATAAGCTCATTTTTAAGTGTAGTTTAGGAGTTATGATAATGTGATGATGCTAATAAATAATAATAATAAATGTCATATTGAGTGTGACAGTTTACTTTCATAAAGAGTAAAACCTATTTTTTGTTTTTGCAAACCTTACTAAAACAACTGATTCTAGTTAAACTCACAAGGATTCAATAATACAGGCATTTTTACACATTTTGCATGTTTACTTTAGAAATTATGATTGAATACATTTTTATTGCTTTTTTCGCATTATCTCAAGATTTAAAGAACATTACTGTCATATTAGGTAAAAAAAATACTTTTTGTGTTTGCAAGCCTTAAAAGCATAAGTTTCGAGGAAAACTCCCAAGGATCCATTATTTCAAACATTATTAGCCATTTTGCAAGAGTAGTTTAGGAGTTATGATTAAAAAACTGTCATATTGAGTGTGACAGTTTACTTTCTTAAAGAGTAAAACCTAACTTCTGTTTTTGCAAACTTTACTAAAACAACTGATTCTAGTAAAACTCACATGGATTCAATAATACAGGCATTTTTACACATTTTGCATGTTTAGTTTAGAAATTATGATTTAATACATTTTTATTGCTTTTTTCGCATTATCTCAGGATTTTAAGAACATTACTGTCATATTGAGTAAAAAAATACTTTTTGTGTTTGCAAGCCTTAAGAAAGCATATGTTTCCAGGAAAACTCCCAATAATTCATTATTTCAAACATTATTAACCATTTTGCATGAGTAGTTTAGGAGATATGATTAAAAAACTGTCATATTGAGTGTGACAGTTTACTTTCATAAAGAGTAAAATCTAATTTTTGTTTTTGCAAACCTTACTAAAACAACTGATTCTAGTAACACTCACATGGATTTAATATTACAGGCATTTTTAGACATTTTGCATTGTTGGTTTAGGAATTATGTTGGAATACATTTTTATTGCTTTTTTCGCATTATCTCAGGAATTTAAGAACATTACTGTCATATTGAGTAAAAAAATACTTTTTGTGTTTGCAAGCCTTAAGAAAGCATATGTTTCGAGGAAATCTCCCAAGGATCCATTATTTCAAACATTATTAGCCATTTTGCATGAGTAGTTTAGGAGTTATAATTAAAAATTGTCATAATGAGTGTGACAGTTTACTTTCATAAAGAGTAAAATCTAATTTTTGTTTTTGCAAAGCTTACTAAAACAACTGAATCTAGTAAAATTCACATGGATTCAATATTACAGGCATTTTTACACATATTGCATGTTTGACTTAGGAAATATGATTGAATACATTGTTATTGCTTTTTTCGCATTATCTCAGGATTTTAGGAAAATAACTGTCATATTGAGTAAAAAACTACTTTTTGTGTTTGCAAGATTTAAAAAAGCATATGTTTAGAGTACAACTCCGTAGAATGCATTATTTGAAGCATCATTAGCCATTTTGCATGTGTAGTTAGGAGTTATTTTTAAATAACTGTCATATTGAGTGTGACAGTACACTTTCATAAAGAGTAAAACCTAATTTTTGTTTTTGCAAACTTTACTAAAACAACTGATTCTAGTAAAACTCACATGGATTCAATAATACAGGCATATTTACACATTTTGCATGTTTAGTTTAGAAATTATGATTGAATACATTTTTATTGCTTTTTTCGCATTATCTCAGGATTTTAAGAACATTACTGTCATATTGAGTAAAAAAATACTTTTTGTGATTGCAAGCCTTAAGAAAGCAAATGTTTCGAGGAAAACTCCCAAGGATCCATTATTTCAAACATTATTAGCCATTTTGCAAGAGTAGTTTAGGAGTTATGATTAAAAAACTGTCATATTGAGTGTGACAGTTTACTTTCATAAAGAGTAAAATCTAACTTCTGTTTTTGCAAACTTTACTAAAACAACTGATTCTAGTAAAACTCACATGGATTCAATAATACAGACATTTTTACATATTTTGCATGTTTAGTTTAGAAATTATGATTGAATACATTTTTATTGCTTTTTTCGCATTATCTCAGGATTTTAAGAACATTACTGTCATATTGAGTAAAAAAATACATTTTGTGTTTGCAAGCCTTAAGAAAGCATATGTTTCGAGGAAATCTCCCAAGGATCCATTATTTCAAACATTATTAGCCATTTTGCATGAGTAGTTTAGGAGTTATGATTAAAAAATTGTCATATTGAGTGTGACAGTTTACTTTCATAAAGAGTAAAATCTAATTTTTGTTTTTGCAAACCTTACTAAAACAACTGATTCTAGTAACACTCACATGGATTTAATATTACAGGCATTTTTAGACATTTTGCATTGTTGGTTTAGGAATTATGTTGGAATACATTTTTATTGCTTTTTTCGCATTATCTCAGGAATTTAAGAACATTACTGTCATATTGAGTAAAAAAATACTTTTTGTGTTTGCAAGCCTTAAGAAAGCAAATGTTTCGAGGAAAACTCCCAGGATCCATTATTTCAAACATTATTAGCCATTTTGCATGAGTAGTTTAGGAGTTATGATTAAAAAACTGTCATATTGAGTGTGACAGTTTATTTTTTTAAAGAGTAAAACCTATTTTTTGTTTTTGCAAACCTTACTAAAACAACTGATTCTAGTTAAACTCACATGGATTTATTATTACAGGCATTTTTAGACATTTTGCATTGTTGGTTTAGGAATTATGTTGGAATACATTTTTATTGCTTTTTTCGCATTATCTCAGCATTTTAAGAACATTACTGTCATATTGAGTAAAAACTACTTTTTGTGTTTGCAAGCCTTAAAAAAGCATATGTTTCGAGTAAAACTCCCAAGAATGCATTATTTCAGGCAATATTAGCTCATTTTTATGTGCAGTTTAGGAGTTACGTTTAATTTACTGTCATATTGAGTGTACATTGTCATGGTGAAAAAAACCTAATTTTTCTAATTGCAAACCTTTAAACAGAACTGATTCTAGTAAAACATACATTGATTCAATATTACAGGCATTTTTACACATTTTGCATGTTTGGTTTAGGAATTATAATGGAATACATTTTTATTTTGCTTTTTTCGTATTATCTCAGGATTTTAAGAACATTACTGTCATATTGAGTAAAAAAACTACTTTTTGTGTTTGCAAGATTTAAAAAAGCATATGTTTTGAGTAAAACTCCCAAGGATGCATTATTTCAGGCATCAATAGCCATTTTGCTTGTGTGGATTAGGAGTTTTTAAATAACTGTCATATTGCGTGTGGCAGTTATACTGTTATTATGAGTAAAACCTAATTTTTGTATTTTTAAACATTATAAACCACCTGATTCTAGTAAAATTCACAAAGATACAATATTACAGGCATTTTTAGACATAATGCAGGTTTGGTTTTGGAGTTAGGTTTATAACTTTTCATATTTAGTATGACAGTTATACTGTCATATTAAGTAAAAAAAAAAAAGACTTGTGTCTTTGCAAACCTTACAAAATATTTTTTTCCAGTAAAACTCACAAAGATACATTTCTCTTATTAGCCATTTTGCATGTGTGGTTTCGGAGTTATGTTTAAATAACTGTCAGATACAGAGACAGAGACAGAGACAGTGTGCGAGGTGGAGAAGTTCCGGCTAGATATAGTTGGACTCACTTCGACGCACAGGAACCTGTTCTCTCGAGAGGGGCTGGACTCTCTTCCACTATGGCGTTGCAAGCAATGAGAGGCTGGGGTGGCAATTCTTGTTGTCCCCCCGGCTCAAAGACACGAGTATGGGGATCAGACTGTCTGATTGTGGCGGGTCGCTCCCTGTATGATCAGTGTAGGGCAGCCTTGGTCCGCTTAGGCTGCCCTTTGTCACCGATTCTGTTGTTAACTTTTATGGACAGAATTGCAGTCATGGCGTTGAGGGGATCCGGTTTGGTGGTTGCAGGATTAGGTCTCTGCTTTTTGCAGTTGATGTGGTTCTGATGGCTTCAACTGGCCAGGATCTCCAGCTCTCATTGGATGGCCGAGTATGAAGCGACTGGGATGAGAATCAGCACCTCCAAGTCCGAGTCCATGGTTCTCGCCCGGTAAAGGGTGGGGTGCCATTTCCAGGTTGAGGAGGCGATGGCACATACTAGATGGCCCCAAGTGGAGGAGTTCAAGTACCTAGGAGTCTTGTTCACGAGTGAGGGAAGAGTGGATCATGAGATCCACAGGCGGATCGGTGCGGCGTCTTCAGTAATGAGGACGCTATATCGATCCATTGTGGTGAAGAAGGAGCTGAGCCAGAATTAAAAGCTCTAAATTTACCGGTCGATCTACATTCCCATCCTGCACCCATGGTCATGGTTATGACCGAAAAGACAAGATCCCGGGTACAAGCGGCCAAATTGAGTTTCCTCCGCCGGGTGGCGGGTCTCTCCCTTAGAGATAGGATAAGAAGCTCTGTCATCCGGGAGGAACTCAGAGTAAAGCGCTGCTCCTCCACATTGAGAGGAGCCAGATGAGGTGGTTCGGGCATCTGCTCAGGATGCCACCCGAACGCCTCCCGAGGGAGGTGTTTAGGGCAAGTCCGACCGGCAGGAGGCCACGGGGAAGACCCAGGACACATTGGGAAGATTATGTCTCCCGGCTGGCCTGGGAACGCCTCAGGATCCCCCAAGAAAAGCTGGAAGAAGTCGCTGGGGAGAGGGAAGTCTGGGCTTCTCTGTTTAGGCTGCTGCCCCCGCAACCCGACCTCGGTTAAGCGGAAGAAAATGGATGGATTTAGTAACGACAACAAAAACTGATTCTAGTAAAACTCACATGGATACAATTTTACAGGTAATGCATGTTTGGTTTTGGAATTATGTTTATATAACTTTCATATGTATTATGACAGTTATACTGTCATCTTAAATAAAACTAACTTGTGTCTTTACAAACATTACAAACTATGTTTTTCCAGTAAAACTCACAAAAATATTTTTTTCCAGGCATTATTAGACATTTTTCATGTGTGGTTTAGGAAATATGTTTAAATAACTTTCATATTGAATGTGGCAGTTATACTGTTATTATGTGTAAAACCAAATTGTTGTATTTGCAAACCTTACAAAAACAACTGATTCTAGTAAAACTCACATAGATTCAATATTACAGGCATTTTTAGACATTTCACATGTTTGAATACAGTTTTATTGCTTTTTTCGTTAGGGCAAGTCCGATCGGCAGGAGGCCACGGGGAAGACCCAGGACACATTGGGAAGACTATGTCTCAGGCTGGCCTGGGAACGCCTCGGGATCCCCCGAGAAGAGCTGGACAAAGTGGCTGGGGAGAGGGAAGTCTGGGCTTCCTGCTTAGGCTGCTTCCCCCGCAACCCGACCTCGGATAAGCGGAAGAAAATGGATGGATTTAGTATGACAGTTATACTGTCATATTGAGTAAAAAAAACTATTTTTCATAGATTCAATATTACAGGCATCTTTAGATGGATTGCATGTTTGGTTTTGGAGATATGTTTATACAACTTTCATATTTAGTATGTCAGTTATACTGTCATATTGAGTAAAAAAAAACAACTTGTGTCTGCAAACCTTACAAAAGATTATTATTCTAGTAAAACTAACAAAGATACATTTTTCCAAGCATTATTAGCATTTGTTGTTTTGGAGTTATAATGCTTGCATTGAGAGGCGACGGGCTCGGGTGGCAATTCTTGTTGCCCCCCGGCTCAAAGCCTGCACGTTGGAGTTCAACCCAGTGGACCAGTGGGTAGCTTTCCTCCGCCTTCGGGTGGGGGGACGGGTCCTGACTGTTGTTTGGCCTTACGCGCCAAACGGCAGCTCAGAGCACCCACCCTTTTTGGATTCACTCGAGGGAGTACTGGAAAGTGCTCCACCGGGTGATTCCCTCGTTCTACTGGGGGCCTTCAACGCTCATCTTGGCAACAACAGTGAAACCTGGAGAGGCGTGATTGGGAAGAATGGCCGCCCGGATCTGAACCCGAGTGGTGTTTTGTTATTGGACTTTTGTGCTCGTCACAGATTGTCAATAACAAACACCAAGTTCAAACATAAGGGTGTCCATATGTGCACTTGGCACCAGGACACCCTAGGCCGCAGTTCCATGATCGATTTTGTAGTTGTGTCATCGGATTTGCGGTCTCATGTTTTGGACACTCGGGTGAAGAGAGGGGCGGAGCTTTCTACCGATCACCACCTGGTGGTGAGTTGGCTGCGATGGTGGGGGAGGATGCCTGACAGACCTGGCAGGCCCAAACGCATTGTGAGGGTTTGCTGGGAACGCCTCCGGAAGAACTTTGAACATGTCACGAGGGAGGCGCTGGACATTGAGTCTGAGTGGACCATGTTCCGTGCCTCTCTTGTCGAGCCGGCTGATTGGAGCTGTGGCCGCAAGGAGTTTGGTGCCTGTCGTGGCGGTAATCCTAGAACCCGCTGGTGGACACCAGCAGTGAGGGATGCCGTCAAGCTGAAGAAAGAGCCTATCGGGTCCTTTTGGCTCCTGGGACTCCAGAGGCAGCCGACAGGCCAAGCGAAGTGCGGCTTCAGCGGTCGCAGAGGCAAAAACTCGGACATGGGAGGAGTTTGGAGAAGCCATGGAAAACGACTTCCAGACGGCTTCAAAGCGATTCTGGACCACCATCCGCCGGCTCAAGGGGGGGCAGCAGTGCACTGTAACACCGTGTATGGTGAGGATGGTGCGCTGCTGACCTCTACTGCAGCTGTTATTGATCGGTGGAGGGAATACTTCGAAGACCTCCTTAATCCCACCAACATGTCTTCCTATGAGGAAGCAGTGCCTGGGGAATCTGTGGTGGGCTCTCCTATTTCTGGGGCTGAGGATGCCAAGGTAGTTAAAAAGCTCCTCAATGGCAACGCCCTGGGGGTGGATGAGATCCGTCCGGAGTTCCTTAAGGCTCTGGATGCTGTGGGGCTGTCTTGGTTGACAAGACTCCGCAACATCGCGTGGACATCGGGGGCGGTACTTCTGGATTGGGAGACCGGGGTGGTGGTTCCTCTCTTTAAAAGGGGAACCAGAGGGTGTGTTTCAACTATCGTGAGATCACACTCCTCAGTCTTCCCGGTAAGGTCTATTCATGTGTACTGGAGAAGAGGCTACGCCGGATAGTCGAACCTCGGATTCAGGAGGAACAGTGTGGTTTACGTCCTGGTCGTGGAACTGCGGACCAGCTTTATACTCTCGGCAGGGTCCTTGAGGGTGCATGGGAGTTTGCCCAACCAGTCTACATGTGCTTTATGGACTTGGAGAAGGCATTCGACCATTTACCCCTGGAAGTCCTGTGGGGAGTGCTTAGAGAGTATGGGGTAACGGACTGTCTTATTGTGGCGGTTCGCTCCCTTTGCAAGAGTCAGAGCTTGGTCCGCATTGCCGGCAGTAAGTCGGACCCGTTTCCAGTGAGGGTTGGACTCCGCCAAGGCTGCCCTTAGTCACCGATTCTGTTCATAACCTTTATGGACAGAATTTCTAGGCGCAGTCAGGGCGTTGAGGGGATCCGGTTTGGTGTCTGCAGGATTAGGTCTCTGCTATTTGCAGATGATGTGGTCCTGATGGGTTCATCTGGCCAAGATCTTCAGCCCTCACTGGATCGGTTCGCAGACGAGTGTGAAGTGACTGGGATGTGAATCAGCACCTCCAAGTCCGAGTCCATGGTTCTCGCCCGGAAAAGGGTGGAGTGCCATCTCCGGGTTGGGGAGGAGATCTTGCCCCAAGTTGAGGAGTTCAAGGACCTCAGAGTCTTGTTCACGAGTGAGGGAAGAGTGGATCGTGAGATCGACAGGCGGAACGGTGCGGCGTCTTCAGTAATGCGGACGCTGTATTGATCCGTTGTGGTGAAGAAGGAGCTGAGCCGGAAGGCAAAGCTCTCGATTTACCGGTCGATCTACGTTCCCATCCTCACCTATGGTCATGAGCTTTGTGTCATGGCCGAAAGGACAAAATCACGGGTACAAGCGGCCGAAATGAGTTTCCTCCGCCGGGTGGCGGGGCTCTCCCTTAGAGATAGGGTGAGAAGCTCTGTCATCCGGGAGGAGCTCAAAGTAAAGCCATTGCTCCTCCATTTCGAGAGGAGCCAGATGAGGTGGTTCGGGCATCTGGTCAGGATGCCACCCGAACGCCTCCCTAGGGAGGTGTTTCGGTCACGTCTGACCGGTAGGAGGCCCAGGAAGACCCAGGAAACGGGAAGCTTATCTCTCCCGGCTGGCCTGAGAACGCCCCAGGATCCCCCGGGAGGAGCTGGACGAAGTGGCTGGGGAGAGGAAAGTCTGGGCTTCCCTGCTTAGGCTGCAGCCCCCGCAACCCGACCTCGGATAAACGGAAGAAAATGGATGGCTGGATGGATGGAGTTATGTTTAAATAACTGTCATAAAGAGTAAAACCTCATTTTTGTATTTGTAAACCTTACCAAAACAACTGATTTTAGCAAAACTCACACAGATTCAATATTACAGGCATTTTTAGACATTTTGCTTATTTGGTGTAGGAATTATGATGGAATACATTGTTTTTGCTTATTTCGCATTATCTCAGGATTTTAAGAACTTTACTGTCATATAGAGGAAACCAAATACTTTTTGTGTTTGCAAGCCTTAAAAAAGCATATGTTTCGAGTAAAACTCACAAGAATGCCTTATTTCAGGCATTATTAGCCATTTTTTATGTGTAGTTTAGGCATACTTGCCAATACTCCTGGATTTTCCAGGAGACTCCCGAAATTCAGCGCCTCTCACGAAAACCTCCCGGGACAAATTTTCTCCCGAAAATCTCCCGAAATTCAGGCTGATCTGAGTGAGGACAGCCTGTATTCATGTCTGCTTTCCCACGATATAAACAGCATGCCTGCCCAATCACGTTATAACTGTAGAATGATCGAGGGCGAGTTCTTGGTTTCTTATGTGGGTTTATTGTTAGGTAGTTTCATTAACGTCCTCCCAGCGCGGTAACAACACAAAACAACAGCAGTCACGTTTTCGTCTACCGTAAAGCAGTTTGTCTGCCGTAAACAGCAATGTTGTGACACTCTTTAAACAGGGCAATACTGCCATCTACTGTACATGCATATGTGACAATAACATCCAGGGCTTTTAGAGAGTGCAGTGCACAACTGCGCACACAACAAGGAGACAAAGCAGAAGAACGCGGAAGATACAGCCATGGCGACGCCGACGACAAGTAAGATGAAGAAACATGCTTATAAGTTCCAAGCCGCAGCTGCGATTGGACCTGGATAGCCTCCGGGAAGAAGTAGTGGAATACCAAGTGCTTGGCAGTGAAGATCTTCCTCAGGAAGCAAAGATTGACCGGTTTTTGGCCATGCTCGGGAGGGATGGAAAATTCCAGACTCTCGTGCATTTGATGAAAGCACTTTTGTGCGTGCCACACAGCAATGCATCATCAGAGAGGTTGTTCAGCATGGTTATAAAAATAGTGACAGAGAATAGAACAAGGATGGACAATTCAACCCTTAACTCAACAATGAGTAGATGAGTGTTATGTGTGTGTATATGTGTAAATAAATGAAAACTGAAATTCAAGTATTTATTTTATATATATATATATATATATATATATATATATATATATATATATATATATATATATATATATATATATATATATATATATATATATATATATGTCTTATATCTCCTGATGATTGAGGGAACCCCTCATTAAACAGGCCTGTAAAGATGAAGTAGTCTTGTGATTTTTTTCCCCACACATACATATATATATATATAGCTATACATACATATATATATATATAGCTATACATACATATATATATATATATATATATATATATATATATATATATATATATATATATATATATATATATATATATATATATATATATATATATGAAATACTTGACTTGGTGAATTCTAGCTCTAAATATACTCCTCCCCTCTTAACCACACCCCCAACCACGCCCCCACCCCACCCCTGACCATGCCTTCCCCACCCCCACCTCCTGAAATCGGAGGTCTCAATGTTGGCAAGTATGAGTTTAGGAGTTATGTTTAAATAACTGTCATAGTGAGTGTGGCAGTTACACTGTCATATTGAGTAAAAAAAACTAACTTGTGTCTTTGCAAACCTCACAAAAGAAAACGTTTCTAATAAAAATCACAAAGATACATTTCTTCACGCATTATTAGACATTTTTCATGTGTGGTTTAGGAATTATGTTTAAATAACTGTCATATTGAGTGTGGCAGTTATACTGTCATTATGTGTAAAACCTAATTTTGTATTTCCAAACCTTATAAAAACAACTGATTCTAGTAAAACATAGATTCAATTTTACAGGCATTTTTAGACATTTTACATGTTTGGTTTAGGAGTTGTGTTTGAATACATTTTTTATTTTTTATTCTTATTGTTGCTTTTTATTTTTATTCTATTGTAATATGTTTCTATTTTGTTTCAATTTATACCCCCATTATTTACTTTTCACTTTTTACAATTTTGTACACTACTGCTGGAATTTAAATTTTCCTGAGGGACTCTCCTGAAGGAATCAATCAAGTACTATCTATGTATCTATCTATTTATGTCTCCTGGCTGGCCTGTAAATGCCTCGGGATCCCCCGAGAAGAGCTGGACAAAGTGGCTGGGGAGAGGAAAGTCTGGGCTTCTCTGCTTAGGCTGCTGCCCCCGCAACCTGACCTCGGATAAGCAGGAAGAAAATGGATGGATTTAGTATGACAGTTATACTGTCATATTAAGTAAAAAAATAACTTGGGTCTTTGCAAACATTACAAAATATATTTTTTCTAGTAAAACTCACTAAGATACATAACTCAAGGCATTATTAGCCATTTTGCATGTGTGGTTTAGGACTTATGTTTAAATAATCGTCAGATTGAGTGTGACAGTATACTGTCATAGTGAGTAAAACCCATATTTTGTAATTGCAAACCTTATGAAAACAAATGATTCTACTAAAACTCACATGGATACAATATTACGGGCAATACGGCCTAACCAATCTGGCGCCCTAGGCAAGATTTTAGGTGGCGCCCCCCCACATCGGCAGTGAAGTGTATATACTCACAAGAAACCGAATAGCTTTGTCTTTGACCTTTTTTTTTACTTACAACCAGAGGTGGGTAGTAACGCGCTACATTTACTCCGTTACATCTACTTGAGTAAATTTTGGGATAAATTGTACTTCTAAGAGTAGTTTTAATGCAACATACTTTTACTTTTACTTAAGTATATTTATAGAGAAGGAACGCTACTTTTACTCCGCTACTTTTATCTACATTCAGCTCGCTACTCGCTACTAATTTTTATCGATCTGTTAATGCACGCTTTGTTTGTTTTGGTCTGTCAGACAGACCTTCAAAGTGCCTGCCTTACTGGTGACGTTTCACTTCGTTCCACCAATCAGATGCAGTCACTGGTGACGTTGGACCAATCAAACAGAGCCAGGTGGTCACATGACCTGACTTAAACAAGTTGAAAAACTTATTGGGGTGTTACCATTTAGTGGTCAATTGTACGGAATATTTACTGTACTGTGCAATCTAATCATAAAAGTTCCAATCAATCAATCAAAAGTGTGAAGGAAAAAATATACTTTTTTTATTTCAACCGTACATCCCGTCAAAAGCCTCAAGACCGACCGCACATGAGGATGTTCCTGTCTTCACAATAAAAGTGCCGCTCCATCGCGCCTGCGCTTTCAAAACAAGAGTCTCCGAAAGCCAGCGCGAACAAGCTAGCAAGCTACGGAGTTTGACGCCAATATATTTCTTGTAAAGTGTATAAAAACGAATATGGAAGCTGGACAAACAAGGTGCCAAAAACCAACCACTTTCATGTGGTATTAGACAGAAAGGAGGAACTTTTCTTCTCCTCCATTTGAAAACGTGGACGTTATCATCACTACTGTCTGATTACAGTCAACGCAAGTCATCAGAATCAGGTAATACACCAACTTATATTCTAGTCTGCATGAAAGAAAATAATCTATATGTTAAACATGCATGTATATTCATTAAAACATCTTTAACATGTAAACAAAAACAGCAAAATAAATACATATAAATTATATACTGTATATATCAATGTATATGTATGTATATATATATATATATATATATATATATATATATATATGTGTGTGTGTGTGTATGTTACTCATCAGTTACTCAGTACTTGAGTAGTTTTTTCACAACATACTTTTTACTTTTACTCAAGTAAATATTTGGGTGACTACTCCTTACTTTTACTTGAGTAATAAATCTCTAAAGTAACAGTACTCTTACTTGAGTACAATTTCTGGCTACTCTAGCCACCTCTGCTTACAACTATACCTAATATATAAAGGGGTGGAAAAGTGACTATTACCTGCACGGCAAACATTAGCTAACCAGAAGGCAATAACAATGTAAACAAAAACACCTGCTTAAAAGATCTAATACAAATGTCCCTGAGGAATGTAAGGTGGGAGTACTGTAATTACCTACCGTTACATTATTATTTTCCATAACAATTTAGCCCCCTCCACAATATTAACCCGACGTTAAAACAGAACTAGCTATTTATTGATTAGCAATTGCCGAATCATGTAACATTAGCTTAATGCTAAAAAGCCAGGTTACTATCACATTCTGTAACAGACAAATAATTTCATGTAGGCTAACGTTACCTACCTGCTACCTCTGTCTTTTCTCGTTTCTCCTCCTCTTCTTTTCTCTTTTTTCTTCCCTGGGCACCTGACAGTTTTGGCCGTTTTGACATCTTGTGTTGATTTTTTGATGTGGTGACGTCCAAAAAGAGTCATGATACGGGAAAGGGGGGGGGGGGGGGGGGGGCACCGTGCGGGGGGAAGGGTGGGGGGCGTAATGTTGTAACAAATAATATTTCTATTAAATAGGCTTTAATTTGCATTTTAATTAACGTGGGATTATTTTTTGTATTTAGAAATAATAGTACCAACTTTTTTCTTTTTTTTTTTTCTCCAACATTTGTGGCACTGGCGTGGCGCCCTCTGATGGACGGCGCCCTTAGCATTTGCCTATACGGCCTATGCCACGGGCCGGCCCTGATTACGGGCATTTTTAGACATAATGCATGTTTGGTTTTGGAGTAATGTTTATATATTTTTCATATTTTGTATGACAGTAATACTGTCATATTGAATAAAAAAAACTAACTTGTATCTGTACAAACCTTAAAAAATATTTTTTTCCCTGTAAAACTCACAAAGAGACATTTCTCCAGGCATTATTAGCCATTGTGCACATGTGGTTTAGGAGTTATGTTTAAATAAATGTCAAATTGAATGTGGCAGTTATACTGTTATTATGAGTAAAACCTAATTTTTGTAAATGTTAACCTTACCACAATACCTGATTCTGGTAAAACTCACATAGATTCAATATTACAGGCATTTTTTAGACATTTTACATGTTTGGTTTAGAGTTGTGTTTGAATACATTTGTATTGCTTTTTTCATTAGGGCAAGTCCGACGGGCAGGAGGCCGCGGGGAAGACCCAGGACACATTGGGAAGACTATGTCTCCCGGCTGGGCTGTCGAACGCCTCGGGATCCCCCGAGATGAGCTGGACGAAGTGGTTGGGGATAGGGAAGTCCGGGCTTCTCTGCTTAGGCTGCTGCCCCTGCAACCGGACCTCGGATAAGCGGAAGAAAATGGATGGATTTAGTATGACAGTTATACTGTCATATTAAGTAAAAAAAACTAACTTACAAAATATATTTTTTCTAGTAAAACTCACAAAGATACATATCTACAGGCATTATTAGCCATTTTGCATGTGTGGTTTAGGAGTTATGTTTAAATAACTGTCATATTGAATGTGGCAGTAATACTGTCATCATGACCTAATTTTTGTAATTGTAAACCTTACCAAAATACCTGATTCTGGTAAAACTCACAAAGATTCAATATTACAGGCATTTTTAGACAGATTACATGTTTGGTTTTGGGGTTATGTTTATACAACTTTCATATTTAGTATAACAGTTATACTATCATATTGAGTACAAAAAACAAAAATGTGTTTCTTTGCAAACCATACAAAAGATCATTGTTTTAGTTAATCTAACAAAGATACATTTCTCCAAGCATTATTAGTCATTTTGCATTTGTTGTTTAGGAGTTATGTTTAAATAACTGTCATAGTGAGTAAAACCTAATTTTTGTATTTGCAAAAACCTTACAAAAACAACTGATTCTAGTAAAACTCACATGGATGCAATATTGCAGGCATTTTTAGACATGATGCATGTTTGATTTTGGAGTTGTGTTTATATAACTTTCATATTTAGTATTACAGTAATACTGTCATGAGTAATAAAAACTAACTTGTGTCTTTACAAATCTTACAAAATATTTTTTTTCCTGCAAAACTCACAAAGAGACATTTCTCCAGGCATTATTAGCCATTTGGCATGTGTGGTTTAGGAGTTATGTTTAAATAACTGTCAGATTGAGTGTGACAGTATACTGTGAGTAAAACCCATATTTTGTATTTGCAAACCTTACAAAAACAACTGATTCTAGTAAAACTCACATGGATACAAAATTACAGGCATTTTTAGAGATAATGCATGTTTGGTTTTGGAGTTATGTTTATCTAACTTCCATATTTAGTATGACAGTAACACTGTCATATTTAGTAAAAAAAACCTAACTTGTGTCGGTACAAACATTACGAAACATTTTTTTTCCAGTAAAACTCACAAAGAGACATTTCTCCAGGCATTAATAGCCATTGTGCATGTGTGGTTTAGGAGTTATGTTTAAATAGATGTCAAATTGAATGTGGCAGTTATACTGTCATTATGAGTGAAACCTAATTTTTGTAATTGTAAACCTTACCAAAATACCTGATTCTGGTAAAACTCACATAGATTCAATATTACATGCATTTTTAGACGGATTGCATGTTTGGTTTTGGAGTTTTGATTATAAAACTTTCATATTTAGTATGACAGTTATACTGTATATTACCATTGAGTAAAAAAAAACCTAACTTGTGACTTTGCAAACCTTACAATAGATCGTTATTCTAGTAAAGACTTAGACTTAGACTTTCTTTTTATTGTCATTCAAATTTGAACTTTACAGCACAGATAAGAACGAAATGTCGTAGTGCAGGATAAAAAAGCAATAAGGTGCATATTTCGATAAATAAATATATATAAATAATATATAAATACTATATATATATATATATATATATATATATATATATATATATATATATATATATATATATATATATATATATATATATATATACACATATATATATAATAAATAAATATATATAAATATATATAAATAGATAAATAGATTACTGTGCAGATAAATATATTGCACTTTTTCCACATGCGCCCACGTTTATGGGTGTATGTAATATTGTTTATTTCATTCCAGCGAGTTAATTCATTTTGAGGGGAGTTGAGGAGATAATTTAATTATGATGCGTTCAAGAGTCTTACGGCCTGAGGGAAGAAGCTGCTACAGAAGCTGGAGGTTCTGCTTCGGAGGCTGCGGAACCTCTTTCTAGAGTCCAGCAGTGAAAACTGTCCTTGGTGGGGGTGGGAGGAGTCTTTGCAAATTTTCTGAGCCCTGGTCAGGCAGCACTTTTTGCGATCTCCTGGATAGGAGGAAGAGGAGTCCTGATGATCTTTTCCGCCGTCCTCACCACTCTCTGGAGATACTTCCAGTCTGAGGCACTGCAGGCTCCAGTCCAGACAGAGATACTGTTGGTCAGCAGGCTCGCTATAACAACGATACATCTCTCCAAGCATTATTAGCTATTTTGCATTTGTTGTTTAGGAGTTATGTTTAAATAACTGTCAAAGTAAATAAAACCTAATTTTGGTATTTGAAAACCTTACAAAAACAACTGATTCTAGTAAAACTCACACAGATACAATATTACAGGCATTTTTAGACATAATACATGTTTGGTTTTGGAGTAATGTTTGGCGCAGTGGAAGAATGGCCGTGCGCGACCCGAGGTTCCCTGGTTCAATCCCCACCTAGTACCAACCTCGTCATGTCCGTTGTGTCCTGAACAAGACACTTCACCCTTGCTCCTGATGGGTGCTGGTTAGCGCCTTGCATGGCAGCTCCCTCCATCAGTGTGTAAATGTGGAAGTAGTGTCAAAGCGCTTCGAGTACCTTGAAGGTAGAAAAGCGCTATACAAGTACAACCCATTTATTTATATATAGTATGACAGCTATACTGTTATATTGAGTAAAAAAAACTAACTTGTGCCTTTACAAACCTAACACAATATATTTTTTCTAGTAAAACTCACAAAGAGACATTTCCCCAGGTATTATTAGCCATTGTGCATGTGTGGTTTAGGAGTTATGTTTAAATAAATGTCAAATTTAATGTGGCAGGTATACTGTCATGAGTAAAACCTAATTGTTGTAATTGTAAACCTTACCAAAATACCTGATTCTGGTAAAACTCACATAGATTGAATATTACATGCATTTTTAGACGGATTGCTTGTTTGGTTTTGGAGTTATGTTTTTACAACTTTCATATTTAGTATGACAGTTATACTGTCATAGAGTAAAAAAAACAAATAACTTGCGTCTTTGCAAACCTTACAAAAGATCATTATTCTGGTAAAGACTTAGACTTTCTTTTTATTGTCATTCAAATTTGAACTTTACAGCATAGATAACACAATTTCGTTACATAAGCCATGGTAGTGCAGGATAAAAAAGCAATAAGGTGCATTTATAAATAAATAAATACAAATAATATATAAAATAAATAAATATACTTAAATATATATAAATAAATAAAAATATTACTGTGCAGATAAATATATTGCACTTTTTCCACATGCGCCCACGTTTATGGGTGTATGTTATATTGTTTTTTGTTTATTCCAGCGAGTTAATCCATTTTGAGGGGAGTTGAGGGGATAATTTAATTATAATGCGTTCAAGAGTCTTACGGCCTGAGGGAAGAAGCTGGAGGTTCTGCTTCGGAGGCTGCGGAACCTCTTTCTAGAGTCCAGCAGTGAAAACAGTCCTTGGTGGGGGTGGGGGGAGTCTTTGCAAATTTTCTGAGCCCTGGTCAGGCAGCGCTTTTTGCGATCTCCTGGATAAGAGGAAGAGGATTCCTGAAGATCTTTTCCGCGGTCCTCACCACTCTCTGGAGAGACTTCCAGTCTGAGGCACTGCAGGCTCCAGTCCAGACAGAGATGCTGTTGGTCAGCAGGCTCTCTATAACAAAGATACAGTTCTCCAAGCATTATTAGCTATTTGCATTTGTTGTTTAGGATTTATGTTTAAATAACTGTCATAGTGAGTAAAACCTAAATTTTGTATTTGCAAACCTTACAAAAACAATTGATTCTAGTAAAACTCAGATACAATATCAAAGGCATTTTTAGACATAATGCATGTTTGGTTTTGGAGTTGTGTTTATATAACTTTCATATTTAGTATTACAGTAATACTGTCATATTGAGTAAAGAAAAAACAACTAACTTGTGTCTTTACAAACCTTACAAAATATTTTTCCCAGTAAAACTCAAAGATACATTTCTACAGGCATTATTAGCCATTTTGCATGTGCGGTTTCGGATTTATGTTTAAATAAGTGTCATATTGAGTGTGAAAGTCATAGTGAGTAAAACAAACTAACTTGTGTCTTTGCAATGCTTACAAAAGAAAATGTTACTTGTAAAACTCACAAAAGATACATTTCTTCATGCATTATTAGAAAATGTTCATGTGTAGTTTAGGAGTTATGTTTTAATAACTGTCAAATTGAGTGTGTCATTAAGTGTTAAACCTAATTTTTGTATTTGCAAACCTTACAAAAACAACTGATTCTAGTAAAACTCTTATAGATTCAATATTGCAGGCATTTAGACATTTCACATGTTTGGTTTAGGAGTTGTGTTTGAATACATTTTAATTGCTTTTTTCGTTAGGGCAAGTCCGACCGGCAGGAGGCCACAGGGAAGCCCCAGGACACATTGGGAAGACTATGTCAGCCGGCTGGCCTGGGAACGCTTCGGGATCCCCAGAGAAGAGCTGGACGAAGTGGCTGGGGAGAGGGAAGTCTGGGCTTCTCTGCTTAGGCTGCTGCCCCCGCAACCCGACCTCGGATAAGCGGAAGAAAATGGATACATTTAGTATGACAGTTATACTATTATATTGAGTAAAAAAAACTAACTTGTGTCTTTAAAAAACCTTACAAATTATATGTTTTCTAGTAAAACTCACAAAGATACATCTCCAGGCAATATAAGCCTTTTTGCATGTGGTTTAGGGGTTATGTTTAAATAACTGCCATATTGAATGTGGCAGTTATACTGTCATGAGTAAAACCTAATTTTTGTAATTGTAAACCTTACCAAAATACCTGATTCTGGTAAAACTCACATAGATTCAATATTACAGGTATTTTTAGACGGATTGCATGTGTAGTTTTGAAATTATGTTTATACAACTTTCTTATTTAGTATGACAGTGATACTATCATATTGAGTAAAAAAACTAACTTGTGTCTTTGCAAACCTTACAAAAGAACATTTTAGTAAAACTCAAAGATACATCTCCAGGCATTATTAGCCATTTTGCATTTGTTGTTTAGGAGTTATGTTTAAATAACTGGCATAGTGAGTAAAACTTAATTTTTGTATTTGCAAACCTTACAAAAACAACTGATTCTAGTAAAACTCACATGCATTCAATATTACAGTTATTTTTAGACATTTTGCCTGTTTGGTTTAGAAATTATGATGGAATACATTTGTATTGCTTTTTTCGCATTATCTCAGGATTTTAGGAATATTACTGTCATATTGAGAAAAAAACTACTTTTTGTGTTTGCAAGCCTTAAAAAAGCATATGTTTCGAGTTAAACTCACAAGAATGCATTATTTCAGGCAATATTAGCTCATTGTTATGTGTAGTTTAAGAGTTATGTTTAATTTACGGTCATATTGAGTGTACATTGTCATGGTGAAAAAAAACAATTTTTTATTTGCAAAAATATCAAACACAGCTGATTCTAGTAAAATTCACAAGGATTCATTATTACAGGCATTTGTACACATATTGCATGTTTGACTTAGGAAATATGTTTGAATACATTTTTAATGCTTTTTTCGCATTATCTCAGGATTTTAGGGATATAACTGTCATAATGAGTAAAAAACTACTTTTTGTGTTTGCAAGATTTAAAAAAGCATATGTTTAGAGTAAAACTCCGTAGAATGCATTATTTGAGGCAACATTAGCCATTTTGCATGTGTAGTTAGGAGTTATTTTTAAATAACTGTCATATTGAGTCTGACAGTATACTGTCATAGTGAGTAAAACTTAATTTTTGTATTTGCAAACATTATAAAAACATCTGATTCTAGTAAAACTCACATGGATTTAATATTACAGGCATTTTTAGACATTTTACATTGTTGGTTTAGGAATTATGTTGGAATACATTTTTATTGCTTTTTTCGCATTATCTCAGGATTTTAAGAACATTACTGTCATATTGAGTAAAAAACTACTTTTTGTGTTTGCAAGCCTTAAAAAAGCATATGTTTCGAGTAAAACTCACAATAATGCATTATTTCAGGCAATAATAGCTCATTTTTATGTGTAGTTTAGGAGTTATGTTTATTTACTGCTATATTGAGTGTACTTGTCATGGTGAAAAAAACCTAATTTTTTTTATTTGCAAAAATTTCAAACACAACCGGTTCTAGTAAAACTCACATGGATTCAATAATACAGGCATTTTTACACATTTTGCATGTTTAGTTTAGAAATTATGATTGAATACATTTTTATTGCTTTTTTCGCAGTATCTCGGAGTTTAAGAACATTACTGTCATATTGAGTAAAAAAAATACTTTTTGTGTTTGCAAGCCTTAAGAAAGCATATGTTTCGAGGAAAACTCCCAAGAATCCATTATTTCAAACATTATTAGCCATTTTGCATGAGTAGTTTAGGAGTTATGATTAAAAAACTGTCATATTGAGTGTGACAGTTTACTTTCATAAAGAGTAAAACCTAATTTTTGTTTTTGCAAACCTTACTCCAACAACTGATTCTAGTAAAACTCATATGGATATTACAGGCATTTTTAGACATTTTGCATTGCTGGTTTAGGAATTATGTTGTAATACATTTTTATTGTTTTTTTCGCATTATCTCAGGAGTTTAAGAACATTACTGTCATATTGAGTAAAAAAATACTTTTTGTGTTTGCAAGCCTTAAGAAAGCATATGTTTCCAGGAAAACTCCCAATAATTCATTATTTCAAACATTATTAGCCATTTTGCATGAGTAGTTTAGGAGTTATGATTAAAAAACTGTCATATTGAGTGTGACAGTTTACTTTCATAAAGAGTAAAACCTAATTTTTTTTTTTGCAAACTTCACTAAAACAACTGATTCTAGTAAAACTCACATGGATTCAATAATACAGGCATTTTTGCACATTTTGCATGTTTAGTTTAGAAATTATGATTGAATACATTTTTATTGCTTTTTTCGCATTATCTCAGGATTTTAAGAACATTACTGTCATATTGAGTAAAAAACTACTTTTTGTGTTTGCAAGCCTTAAAAAAGCATATGTTTCGAGTAAAACTCACAAGAATGCATTATTTCAGGCAATATAAGCTCATTTTTAAGTGTAGTTTAGGAGTTATGATAATGTGATGATGCTAATAAATAATAATAATAAATGTCATATTGAGTGTGACAGTTTACTTTCATAAAGAGTAAAACCTATTTTTTGTTTTTGCAAACCTTACTAAAACAACTGATTCTAGTTAAACTCACAAGGATTCAATAATACAGGCATTTTTACACATTTTGCATGTTTACTTTAGAAATTATGATTGAATACATTTTTATTGCTTTTTTCGCATTATCTCAAGATTTAAAGAACATTACTGTCATATTAGGTAAAAAAAATACTTTTTGTGTTTGCAAGCCTTAAAAGCATAAGTTTCGAGGAAAACTCCCAAGGATCCATTATTTCAAACATTATTAGCCATTTTGCAAGAGTAGTTTAGGAGTTATGATTAAAAAACTGTCATATTGAGTGTGACAGTTTACTTTCTTAAAGAGTAAAACCTAACTTCTGTTTTTGCAAACTTTACTAAAACAACTGATTCTAGTAAAACTCACATGGATTCAATAATACAGGCATTTTTACACATTTTGCATGTTTAGTTTAGAAATTATGATTTAATACATTTTTATTGCTTTTTTCGCATTATCTCAGGATTTTAAGAACATTACTGTCATATTGAGTAAAAAAAATACTTTTTGTGTTTGCAAGCCTTAAGAAAGCATATGTTTCCAGGAAAACTCCCAATAATTCATTATTTCAAACATTATTAGCCATTTTGCATGAGTAGTTTAGGAGTTATGATTAAAAAACTGTCATATTGAGTGTGACAGTGTACTTTCATAAAGAGTAAAATCTAATTTTTGTTTTTGCAAACCTTACTAAAACAACTGATTCTAGTAACACTCACATGGATTTAATATTACAGGCATTTTTAGACATTTTGCATTGTTGGTTTAGGAATTATGTTGGAATACATTTTTATTGCTTTTTTCGCATTATCTCAGGAATTTAAGAACATTACTGTCATATTGAGTAAAAAAATACTTTTTGTGTTTGCAAGCCTTAAGAAAGCATATGTTTCGAGGAAATCTCCCAAGGATCCATTATTTCAAACATTATTAGCCATTTTGCATGAGTAGTTTAGGAGTTATAATTAAAAATTGTCATAATGAGTGTGACAGTTTACTTTCATAAAGAGTAAAATCTAATTTTTGTTTTTGCAAAGCTTACTAAAACAACTGAATCTAGTAAAATTCACATGGATTCAATATTACAGGCATTTTTACACATATTGCATGTTTGACTTAGGAAATATGATTGAATACATTGTTATTGCTTTTTTCGCATTATCTCAGGATTTTAGGAAAATAACTGTCATATTGAGTAAAAAACTACTTTTTGTGTTTGCAAGATTTAAAAAAGCATATGTTTAGAGTACAACTCCGTAGAATGCATTATTTGAAGCATCATTAGCCATTTTGCATGTGTAGTTAGGAGTTATTTTTAAATAACTGTCATATTGAGTGTGACAGTTTACTTTCATAAAGAGTAAAACCTAATTTTTGTTTTTGCAAACTTTACTAAAACAACTGATTCTAGTAAAACTCACATGGATTCAATAATACAGGCATATTTACACATTTTGCATGTTTAGTTTAGAAATTATGATTGAATACATTTTTATTGCTTTTTTCGCATTATCTCAGGATTTTAAGAACATTACTGTCATATTGAGTAAAAAAATACTTTTTGTGATTGCAAGCCTTAAGAAAGCAAATGTTTCGAGGAAAACTCCCAAGGATCCATTATTTCAAACATTATTAGCCATTTTGCATGAGTAGTTTAGGAGTTATGATTAAAAAACTGTCATATTGAGTGTGACAGTTTACTTTCATAAAGAGTAAAACCTAACTTCTGTTTTTGCAAACTTTACTAAAACAACTGATTCTAGTAAAACTCACATGGATTCAATAATACAGACATTTTTACACATTTTGCATGTTTAGTTTAGAAATTATGATTGAATACATTTTTATTGCTTTTTTCGCATTATCTCAGGATTTTAAGAACATTACTGTCATATTGAGTAAAAAAATACATTTTGTGTTTGCAAGCCTTAAGAAAGCATATGTTTCGAGGAAATCTCCCAAGGATCCATTATTTCAAACATTATTAGCCATTTTGCATGAGTAGTTTAGGAGTTATGATTAAAAAACTGTCATATTGAGTGTGACAGTTTACTTTCATAAAGAGTAAAACCTAATTTTTGTTTTTGCAAACCTTACTAAAACAACTGATTCTAGTAACACTCACATGGATTTAATATTACAGGCATTTTTAGACATTTTGCATTGTTGGTTTAGGAATTATGTTGGAATACATTTTTATTGCTTTTTTCGCATTATCTCAGGAATTTAAGAACATTACTGTCATATTGAGTAAAAAAATACTTTTTGTGTTTGCAAGCCTTAAGAAAGCATATGTTTCGAGGAAATCTCCCAAGGATCCATTATTTCAAACATTATTAGCCATTTTGCATGAGTAGTTTAGGAGTTATAATTAAAAATTGTCATAATGAGTGTGACAGTTTACTTTCATAAAGAGTAAAATCTAATTTTTGTTTTTGCAAAGCTTACTAAAACAACTGAATCTAGTAAAATTCACATGGATTCAATATTACAGGCATTTTTACACATATTGCATGTTTGACTTAGGAAATATGATTGAATACATTGTTATTGCTTTTTTCGCATTATCTCAGGATTTTAGGAAAATAACTGTCATATTGAGTAAAAAACTACTTTTTGTGTTTGCAAGATTTAAAAAAGCATATGTTTAGAGTACAACTCCGTAGAATGCATTATTTGAAGCATCATTAGCCATTTTGCATGTGTAGTTAGGAGTTATTTTTAAATAACTGTCATATTGAGTGTGACAGTACACTTTCATAAAGAGTAAAACCTAATTTTTGTTTTTGCAAACTTTACTAAAACAACTGATTCTAGTAAAACTCACATGGATTCAATAATACAGGCATATTTACACATTTTGCATGTTTAGTTTAGAAATTATGATTGAATACATTTTTATTGCTTTTTTCGCATTATCTCAGGATTTTAAGAACATTACTGTCATATTGAGTAAAAAAATACTTTTTGTGATTGCAAGCCTTAAGAAAGCAAATGTTTCGAGGAAAACTCCCAAGGATCCATTATTTCAAACATTATTAGCCATTTTGCAAGAGTAGTTTAGGAGTTATGATTAAAAAACTGTCATATTGAGTGTGACAGTTTACTTTCATAAAGAGTAAAACCTAACTTCTGTTTTTGCAAACTTTACTAAAACAACTGATTCTAGTAAAACTCACATGGATTCAATAATACAGACATTTTTACATATTTTGCATGTTTAGTTTAGAAATTATGATTGAATACATTTTTATTGCTTTTTTCGCATTATCTCAGGATTTTAAGAACATTACTGTCATATTGAGTAAAAAAATACATTTTGTGTTTGCAAGCCTTAAGAAAGCATATGTTTCGAGGAAATCTCCCAAGGATCCATTATTTCAAACATTATTAGCCATTTTGCATGAGTAGTTTAGGAGTTATGATTAAAAAATTGTCATATTGAGTGTGACAGTTTACTTTCATAAAGAGTAAAATCTAATTTTTGTTTTTGCAAACCTTACTAAAACAACTGATTCTAGTAACACTCACATGGATTTAATATTACAGGCATTTTTAGACATTTTGCATTGTTGGTTTAGGAATTATGTTGGAATACATTTTTATTGCTTTTTTCGCATTATCTCAGGAATTTAAGAACATTACTGTCATTTGAGTAAAAAAATACTTTTTGTGTTTGCAAGCCTTAAGAAAGCAAATGTTTCGAGGAAAACTCCCAGGATCCATTATTTCAAACATTATTAGCCATTTTGCATGAGTAGTTTAGGAGTTATGATTAAAAAACTGTCATATTGAGTGTGACAGTTTATTTTTTTAAAGAGTAAAACCTATTTTTTGTTTTTGCAAACCTTACTAAAACAACTGATTCTAGTTAAACTCACATGGATTTATTATTACAGGCATTTTTAGACATTTTGCATTGTTGGTTTAGGAATTATGTTGGAATACATTTTTATTGCTTTTTTCGCATTATCTCAGCATTTTAAGAACATTACTGTCATATTGAGTAAAAACTACTTTTTGTGTTTGCAAGCCTTAAAAAAGCATATGTTTCGAGTAAAACTCCCAAGAATGCATTATTTCAGGCAATATTAGCTCATTTTTATGTGCAGTTTAGGAGTTACGTTTAATTTACTGTCATATTGAGTGTACATTGTCATGGTGAAAAAAACCTAATTTTTCTAATTGCAAACCTTTAAACAGAACTGATTCTAGTAAAACATACATTGATTCAATATTACAGGCATTTTTACACATTTTGCATGTTTGGTTTAGGAATTATAATGGAATACATTTTTATTTTGCTTTTTTCGTATTATCTCAGGATTTTAAGAACATTACTGTCATATTGAGTAAAAAAACTACTTTTTGTGTTTGCAAGATTTAAAAAAGCATATGTTTTGAGTAAAACTCCCAAGGATGCATTATTTCAGGCATCAATAGCCATTTTGCTTGTGTGGATTAGGAGTTTTTAAATAACTGTCATATTGCGTGTGGCAGTTATACTGTTATTATGAGTAAAACCTAATTTTTGTATTTTTAAACATTATAAACCACCTGATTCTAGTAAAATTCACAAAGATACAATATTACAGGCATTTTTAGACATAATGCAGGTTTGGTTTTGGAGTTAGGTTTATAACTTTTCATATTTAGTATGACAGTTATACTGTCATATTAAGTAAAAAAAAAAAAAGACTTGTGTCTTTGCAAACCTTACAAAATATTTTTTTTCAGTAAAACTCACAAAGATACATTTCTCTTATTAGCCATTTTGCATGTGTGGTTTTGGAGTTATGTTTAAATAACTGTCAGATACAGAGACAGAGACAGAGACAGTGTGCGAGGTGGAGAAGTTCCGGCTAGATATAGTTGGACTCACTTCGACGCACAGGAACCTGTTCTCTCGAGAGGGGCTGGACTCTCTTCCACTATGGCGTTGCAAGCAATGAGAGGCTGGGGTGGCAATTCTTGTTGTCCCCCCGGCTCAAAGACACGAGTATGGGGATCAGACTGTCTGATTGTGGCGGGTCGCTCCCTGTATGATCAGTGTAGGGCAGCCTTGGTCCGCTTAGGCTGCCCTTTGTCACCGATTCTGTTGTTAACTTTTATGGACAGAATTGCAGTCATGGCGTTGAGGGGATCCGGTTTGGTGGTTGCAGGATTAGGTCTCTGCTTTTTGCAGTTGATGTGGTTCTGATGGCTTCAACTGGCCAGGATCTCCAGCTCTCATTGGATGGCCGAGTATGAAGCGACTGGGATGAGAATCAGCACCTCCAAGTCCGAGTCCATGGTTCTCGCCCGGTAAAGGGTGGGGTGCCATTTCCAGGTTGAGGAGGCGATGGCACATACTAGATGGCCCCAAGTGGAGGAGTTCAAGTACCTAGGAGTCTTGTTCACGAGTGAGGGAAGAGTGGATCATGAGATCCACAGGCGGATCGGTGCGGCGTCTTCAGTAATGAGGACGCTATATCGATCCATTGTGGTGAAGAAGGAGCTGAGCCAGAATTAAAAGCTCTAAATTTACCGGTCGATCTACATTCCCATCCTGCACCCATGGTCATGGTTATGACCGAAAAGACAAGATCCCGGGTACAAGCGGCCAAATTGAGTTTCCTCCGCCGGGTGGCGGGTCTCTCCCTTAGAGATAGGATAAGAAGCTCTGTCATCCGGGAGGAACTCAGAGTAAAGCGCTGCTCCTCCACATTGAGAGGAGCCAGATGAGGTGGTTCGGGCATCTGCTCAGGATGCCACCCGAACGCCTCCCGAGGGAGGTGTTTAGGGCAAGTCCGACCGGCAGGAGGCCACGGGGAAGACCCAGGACACATTGGGAAGATTATGTCTCCCGGCTGGCCTGGGAACGCCTCAGGATCCCCCAAGAAAAGCTGGAAGAAGTCGCTGGGGAGAGGGAAGTCTGGGCTTCTCTGTTTAGGCTGCTGCCCCCGCAACCCGACCTCGGTTAAGCGGAAGAAAATGGATGGATTTAGTAACGACAACAAAAACTGATTCTAGTAAAACTCACATGGATACAATTTTACAGGTAATGCATGTTTGGTTTTGGAATTATGTTTATATAACTTTCATATGTATTATGACAGTTATACTGTCATCTTAAATAAAACTAACTTGTGTCTTTACAAACATTACAAACTATGTTTTTCCAGTAAAACTCACAAAAATATTTTTTTCCAGGCATTTTTCATGTGTGGTTTAGGAAATATGTTTAAATAACTTTCATATTGAATGTGGCAGTTATACTGTTATTATGTGTAAAACCAAATTGTTGTATTTGCAAACCTTACAAAAACAACTGATTCTAGTAAAACTCACATAGATTCAATATTACAGGCATTTTTAGACATTTCACATGTTTGAATACAGTTTTATTGCTTTTTTCGTTAGGGCAAGTCCGATCGGCAGGAGGCCACGGGGAAGACCCAGGACACATTGGGAAGACTATGTCTCAGGCTGGCCTGGGAACGCCTCGGGATCCCCCGAGAAGAGCTGGACAAAGTGGCTGGGGAGAGGGAAGTCTGGGCTTCCTGCTTAGGCTGCTTCCCCCGCAACCCGACCTCGGATAAGCGGAAGAAAATGGATGGATTTAGTATGACAGTTATACTGTCATATTGAGTAAAAAAAACTATTTTTCATAGATTCAATATTACAGGCATCTTTAGATGGATTGCATGTTTGGTTTTGGAGATATGTTTATACAACTTTCATATTTAGTATGTCAGTTATACTGTCATATTGAGTAAAAAAAAACAACTTGTGTCTGCAAACCTTACAAAAGATTATTATTCTAGTAAAACTAACAAAGATACATTTTTCCAAGCATTATTAGCATTTGTTGTTTTGGAGTTATAATGCTTGCATTGAGAGGCGACGGGCTCGGGTGGCAATTCTTGTTGCCCCCCGGCTCAAAGCCTGCACGTTGGAGTTCAACCCAGTGGACCAGTGGGTAGCTTTCCTCCGCCTTTGGGTGGGGGGACGGGTCCTGACTGTTGTTTGGCCTTACGTGCCAAACGGCAGCTCAGAGTACCCACCCTTTTTGGATTCACTCGAGGGAGTACTGGAAAGTGCTCCACCGGGTGATTCCCTCGTTCTACTGGGGGCCTTCAACGCTCATCTTGGCAACAACAGTGAAACCTGGAGAGGCGTGATTGGGAAGAATGGCCGCCCGGATCTGAACCCGAGTGGTGTTTTGTTATTGGACTTTTGTGCTCGTCACAGATTGTCAATAACAAACACCAAGTTCAAACATAAGGGTGTCCATATGTGCACTTGGCACCAGGACACCCTAGGCCGCAGTTCCATGATCGATTTTGTAGTTGTGTCATCGGATTTGCGGTCTCATGTTTTGGACACTCGGGTGAAGAGAGGGGCGGAGCTTTCTACCGATCACCACCTGGTGGTGAGTTGGCTGCGATGGTGGGGGAGGATGCCTGACAGACCTGGCAGGCCCAAACGCATTGTGAGGGTTTGCTGGGAACGCCTCCGGAAGAACTTTGAACATGTCACGAGGGAGGCGCTGGACATTGAGTCTGAGTGGACCATGTTCCGTGCCTCTCTTGTCGAGCCGGCTGATTGGAGCTGTGGCCGCAAGGAGTTTGGTGCCTGTCGTGGCGGTAATCCTAGAACCCGCTGGTGGACACCAGCAGTGAGGGATGCCGTCAAGCTGAAGAAAGAGCCTATCGGGTCCTTTTGGCTCCTGGGACTCCAGAGGCAGCCGACAGGCCAAGCGAAGTGCGGCTTCAGCGGTCGCAGAGGCAAAAACTCGGACATGGGAGGAGTTTGGAGAAGCCATGGAAAACGACTTCCAGACGGCTTCAAAGCGATTCTGGACCACCATCCGCCGGCTCAAGGGGGGGCAGCAGTGCACTGTAACACCGTGTATGGTGAGGATGGTGCGCTGCTGACCTCTACTGCAGCTGTTATTGATCGGTGGAGGGAATACTTCGAAGACCTCCTTAATCCCACCAACATGTCTTCCTATGAGGAAGCAGTGCCTGGGGAATCTGTGGTGGGCTCTCCTATTTCTGGGGCTGAGGATGCCAAGGTAGTTAAAAAGCTCCTCAATGGCAACGCCCTGGGGGTGGATGAGATCCGTCCGGAGTTCCTTAAGGCTCTGGATGCTGTGGGGCTGTCTTGGTTGACAAGACTCCGCAACATCGCGTGGACATCGGGGGCGGTACTTCTGGATTGGGAGACCGGGGTGGTGGTTCCTCTCTTTAAAAGGGGAACCAGAGGGTGTGTTTCAACTATCGTGAGATCACACTCCTCAGTCTTCCCGGTAAGGTCTATTCATGTGTACTGGAGAAGAGGCTACGCCGGATAGTCGAACCTCGGATTCAGGAGGAACAGTGTGGTTTACGTCCTGGTCGTGGAACTGCGGACCAGCTTTATACTCTCGGCAGGGTCCTTGAGGGTGCATGGGAGTTTGCCCAACCAGTCTACATGTGCTTTATGGACTTGGAGAAGGCATTCGACCATTTACCCCTGGAAGTCCTGTGGGGAGTGCTTAGAGAGTATGGGGTAACGGACTGTCTTATTGTGGCGGTTCGCTCCCTTTGCAAGAGTCAGAGCTTGGTCCGCATTGCCGGCAGTAAGTCGGACCCGTTTCCAGTGAGGGTTGGACTCCGCCAAGGCTGCCCTTAGTCACCGATTCTGTTCATAACCTTTATGGACAGAATTTCTAGGCGCAGTCAGGGCGTTGAGGGGATCCGGTTTGGTGTCTGCAGGATTAGGTCTCTGCTATTTGCAGATGATGTGGTCCTGATGGGTTCATCTGGCCAAGATCTTCAGCCCTCACTGGATCGGTTCGCAGACGAGTGTGAAGTGACTGGGATGTGAATCAGCACCTCCAAGTCCGAGTCCATGGTTCTCGCCCGGAAAAGGGTGGAGTGCCATCTCCGGGTTGGGGAGGAGATCTTGCCCCAAGTTGAGGAGTTCAAGGACCTCAGAGTCTTGTTCACGAGTGAGGGAAGAGTGGATCGTGAGATCGACAGGCGGAACGGTGCGGCGTCTTCAGTAATGCGGACGCTGTATTGATCCGTTGTGGTGAAGAAGGAGCTGAGCCGGAAGGCAAAGCTCTCGATTTACCGGTCGATCTACGTTCCCATCCTCACCTATGGTCATGAGCTTTGTGTCATGGCCGAAAGGACAAAATCACGGGTACAAGCGGCCGAAATGAGTTTCCTCCGCCGGGTGGCGGGGCTCTCCCTTAGAGATAGGGTGAGAAGCTCTGTCATCCGGGAGGAGCTCAAAGTAAAGCCATTGCTCCTCCATTTCGAGAGGAGCCAGATGAGGTGGTTCGGGCATCTGGTCAGGATGCCACCCGAACGCCTCCCTAGGGAGGTGTTTCGGTCACGTCTGACCGGTAGGAGGCCCAGGAAGACCCAGGAAACGGGAAGCTTATCTCTCCCGGCTGGCCTGAGAACGCCCCAGGATCCCCCGGGAGGAGCTGGACGAAGTGGATGGGGAGAGGAAAGTCTGGGCTTCCCTGCTTAGGCTGCAGCCCCCGCAACCCGACCTCGGATAAACGGAAGAAAATGGATGGCTGGATGGATGGAGTTATGTTTAAATAACTGTCATAAAGAGTAAAACCTCATTTTTGTATTTGTAAACCTTACCAAAACAACTGATTTTAGCAAAACTCACACAGATTCAATATTACAGGCATTTTTAGACATTTTGCTTATTTGGTGTAGGAATTATGATGGAATACATTGTTTTTGCTTATTTCGCATTATCTCAGGATTTTAAGAACTTTACTGTCATATAGAGGAAACCAAATACTTTTTGTGTTTGCAAGCCTTAAAAAAGCATATGTTTCGAGTAAAACTCACAAGAATGCCTTATTTCAGGCATTATTAGCCATTTTTTATGTGTAGTTTAGGCATACTTGCCAATACTCCTGGATTTTCCAGGAGACTCCCGAAATTCAGCGCCTCTCACGAAAACCTCCCGGGACAAATTTTCTCCCGAAAATCTCCCGAAATTCAGGCTGATCTGAGTGAGGACAGCCTGTATTCATGTCTGCTGTCCCACGATATAAACAGCATGCCTGCCCAATCACGTTATAACTGTAGAATGATCGAGGGCGAGTTCTTGGTTTCTTATGTGGGTTTATTGTTAGGTAGTTTCATTAACGTCCTCCCAGCGCGGTAACAACACAAAACAACAGCAGTCACGTTTTCGTCTACCGTAAAGCAGTTTGTCTGCCGTAAACAGCAATGTTGTGACACTCTTTAAACAGGGCAATACTGCCATCTACTGTACATGCATATGTGACAATAACATCCAGGGCTTTTAGAGAGTGCAGTGCACAACTGCGCACACAACAAGGAGACAAAGCAGAAGAACGCGGAAGATACAGCCATGGCGACGCCGACGACAAGTAAGATGAAGAAACATGCTTATAAGTTCCAAGCCGCAGCTGCGATTGGACCTGGATAGCCTCCGGGAAGAAGTAGTGGAATACCAAGTGCTTGGCAGTGAAGATCTTCCTCAGGAAGCAAAGATTGACCGGTTTTTGGCCATGCTCGGGAGGGATGGAAAATTCCAGACTCTCGTGCATTTGATGAAAGCACTTTTGTGCGTGCCACACAGCAATGCATCATCAGAGAGGTTGTTCAGCATGGTTATAAAAATAGTGACAGAGAATAGAACAAGGATGGACAATTCAACCCTTAACTCAACAATGAGTAGATGAGTGTTATGTGTGTGTATATGTGTAAATAAATGAAAACTGAAATTCAAGTATTTATTTTATATATATATATATATATATATATATATATATATATATATATATATATATATATATATATATATATATATATATATATATATATATATATATGTCTTATATCTCCTGATGATTGAGGGAACCCCTCATTAAACAGGCCTGTAAAGATGAAGTAGTCTTGTGATTTTTTTCCCCACACATACATATATATATATATAGCTATACATACATATATATATATATATAGCTATACATACATATATATATATATATATATATATATATATATATATATATATATATATATATATATATATATATATATATATATATATATATATATATATGAAATACTTGACTTGGTGAATTCTAGCTCTAAATATACTCCTCCCCTCTTAACCACACCCCCAACCACGCCCCCACCCCACCCCTGACCATGCCTTCCCCACCCCCACCTCCTGAAATCGGAGGTCTCAATGTTGGCAAGTATGAGTTTAGGAGTTATGTTTAAATAACTGTCATAGTGAGTGTGGCAGTTACACTGTCATATTGAGTAAAAAAAACTAACTTGTGTCTTTGCAAACCTCACAAAAGAAAACGTTTCTAATAAAAATCACAAAGATACATTTCTTCACGCATTATTAGACATTTTTCATGTGTGGTTTAGGAATTATGTTTAAATAACTGTCATATTGAGTGTGGCAGTTATACTGTCATTATGTGTAAAACCTAATTTTGTATTTCCAAACCTTATAAAAACAACTGATTCTAGTAAAACATAGATTCAATTTTACAGGCATTTTTAGACATTTTACATGTTTGGTTTAGGAGTTGTGTTTGAATACATTTTTTATTTTTTATTCTTATTGTTGCTTTTTATTTTTATTCTATTGTAATATGTTTCTATTTTGTTTCAATTTATACCCCCATTATTTACTTTTCACTTTTTACAATTTTGTACACTACTGCTGGAATTTAAATTTTCCTGAGGGACTCTCCTGAAGGAATCAATCAAGTACTATCTATGTATCTATCTATTTATGTCTCCTGGCTGGCCTGTAAATGCCTCGGGATCCCCCGAGAAGAGCTGGACAAAGTGGCTGGGGAGAGGAAAGTCTGGGCTTCTCTGCTTAGGCTGCTGCCCCCGCAACCTGACCTCGGATAAGCAGGAAGAAAATGGTTGGATTTAGTATGACAGTTATACTGTCATATTAAGTAAAAAAATAACTTGGGTCTTTGCAAACATTACAAAATATATTTTTTCTAGTAAAACTCACTAAGATACATAACTCAAGGCATTATTAGCCATTTTGCATGTGTGGTTTAGGACTTATGTTTAAATAATCGTCAGATTGAGTGTGACAGTATACTGTCATAGTGAGTAAAACCCATATTTTGTAATTGCAAACCTTATGAAAACAAATGATTCTACTAAAACTCACATGGATACAATATTACGGGCAATACGGCCTAACCAATCTGGCGCCCTAGGCAAGATTTTAGGTGGCGCCCCCCCACATCGGCAGTGAAGTGTATATACTCACAAGAAACCGAATAGCTTTGTCTTTGACCTTTTTTTTTACTTACAACCAGAGGTGGGTAGTAACGCGCTACATTTACTCCGTTACATCTACTTGAGTAAATTTTGGGATAAATTGTACTTCTAAGAGTAGTTTTAATGCAACATACTTTTACTTTTACTTAAGTATATTTATAGAGAAGGAACGCTACTTTTACTCCGCTACTTTTATCTACATTCAGCTCGCTACTCGCTACTAATTTTTATCGATCTGTTAATGCACGCTTTGTTTGTTTTGGTCTGTCAGACAGACCTTCAAAGTGCCTGCCTTACTGGTGACGTTTCACTTCGTTCCACCAATCAGATGCAGTCACTGGTGACGTTGGACCAATCAAACAGAGCCAGGTGGTCACATGACCTGACTTAAACAAGTTGAAAAACTTATTGGGGTGTTACCATTTAGTGGTCAATTGTACGGAATATTTACTGTACTGTGCAATCTAATCATAAAAGTTCCAATCAATCAATCAAAAGTGTGAAGGAAAAAATATACTTTTTTTATTTCAACCGTACATCCCGTCAAAAGCCTCAAGACCGACCGCACATGAGGATGTTCCTGTCTTCACAATAAAAGTGCCGCTCCATCGCGCCTGCGCTTTCAAAACAAGAGTCTCCGAAAGCCAGCGCGAACAAGCTAGCAAGCTACGGAGTTTGACGCCAATATATTTCTTGTAAAGTGTATAAAAACGAATATGGAAGCTGGACAAACAAGGTGCCAAAAACCAACCACTTTCATGTGGTATTAGACAGAAAGGAGGAACTTTTCTTCTCCTCCATTTGAAAACGTGGACGTTATCATCACTACTGTCTGATTACAGTCAACGCAAGTCATCAGAATCAGGTAATACACCAACTTATATTCTAGTCTGCATGAAAGAAAATAATCTATATGTTAAACATGCATGTATATTCATTAAAACATCTTTAACATGTAAACAAAAACAGCAAAATAAATACATATAAATTATATACTGTATATATCAATGTATATGTATGTATATATATATATATATATATATATATATATATATATATATATATATATATATATATATATATATATATATATATATATATGTGTGTGTGTGTGTATGTTACTCATCAGTTACTCAGTACTTGAGTAGTTTTTTCACAACATACTTTTTACTTTTACTCAAGTAAATATTTGGGTGACTACTCCTTACTTTTACTTGAGTAATAAATCTCTAAAGTAACAGTACTCTTACTTGAGTACAATTTCTGGCTACTCTAGCCACCTCTGCTTACAACTATACCTAATATATAAAGGGGTGGAAAAGTGACTATTACCTGCACGGCAAACATTAGCTAACCAGAAGGCAATAACAATGTAAACAAAAACACCTGCTTAAAAGATCTAATACAAATGTCCCTGAGGAATGTAAGGTGGGAGTACTGTAATTACCTACCGTTACATTATTATTTTCCATAACAATTTAGCCCCCTCCACAATATTAACCCGACGTTAAAACAGAACTAGCTATTTATTGATTAGCAATTGCCGAATCATGTAACATTAGCTTAATGCTAAAAAGCCAGGTTACTATCACATTCTGTAACAGACAAATAATTTCATGTAGGCTAACGTTACCTACCTGCTACCTCTGTCTTTTCTCGTTTCTCCTCCTCTTCTTTTCTCTTTTTTCTTCCCTGGGCACCTGACAGTTTTGGCCGTTTTGACATCTTGTGTTGATTTTTTGATGTGGTGACGTCCAAAAAGAGTCATGATACGGGAAAGGGGGGGGGGGCACCGTGCGGGGGGAAGGGTGGGGGGCGTAATGTTGTAACAAATAATATTTCTATTAAATAGGCTTTAATTTGCATTTTAATTAACGTGGGATTATTTTTTGTATTTAGAAATAATAGTACCAACTTTTTTCTTTTTTTTTTTTCTCCAACATTTGTGGCACTGGCGTGGCGCCCTCTGATGGACGGCGCCCTTAGCATTTGCCTATACGGCCTATGCCACGGGCCGGCCCTGATTACGGGCATTTTTAGACATAATGCATGTTTGGTTTTGGAGTAATGTTTATATATTTTTCATATTTTGTATGACAGTAATACTGTCATATTGAATAAAAAAAACTAACTTGTATCTGTACAAACCTTAAAAAATATTTGTTTCCCTGTAAAACTCACAAAGAGACATTTCTCCAGGCATTATTAGCCATTGTGCACATGTGGTTTAGGAGTTATGTTTAAATAAATGTCAAATTGAATGTGGCAGTTATACTGTTATTATGAGTAAAACCTAATTTTTGTAAATGTTAACCTTACCACAATACCTGATTCTGGTAAAACTCACATAGATTCAATATTACAGGCATTTTTAGACATTTTACATGTTTGGTTTAGAGTTGTGTTTGAATACATTTGTATTGCTTTTTTCATTAGGGCAAGTCCGACGGGCAGGAGGCCGCGGGGAAGACCCAGGACACATTGGGAAGACTATGTCTCCCGGCTGGGCTGTCGAACGCCTCGGGATCCCCCGAGATGAGCTGGACGAAGTGGTTGGGGATAGGGAAGTCCGGGCTTCTCTGCTTAGGCTGCTGCCCCTGCAACCGGACCTCGGATAAGCGGAAGAAAATGGATGGATTTAGTATGACAGTTATACTGTCATATTAAGTAAAAAAAACTAACTTACAAAATATATTTTTTCTAGTAAAACTCACAAAGATACATATCTACAGGCATTATTAGCCATTTTGCATGTGTGGTTTAGGAGTTATGTTTAAATAACTGTCATATTGAATGTGGCAGTAATACTGTCATCATGACCTAATTTTTGTAATTGTAAACCTTACCAAAATACCTGATTCTGGTAAAACTCACAAAGATTCAATATTACAGGCATTTTTAGACAGATTACATGTTTGGTTTTGGGGTTATGTTTATACAACTTTCATATTTAGTATAACAGTTATACTATCATATTGAGTACAAAAAACAAAAATGTGTTTCTTTGCAAACCATACAAAAGATCATTGTTTTAGTTAATCTAACAAAGATACATTTCTCCAAGCATTATTAGTCATTTTGCATTTGTTGTTTAGGAGTTATGTTTAAATAACTGTCATAGTGAGTAAAACCTAATTTTTGTATTTGCAAAAACCTTACAAAAACAACTGATTCTAGTAAAACTCACATGGATGCAATATTGCAGGCATTTTTAGACATGATGCATGTTTGATTTTGGAGTTGTGTTTATATAACTTTCATATTTAGTATTACAGTAATACTGTCATATTGAGTAATAAAAACTAACTTGTGTCTTTACAAACCTTACAAAACATTTTTTTCCTGCAAAACTCACAAAGAGACATTTCTCCAGGCATTATTAGCCATTTGGCATGTGTGGTTTAGGAGTTATGTTTAAATAACTGTCAGATTGAGTGTGACAGTATACTGTGAGTAAAACCCATATTTTGTATTTGCAAACCTTACAAAAACAACTGATTCTAGTAAAACTCACATGGATACAAAATTACAGGCATTTTTAGAGATAATGCATGTTTGGTTTTGGAGTTATGTTTATATAACTTCCATATTTAGTATGACAGTAACACTGTCATATTTAGTAAAAAAAAACTAACTTGTGTCGGTACAAACATTACAAAACATTTTTTTTCCAGTAAAACTCACAAAGAGACATTTCTCCAGGCATTAATAGCCATTGTGCATGTGTGGTTTAGGAGTTATGTTTAAATAGATGTCAAATTGAATGTGGCAGTTATACTGTCATTATGAGTGAAACCTAATTTTTGTAATTGTAAACCTTACCAAAATACCTGATTCTGGTAAAACTCACATAGATTCAATATTACATGCATTTTTAGACGGATTGCATGTTTGGTTTTGGAGTTTTGATTATAAAACTTTCATATTTAGTATGACAGTTATACTGTATATTACCATTGAGTAAAAAAAAACCTAACTTGTGACTTTGCAAACCTTACAATAGATCGTTATTCTAGTAAAGACTTAGACTTAGACTTTCTTTTTATTGTCATTCAAATTTGAACTTTACAGCACAGATAAGAACGAAATGTCGTAGTGCAGGATAAAAAAGCAATAAGGTGCATATTTCGATAAATAAATATATATAAATAATATATAAATACTATATATATATATATATATATATATATATATACACATATATATATAATAAATAAATATATATAAATATATATAAATAGATAAATAGATTACTGTGCAGATAAATATATTGCACTTTTTCCACATGCGCCCACGTTTATGGGTGTATGTAATATTGTTTATTTCATTCCAGCGAGTTAATTCATTTTGAGGGGAGTTGAGGAGATAATTTAATTATGATGCGTTCAAGAGTCTTACGGCCTGAGGGAAGAAGCTGCTACAGAAGCTGGAGGTTCTGCTTCGGAGGCTGCGGAACCTCTTTCTAGAGTCCAGCAGTGAAAACTGTCCTTGGTGGGGGTGGGAGGAGTCTTTGCAAATTTTCTGAGCCCTGGTCAGGCAGCACTTTTTGCGATCTCCTGGATAGGAGGAAGAGGAGTCCTGATGATCTTTTCCGCCGTCCTCACCACTCTCTGGAGATACTTCCAGTCTGAGGCACTGCAGGCTCCAGTCCAGACAGAGATACTGTTGGTCAGCAGGCTCGCTATAACAACGATACATCTCTCCAAGCATTATTAGCTATTTTGCATTTGTTGTTTAGGAGTTATGTTTAAATAACTGTCAAAGTAAATAAAACCTAATTTTGGTATTTGAAAACCTTACAAAAACAACTGATTCTAGTAAAACTCACACAGATACAATATTACAGGCATTTTTAGACATAATACATGTTTGGTTTTGGAGTAATGTTTGGCGCAGTGGAAGAATGGCCGTGCGCGACCCGAGGTTCCCTGGTTCAATCCCCACCTAGTACCACCCTCGTCATGTCCGTTGTGTCCTGAACAAGACACTTCACCCTTGCTCCTGATGGGTGCTGGTTAGCGCCTTGCATGGCAGCTCCCTCCATCAGTGTGTAAATGTGGAAGTAGTGTCAAAGCGCTTCGAGTACCTTGAAGGTAGAAAAGCGCTATACAAGTACAACCCATTTATTTATATATAGTATGACAGCTATACTGTTATATTGAGTAAAAAAAACTAACTTGTGCCTTTACAAACCTAACACAATATATTTTTTCTAGTAAAACTCACAAAGAGACATTTCCCCAGGTATTATTAGCCATTGTGCATGTGTGGTTTAGGAGTTATGTTTAAATAAATGTCAAATTTAATGTGGCAGGTATACTGTCATGAGTAAAACCTAATTGTTGTAATTGTAAACCTTACCAAAATACCTGATTCTGGTAAAACTCACATAGATTGAATATTACATGCATTTTTAGACGGATTGCTTGTTTGGTTTTGGAGTTATGTTTTTACAACTTTCATATTTAGTATGACAGTTATACTGTCATAGAGTAAAAAAAACAAATAACTTGCGTCTTTGCAAACCTTACAAAAGATCATTATTCTGGTAAAGACTTAGACTTTCTTTTTATTGTCATTCAAATTTGAACTTTACAGCATAGATAACACAATTTCGTTACATAAGCTCATGGTAGTGCAGGATAAAAAAGCAATAAGGTGCATTTATAAATAAATAAATACAAATAATATATAAAATAAATAAATATACTTAAATATATATAAATAAATAAAAATATTACTGTGCAGATAAATATATTGCACTTTTTCCACATGCACCCACGTTTATGGGTGTATGTTATATTGTTTTTTGTTTATTCCAGCGAGTTAATCCATTTTGAGGGGAGTTGAGGGGATAATTTAATTATAATGCGTTCAAGAGTCTTACGGCCTGAGGGAAGAAGCTGGAGGTTCTGCTTCGGAGGCTGCGGAACCTCTTTCTAGAGTCCAGCAGTGAAAACAGTCCTTGGTGGGGGTGGGGGGAGTCTTTGCAAATTTTCTGAGCCCTGGTCAGGCAGCGCTTTTTGCGATCTCCTGGATAAGAGGAAGAGGATTCCTGAAGATCTTTTCCGCGGTCCTCACCACTCTCTGGAGAGACTTCCAGTCTGAGGCACTGCAGGCTCCAGTCCAGACAGAGATGCTGTTGGTCAGCAGGCTCTCTATAACAAAGATACAGTTCTCCAAGCATTATTAGCTATTTGCATTTGTTGTTTAGGATTTATGTTTAAATAACTGTCATAGTGAGTAAAACCTAAATTTTGTATTTGCAAACCTTACAAAAACAATTGATTCTAGTAAATCTCAGATACAATATCAAAGGCATTTTTAGACATAATGCATGTTTGGTTTTGGAGTTGTGTTTATATAACTTTCATATTTAGTATTACAGTAATACTGTCATATTGAGTAAAGAAAAAACAACTAACTTGTGTCTTTACAAACCTTACAAAATATTTTTCCCAGTAAAACTCAAAGATACATTTCTACAGGCATTATTAGCCATTTTGCATGTGCGGTTTCGGATTTATGTTTAAATAAGTGTCATATTGAGTGTGAAAGTCATAGTGAGTAAAACAAACTAACTTGTGTCTTTGCAATGCTTACAAAAGAAAATGTTACTTGTAAAACTCACAAAAGATACATTTCTTCATGCATTATTAGAAAATGTTCATGTGTAGTTTAGGAGTTATGTTTTAATAACTGTCAAATTGAGTGTGGCAGTTATACTGTCATTAAGTGTTAAACCTAATTTTTGTATTTGCAAACCTTACAAAAACAACTGATTCTAGTAAAACTCTTATAGATTCAATATTGCAGGCATTTAGACATTTCACATGTTTGGTTTAGGAGTTGTGTTTGAATACATTTTAATTGCTTTTTTCGTTAGGGCAAGTCCGACCGGCAGGAGGCCACAGGGAAGCCCCAGGACACATTGGGAAGACTATGTCAGCCGGCTGGCCTGGGAACGCTTCGGGATCCCCAGAGAAGAGCTGGACGAAGTGGCTGGGGAGAGGGAAGTCTGGGCTTCTCTGCTTAGGCTGCTGCCCCCGCAACCCGACCTCGGATAAGCGGAAGAAAATGGATACATTTAGTATGACAGTTATACTATTATATTGAGTAAAAAAAACTAACTTGTGTCTTTAAAAAACCTTACAAATTATATGTTTTCTAGTAAAACTCACAAAGATACATCTCCAGGCAATATAAGCCTTTTTGCATGTGGTTTAGGGGTTATGTTTAAATAACTGCCATATTGAATGTGGCAGTTATACTGTCATGAGTAAAACCTAATTTTTGTAATTGTAAACCTTACCAAAATACCTGATTCTGGTAAAACTCACATAGATTCAATATTACAGGTATTTTTAGACGGATTGCATGTGTAGTTTTGAAATTATGTTTATACAACTTTCTTATTTAGTATGACAGTGATACTATCATATTGAGTAAAAAAACTAACTTGTGTCTTTGCAAACCTTACAAAAGAACATTTTAGTAAAACTCAAAGATACATCTCCAGGCATTATTAGCCATTTTGCATTTGTTGTTTAGGAGTTATGTTTAAATAACTGGCATAGTGAGTAAAACTTAATTTTTGTATTTGCAAACCTTACAAAAACAACTGATTCTAGTAAAACTCACATGCATTCAATATTACAGTTATTTTTAGACATTTTGCCTGTTTGGTTTAGAAATTATGATGGAATACATTTGTATTGCTTTTTTCGCATTATCTCAGGATTTTAGGAATATTACTGTCATATTGAGAAAAAAACTACTTTTTGTGTTTGCAAGCCTTAAAAAAGCATATGTTTCGAGTTAAACTCACAAGAATGCATTATTTCAGGCAATATTAGCTCATTGTTATGTGTAGTTTAAGAGTTATGTTTAATTTACGGTCATATTGAGTGTACATTGTCATGGTGAAAAAAAACAATTTTTCATTTGCAAAAATATCAAACACAGCTGATTCTAGTAAAATTCACAAGGATTCATTATTACAGGCATTTTTACACATATTGCATGTTTGACTTAGGAAATATGTTTGAATACATTTTTAATGCTTTTTTCGCATTATCTCAGGATTTTAGGGATATAACTGTCATAATGAGTAAAAAACTACTTTTTGTGTTTGCAAGATTTAAAAAAGCATATGTTTAGAGTAAAACTCCGTAGAATGCATTATTTGAGGCAACATTAGCCATTTTGCATGTGTAGTTAGGAGTTATTTTTAAATAACTGTCATATTGAGTCTGACAGTATACTGTCATAGTGAGTAAAACTTAATTTTTGTATTTGCAAACATTATAAAAACATCTGATTCTAGTAAAACTCACATGGATTTAATATTACAGGCATTTTTAGACATTTTACATTGTTGGTTTAGGAATTATGTTGGAATACATTTTTATTGCTTTTTTCGCATTATCTCAGGATTTTAAGAACATTACTGTCATATTGAGTAAAAAACTACTTTTTGTGTTTGCAAGCCTTAAAAAAGCATATGTTTCGAGTAAAACTCACAATAATGCATTATTTCAGGCAATAATAGCTCATTTTTATGTGTAGTTTAGGAGTTATGTTTATTTACTGCTATATTGAGTGTACTTGTCATGGTGAAAAAAACCTAATTTTTTTTATTTGCAAAAATTTCAAACACAACCGGTTCTAGTAAAACTCACATAGATTCAATAATACAGGCATTTTTAGACATTTTGCATTGCTGGTTTAGGAATTATGTTGGAATACATTTTTATTGTTTTTTTCGCATTATCTCAGGAGTTTAAGAACATTACTGTCATATAGAGTAAAAAAATACTTTTTGTGTTTGCAAGCCTTAAGAAAGCATATGTTTCCAGGAAAACTCCCAATAATTCATTATTTCAAACATTATTAGCCATTTTGCATGAGTAGTTTAGGAGTTATGATTAAAAAACTGTCATATTGAGTGTGACAGTTTACTTTCATAAAGAGTAAAACCTAATTTTTTTTTTGCAAACTTCACTAAAACAACTGATTCTAGTAAAACTCACATGGATTCAATAATACAGGCATTTTTGCACATTTTGCATGTTTAGTTTAGAAATTATGATTGAATACATTTTTATTGCTTTTTTCGCATTATCTCAGGATTTTAAGAACATTACTGTCATATTGAGTAAAAAACTACTTTTTGTGTTTGCAAGCCTTAAAAAAGCATATGTTTCGAGTAAAACTCACAAGAATGCATTATTTCAGGCAATATAAGCTCATTTTTAAGTGTAGTTTAGGAGTTATGATAATGTGATGATGCTAATAAATAATAATAATAAATGTCATATTGAGTGTGACAGTTTACTTTCATAAAGAGTAAAACCTATTTTTTGTTTTTGCAAACCTTACTAAAACAACTGATTCTAGTTAAACTCACAAGGATTCAATAATACAGGCATTTTTACACGTTTTGCATGTTTACTTTAGAAATTATGATTGAATACATTTTTATTGCTTTTTTCGCATTATCTCAAGATTTAAAGAACATTACTGTCATATTAGGTAAAAAAAATACTTTTTGTGTTTGCAAGCCTTAAAAGCATAAGTTTCGAGGAAAACTCCCAAGGATCCATTATTTCAAACATTATTAGCCATTTTGCAAGAGTAGTTTAGGAGTTATGATTAAAAAACTGTCATATTGAGTGTGACAGTTTACTTTCATAAAGAGTAAAACCTAACTTCTGTTTTTGCAAACTTTACTAAAACAACTGATTCTAGTAAAACTCACATGGATTCAATAATACAGGCATTTTTACACATTTTGCATGTTTAGTTTAGAAATTATGATTGAATACATTTTTATTGCTTTTTTCGCATTATCTCAGGATTTTAAGAACATTACTGTCATATTGAGTAAAAAAATACTTTTTGTGTTTGCAAGCCTTAAGAAAGCATATGTTTCGAGGAAATCTCCCAAGGATCCATTATTTCAAACATTATTAGCCATTTTGCATGAGTAGTTTAGGAGTTATGATTAAAAAATTGTCATATTGAGTGTGACAGTTTACTTTCATAAAGAGTAAAATCTAATTTTTGTTTTTGCAAACCTTACTAAAACAACTGATTCTAGTAACACTCACATGGATTTAATATTACAGGCATTTTTAGACATTTTGCATTGTTGGTTTAGGAATTATGTTGGAATACATTTTTATTGCTTTTTTCGCATTATCTCAGGAATTTAAGAACATTACTGTCATATTGAGTAAAAAAATACTTTTTGTGTTTGCAAGCCTTAAGAAAGCATATGTTTCGAGGAAATCTCCCAAGGATCCATTATTTCAAACATTATTAGCCATTTTGCATGAGTAGTTTAGGAGTTATAATTAAAAATTGTCATAATGAGTGTGACAGTTTACTTTCATAAAGAGTAAAATCTAATTTTTGTTTTTGCAAAGCTTACTAAAACAACTGATTCTAGTAAAATTCACATGGATTCAATATTACAGGCATTTTTACACATATTGCATGTTTGACTTAGGAAATATGATTGAATACATTGTTATTGCTTTTTTCGCATTATCTCAGGATTTTAGGAAAATAACTGTCATATTGAGTAAAAAACTACTTTTTGTGTTTGCAAGATTTAAAAAAGCATATGTTTAGAGTACAACTCCGTAGAATGCATTATTTGAAGCATCATTAGCCATTTTGCATGTGTAGTTAGGAGTTATTTTTAAATAACTGTCATATTGAGTGTGACAGTACACTTTCATAAAGAGTAAAACCTAATTTTTGTTTTTGCAAACTTTACTAAAACAACTGATTCTAGTAAAACTCACATGGATTCAATAATACAGGCATATTTACACATTTTGCATGTTTAGTTTAGAAATTATGATTGAATACATTTTTATTGCTTTTTTCGCATTATCTCAGGATTTTAAGAACATTACTGTCATATTGAGTAAAAAAATACTTTTTGTGATTGCAAGCCTTAAGAAAGCAAATGTTTCGAGGAAAACTCCCAAGGATCCATTATTTCAAACATTATTAGCCATTTTGCAAGAGTAGTTTAGGAGTTATGATTAAAAAACTGTCATATTGAGTGTGACAGTTTACTTTCATAAAGAGTAAAACCTAACTTCTGTTTTTGCAAACTTTACTAAAACAACTGATTCTAGTAAAACTCACATGGATTCAATAATACAGACATTTTTACACATTTTGCATGTTTAGTTTAGAAATTATGATTGAATACATTTTTATTGCTTTTTTCGCATTATCTCAGGATTTTAAGAACATTACTGTCATATTGAGTAAAAAAATACATTTTGTGTTTGCAAGCCTTAAGAAAGCATATGTTTCGAGGAAATCTCCCAAGGATCCATTATTTCAAACATTATTAGCCATTTTGCATGAGTAGTTTAGGAGTTATGATTAAAAAATTGTCATATTGAGTGTGACAGTTTACTTTCATAAAGAGTAAAATCTAATTTTTGTTTTTGCAAACCTTACTAAAACAACTGATTCTAGTAACACTCACATGGATTTAATATTACAGGCATTTTTAGACATTTTGCATTGTTGGTTTAGGAATTATGTTGGAATACATTTTTATTGCTTTTTTCGCATTATCTCAGGATTTTAAGAACATTACTGTCATATTGAGTAAAAAACTACTTTTTGTGTTTGCAAGCCTTAAGAAAGCAAATGTTTCGAGGAAAACTCCCAGGATCCATTATTTCAAACATTATTAGCCATTTTGCATGAGTAGTTTAGGAGTTATGATTAAAAAACTGTCATATTGAGTGTGACAGTTTATTTTTTTAAAGAGTAAAACCTATTTTTTGTTTTTGCAAACCTTACTAAAACAACTGATTCTAGTTAAACTCACATGGATTTATTATTACAGGCATTTTTAGACATTTTGCATTGTTGGTTTAGGAATTATGTTGGAATACATTTTTATTGCTTTTTTCGCATTATCTCAGCATTTTAAGAACATTACAGTCATATTGAGTAAAAACTACTTTTTGTGTTTGCAAGCCTTAAAAAAGCATATGTTTCGAGTAAAACTCCCAAGAATGCATTATTTCAGGCAATATTAGCTCATTTTTATGTGCAGTTTAGGAGTTACGTTTAATTTACTGTCATATTGAGTGTACATTGTCATGGTGAAAAAAACCTAATTTTTCTAATTGCAAACCTTTAAACAGAACTGATTCTAGTAAAACATACATTGATTCAATATTACAGGCATTTTTACACATTTTGCATGTTTGGTTTAGGAATTATAATGGAATACATTTTTATTTTGCTTTTTTCGTATTATCTCAGGATTTTAAGAACATTACTGTCATATTGAGTAAAAAAACTACTTTTTGTGTTTGCAAGATTTAAAAAAGCATATGTTTTGAGTAAAACTCCCAAGGATGCATTATTTCAGGCATCAATAGCCATTTTGCTTGTGTGGATTAGGAGTTTTTAAATAACTGTCATATTGCGTGTGGCAGTTATACTGTTATTATGAGTAAAACCTAATTTTTGTATTTTTAAACATTATAAACCACCTGATTCTAGTAAAATTCACAAAGATACAATATTACAGGCATTTTTAGACATAATGCAGGTTTGGTTTTGGAGTTAGGTTTATAACTTTTCATATTTAGTATGACAGTTATACTGTCATATTAAGTAAAAAAAAAAAGACTTGTGTCTTTGCAAACCTTACAAAATATTTTTTTCCAGTAAAACTCACAAAGATACATTTCTCTTATTAGCCATTTTGCATGTGTGGTTTCGGAGTTATGTTTAAATAACTGTCAGATACAGAGACAGAGACAGAGACAGTGTGCGAGGTGGAGAAGTTCCGGCTAGATATAGTTGGACTCACTTCGACGCACAGGAACCTGTTCTCTCGAGAGGGGCTGGACTCTCTTCCACTATGGCGTTGCAAGCAATGAGAGGCTGGGGTGGCAATTCTTGTTGTCCCCCCGGCTCAAAGACACGAGTATGGGGATCAGACTGTCTGATTGTGGCGGGTCGCTCCCTGTATGATCAGTGTAGGGCAGCCTTGGTCCGCTTAGGCTGCCCTTTGTCACCGATTCTGTTGTTAACTTTTATGGACAGAATTGCAGTCATGGCGTTGAGGGGATCCGGTTTGGTGGTTGCAGGATTAGGTCTCTGCTTTTTGCAGTTGATGTGGTTCTGATGGCTTCAACTGGCCAGGATCTCCAGCTCTCATTGGATGGCCGAGTATGAAGCGACTGGGATGAGAATCAGCACCTCCAAGTCCGAGTCCATGGTTCTCGCCCGGTAAAGGGTGGGGTGCCATTTCCAGGTTGAGGAGGCGATGGCACATACTAGATGGCCCCAAGTGGAGGAGTTCAAGTACCTAGGAGTCTTGTTCACGAGTGAGGGAAGAGTGGATCATGAGATCCACAGGCGGATCGGTGCGGCGTCTTCAGTAATGAGGACGCTATATCGATCCATTGTGGTGAAGAAGGAGCTGAGCCAGAATTAAAAGCTCTAAATTTACCGGTCGATCTACATTCCCATCCTGCACCCATGGTCATGGTTATGACCGAAAAGACAAGATCCCGGGTACAAGCGGCCAAATTGAGTTTCCTCCGCCGGGTGGCGGGTCTCTCCCTTAGAGATAGGATAAGAAGCTCTGTCATCCGGGAGGAACTCAGAGTAAAGCGCTGCTCCTCCACATTGAGAGGAGCCAGATGAGGTGGTTCGGGCATCTGCTCAGGATGCCACCCGAACGCCTCCCGAGGGAGGTGTTTAGGGCAAGTCCGACCGGCAGGAGGCCACGGGGAAGACCCAGGACACATTGGGAAGATTATGTCTCCCGGCTGGCCTGGGAACGCCTCAGGATCCCCCAAGAAAAGCTGGAAGAAGTCGCTGGGGAGAGGGAAGTCTGGGCTTCTCTGTTTAGGCTGCTGCCCCCGCAACCCGACCTCGGTTAAGCGGAAGAAAATGGATGGATTTAGTAACGACAACAAAAACTGATTCTAGTAAAACTCACATGGATACAATTTTACAGGTAATGCATGTTTGGTTTTGGAATTATGTTTATATAACTTTCATATGTATTATGACAGTTATACTGTCATCTTAAATAAAACTAACTTGTGTCTTTACAAACATTACAAACTATGTTTTTCCAGTAAAACTCACAAAAATATTTTTTTCCAGGCATTATTAGACATTTTTCATGTGTGGTTTAGGAAATATGTTTAAATAACTTTCATATTGAATGTGGCAGTTATACTGTTATTATGTGTAAAACCAAATTGTTGTATTTGCAAACCTTACAAAAACAACTGATTCTAGTAAAACTCACATAGATTCAATATTACAGGCATTTTTAGACATTTCACATGTTTGAATACAGTTTTATTGCTTTTTTCGTTAGGGCAAGTCCGATCGGCAGGAGGCCACGGGGAAGACCCAGGACACATTGGGAAGACTATGTCTCAGGCTGGCCTGGGAACGCCTCGGGATCCCCCGAGAAGAGCTGGACAAAGTGGCTGGGGAGAGGGAAGTCTGGGCTTCCTGCTTAGGCTGCTTCCCCCGCAACCCGACCTCGGATAAGCGGAAGAAAATGGATGGATTTAGTATGACAGTTATACTGTCATATTGAGTAAAAAAAACTATTTTTCATAGATTCAATATTACAGGCATCTTTAGATGGATTGCATGTTTGGTTTTGGAGATATGTTTATACAACTTTCATATTTAGTATGTCAGTTATACTGTCATATTGAGTAAAAAAAAACAACTTGTGTCTGCAAACCTTACAAAAGATTATTATTCTAGTAAAACTAACAAAGATACATTTTTCCAAGCATTATTAGCATTTGTTGTTTTGGAGTTATAATGCTTGCATTGAGAGGCGACGGGCTCGGGTGGCAATTCTTGTTGCCCCCCGGCTCAAAGCCTGCACGTTGGAGTTCAACCCAGTGGACCAGTGGGTAGCTTTCCTCCGCCTTCGGGTGGGGGGACGGGTCCTGACTGTTGTTTGGCCTTACGCGCCAAACGGCAGCTCAGAGTACCCACCCTTTTTGGATTCACTCGAGGGAGTACTGGAAAGTGCTCCACCGGGTGATTCCCTCGTTCTACTGGGGGCCTTCAACGCTCATCTTGGCAACAACAGTGAAACCTGGAGAGGCGTGATTGGGAAGAATGGCCGCCCGGATCTGAACCCGAGTGGTGTTTTGTTATTGGACTTTTGTGCTCGTCACAGATTGTCAATAACAAACACCAAGTTCAAACATAAGGGTGTCCATATGTGCACTTGGCACCAGGACACCCTAGGCCGCAGTTCCATGATCGATTTTGTAGTTGTGTCATCGGATTTGCGGTCTCATGTTTTGGACACTCGGGTGAAGAGAGGGGCGGAGCTTTCTACCGATCACCACCTGGTGGTGAGTTGGCTGCGATGGTGGGGGAGGATGCCTGACAGACCTGGCAGGCCCAAACGCATTGTGAGGGTTTGCTGGGAACGCCTCCGGAAGAACTTTGAACATGTCACGAGGGAGGCGCTGGACATTGAGTCTGAGTGGACCATGTTCCGTGCCTCTCTTGTCGAGCCGGCTGATTGGAGCTGTGGCCGCAAGGAGTTTGGTGCCTGTCGTGGCGGTAATCCTAGAACCCGCTGGTGGACACCAGCAGTGAGGGATGCCGTCAAGCTGAAGAAAGAGCCTATCGGGTCCTTTTGGCTCCTGGGACTCCAGAGGCAGCCGACAGGCCAAGCGAAGTGCGGCTTCAGCGGTCGCAGAGGCAAAAACTCGGACATGGGAGGAGTTTGGAGAAGCCATGGAAAACGACTTCCAGACGGCTTCAAAGCGATTCTGGACCACCATCCGCCGGCTCAAGGGGGGGCAGCAGTGCACTGTAACACCGTGTATGGTGAGGATGGTGCGCTGCTGACCTCTACTGCAGCTGTTATTGATCGGTGGAGGGAATACTTCGAAGACCTCCTTAATCCCACCAACATGTCTTCCTATGAGGAAGCAGTGCCTGGGGAATCTGTGGTGGGCTCTCCTATTTCTGGGGCTGAGGATGCCAAGGTAGTTAAAAAGCTCCTCAATGGCAACGCCCTGGGGGTGGATGAGATCCGTCCGGAGTTCCTTAAGGCTCTGGATGCTGTGGGGCTGTCTTGGTTGACAAGACTCCGCAACATCGCGTGGACATCGGGGGCGGTACTTCTGGATTGGGAGACCGGGGTGGTGGTTCCTCTCTTTAAAAGGGGAACCAGAGGGTGTGTTTCAACTATCGTGAGATCACACTCCTCAGTCTTCCCGGTAAGGTCTATTCATGTGTACTGGAGAAGAGGCTACGCCGGATAGTCGAACCTCGGATTCAGGAGGAACAGTGTGGTTTACGTCCTGGTCGTGGAACTGCGGACCAGCTTTATACTCTCGGCAGGGTCCTTGAGGGTGCATGGGAGTTTGCCCAACCAGTCTACATGTGCTTTATGGACTTGGAGAAGGCATTCGACCATTTACCCCTGGAAGTCCTGTGGGGAGTGCTTAGAGAGTATGGGGTAACGGACTGTCTTATTGTGGCGGTTCGCTCCCTTTGCAAGAGTCAGAGCTTGGTCCGCATTGCCGGCAGTAAGTCGGACCCGTTTCCAGTGAGGGTTGGACTCCGCCAAGGCTGCCCTTAGTCACCGATTCTGTTCATAACCTTTATGGACAGAATTTCTAGGCGCAGTCAGGGCGTTGAGGGGATCCGGTTTGGTGTCTGCAGGATTAGGTCTCTGCTATTTGCAGATGATGTGGTCCTGATGGGTTCATCTGGCCAAGATCTTCAGCCCTCACTGGATCGGTTCGCAGACGAGTGTGAAGTGACTGGGATGTGAATCAGCACCTCCAAGTCCGAGTCCATGGTTCTCGCCCGGAAAAGGGTGGAGTGCCATCTCCGGGTTGGGGAGGAGATCTTGCCCCAAGTTGAGGAGTTCAAGGACCTCAGAGTCTTGTTCACGAGTGAGGGAAGAGTGGATCGTGAGATCGACAGGCGGAACGGTGCGGCGTCTTCAGTAATGCGGACGCTGTATTGATCCGTTGTGGTGAAGAAGGAGCTGAGCCGGAAGGCAAAGCTCTCGATTTACCGGTCGATCTACGTTCCCATCCTCACCTATGGTCATGAGCTTTGTGTCATGGCCGAAAGGACAAAATCACGGGTACAAGCGGCCGAAATGAGTTTCCTCCGCCGGGTGGCGGGGCTCTCCCTTAGAGATAGGGTGAGAAGCTCTGTCATCCGGGAGGAGCTCAAAGTAAAGCCATTGCTCCTCCATTTCGAGAGGAGCCAGATGAGGTGGTTCGGGCATCTGGTCAGGATGCCACCCGAACGCCTCCCTAGGGAGGTGTTTCGGTCACGTCTGACCGGTAGGAGGCCCAGGAAGACCCAGGAAACGGGAAGCTTATCTCTCCCGGCTGGCCTGAGAACGCCCCAGGATCCCCCGGGAGGAGCTGGACGAAGTGGCTGGGGAGAGGAAAGTCTGGGCTTCCCTGCTTAGGCTGCAGCCCCCGCAACCCGACCTCGGATAAACGGAAGAAAATGGATGGCTGGATGGATGGAGTTATGTTTAAATAACTGTCATAAAGAGTAAAACCTCATTTTTGTATTTGTAAACCTTACCAAAACAACTGATTTTAGCAAAACTCACACAGATTCAATATTACAGGCATTTTTAGACATTTTGCTTATTTGGTGTAGGAATTATGATGGAATACATTGTTTTTGCTTATTTCGCATTATCTCAGGATTTTAAGAACTTTACTGTCATATAGAGGAAACCAAATACTTTTTGTGTTTGCAAGCCTTAAAAAAGCATATGTTTCGAGTAAAACTCACAAGAATGCCTTATTTCAGGCATTATTAGCCATTTTTTATGTGTAGTTTAGGCATACTTGCCAATACTCCTGGATTTTCCAGGAGACTCCCGAAATTCAGCGCCTCTCACGAAAACCTCCCGGGACAAATTTTCTCCCGAAAATCTCCCGAAATTCAGGCTGATCTGAGTGAGGACAGCCTGTATTCATGTCTGCTGTCCCACGATATAAACAGCATGCCTGCCCAATCACGTTATAACTGTAGAATGATCGAGGGCGAGTTCTTGGTTTCTTATGTGGGTTTATTGTTAAGTAGTTTCATTAACGTCCTCCCAGCGCGGTAACAACACAAAACAACAGCAGTCACGTTTTCGTCTACCGTAAAGCAGTTTGTCTGCCGTAAACAGCAATGTTGTGACACTCTTTAAACAGGGCAATACTGCCATCTACTGTACATGCATATGTGACAATAACATCCAGGGCTTTTAGAGAGTGCAGTGCACAACTGCGCACACAACAAGGAGACAAAGCAGAAGAACGCGGAAGATACAGCCATGGCGACGCCGACGACAAGTAAGATGAAGAAACATGCTTATAAGTTCCAAGCCGCAGCTGCGATTGGACCTGGATAGCCTCCGGGAAGAAGTAGTGGAAGACCAAGTGCTTGGCAGTGAAGATCTTCCTCAGGAAGCAAAGATTGACCGGTTTTTGGCCATGCTCGGGAGGGATGGAAAATTCCAGACTCTCGTGCATTTGATGAAAGCACTTTTGTGCGTGCCACACAGCAATGCATCATCAGAGAGGTTGTTCAGCATGGTTATAAAAATAGTGACAGAGAATAGAACAAGGATGGACAATTCAACCCTTAACTCAACAATGAGTAGATGAGTGTTATGTGTGTGTATATGTGTAAATAAATGAAAACTGAAATTCAAGTATTTATTTTATATATATATATATATATATATATATATATATATATATATATATATATATATATATATATATATATATATATATATATATATATATATGTCTTATATCTCCTGATGATTGAGGGAACCCCTCATGAAACAGGCCTGTAAAGATGAAGTAGTCTTGTGATTTTTTTCCCCACACATACATATATATATATATAGCTATACATACATATATATATATATATATAGCTATACATACATATATATATATATATATATATATATATATAATATATATATATATATATATATATATATATATATATATATATATATGAAATACTTGACTTGGTGAATTCTAGCTCTAAATATACTCCTCCCCTCTTAACCACACCCCCAACCACGCCCCCACCCCACCCCTGACCATGCCTTCCCCACCCCCACCTCCTGAAATCGGAGGTCTCAATGTTGGCAAGTATGAGTTTAGGAGTTATGTTTAAATAACTGTCATAGTGAGTGTGGCAGTTACACTGTCATATTGAGTAAAAAAAACTAACTTGTGTCTTTGCAAACCTCACAAAAGAAAACGTTTCTAATAAAAATCACAAAGATACATTTCTTCACGCATTATTAGACATTTTTCATGTGTGGTTTAAGAATTATGTTTAAATAACTGTCATATTGAGTGTGGCAGTTATACTGTCATTATGTGTAAAACCTAATTTTGTATTTCCAAACCTTATAAAAACAACTGATTCTAGTAAAACATAGATTCAATTTTACAGGCATTTTTAGACATTTTACATGTTTGGTTTAGGAGTTGTGTTTGAATACATTTTTTATTTTTTATTCTTATTGTTGCTTTTTATTTTTATTCTATTGTAATATGTTTCTATTTTGTTTCAATTTATACCCCCATTATTTACTTTTCACTTTTTACAATTTTGTACACTACTGCTGGAATTTAAATTTTCCTGAGGGAACTCTCCTGAAGGAATCAATCAAGTACTATCTATGTATCTATCTATTTATGTCTCCTGGCTGGCCTGTAAATGCCTCGGGATCCCCCGAGAAGAGCTGGACAAAGTGGCTGGGGAGAGGAGAGTCTGGGCTTCTCTGCTTAGGCTGCTGCCCCCGCAACCTGACCTCGGATAAGCAGGAAGAAAATGGATGGATTTAGTATGACAGTTATACTGTCATATTAAGTAAAAAAATAACTTGGGTCTTTGCAAACATTACAAAATATATTTTTTCTAGTAAAACTCACTAAGATACATAACTCAAGGCATTATTAGCCATTTTGCATGTGTGGTTTAGGACTTATGTTTAAATAATCGTCAGATTGAGTGTGACAGTATACTGTCATAGTGAGTAAAACCCATATTTTGTAATTGCAAACCTTATGAAAACAAATGATTCTACTAAAACTCACATGGATACAATATTACGGGCAATACGGCCTAACCAATCTGGCGCCCTAGGCAAGATTTTAGGTGGCGCCCCCCCACATCGGCAGTGAAGTGTATATACTCACAAGAAACCGAATAGCTTTGTCTTTGACCTTTTTTTTTACTTACAACCAGAGGTGGGTAGTAACGCGCTACATTTACTCCGTTACATCTACTTGAGTAAATTTTGGGATAAATTGTACTTCTAAGAGTAGTTTTAATGCAACATACTTTTACTTTTACTTAAGTATATTTATAGAGAAGGAACGCTACTTTTACTCCGCTACTTTTACTCCGCTACTTTTATCTACATTCAGCTCGCTACTCGCTACTAATTTTTATCGATCTGTTAATGCACGCTTTGTTTGTTTTGGTCTGTCAGACAGACCTTCAAAGTGCCTGCCTTACTGGTGACGTTTCACTTCGTTCCACCAATCAGATGCAGTCACTGGTGACGTTGGACCAATCAAACAGAGCCAGGTGGTCACATGACCTGACTTAAACAAGTTGAAAAAGTTATTGGGGTGTTACCATTTAGTGGTCAATTGTACGGAATATTTACTGTACTGTGCAATCTAATCATAAAAGTTCCAATCAATCAATCAAAAGTGTGAAGGAAAAAATATACTTTTTTTATTTCAACCGTACATCCCGTCAAAAGCCTCAAGACTGACCGCACATGAGGATGTTCCTGTCTTCACAATAAAAGTGCCGCTCCATCGCGCCTGCGCTTTCAAAACAAGAGTCTCCGAAAGCCAGCGCGAACAAGCTAGCAAGCTACGGAGTTTGACGCCAATATATTTCTTGTAAAGTGTATAAAAACGAATATGGAAGCTGGACAAACAAGGTGCCAAAAACCAACCACTTTCATGTGGTATTAGACAGAAAGGAGGAACTTTTCTTCTCCTCCATTTGAAAACGTGGACGTTATCATCACTACTGTCTGATTACAGTCAACGCAAGTCATCAGAATCAGGTAATACACCAACTTATATTCTAGTCTGCATGAAAGAAAATAATCTATATGTTAAACATGCATGTATATTCATTAAAACATCTTTAACATGTAAACAAAAACAGCAAAATAAATACATATAAATTATATACTGTATATATCAATGTATATGTATGTATATATATATATATATATATATATATATATATATATATATATATATATATATATATATATATATATATATATATATATATATATATATATATATGTGTGTGTGTGTGTATGTTACTCATCAGTTACTCAGTACTTGAGTAGTTTTTTCACAACATACTTTTTACTTTTACTCAAGTAAATATTTGGGTGACTACTCCTTACTTTTACTTGAGTAATAAATCTCTAAAGTAACAGTACTCTTACTTGAGTACAATTTCTGGCTACTCTAGCCACCTCTGCTTACAACTATACCTAATATATAAAGGGGTGGAAAAGTGACTATTACCTGCACGGCAAACATTAGCTAACCAGAAGGCAATAACAATGTAAACAAAAACACCTGCTTAAAAGATCTAATACAAATGTCCCTGAGGAATGTAAGGTGGGAGTACTGTAATTACCTACCGTTACATTATTATTTTCCATAACAATTTAGCCCCCTCCACAATATTAACCCGACGTTAAAACAGAACTAGCTATTTATTGATTAGCAATTGCCGAATCATGTAACATTAGCTTAATGCTAAAAAGCCAGGTTACTATCACATTCTGTAACAGACAAATAATTTCATGTAGGCTAACGTTACCTACCTGCTACCTCTGTCTTTTCTCGTTTCTCCTCCTCTTCTTTTCTCTTTTTTCTTCCCTGGGCACCTGACAGTTTTGGCCGTTTTGACATCTTGTGTTGATTTTTTGATGTGGTGACGTCCAAAAAGAGTCATGATACGGGAAAGGGGGGGGGGCACCGTGCGGGGGGAAGGGTGGGGGGCGTAATGTTGTAACAAATAATATTTCTATTAAATAGGCTTTAATTTGCATTTTAATTAACGTGGGATTATTTTTTGTATTTAGAAATAATAGTACCAACTTTTTTCTTTTTTTTTTTTCTCCAACATTTGTGGCACTGGCGTGGCGCCCCCTGATGGACGGCGTCCTTAGCATTTGCCTATGCGGCCTATGCCACGGGCCGGCCCTGATTACGGGCATTTTTAGACATAATGCATGTTTGGTTTTGGAGTAATGTTTATATATTTTTCATATTTTGTATGACAGTAATACTGTCATATTGAATAAAAAAAACTAACTTGTATCTGTACAAACCTTAAAAAATATTTGTTTCCCTGTAAAACTCACAAAGAGACATTTCTCCAGGCATTATTAGCCATTGTGCACATGTGGTTTAGGAGTTATGTTTAAATAAATGTCAAATTGAATGTGGCAGTTATACTGTTATTATGAGTAAAACCTAATTTTTGTAAATGTTAACCTTACCACAATACCTGATTCTGGTAAAACTCACATAGATTCAATATTACAGGCATTTTTAGACATTTTACATGTTTGGTTTAGAGTTGTGTTTGAATACATTTGTATTGCTTTTTTCATTAGGGCAAGTCCGACGGGCAGGAGGCCGCGGGGAAGACCCAGGACACATTGGGAAGACTATGTCTCCCGGCTGGGCTGTCGAACGCCTCGGGATCCCCCGAGATGAGCTGGACGAAGTGGTTGGGGATAGGGAAGTCCGGGCTTCTCTGCTTAGGCTGCTGCCCCTGCAACCGGACCTCGGATAAGCGGAAGAAAATGGATGGATTTAGTATGACAGTTATACTGTCATATTAAGTAAAAAAAACTAACTTACAAAATATATTTTTTCTAGTAAAACTCACAAAGATACATATCTACAGGCATTATTAGCCATTTTGCATGTGTGGTTTAGGAGTTATGTTTAAATAACTGTCATATTGAATGTGGCAGTAATACTGTCATCATGACCTAATTTTTGTAATTGTAAACCTTACCAAAATACCTGATTCTGGTAAAACTCACAAAGATTCAATATTACAGGCATTTTTAGACAGATTACATGTTTGGTTTTGGGGTTATGTTTATACAACTTTCATATTTAGTATAACAGTTATACTATCATATTGAGTACAAAAAACAAAAATGTGTTTCTTTGCAAACCATACAAAAGATCATTGTTTTAGTTAATCTAACAAAGATACAGTTCTCCAAGCATTATTAGTCATTTTGCATTTGTTGTTTAGGAGTTATGTTTAAATAACTGTCATAGTGAGTAAAACCTAATTTTTGTATTTGCAAAAACCTTACAAAAACAACTGATTCTAGTAAAACTCACATGGATGCAATATTGCAGGCATTTTTAGACATGATGCATGTTTGATTTTGGAGTTGTGTTTATATAACTTTCATATTTAGTATTACAGTAATACTGTCATATTGAGTAATAAAAACTAACTTGTGTCTTTACAAACCTTACAAAACATTTTTTTCCTGCAAAACTCACAAAGAGACATTTCTCCAGGCATTATTAGCCATTTGGCATGTGTGGTTTAGGAGTTATGTTTAAATAACTGTCAGATTGAGTGTGACAGTATACTGTGAGTAAAACCCATATTTTGTATTTGCAAACCTTACAAAAACAACTGATTCTAGTAAAACTCACATGGATACAAAATTACAGGCATTTTTAGAGATAATGCATGTTTGGTTTTGGAGTTATGTTTATATAACTTCCATATTTAGTATGACAGTAACACTGTCATATTTAGTAAAAAAAAACTAACTTGTGTCGGTACAAACATTACAAAACATTTTTTTTCCAGTAAAACTCACAAAGAGACATTTCTCCAGGCATTAATAGCCATTGTGCATGTGTGGTTTAGGAGTTATGTTTAAATAGATGTCAAATTGAATGTGGCAGTTATACTGTCATTATGAGTGAAACCTAATTTTTGTAATTGTAAACCTTACCAAAATACCTGATTCTGGTAAAACTCACATAGATTCAATATTACATGCATTTTTAGACGGATTGCATGTTTGGTTTTGGAGTTTTGATTATAAAACTTTCATATTTAGTATGACAGTTATACTGTATATTACCATTGAGTAAAAAAAAACCTAACTTGTGACTTTGCAAACCTTACAATAGATCGTTATTCTAGTAAAGACTTAGACTTAGACTTTCTTTTTATTGTCATTCAAATTTGAACTTTACAGCACAGATAAGAACGAAATGTCGTAGTGCAGGATAAAAAAGCAATAAGGTGCATATTTCGATAAATAAATATATATAAATAATATATAAATACTATATATATATATATATATATATATATATATATATATATATATATATATATATATATATATATATATATATATACACATATATATATAATAAATAAATATATATAAATATATATAAATAGATAAATAGATTACTGTGCAGATAAATATATTGCACTTTTTCCACATGCGCCCACGTTTATGGGTGTATGTAATATTGTTTATTTCATTCCAGCGAGTTAATTCATTTTGAGGGGAGTTGAGGAGATAATTTAATTATGATGCGTTCAAGAGTCTTACGGCCTGAGGGAAGAAGCTGCTACAGAAGCTGGAGGTTCTGCTTCGGAGGCTGCGGAACCTCTTTCTAGAGTCCAGCAGTGAAAACTGTCCTTGGTGGGGGTGGGAGGAGTCTTTGCAAATTTTCTGAGCCCTGGTCAGGCAGCACTTTTTGCGATCTCCTGGATAGGAGGAAGAGGAGTCCTGATGATCTTTTCCGCCGTCCTCACCACTCTCTGGAGATACTTCCAGTCTGAGGCACTGCAGGCTCCAGTCCAGACAGAGATACTGTTGGTCAGCAGGCTCGCTATAACAACGATACATCTCTCCAAGCATTATTAGCTATTTTGCATTTGTTGTTTAGGAGTTATGTTTAAATAACTGTCAAAGTAAATAAAACCTAATTTTGGTATTTGAAAACCTTACAAAAACAACTGATTCTAGTAAAACTCACACAGATACAATATTACAGGCATTTTTAGACATAATACATGTTTGGTTTTGGAGTAATGTTTGGCGCAGTGGAAGAATGGCCGTGCGCGACCCGAGGTTCCCTGGTTCAATCCCCACCTAGTACCACCCTCGTCATGTCCGTTGTGTCCTGAACAAGACACTTCACCCTTGCTCCTGATGGGTGCTGGTTAGCGCCTTGCATGGCAGCTCCCTCCATCAGTGTGTAAATGTGGAAGTAGTGTCAAAGCGCTTCGAGTACCTTGAAGGTAGAAAAGCGCTATACAAGTACAACCCATTTATTTATATATAGTATGACAGCTATACTGTTATATTGAGTAAAAAAAACTAACTTGTGCCTTTACAAACCTAACACAATATATTTTTTCTAGTAAAACTCACAAAGAGACATTTCCCCAGGTATTATTAGCCATTGTGCATGTGTGGTTTAGGATTTATGTTTAAATAAATGTCAAATTTAATGTGGCAGGTATACTGTCATGAGTAAAACCTAATTGTTGTAATTGTAAACCTTACCAAAATACCTGATTCTGGTAAAACTCACATAGATTGAATATTACATGCATTTTTAGACGGATTGCTTGTTTGGTTTTGGAGTTATGTTTTTACAACTTTCATATTTAGTATGACAGTTATACTGTCATAGAGTAAAAAAAACAAATAACTTGCGTCTTTGCAAACCTTACAAAAGATCATTATTCTGGTAAAGACTTAGACTTTCTTTTTATTGTCATTCAAATTTGAACTTTACAGCATAGATAACACAATTTCGTTACATAAGCTCATGGTAGTGCAGGATAAAAAAGCAATAAGGTGCATTTATAAATAAATAAATACAAATAATATATAAAATAAATAAATATACTTAAATATATATAAATAAATAAAAATATTACTGTGCAGATAAATATATTGCACTTTTTCCACATGCACCCACGTTTATGGGTGTATGTTATACTGTTTTTTGTTTATTCCAGCGAGTTAATCCATTTTGAGGGGAGTTGAGGGGATAATTTAATTATAATGCGTTCAAGAGTCTTACGGCCTGAGGGAAGAAGCTGGAGGTTCTGCTTCGGAGGCTGCGGAACCTCTTTCTAGAGTCCAGCAGTGAAAACAGTCCTTGGTGGGGGTGGGGGGAGTCTTTGCAAATTTTCTGAGCCCTGGTCAGGCAGCGCTTTTTGCGATCTCCTGGATAAGAGGAAGAGGATTCCTGAAGATCTTTTCCGCGGTCCTCACCACTCTCTGGAGAGACTTCCAGTCTGAGGCACTGCAGGCTCCAGTCCAGACAGAGATGCTGTTGGTCAGCAGGCTCTCTATAACAAAGATACAGTTCTCCAAGCATTATTAGCTATTTGCATTTGTTGTTTAGGATTTATGTTTAAATAACTGTCATAGTGAGTAAAACCTAAATTTTGTATTTGCAAACCTTACAAAAACAATTGATTCTAGTAAATCTCAGATACAATATCAAAGGCATTTTTAGACATAATGCATGTTTGGTTTTGGAGTTGTGTTTATATAACTTTCATATTTAGTATTACAGTAATACTGTCATATTGAGTAAAGAAAAAACAACTAACTTGTGTCTTTACAAACCTTACAAAATATTTTTCCCAGTAAAACTCAAAGATACATTTCTACAGGCATTATTAGCCATTTTGCATGTGCGGTTTCGGATTTATGTTTAAATAAGTGTCATATTGAGTGTGAAAGTCATAGTGAGTAAAACAAACTAACTTGTGTCTTTGCAATGCTTACAAAAGAAAATGTTACTTGTAAAACTCACAAAAGATACATTTCTTCATGCATTATTAGAAAATGTTCATGTGTAGTTTAGGAGTTATGTTTTAATAACTGTCAAATTGAGTGTGGCAGTTATACTGTCATTAAGTGTTAAACCTAATTTTTGTATTTGCAAACCTTACAAAAACAACTGATTCTAGTAAAACTCTTATAGATTCAATATTGCAGGCATTTAGACATTTCACATGTTTGGTTTAGGAGTTGTGTTTGAATACATTTTAATTGCTTTTTTCGTTAGGGCAAGTCCGACCGGCAGGAGGCCACAGGGAAGCCCCAGGACACATTGGGAAGACTATGTCAGCCGGCTGGCCTGGGAACGCTTCGGGATCCCCAGAGAAGAGCTGGACGAAGTGGCTGGGGAGAGGGAAGTCTGGGCTTCTCTGCTTAGGCTGCTGCCCCCGCAACCCGACCTCGGATAAGCGGAAGAAAATGGATACATTTAGTATGACAGTTATACTATTATATTGAGTAAAAAAAACTAACTTGTGTCTTTAAAAAACCTTACAAATTATATGGTTTCTAGTAAAACTCACAAAGATACATCTCCAGGCAATATAAGCCTTTTTGCATGTGGTTTAGGGGTTATGTTTAAATAACTGCCATATTGAATGTGGCAGTTATACTGTCATGAGTAAAACCTAATTTTTGTAATTGTAAACCTTACCAAAATACCTGATTCTGGTAAAACTCACATAGATTCAATATTACAGGTATTTTTAGACGGATTGCATGTGTAGTTTTGAAATTATGTTTATACAACTTTCTTATTTAGTATGACAGTGATACTATCATATTGAGTAAAAAAACTAACTTGTGTCTTTGCAAACCTTACAAAAGAACATTTTAGTAAAACTCAAAGATACATCTCCAGGCATTATTAGCCATTTTGCATTTGTTGTTTAGGAGTTATGTTTAAATAACTGGCATAGTGAGTAAAACTTAATTTTTGTATTTGCAAACCTTACAAAAACAACTGATTCTAGTAAAACTCACATGCATTCAATATTACAGTTATTTTTAGACATTTTGCCTGTTTGGTTTAGAAATTATGATGGAATACATTTGTATTGCTTTTTTCGCATTATCTCAGGATTTTAGGAATATTACTGTCATATTGAGAAAAAAACTACTTTTTGTGTTTGCAAGCCTTAAAAAAGCATATGTTTCGAGTTAAACTCACAAGAATGCATTATTTCAGGCAATATTAGCTCATTGTTATGTGTAGTTTAAGAGTTATGTTTAATTTACGGTCATATTGAGTGTACATTGTCATGGTGAAAAAAAACAATTTTTCATTTGCAAAAATATCAAACACAGCTGATTCTAGTAAAATTCACAAGGATTCATTATTACAGGCATTTTTACACATATTGCATGTTTGACTTAGGAAATATGTTTGAATACATTTTTAATGCTTTTTTCGCATTATCTCAGGATTTTAGGGATATAACTGTCATAATGAGTAAAAAACTACTTTTTGTGTTTGCAAGATTTAAAAAAGCATATGTTTAGAGTAAAACTCCGTAGAATGCATTATTTGAGGCAACATTAGCCATTTTGCATGTGTAGTTAGGAGTTATTTTTAAATAACTGTCATATTGAGTCTGACAGTATACTGTCATAGTGAGTAAAACTTAATTTTTGTATTTGCAAACATTATAAAAACATCTGATTCTAGTAAAACTCACATGGATTTAATATTACAGGCATTTTTAGACATTTTACATTGTTGGTTTAGGAATTATGTTGGAATACATTTTTATTGCTTTTTTCGCATTATCTCAGGATTTTAAGAACATTACTGTCATATTGAGTAAAAAACTACTTTTTGTGTTTGCAAGCCTTAAAAAAGCATATGTTTCGAGTAAAACTCACAATAATGCATTATTTCAGGCAATAATAGCTCATTTTTATGTGTAGTTTAGGAGTTATGTTTATTTACTGCTATATTGAGTGTACTTGTCATGGTGAAAAAAACCTAATTTTTTTTATTTGCAAAAATTTCAAACACAACCGGTTCTAGTAAAACTCACATGGATTCAATAATACAGGCATTTTTACACATTTTGCATGTTTAGTTTAGAAATTATGATTGAATACATTTTTATTGCTTTTTTCGCAGTATCTCGGAGTTTAAGAACATTACTGTCATATTGAGTAAAAAAAATACTTTTTGTGTTTGCAAGCCTTAAGAAAGCATATGTTTCGAGGAAAACTCCCAAGAATCCATTATTTCAAACATTATTAGCCATTTTGCATGAGTAGTTTAGGAGTTATGATTAAAAAACTGTCATATTGAGTGTGACAGTTTACTTTCATAAAGAGTAAAACCTAATTTTTGTTTTTGCAAACCTTACTCCAACAACTGATTCTAGTAAAACTCACATGGATATTACAGGCATTTTTAGACATTTTGCATTGCTGGTTTAGGAATTATGTTGGAATACATTTGTATTGTTTTTTTCGCATTATCTCAGGAGTTTAAGAACATTACTGTCATATTGAGTAAAAAAATACTTTTTGTGTTTGCAAGCCTTAAGAAAGCATATGTTTCCAGGAAAACTCCCAATAATTCATTATTTCAAACATTATTAGCCATTTTGCATGAGTAGTTTAGGAGTTATGATTAAAAAACTGTCATATTGAGTGTGACAGTTTACTTTCATAAAGAGTAAAACCTAATTTTTTTTTTGCAAACTTCACTAAAACAACTGATTCTAGTAAAACTCACATGGATTCAATAATACAGGCATTTTTGCACATTTTGCATGTTTAGTTTAGAAATTATGATTGAATACATTTTTATTGCTTTTTTCGCATTATCTCAGGATTTTAAGAACATTACTGTCATATTGAGTAAAAAACTACTTTTTGTGTTTGCAAGCCTTAAAAAAGCATATGTTTCGAGTAAAACTCACAAGAATGCATTATTTCAGGCAATATAAGCTCATTTTTAAGTGTAGTTTAGGAGTTATGATAATGTGATGATGCTAATAAATAATAATAATAAATGTCATATTGAGTGTGACAGTTTACTTTCATAAAGAGTAAAACCTATTTTTTGTTTTTGCAAACCTTACTAAAACAACTGATTCTAGTTAAACTCACAAGGATTCAATAATACAGGCATTTTTACACATTTTGCATGTTTACTTTAGAAATTATGATTGAATACATTTTTATTGCTTTTTTCGCATTATCTCAAGATTTAAAGAACATTACTGTCATATTAGGTAAAAAAAATACTTTTTGTGTTTGCAAGCCTTAAAAGCATAAGTTTCGAGGAAAACTCCCAAGGATCCATTATTTCAAACATTATTAGCCATTTTGCAAGAGTAGTTTAGGAGTTATGATTAAAAAACTGTCATATTGAGTGTGACAGTTTACTTTCTTAAAGAGTAAAACCTAACTTCTGTTTTTGCAAACTTTACTAAAACAACTGATTCTAGTAAAACTCACATGGATTCAATAATACAGGCATTTTTACACATTTTGCATGTTTAGTTTAGAAATTATGATTTAATACATTTTTATTGCTTTTTTCGCATTATCTCAGGATTTTAAGAACATTACTGTCATATTGAGTAAAAAAATACTTTTTGTGTTTGCAAGCCTTAAGAAAGCATATGTTTCCAGGAAAACTCCCAATAATTCATTATTTCAAACATTATTAACCATTTTGCATGAGTAGTTTAGGAGATATGATTAAAAAACTGTCATATTGAGTGTGACAGTTTACTTTCATAAAGAGTAAAATCTAATTTTTGTTTTTGCAAACCTTACTAAAACAACTGATTCTAGTAACACTCACATGGATTTAATATTACAGGCATTTTTAGACATTTTGCATTGTTGGTTTAGGAATTATGTTGGAATACATTTTTATTGCTTTTTTCGCATTATCTCAGGAATTTAAGAACATTACTGTCATATTGAGTAAAAAAATACTTTTTGTGTTTGCAAGCCTTAAGAAAGCATATGTTTCGAGGAAATCTCCCAAGGATCCATTATTTCAAACATTATTAGCCATTTTGCATGAGTAGTTTAGGAGTTATAATTAAAAATTGTCATAATGAGTGTGACAGTTTACTTTCATAAAGAGTAAAATCTAATTTTTGTTTTTGCAAAGCTTACTAAAACAACTGAATCTAGTAAAATTCACATGGATTCAATATTACAGGCATTTTTACACATATTGCATGTTTGACTTAGGAAATATGATTGAATACATTGTTATTGCTTTTTTCGCATTATCTCAGGATTTTAGGAAAATAACTGTCATATTGAGTAAAAAACTACTTTTTGTGTTTGCAAGATTTAAAAAAGCATATGTTTAGAGTACAACTCCGTAGAATGCATTATTTGAAGCATCATTAGCCATTTTGCATGTGTAGTTAGGAGTTATTTTTAAATAACTGTCATATTGAGTGTGACAGTACACTTTCATAAAGAGTAAAACCTAATTTTTGTTTTTGCAAACTTTACTAAAACAACTGATTCTAGTAAAACTCACATGGATTCAATAATACAGGCATATTTACACATTTTGCATGTTTAGTTTAGAAATTATGATTGAATACATTTTTATTGCTTTTTTCGCATTATCTCAGGATTTTAAGAACATTACTGTCATATTGAGTAAAAAAATACTTTTTGTGATTGCAAGCCTTAAGAAAGCAAATGTTTCGAGGAAAACTCCCAAGGATCCATTATTTCAAACATTATTAGCCATTTTGCAAGAGTAGTTTAGGAGTTATGATTAAAAAACTGTCATATTGAGTGTGACAGTTTACTTTCATAAAGAGTAAAATCTAACTTCTGTTTTTGCAAACTTTACTAAAACAACTGATTCTAGTAAAACTCACATGGATTCAATAATACAGACATTTTTACATATTTTGCATGTTTAGTTTAGAAATTATGATTGAATACATTTTTATTGCTTTTTTCGCATTATCTCAGGATTTTAAGAACATTACTGTCATATTGAGTAAAAAAATACATTTTGTGTTTGCAAGCCTTAAGAAAGCATATGTTTCGAGGAAATCTCCCAAGGATCCATTATTTCAAACATTATTAGCCATTTTGCATGAGTAGTTTAGGAGTTATGATTAAAAAATTGTCATATTGAGTGTGACAGTTTACTTTCATAAAGAGTAAAATCTAATTTTTGTTTTTGCAAACCTTACTAAAACAACTGATTCTAGTAACACTCACATGGATTTAATATTACAGGCATTTTTAGACATTTTGCATTGTTGGTTTAGGAATTATGTTGGAATACATTTTTATTGCTTTTTTCGCATTATCTCAGGAATTTAAGAACATTACTGTCATATTGAGTAAAAAAATACTTTTTGTGTTTGCAAGCCTTAAGAAAGCAAATGTTTCGAGGAAAACTCCCAGGATCCATTATTTCAAACATTATTAGCCATTTTGCATGAGTAGTTTAGGAGTTATGATTAAAAAACTGTCATATTGAGTGTGACAGTTTATTTTTTTAAAGAGTAAAACCTATTTTTTGTTTTTGCAAACCTTACTAAAACAACTGATTCTAGTTAAACTCACATGGATTTATTATTACAGGCATTTTTAGACATTTTGCATTGTTGGTTTAGGAATTATGTTGGAATACATTTTTATTGCTTTTTTCGCATTATCTCAGCATTTTAAGAACATTACTGTCATATTGAGTAAAAACTACTTTTTGTGTTTGCAAGCCTTAAAAAAGCATATGTTTCGAGTAAAACTCCCAAGAATGCATTATTTCAGGCAATATTAGCTCATTTTTATGTGCAGTTTAGGAGTTACGTTTAATTTACTGTCATATTGAGTGTACATTGTCATGGTGAAAAAAACCTAATTTTTCTAATTGCAAACCTTTAAACAGAACTGATTCTAGTAAAACATACATTGATTCAATATTACAGGCATTTTTACACATTTTGCATGTTTGGTTTAGGAATTATAATGGAATACATTTTTATTTTGCTTTTTTCGTATTATCTCAGGATTTTAAGAACATTACTGTCATATTGAGTAAAAAAACTACTTTTTGTGTTTGCAAGATTTAAAAAAGCATATGTTTTGAGTAAAACTCCCAAGGATGCATTATTTCAGGCATCAATAGCCATTTTGCTTGTGTGGATTAGGAGTTTTTAAATAACTGTCATATTGCGTGTGGCAGTTATACTGTTATTATGAGTAAAACCTAATTTTTGTATTTTTAAACATTATAAACCACCTGATTCTAGTAAAATTCACAAAGATACAATATTACAGGCATTTTTAGACATAATGCAGGTTTGGTTTTGGAGTTAGGTTTATAACTTTTCATATTTAGTATGACAGTTATACTGTCATATTAAGTAAAAAAAAAAAAGACTTGTGTCTTTGCAAACCTTACAAAATATTTTTTTCCAGTAAAACTCACAAAGATACATTTCTCTTATTAGCCATTTTGCATGTGTGGTTTCGGAGTTATGTTTAAATAACTGTCAGATACAGAGACAGAGACAGAGACAGTGTGCGAGGTGGAGAAGTTCCGGCTAGATATAGTTGGACTCACTTCGACGCACAGGAACCTGTTCTCTCGAGAGGGGCTGGACTCTCTTCCACTATGGCGTTGCAAGCAATGAGAGGCTGGGGTGGCAATTCTTGTTGTCCCCCCGGCTCAAAGACACGAGTATGGGGATCAGACTGTCTGATTGTGGCGGGTCGCTCCCTGTATGATCAGTGTAGGGCAGCCTTGGTCCGCTTAGGCTGCCCTTTGTCACCGATTCTGTTGTTAACTTTTATGGACAGAATTGCAGTCATGGCGTTGAGGGGATCCGGTTTGGTGGTTGCAGGATTAGGTCTCTGCTTTTTGCAGTTGATGTGGTTCTGATGGCTTCAACTGGCCAGGATCTCCAGCTCTCATTGGATGGCCGAGTATGAAGCGACTGGGATGAGAATCAGCACCTCCAAGTCCGAGTCCATGGTTCTCGCCCGGTAAAGGGTGGGGTGCCATTTCCAGGTTGAGGAGGCGATGGCACATACTAGATGGCCCCAAGTGGAGGAGTTCAAGTACCTAGGAGTCTTGTTCACGAGTGAGGGAAGAGTGGATCATGAGATCCACAGGCGGATCGGTGCGGCGTCTTCAGTAATGAGGACGCTATATCGATCCATTGTGGTGAAGAAGGAGCTGAGCCAGAATTAAAAGCTCTAAATTTACCGGTCGATCTACATTCCCATCCTGCACCCATGGTCATGGTTATGACCGAAAAGACAAGATCCCGGGTACAAGCGGCCAAATTGAGTTTCCTCCGCCGGGTGGCGGGTCTCTCCCTTAGAGATAGGATAAGAAGCTCTGTCATCCGGGAGGAACTCAGAGTAAAGCGCTGCTCCTCCACATTGAGAGGAGCCAGATGAGGTGGTTCGGGCATCTGCTCAGGATGCCACCCGAACGCCTCCCGAGGGAGGTGTTTAGGGCAAGTCCGACCGGCAGGAGGCCACGGGGAAGACCCAGGACACATTGGGAAGATTATGTCTCCCGGCTGGCCTGGGAACGCCTCAGGATCCCCCAAGAAAAGCTGGAAGAAGTCGCTGGGGAGAGGGAAGTCTGGGCTTCTCTGTTTAGGCTGCTGCCCCCGCAACCCGACCTCGGTTAAGCGGAAGAAAATGGATGGATTTAGTAACGACAACAAAAACTGATTCTAGTAAAACTCACATGGATACAATTTTACAGGTAATGCATGTTTGGTTTTGGAATTATGTTTATATAACTTTCATATGTATTATGACAGTTATACTGTCATCTTAAATAAAACTAACTTGTGTCTTTACAAACATTACAAACTATGTTTTTCCAGTAAAACTCACAAAAATATTTTTTTCCAGGCATTATTAGACATTTTTCATGTGTGGTTTAGGAAATATGTTTAAATAACTTTCATATTGAATGTGGCAGTTATACTGTTATTATGTGTAAAACCAAATTGTTGTATTTGCAAACCTTACAAAAACAACTGATTCTAGTAAAACTCACATAGATTCAATATTACAGGCATTTTTAGACATTTCACATGTTTGAATACAGTTTTATTGCTTTTTTCGTTAGGGCAAGTCCGATCGGCAGGAGGCCACGGGGAAGACCCAGGACACATTGGGAAGACTATGTCTCAGGCTGGCCTGGGAACGCCTCGGGATCCCCCGAGAAGAGCTGGACAAAGTGGCTGGGGAGAGGGAAGTCTGGGCTTCCTGCTTAGGCTGCTTCCCCCGCAACCCGACCTCGGATAAGCGGAAGAAAATGGATGGATTTAGTATGACAGTTATACTGTCATATTGAGTAAAAAAAACTATTTTTCATAGATTCAATATTACAGGCATCTTTAGATGGATTGCATGTTTGGTTTTGGAGATATGTTTATACAACTTTCATATTTAGTATGTCAGTTATACTGTCATATTGAGTAAAAAAAAACAACTTGTGTCTGCAAACCTTACAAAAGATTATTATTCTAGTAAAACTAACAAAGATACATTTTTCCAAGCATTATTAGCATTTGTTGTTTTGGAGTTATAATGCTTGCATTGAGAGGCGACGGGCTCGGGTGGCAATTCTTGTTGCCCCCCGGCTCAAAGCCTGCACGTTGGAGTTCAACCCAGTGGACCAGTGGGTAGCTTTCCTCCGCCTTCGGGTGGGGGGACGGGTCCTGACTGTTGTTTGGCCTTACGCGCCAAACGGCAGCTCAGAGCACCCACCCTTTTTGGATTCACTCGAGGGAGTACTGGAAAGTGCTCCACCGGGTGATTCCCTCGTTCTACTGGGGGCCTTCAACGCTCATCTTGGCAACAACAGTGAAACCTGGAGAGGCGTGATTGGGAAGAATGGCCGCCCGGATCTGAACCCGAGTGGTGTTTTGTTATTGGACTTTTGTGCTCGTCACAGATTGTCAATAACAAACACCAAGTTCAAACATAAGGGTGTCCATATGTGCACTTGGCACCAGGACACCCTAGGCCGCAGTTCCATGATCGATTTTGTAGTTGTGTCATCGGATTTGCGGTCTCATGTTTTGGACACTCGGGTGAAGAGAGGGGCGGAGCTTTCTACCGATCACCACCTGGTGGTGAGTTGGCTGCGATGGTGGGGGAGGATGCCTGACAGACCTGGCAGGCCCAAACGCATTGTGAGGGTTTGCTGGGAACGCCTCCGGAAGAACTTTGAACATGTCACGAGGGAGGCGCTGGACATTGAGTCTGAGTGGACCATGTTCCGTGCCTCTCTTGTCGAGCCGGCTGATTGGAGCTGTGGCCGCAAGGAGTTTGGTGCCTGTCGTGGCGGTAATCCTAGAACCCGCTGGTGGACACCAGCAGTGAGGGATGCCGTCAAGCTGAAGAAAGAGCCTATCGGGTCCTTTTGGCTCCTGGGACTCCAGAGGCAGCCGACAGGCCAAGCGAAGTGCGGCTTCAGCGGTCGCAGAGGCAAAAACTCGGACATGGGAGGAGTTTGGAGAAGCCATGGAAAACGACTTCCAGACGGCTTCAAAGCGATTCTGGACCACCATCCGCCGGCTCAAGGGGGGGCAGCAGTGCACTGTAACACCGTGTATGGTGAGGATGGTGCGCTGCTGACCTCTACTGCAGCTGTTATTGATCGGTGGAGGGAATACTTCGAAGACCTCCTTAATCCCACCAACATGTCTTCCTATGAGGAAGCAGTGCCTGGGGAATCTGTGGTGGGCTCTCCTATTTCTGGGGCTGAGGATGCCAAGGTAGTTAAAAAGCTCCTCAATGGCAACGCCCTGGGGGTGGATGAGATCCGTCCGGAGTTCCTTAAGGCTCTGGATGCTGTGGGGCTGTCTTGGTTGACAAGACTCCGCAACATCGCGTGGACATCGGGGGCGGTACTTCTGGATTGGGAGACCGGGGTGGTGGTTCCTCTCTTTAAAAGGGGAACCAGAGGGTGTGTTTCAACTATCGTGAGATCACACTCCTCAGTCTTCCCGGTAAGGTCTATTCATGTGTACTGGAGAAGAGGCTACGCCGGATAGTCGAACCTCGGATTCAGGAGGAACAGTGTGGTTTACGTCCTGGTCGTGGAACTGCGGACCAGCTTTATACTCTCGGCAGGGTCCTTGAGGGTGCATGGGAGTTTGCCCAACCAGTCTACATGTGCTTTATGGACTTGGAGAAGGCATTCGACCATTTACCCCTGGAAGTCCTGTGGGGAGTGCTTAGAGAGTATGGGGTAACGGACTGTCTTATTGTGGCGGTTCGCTCCCTTTGCAAGAGTCAGAGCTTGGTCCGCATTGCCGGCAGTAAGTCGGACCCGTTTCCAGTGAGGGTTGGACTCCGCCAAGGCTGCCCTTAGTCACCGATTCTGTTCATAACCTTTATGGACAGAATTTCTAGGCGCAGTCAGGGCGTTGAGGGGATCCGGTTTGGTGTCTGCAGGATTAGGTCTCTGCTATTTGCAGATGATGTGGTCCTGATGGGTTCATCTGGCCAAGATCTTCAGCCCTCACTGGATCGGTTCGCAGACGAGTGTGAAGTGACTGGGATGTGAATCAGCACCTCCAAGTCCGAGTCCATGGTTCTCGCCCGGAAAAGGGTGGAGTGCCATCTCCGGGTTGGGGAGGAGATCTTGCCCCAAGTTGAGGAGTTCAAGGACCTCAGAGTCTTGTTCACGAGTGAGGGAAGAGTGGATCGTGAGATCGACAGGCGGAACGGTGCGGCGTCTTCAGTAATGCGGACGCTGTATTGATCCGTTGTGGTGAAGAAGGAGCTGAGCCGGAAGGCAAAGCTCTCGATTTACCGGTCGATCTACGTTCCCATCCTCACCTATGGTCATGAGCTTTGTGTCATGGCCGAAAGGACAAAATCACGGGTACAAGCGGCCGAAATGAGTTTCCTCCGCCGGGTGGCGGGGCTCTCCCTTAGAGATAGGGTGAGAAGCTCTGTCATCCGGGAGGAGCTCAAAGTAAAGCCATTGCTCCTCCATTTCGAGAGGAGCCAGATGAGGTGGTTCGGGCATCTGGTCAGGATGCCACCCGAACGCCTCCCTAGGGAGGTGTTTCGGTCACGTCTGACCGGTAGGAGGCCCAGGAAGACCCAGGAAACGGGAAGCTTATCTCTCCCGGCTGGCCTGAGAACGCCCCAGGATCCCCCGGGAGGAGCTGGACGAAGTGGCTGGGGAGAGGAAAGTCTGGGCTTCCCTGCTTAGGCTGCAGCCCCCGCAACCCGACCTCGGATAAACGGAAGAAAATGGATGGCTGGATGGATGGAGTTATGTTTAAATAACTGTCATAAAGAGTAAAACCTCATTTTTGTATTTGTAAACCTTACCAAAACAACTGATTTTAGCAAAACTCACACAGATTCAATATTACAGGCATTTTTAGACATTTTGCTTATTTGGTGTAGGAATTATGATGGAATACATTGTTTTTGCTTATTTCGCATTATCTCAGGATTTTAAGAACTTTACTGTCATATAGAGGAAACCAAATACTTTTTGTGTTTGCAAGCCTTAAAAAAGCATATGTTTCGAGTAAAACTCACAAGAATGCCTTATTTCAGGCATTATTAGCCATTTTTTATGTGTAGTTTAGGCATACTTGCCAATACTCCTGGATTTTCCAGGAGACTCCCGAAATTCAGCGCCTCTCACGAAAACCTCCCGGGACAAATTTTCTCCCGAAAATCTCCCGAAATTCAGGCTGATCTGAGTGAGGACAGCCTGTATTCATGTCTGCTTTCCCACGATATAAACAGCATGCCTGCCCAATCACGTTATAACTGTAGAATGATCGAGGGCGAGTTCTTGGTTTCTTATGTGGGTTTATTGTTAGGTAGTTTCATTAACGTCCTCCCAGCGCGGTAACAACACAAAACAACAGCAGTCACGTTTTCGTCTACCGTAAAGCAGTTTGTCTGCCGTAAACAGCAATGTTGTGACACTCTTTAAACAGGGCAATACTGCCATCTACTGTACATGCATATGTGACAATAACATCCAGGGCTTTTAGAGAGTGCAGTGCACAACTGCGCACACAACAAGGAGACAAAGCAGAAGAACGCGGAAGATACAGCCATGGCGACGCCGACGACAAGTAAGATGAAGAAACATGCTTATAAGTTCCAAGCCGCAGCTGCGATTGGACCTGGATAGCCTCCGGGAAGAAGTAGTGGAATACCAAGTGCTTGGCAGTGAAGATCTTCCTCAGGAAGCAAAGATTGACCGGTTTTTGGCCATGCTCGGGAGGGATGGAAAATTCCAGACTCTCGTGCATTTGATGAAAGCACTTTTGTGCGTGCCACACAGCAATGCATCATCAGAGAGGTTGTTCAGCATGGTTATAAAAATAGTGACAGAGAATAGAACAAGGATGGACAATTCAACCCTTAACTCAACAATGAGTAGATGAGTGTTATGTGTGTGTATATGTGTAAATAAATGAAAACTGAAATTCAAGTATTTATTTTATATATATATATATATATATATATATATATATATATATATATATATATATATATATATATATGTCTTATATCTCCTGATGATTGAGGGAACCCCTCATTAAACAGGCCTGTAAAGATGAAGTAGTCTTGTGATTTTTTTCCCCACACATACATATATATATATATAGCTATACATACATATATATATATATAGCTATACATACATATATATATATATATATATATATATATATATATATATATATATATATATATATATATATATATATATATATATATATATATATATATATATATATATATATATGAAATACTTGACTTGGTGAATTCTAGCTCTAAATATACTCCTCCCCTCTTAACCACACCCCCAACCACGCCCCCACCCCACCCCTGACCATGCCTTCCCCACCCCCACCTCCTGAAATCGGAGGTCTCAATGTTGGCAAGTATGAGTTTAGGAGTTATGTTTAAATAACTGTCATAGTGAGTGTGGCAGTTACACTGTCATATTGAGTAAAAAAAACTAACTTGTGTCTTTGCAAACCTCACAAAAGAAAACGTTTCTAATAAAAATCACAAAGATACATTTCTTCACGCATTATTAGACATTTTTCATGTGTGGTTTAGGAATTATGTTTAAATAACTGTCATATTGAGTGTGGCAGTTATACTGTCATTATGTGTAAAACCTAATTTTGTATTTCCAAACCTTATAAAAACAACTGATTCTAGTAAAACATAGATTCAATTTTACAGGCATTTTTAGACATTTTACATGTTTGGTTTAGGAGTTGTGTTTGAATACATTTTTTATTTTTTATTCTTATTGTTGCTTTTTATTTTTATTCTATTGTAATATGTTTCTATTTTGTTTCAATTTATACCCCCATTATTTACTTTTCACTTTTTACAATTTTGTACACTACTGCTGGAATTTAAATTTTCCTGAGGGACTCTCCTGAAGGAATCAATCAAGTACTATCTATGTATCTATCTATTTATGTCTCCTGGCTGGCCTGTAAATGCCTCGGGATCCCCCGAGAAGAGCTGGACAAAGTGGCTGGGGAGAGGAAAGTCTGGGCTTCTCTGCTTAGGCTGCTGCCCCCGCAACCTGACCTCGGATAAGCAGGAAGAAAATGGATGGATTTAGTATGACAGTTATACTGTCATATTAAGTAAAAAAATAACTTGGGTCTTTGCAAACATTACAAAATATATTTTTTCTAGTAAAACTCACTAAGATACATAACTCAAGGCATTATTAGCCATTTTGCATGTGTGGTTTAGGACTTATGTTTAAATAATCGTCAGATTGAGTGTGACAGTATACTGTCATAGTGAGTAAAACCCATATTTTGTAATTGCAAACCTTATGAAAACAAATGATTCTACTAAAACTCACATGGATACAATATTACGGGCAATACGGCCTAACCAATCTGGCGCCCTAGGCAAGATTTTAGGTGGCGCCCCCCCACATCGGCAGTGAAGTGTATATACTCACAAGAAACCGAATAGCTTTGTCTTTGACCTTTTTTTTTACTTACAACCAGAGGTGGGTAGTAACGCGCTACATTTACTCCGTTACATCTACTTGAGTAAATTTTGGGATAAATTGTACTTCTAAGAGTAGTTTTAATGCAACATACTTTTACTTTTACTTAAGTATATTTATAGAGAAGGAACGCTACTTTTACTCCGCTACTTTTATCTACATTCAGCTCGCTACTCGCTACTAATTTTTATCGATCTGTTAATGCACGCTTTGTTTGTTTTGGTCTGTCAGACAGACCTTCAAAGTGCCTGCCTTACTGGTGACGTTTCACTTCGTTCCACCAATCAGATGCAGTCACTGGTGACGTTGGACCAATCAAACAGAGCCAGGTGGTCACATGACCTGACTTAAACAAGTTGAAAAACTTATTGGGGTGTTACCATTTAGTGGTCAATTGTACGGAATATTTACTGTACTGTGCAATCTAATCATAAAAGTTCCAATCAATCAATCAAAAGTGTGAAGGAAAAAATATACTTTTTTTATTTCAACCGTACATCCCGTCAAAAGCCTCAAGACCGACCGCACATGAGGATGTTCCTGTCTTCACAATAAAAGTGCCGCTCCATCGCGCCTGCGCTTTCAAAACAAGAGTCTCCGAAAGCCAGCGCGAACAAGCTAGCAAGCTACGGAGTTTGACGCCAATATATTTCTTGTAAAGTGTATAAAAACGAATATGGAAGCTGGACAAACAAGGTGCCAAAAACCAACCACTTTCATGTGGTATTAGACAGAAAGGAGGAACTTTTCTTCTCCTCCATTTGAAAACGTGGACGTTATCATCACTACTGTCTGATTACAGTCAACGCAAGTCATCAGAATCAGGTAATACACCAACTTATATTCTAGTCTGCATGAAAGAAAATAATCTATATGTTAAACATGCATGTATATTCATTAAAACATCTTTAACATGTAAACAAAAACAGCAAAATAAATACATATAAATTATATACTGTATATATCAATGTATATGTATGTATATATATATATATATATATATATATATATATATATATATATGTGTGTGTGTGTGTATGTTACTCATCAGTTACTCAGTACTTGAGTAGTTTTTTCACAACATACTTTTTACTTTTACTCAAGTAAATATTTGGGTGACTACTCCTTACTTTTACTTGAGTAATAAATCTCTAAAGTAACAGTACTCTTACTTGAGTACAATTTCTGGCTACTCTAGCCACCTCTGCTTACAACTATACCTAATATATAAAGGGGTGGAAAAGTGACTATTACCTGCACGGCAAACATTAGCTAACCAGAAGGCAATAACAATGTAAACAAAAACACCTGCTTAAAAGATCTAATACAAATGTCCCTGAGGAATGTAAGGTGGGAGTACTGTAATTACCTACCGTTACATTATTATTTTCCATAACAATTTAGCCCCCTCCACAATATTAACCCGACGTTAAAACAGAACTAGCTATTTATTGATTAGCAATTGCCGAATCATGTAACATTAGCTTAATGCTAAAAAGCCAGGTTACTATCACATTCTGTAACAGACAAATAATTTCATGTAGGCTAACGTTACCTACCTGCTACCTCTGTCTTTTCTCGTTTCTCCTCCTCTTCTTTTCTCTTTTTTCTTCCCTGGGCACCTGACAGTTTTGGCCGTTTTGACATCTTGTGTTGATTTTTTGATGTGGTGACGTCCAAAAAGAGTCATGATACGGGAAAGGGGGGGGGGGGGGGGGGGGGGCACCGTGCGGGGGGAAGGGTGGGGGGCGTAATGTTGTAACAAATAATATTTCTATTAAATAGGCTTTAATTTGCATTTTAATTAACGTGGGATTATTTTTTGTATTTAGAAATAATAGTACCAACTTTTTTCTTTTTTTTTTTTCTCCAACATTTGTGGCACTGGCGTGGCGCCCTCTGATGGACGGCGCCCTTAGCATTTGCCTATACGGCCTATGCCACGGGCCGGCCCTGATTACGGGCATTTTTAGACATAATGCATGTTTGGTTTTGGAGTAATGTTTATATATTTTTCATATTTTGTATGACAGTAATACTGTCATATTGAATAAAAAAAACTAACTTGTATCTGTACAAACCTTAAAAAATATTTTTTTCCCTGTAAAACTCACAAAGAGACATTTCTCCAGGCATTATTAGCCATTGTGCACATGTGGTTTAGGAGTTATGTTTAAATAAATGTCAAATTGAATGTGGCAGTTATACTGTTATTATGAGTAAAACCTAATTTTTGTAAATGTTAACCTTACCACAATACCTGATTCTGGTAAAACTCACATAGATTCAATATTACAGGCATTTTTTAGACATTTTACATGTTTGGTTTAGAGTTGTGTTTGAATACATTTGTATTGCTTTTTTCATTAGGGCAAGTCCGACGGGCAGGAGGCCGCGGGGAAGACCCAGGACACATTGGGAAGACTATGTCTCCCGGCTGGGCTGTCGAACGCCTCGGGATCCCCCGAGATGAGCTGGACGAAGTGGTTGGGGATAGGGAAGTCCGGGCTTCTCTGCTTAGGCTGCTGCCCCTGCAACCGGACCTCGGATAAGCGGAAGAAAATGGATGGATTTAGTATGACAGTTATACTGTCATATTAAGTAAAAAAAACTAACTTACAAAATATATTTTTTCTAGTAAAACTCACAAAGATACATATCTACAGGCATTATTAGCCATTTTGCATGTGTGGTTTAGGAGTTATGTTTAAATAACTGTCATATTGAATGTGGCAGTAATACTGTCATCATGACCTAATTTTTGTAATTGTAAACCTTACCAAAATACCTGATTCTGGTAAAACTCACAAAGATTCAATATTACAGGCATTTTTAGACAGATTACATGTTTGGTTTTGGGGTTATGTTTATACAACTTTCATATTTAGTATAACAGTTATACTATCATATTGAGTACAAAAAACAAAAATGTGTTTCTTTGCAAACCATACAAAAGATCATTGTTTTAGTTAATCTAACAAAGATACATTTCTCCAAGCATTATTAGTCATTTTGCATTTGTTGTTTAGGAGTTATGTTTAAATAACTGTCATAGTGAGTAAAACCTAATTTTTGTATTTGCAAAAACCTTACAAAAACAACTGATTCTAGTAAAACTCACATGGATGCAATATTGCAGGCATTTTTAGACATGATGCATGTTTGATTTTGGAGTTGTGTTTATATAACTTTCATATTTAGTATTACAGTAATACTGTCATGAGTAATAAAAACTAACTTGTGTCTTTACAAATCTTACAAAATATTTTTTTTCCTGCAAAACTCACAAAGAGACATTTCTCCAGGCATTATTAGCCATTTGGCATGTGTGGTTTAGGAGTTATGTTTAAATAACTGTCAGATTGAGTGTGACAGTATACTGTGAGTAAAACCCATATTTTGTATTTGCAAACCTTACAAAAACAACTGATTCTAGTAAAACTCACATGGATACAAAATTACAGGCATTTTTAGAGATAATGCATGTTTGGTTTTGGAGTTATGTTTATCTAACTTCCATATTTAGTATGACAGTAACACTGTCATATTTAGTAAAAAAAACCTAACTTGTGTCGGTACAAACATTACGAAACATTTTTTTTCCAGTAAAACTCACAAAGAGACATTTCTCCAGGCATTAATAGCCATTGTGCATGTGTGGTTTAGGAGTTATGTTTAAATAGATGTCAAATTGAATGTGGCAGTTATACTGTCATTATGAGTGAAACCTAATTTTTGTAATTGTAAACCTTACCAAAATACCTGATTCTGGTAAAACTCACATAGATTCAATATTACATGCATTTTTAGACGGATTGCATGTTTGGTTTTGGAGTTTTGATTATAAAACTTTCATATTTAGTATGACAGTTATACTGTATATTACCATTGAGTAAAAAAAAACCTAACTTGTGACTTTGCAAACCTTACAATAGATCGTTATTCTAGTAAAGACTTAGACTTAGACTTTCTTTTTATTGTCATTCAAATTTGAACTTTACAGCACAGATAAGAACGAAATGTCGTAGTGCAGGATAAAAAAGCAATAAGGTGCATATTTCGATAAATAAATATATATAAATAATATATAAATACTATATATATATATATATATATATATATATATATATATATATATATATATATATATATATATATATATATATATATATATATATATATATATATACACATATATATATAATAAATAAATATATATAAATATATATAAATAGATAAATAGATTACTGTGCAGATAAATATATTGCACTTTTTCCACATGCGCCCACGTTTATGGGTGTATGTAATATTGTTTATTTCATTCCAGCGAGTTAATTCATTTTGAGGGGAGTTGAGGAGATAATTTAATTATGATGCGTTCAAGAGTCTTACGGCCTGAGGGAAGAAGCTGCTACAGAAGCTGGAGGTTCTGCTTCGGAGGCTGCGGAACCTCTTTCTAGAGTCCAGCAGTGAAAACTGTCCTTGGTGGGGGTGGGAGGAGTCTTTGCAAATTTTCTGAGCCCTGGTCAGGCAGCACTTTTTGCGATCTCCTGGATAGGAGGAAGAGGAGTCCTGATGATCTTTTCCGCCGTCCTCACCACTCTCTGGAGATACTTCCAGTCTGAGGCACTGCAGGCTCCAGTCCAGACAGAGATACTGTTGGTCAGCAGGCTCGCTATAACAACGATACATCTCTCCAAGCATTATTAGCTATTTTGCATTTGTTGTTTAGGAGTTATGTTTAAATAACTGTCAAAGTAAATAAAACCTAATTTTGGTATTTGAAAACCTTACAAAAACAACTGATTCTAGTAAAACTCACACAGATACAATATTACAGGCATTTTTAGACATAATACATGTTTGGTTTTGGAGTAATGTTTGGCGCAGTGGAAGAATGGCCGTGCGCGACCCGAGGTTCCCTGGTTCAATCCCCACCTAGTACCAACCTCGTCATGTCCGTTGTGTCCTGAGCAAGACACTTCACCCTTGCTCCTGATGGGTGCTGGTTAGCGCCTTGCATGGCAGCTCCCTCCATCAGTGTGTAAATGTGGAAGTAGTGTCAAAGCGCTTCGAGTACCTTGAAGGTAGAAAAGCGCTATACAAGTACAACCCATTTATTTATATATAGTATGACAGCTATACTGTTATATTGAGTAAAAAAAACTAACTTGTGCCTTTACAAACCTAACACAATATATTTTTTCTAGTAAAACTCACAAAGAGACATTTCCCCAGGTATTATTAGCCATTGTGCATGTGTGGTTTAGGAGTTATGTTTAAATAAATGTCAAATTTAATGTGGCAGGTATACTGTCATGAGTAAAACCTAATTGTTGTAATTGTAAACCTTACCAAAATACCTGATTCTGGTAAAACTCACATAGATTGAATATTACATGCATTTTTAGACGGATTGCTTGTTTGGTTTTGGAGTTATGTTTTTACAACTTTCATATTTAGTATGACAGTTATACTGTCATAGAGTAAAAAAAACAAATAACTTGCGTCTTTGCAAACCTTACAAAAGATCATTATTCTGGTAAAGACTTAGACTTTCTTTTTATTGTCATTCAAATTTGAACTTTACAGCATAGATAACACAATTTCGTTACATAAGCCATGGTAGTGCAGGATAAAAAAGCAATAAGGTGCATTTATAAATAAATAAATACAAATAATATATAAAATAAATAAATATACTTAAATATATATAAATAAATAAAAATATTACTGTGCAGATAAATATATTGCACTTTTTCCACATGCGCCCACGTTTATGGGTGTATGTTATATTGTTTTTTGTTTATTCCAGCGAGTTAATCCATTTTGAGGGGAGTTGAGGGGATAATTTAATTATAATGCGTTCAAGAGTCTTACGGCCTGAGGGAAGAAGCTGGAGGTTCTGCTTCGGAGGCTGCGGAACCTCTTTCTAGAGTCCAGCAGTGAAAACAGTCCTTGGTGGGGGTGGGGGGAGTCTTTGCAAATTTTCTGAGCCCTGGTCAGGCAGCGCTTTTTGCGATCTCCTGGATAAGAGGAAGAGGATTCCTGAAGATCTTTTCCGCGGTCCTCACCACTCTCTGGAGAGACTTCCAGTCTGAGGCACTGCAGGCTCCAGTCCAGACAGAGATGCTGTTGGTCAGCAGGCTCTCTATAACAAAGATACAGTTCTCCAAGCATTATTAGCTATTTGCATTTGTTGTTTAGGATTTATGTTTAAATAACTGTCATAGTGAGTAAAACCTAAATTTTGTATTTGCAAACCTTACAAAAACAATTGATTCTAGTAAAACTCAGATACAATATCAAAGGCATTTTTAGACATAATGCATGTTTGGTTTTGGAGTTGTGTTTATATAACTTTCATATTTAGTATTACAGTAATACTGTCATATTGAGTAAAGAAAAAACAACTAACTTGTGTCTTTACAAACCTTACAAAATATTTTTCCCAGTAAAACTCAAAGATACATTTCTACAGGCATTATTAGCCATTTTGCATGTGCGGTTTCGGATTTATGTTTAAATAAGTGTCATATTGAGTGTGAAAGTCATAGTGAGTAAAACAAACTAACTTGTGTCTTTGCAATGCTTACAAAAGAAAATGTTACTTGTAAAACTCACAAAAGATACATTTCTTCATGCATTATTAGAAAATGTTCATGTGTAGTTTAGGAGTTATGTTTTAATAACTGTCAAATTGAGTGTGTCATTAAGTGTTAAACCTAATTTTTGTATTTGCAAACCTTACAAAAACAACTGATTCTAGTAAAACTCTTATAGATTCAATATTGCAGGCATTTAGACATTTCACATGTTTGGTTTAGGAGTTGTGTTTGAATACATTTTAATTGCTTTTTTCGTTAGGGCAAGTCCGACCGGCAGGAGGCCACAGGGAAGCCCCAGGACACATTGGGAAGACTATGTCAGCCGGCTGGCCTGGGAACGCTTCGGGATCCCCAGAGAAGAGCTGGACGAAGTGGCTGGGGAGAGGGAAGTCTGGGCTTCTCTGCTTAGGCTGCTGCCCCCGCAACCCGACCTCGGATAAGCGGAAGAAAATGGATACATTTAGTATGACAGTTATACTATTATATTGAGTAAAAAAAACTAACTTGTGTCTTTAAAAAACCTTACAAATTATATGTTTTCTAGTAAAACTCACAAAGATACATCTCCAGGCAATATAAGCCTTTTTGCATGTGGTTTAGGGGTTATGTTTAAATAACTGCCATATTGAATGTGGCAGTTATACTGTCATGAGTAAAACCTAATTTTTGTAATTGTAAACCTTACCAAAATACCTGATTCTGGTAAAACTCACATAGATTCAATATTACAGGTATTTTTAGACGGATTGCATGTGTAGTTTTGAAATTATGTTTATACAACTTTCTTATTTAGTATGACAGTGATACTATCATATTGAGTAAAAAAACTAACTTGTGTCTTTGCAAACCTTACAAAAGAACATTTTAGTAAAACTCAAAGATACATCTCCAGGCATTATTAGCCATTTTGCATTTGTTGTTTAGGAGTTATGTTTAAATAACTGGCATAGTGAGTAAAACTTAATTTTTGTATTTGCAAACCTTACAAAAACAACTGATTCTAGTAAAACTCACATGCATTCAATATTACAGTTATTTTTAGACATTTTGCCTGTTTGGTTTAGAAATTATGATGGAATACATTTGTATTGCTTTTTTCGCATTATCTCAGGATTTTAGGAATATTACTGTCATATTGAGAAAAAAACTACTTTTTGTGTTTGCAAGCCTTAAAAAAGCATATGTTTCGAGTTAAACTCACAAGAATGCATTATTTCAGGCAATATTAGCTCATTGTTATGTGTAGTTTAAGAGTTATGTTTAATTTACGGTCATATTGAGTGTACATTGTCATGGTGAAAAAAAACAATTTTTTATTTGCAAAAATATCAAACACAGCTGATTCTAGTAAAATTCACAAGGATTCATTATTACAGGCATTTGTACACATATTGCATGTTTGACTTAGGAAATATGTTTGAATACATTTTTAATGCTTTTTTCGCATTATCTCAGGATTTTAGGGATATAACTGTCATAATGAGTAAAAAACTACTTTTTGTGTTTGCAAGATTTAAAAAAGCATATGTTTAGAGTAAAACTCCGTAGAATGCATTATTTGAGGCAACATTAGCCATTTTGCATGTGTAGTTAGGAGTTATTTTTAAATAACTGTCATATTGAGTCTGACAGTATACTGTCATAGTGAGTAAAACTTAATTTTTGTATTTGCAAACATTATAAAAACATCTGATTCTAGTAAAACTCACATGGATTTAATATTACAGGCATTTTTAGACATTTTACATTGTTGGTTTAGGAATTATGTTGGAATACATTTTTATTGCTTTTTTCGCATTATCTCAGGATTTTAAGAACATTACTGTCATATTGAGTAAAAAACTACTTTTTGTGTTTGCAAGCCTTAAAAAAGCATATGTTTCGAGTAAAACTCACAATAATGCATTATTTCAGGCAATAATAGCTCATTTTTATGTGTAGTTTAGGAGTTATGTTTATTTACTGCTATATTGAGTGTACTTGTCATGGTGAAAAAAACCTAATTTTTTTTATTTGCAAAAATTTCAAACACAACCGGTTCTAGTAAAACTCACATGGATTCAATAATACAGGCATTTTTACACATTTTGCATGTTTAGTTTAGAAATTATGATTGAATACATTTTTATTGCTTTTTTCGCAGTATCTCGGAGTTTAAGAACATTACTGTCATATTGAGTAAAAAAAATACTTTTTGTGTTTGCAAGCCTTAAGAAAGCATATGTTTCGAGGAAAACTCCCAAGAATCCATTATTTCAAACATTATTAGCCATTTTGCATGAGTAGTTTAGGAGTTATGATTAAAAAACTGTCATATTGAGTGTGACAGTTTACTTTCATAAAGAGTAAAACCTATTTTTTGTTTTTGCAAACCTTACTCCAACAACTGATTCTAGTAAAACTCATATGGATATTACAGGCATTTTTAGACATTTTGCATTGCTGGTTTAGGAATTATGTTGGAATACATTTTTATTGTTTTTTTCGCATTATCTCAGGAGTTTAAGAACATTACTGTCATATTGAGTAAAAAAATACTTTTTGTGTTTGCAAGCCTTAAGAAAGCATATGTTTCCAGGAAAACTCCCAATAATTCATTATTTCAAACATTATTAGCCATTTTGCATGAGTAGTTTAGGAGTTATGATTAAAAAACTGTCATATTGAGTGTGACAGTTTACTTTCATAAAGAGTAAAACCTAATTTTTTTTTTTGCAAACTTCACTAAAACAACTGATTCTAGTAAAACTCACATGGATTCAATAATACAGGCATTTTTGCACATTTTGCATGTTTAGTTTAGAAATTATGATTGAATACATTTTTATTGCTTTTTTCGCATTATCTCAGGATTTTAAGAACATTACTGTCATATTGAGTAAAAAACTACTTTTTGTGTTTGCAAGCCTTAAAAAAGCATATGTTTCGAGTAAAACTCACAAGAATGCATTATTTCAGGCAATATAAGCTCATTTTTAAGTGTAGTTTAGGAGTTATGATAATGTGATGATGCTAATAAATAATAATAATAAATGTCATATTGAGTGTGACAGTTTACTTTCATAAAGAGTAAAACCTATTTTTTGTTTTTGCAAACCTTACTAAAACAACTGATTCTAGTTAAACTCACAAGGATTCAATAATACAGGCATTTTTACACATTTTGCATGTTTACTTTAGAAATTATGATTGAATACATTTTTATTGCTTTTTTCGCATTATCTCAAGATTTAAAGAACATTACTGTCATATTAGGTAAAAAAAATACTTTTTGTGTTTGCAAGCCTTAAAAGCATAAGTTTCGAGGAAAACTCCCAAGGATCCATTATTTCAAACATTATTAGCCATTTTGCAAGAGTAGTTTAGGAGTTATGATTAAAAAACTGTCATATTGAGTGTGACAGTTTACTTTCTTAAAGAGTAAAACCTAACTTCTGTTTTTGCAAACTTTACTAAAACAACTGATTCTAGTAAAACTCACATGGATTCAATAATACAGGCATTTTTACACATTTTGCATGTTTAGTTTAGAAATTATGATTTAATACATTTTTATTGCTTTTTTCGCATTATCTCAGGATTTTAAGAACATTACTGTCATATTGAGTAAAAAAAATACTTTTTGTGTTTGCAAGCCTTAAGAAAGCATATGTTTCCAGGAAATCTCCCAAGGATCCATTATTTCAAACATTATTAGCCATTTTGCATGAGTAGTTTAGGAGTTATAATTAAAAATTGTCATAATGAGTGTGACAGTTTACTTTCATAAAGAGTAAAATCTAATTTTTGTTTTTGCAAAGCTTACTAAAACAACTGAATCTAGTAAAATTCACATGGATTCAATATTACAGGCATTTTTACACATATTGCATGTTTGACTTAGGAAATATGATTGAATACATTGTTATTGCTTTTTTCGCATTATCTCAGGATTTTAGGAAAATAACTGTCATATTGAGTAAAAAACTACTTTTTGTGTTTGCAAGATTTAAAAAAGCATATGTTTAGAGTACAACTCCGTAGAATGCATTATTTGAAGCATCATTAGCCATTTTGCATGTGTAGTTAGGAGTTATTTTTAAATAACTGTCATATTGAGTGTGACAGTTTACTTTCATAAAGAGTAAAACCTAATTTTTGTTTTTGCAAACTTTACTAAAACAACTGATTCTAGTAAAACTCACATGGATTCAATAATACAGGCATATTTACACATTTTGCATGTTTAGTTTAGAAATTATGATTGAATACATTTTTATTGCTTTTTTCGCATTATCTCAGGATTTTAAGAACATTACTGTCATATTGAGTAAAAAAATACTTTTTGTGATTGCAAGCCTTAAGAAAGCAAATGTTTCGAGGAAAACTCCCAAGGATCCATTATTTCAAACATTATTAGCCATTTTGCATGAGTAGTTTAGGAGTTATGATTAAAAAACTGTCATATTGAGTGTGACAGTTTACTTTCATAAAGAGTAAAACCTAACTTCTGTTTTTGCAAACTTTACTAAAACAACTGATTCTAGTAAAACTCACATGGATTCAATAATACAGACATTTTTACACATTTTGCATGTTTAGTTTAGAAATTATGATTGAATACATTTTTATTGCTTTTTTCGCATTATCTCAGGATTTTAAGAACATTACTGTCATATTGAGTAAAAAAATACATTTTGTGTTTGCAAGCCTTAAGAAAGCATATGTTTCGAGGAAATCTCCCAAGGATCCATTATTTCAAACATTATTAGCCATTTTGCATGAGTAGTTTAGGAGTTATGATTAAAAAACTGTCATATTGAGTGTGACAGTTTACTTTCATAAAGAGTAAAACCTAATTTTTGTTTTTGCAAACCTTACTAAAACAACTGATTCTAGTAACACTCACATGGATTTAATATTACAGGCATTTTTAGACATTTTGCATTGTTGGTTTAGGAATTATGTTGGAATACATTTTTATTGCTTTTTTCGCATTATCTCAGGAATTTAAGAACATTACTGTCATATTGAGTAAAAAAATACTTTTTGTGTTTGCAAGCCTTAAGAAAGCATATGTTTCGAGGAAATCTCCCAAGGATCCATTATTTCAAACATTATTAGCCATTTTGCATGAGTAGTTTAGGAGTTATAATTAAAAATTGTCATAATGAGTGTGACAGTTTACTTTCATAAAGAGTAAAATCTAATTTTTGTTTTTGCAAAGCTTACTAAAACAACTGAATCTAGTAAAATTCACATGAATTCAATATTACAGGCATTTTTACACATATTGCATGTTTGACTTAGGAAATATGATTGAATACATTGTTATTGCTTTTTTCGCATTATCTCAGGATTTTAGGAAAATAACTGTCATATTGAGTAAAAAACTACTTTTTGTGTTTGCAAGATTTAAAAAAGCATATGTTTAGAGTACAACTCCGTAGAATGCATTATTTGAAGCATCATTAGCCATTTTGCATGTGTAGTTAGGAGTTATTTTTAAATAACTGTCATATTGAGTGTGACAGTACACTTTCATAAAGAGTAAAACCTAATTTTTGTTTTTGCAAACTTTACTAAAACAACTGATTCTAGTAAAACTCACATGGATTCAATAATACAGGCATATTTACACATTTTGCATGTTTAGTTTAGAAATTATGATTGAATACATTTTTATTGCTTTTTTCGCATTATCTCAGGATTTTAAGAACATTACTGTCATATTGAGTAAAAAAATACTTTTTGTGATTGCAAGCCTTAAGAAAGCAAATGTTTCGAGGAAAACTCCCAAGGATCCATTATTTCAAACATTATTAGCCATTTTGCAAGAGTAGTTTAGGAGTTATGATTAAAAAACTGTCATATTGAGTGTGACAGTTTACTTTCATAAAGAGTAAAACCTAACTTCTGTTTTTGCAAACTTTACTAAAACAACTGATTCTAGTAAAACTCACATGGATTCAATAATACAGACATTTTTACACATTTTGCATGTTTAGTTTAGAAATTATGATTGAATACATTTTTATTGCTTTTTTCGCATTATCTCAGGATTTTAAGAACATTACTGTCATATTGAGTAAAAAAATACATTTTGTGTTTGCAAGCCTTAAGAAAGCATATGTTTCGAGGAAATCTCCCAAGGATCCATTATTTCAAACATTATTAGCCATTTTGCATGAGTAGTTTAGGAGTTATGATTAAAAAATTGTCATATTGAGTGTGACAGTTTACTTTCATAAAGAGTAAAATCTAATTTTTGTTTTTGCAAACCTTACTAAAACAACTGATTCTAGTAACACTCACATGGATTTAATATTACAGGCATTTTTAGACATTTTGCATTGTTGGTTTAGGAATTATGTTGGAATACATTTTTATTGCTTTTTTCGCATTATCTCAGGAATTTAAGAACATTACTGTCATTTGAGTAAAAAAATACTTTTTGTGTTTGCAAGCCTTAAGAAAGCAAATGTTTCGAGGAAAACTCCCAGGATCCATTATTTCAAACATTATTAGCCATTTTGCATGAGTAGTTTAGGAGTTATGATTAAAAAACTGTCATATTGAGTGTGACAGTTTATTTTTTTAAAGAGTAAAACCTATTTTTTGTTTTTGCAAACCTTACTAAAACAACTGATTCTAGTTAAACTCACATGGATTTATTATTACAGGCATTTTTAGACATTTTGCATTGTTGGTTTAGGAATTATGTTGGAATACATTTTTATTGCTTTTTTCGCATTATCTCAGCATTTTAAGAACATTACTGTCATATTGAGTAAAAACTACTTTTTGTGTTTGCAAGCCTTAAAAAAGCATATGTTTCGAGTAAAACTCCCAAGAATGCATTATTTCAGGCAATATTAGCTCATTTTTATGTGCAGTTTAGGAGTTACGTTTAATTTACTGTCATATTGAGTGTACATTGTCATGGTGAAAAAAACCTAATTTTTCTAATTGCAAACCTTTAAACAGAACTGATTCTAGTAAAACATACATTGATTCAATATTACAGGCATTTTTACACATTTTGCATGTTTGGTTTAGGAATTATAATGGAATACATTTTTATTTTGCTTTTTTCGTATTATCTCAGGATTTTAAGAACATTACTGTCATATTGAGTAAAAAAACTACTTTTTGTGTTTGCAAGATTTAAAAAAGCATATGTTTTGAGTAAAACTCCCAAGGATGCATTATTTCAGGCATCAATAGCCATTTTGCTTGTGTGGATTAGGAGTTTTTAAATAACTGTCATATTGCGTGTGGCAGTTATACTGTTATTATGAGTAAAACCTAATTTTTGTATTTTTAAACATTATAAACCACCTGATTCTAGTAAAATTCACAAAGATATAATATTACAGGCATTTTTAGACATAATGCAGGTTTGGTTTTGGAGTTAGGTTTATAACTTTTCATATTTAGTATGACAGTTATACTGTCATATTAAGTAAAAAAAAAAAAGACTTGTGTCTTTGCAAACCTTACAAAATATTTTTTTCCAGTAAAACTCACAAAGATACATTTCTCTTATTAGCCATTTTGCATGTGTGGTTTCGGAGTTATGTTTAAATAACTGTCAGATACAGAGACAGAGACAGAGACAGTGTGCGAGGTGGAGAAGTTCCGGCTAGATATAGTTGGACTCACTTCGACGCACAGGAACCTGTTCTCTCGAGAGGGGCTGGACTCTCTTCCACTATGGCGTTGCAAGCAATGAGAGGCTGGGGTGGCAATTCTTGTTGTCCCCCCGGCTCAAAGACACGAGTATGGGGATCAGACTGTCTGATTGTGGCGGGTCGCTCCCTGTATGATCAGTGTAGGGCAGCCTTGGTCCGCTTAGGCTGCCCTTTGTCACCGATTCTGTTGTTAACTTTTATGGACAGAATTGCAGTCATGGCGTTGAGGGGATCCGGTTTGGTGGTTGCAGGATTAGGTCTCTGCTTTTTGCAGTTGATGTGGTTCTGATGGCTTCAACTGGCCAGGATCTCCAGCTCTCATTGGATGGCCGAGTATGAAGCGACTGGGATGAGAATCAGCACCTCCAAGTCCGAGTCCATGGTTCTCGCCCGGTAAAGGGTGGGGTGCCATTTCCAGGTTGAGGAGGCGATGGCACATACTAGATGGCCCCAAGTGGAGGAGTTCAAGTACCTAGGAGTCTTGTTCACGAGTGAGGGAAGAGTGGATCATGAGATCCACAGGCGGATCGGTGCGGCGTCTTCAGTAATGAGGACGCTATATCGATCCATTGTGGTGAAGAAGGAGCTGAGCCAGAATTAAAAGCTCTAAATTTACCGGTCGATCTACATTCCCATCCTGCACCCATGGTCATGGTTATGACCGAAAAGACAAGATCCCGGGTACAAGCGGCCAAATTGAGTTTCCTCCGCCGGGTGGCGGGTCTCTCCCTTAGAGATAGGATAAGAAGCTCTGTCATCCGGGAGGAACTCAGAGTAAAGCGCTGCTCCTCCACATTGAGAGGAGCCAGATGAGGTGGTTCGGGCATCTGGTCAGGATGCCACCCGAACGCCTCCCTAGGGAGGTGTTTCGGTCACGTCTGACCGGTAGGAGGCCCAGGAAGACCCAGGAAACGGGAAGCTTATCTCTCCCGGCTGGCCTGAGAACGCCCCAGGATCCCCCGGGAGGAGCTGGACGAAGTGGCTGGGGAGAGGAAAGTCTGGGCTTCCCTGCTTAGGCTGCAGCCCCCGCAACCCGACCTCGGATAAACGGAAGAAAATGGATGGCTGGATGGATGGAGTTATGTTTAAATAACTGTCATAAAGAGTAAAACCTCATTTTTGTATTTGTAAACCTTACCAAAACAACTGATTTTAGCAAAACTCACACAGATTCAATATTACAGGCATTTTTAGACATTTTGCTTATTTGGTGTAGGAATTATGATGGAATACATTGTTTTTGCTTATTTCGCATTATCTCAGGATTTTAAGAACTTTACTGTCATATAGAGGAAACCAAATACTTTTTGTGTTTGCAAGCCTTAAAAAAGCATATGTTTCGAGTAAAACTCACAAGAATGCCTTATTTCAGGCATTATTAGCCATTTTTTATGTGTAGTTTAGGCATACTTGCCAATACTCCTGGATTTTCCAGGAGACTCCCGAAATTCAGCGCCTCTCACGAAAACCTCCCGGGACAAATTTTCTCCCGAAAATCTCCCGAAATTCAGGCTGATCTGAGTGAGGACAGCCTGTATTCATGTCTGCTGTCCCACGATATAAACAGCATGCCTGCCCAATCACGTTATAACTGTAGAATGATCGAGGGCGAGTTCTTGGTTTCTTATGTGGGTTTATTGTTAGGTAGTTTCATTAACGTCCTCCCAGCGCGGTAACAACACAAAACAACAGCAGTCACGTTTTCGTCTACCGTAAAGCAGTTTGTCTGCCGTAAACAGCAATGTTGTGACACTCTTTAAACAGGGCAATACTGCCATCTACTGTACATGCATATGTGACAATAACATCCAGGGCTTTTAGAGAGTGCAGTGCACAACTGCGCACACAACAAGGAGACAAAGCAGAAGAACGCGGAAGATACAGCCATGGCGACGCCGACGACAAGTAAGATGAAGAAACATGCTTATAAGTTCCAAGCCGCAGCTGCGATTGGACCTGGATAGCCTCCGGGAAGAAGTAGTGGAATACCAAGTGCTTGGCAGTGAAGATCTTCCTCAGGAAGCAAAGATTGACCGGTTTTTGGCCATGCTCGGGAGGGATGGAAAATTCCAGACTCTCGTGCATTTGATGAAAGCACTTTTGTGCGTGCCACACAGCAATGCATCATCAGAGAGGTTGTTCAGCATGGTTATAAAAATAGTGACAGAGAATAGAACAAGGATGGACAATTCAACCCTTAACTCAACAATGAGTAGATGAGTGTTATGTGTGTGTATATGTGTAAATAAATGAAAACTGAAATTCAAGTATTTATTTTATATATATATATATATATATATATATATATATATATATATATATATATATATATATATATATATATATATATATATATATATATATATATATATGTCTTATATCTCCTGATGATTGAGGGAACCCCTCATTAAACAGGCCTGTAAAGATGAAGTAGTCTTGTGATTTTTTTCCCCACACATACATATATATATATATAGCTATACATACATATATATATATATATAGCTATACATACATATATATATATATATATATATATATATATATATATATATATATATATATATATATATATATATATATATATATATATATATATATATATATGAAATACTTGACTTGGTGAATTCTAGCTCTAAATATACTCCTCCCCTCTTAACCACACCCCCAACCACGCCCCCACCCCACCCCTGACCATGCCTTCCCCACCCCCACCTCCTGAAATCGGAGGTCTCAATGTTGGCAAGTATGAGTTTAGGAGTTATGTTTAAATAACTGTCATAGTGAGTGTGGCAGTTACACTGTCATATTGAGTAAAAAAAACTAACTTGTGTCTTTGCAAACCTCACAAAAGAAAACGTTTCTAATAAAAATCACAAAGATACATTTCTTCACGCATTATTAGACATTTTTCATGTGTGGTTTAGGAATTATGTTTAAATAACTGTCATATTGAGTGTGGCAGTTATACTGTCATTATGTGTAAAACCTAATTTTGTATTTCCAAACCTTATAAAAACAACTGATTCTAGTAAAACATAGATTCAATTTTACAGGCATTTTTAGACATTTTACATGTTTGGTTTAGGAGTTGTGTTTGAATACATTTTTTATTTTTTATTCTTATTGTTGCTTTTTATTTTTATTCTATTGTAATATGTTTCTATTTTGTTTCAATTTATACCCCCATTATTTACTTTTCACTTTTTACAATTTTGTACACTACTGCTGGAATTTAAATTTTCCTGAGGGACTCTCCTGAAGGAATCAATCAAGTACTATCTATGTATCTATCTATTTATGTCTCCTGGCTGGCCTGTAAATGCCTCGGGATCCCCCGAGAAGAGCTGGACAAAGTGGCTGGGGAGAGGAAAGTCTGGGCTTCTCTGCTTAGGCTGCTGCCCCCGCAACCTGACCTCGGATAAGCAGGAAGAAAATGGTTGGATTTAGTATGACAGTTATACTGTCATATTAAGTAAAAAAATAACTTGGGTCTTTGCAAACATTACAAAATATATTTTTTCTAGTAAAACTCACTAAGATACATAACTCAAGGCATTATTAGCCATTTTGCATGTGTGGTTTAGGACTTATGTTTAAATAATCGTCAGATTGAGTGTGACAGTATACTGTCATAGTGAGTAAAACCCATATTTTGTAATTGCAAACCTTATGAAAACAAATGATTCTACTAAAACTCACATGGATACAATATTACGGGCAATACGGCCTAACCAATCTGGCGCCCTAGGCAAGATTTTAGGTGGCGCCCCCCCACATCGGCAGTGAAGTGTATATACTCACAAGAAACCGAATAGCTTTGTCTTTGACCTTTTTTTTTACTTACAACCAGAGGTGGGTAGTAACGCGCTACATTTACTCCGTTACATCTACTTGAGTAAATTTTGGGATAAATTGTACTTCTAAGAGTAGTTTTAATGCAACATACTTTTACTTTTACTTAAGTATATTTATAGAGAAGGAACGCTACTTTTACTCCGCTACTTTTATCTACATTCAGCTCGCTACTCGCTACTAATTTTTATCGATCTGTTAATGCACGCTTTGTTTGTTTTGGTCTGTCAGACAGACCTTCAAAGTGCCTGCCTTACTGGTGACGTTTCACTTCGTTCCACCAATCAGATGCAGTCACTGGTGACGTTGGACCAATCAAACAGAGCCAGGTGGTCACATGACCTGACTTAAACAAGTTGAAAAACTTATTGGGGTGTTACCATTTAGTGGTCAATTGTACGGAATATTTACTGTACTGTGCAATCTAATCATAAAAGTTCCAATCAATCAATCAAAAGTGTGAAGGAAAAAATATACTTTTTTTATTTCAACCGTACATCCCGTCAAAAGCCTCAAGACCGACCGCACATGAGGATGTTCCTGTCTTCACAATAAAAGTGCCGCTCCATCGCGCCTGCGCTTTCAAAACAAGAGTCTCCGAAAGCCAGCGCGAACAAGCTAGCAAGCTACGGAGTTTGACGCCAATATATTTCTTGTAAAGTGTATAAAAACGAATATGGAAGCTGGACAAACAAGGTGCCAAAAACCAACCACTTTCATGTGGTATTAGACAGAAAGGAGGAACTTTTCTTCTCCTCCATTTGAAAACGTGGACGTTATCATCACTACTGTCTGATTACAGTCAACGCAAGTCATCAGAATCAGGTAATACACCAACTTATATTCTAGTCTGCATGAAAGAAAATAATCTATATGTTAAACATGCATGTATATTCATTAAAACATCTTTAACATGTAAACAAAAACAGCAAAATAAATACATATAAATTATATACTGTATATATCAATGTATATGTATGTATATATATATATATATATATATATATATATATATATATATATATATATATATATATATATATATATATATATATGTGTGTGTGTGTGTATGTTACTCATCAGTTACTCAGTACTTGAGTAGTTTTTTCACAACATACTTTTTACTTTTACTCAAGTAAATATTTGGGTGACTACTCCTTACTTTTACTTGAGTAATAAATCTCTAAAGTAACAGTACTCTTACTTGAGTACAATTTCTGGCTACTCTAGCCACCTCTGCTTACAACTATACCTAATATATAAAGGGGTGGAAAAGTGACTATTACCTGCACGGCAAACATTAGCTAACCAGAAGGCAATAACAATGTAAACAAAAACACCTGCTTAAAAGATCTAATACAAATGTCCCTGAGGAATGTAAGGTGGGAGTACTGTAATTACCTACCGTTACATTATTATTTTCCATAACAATTTAGCCCCCTCCACAATATTAACCCGACGTTAAAACAGAACTAGCTATTTATTGATTAGCAATTGCCGAATCATGTAACATTAGCTTAATGCTAAAAAGCCAGGTTACTATCACATTCTGTAACAGACAAATAATTTCATGTAGGCTAACGTTACCTACCTGCTACCTCTGTCTTTTCTCGTTTCTCCTCCTCTTCTTTTCTCTTTTTTCTTCCCTGGGCACCTGACAGTTTTGGCCGTTTTGACATCTTGTGTTGATTTTTTGATGTGGTGACGTCCAAAAAGAGTCATGATACGGGAAAGGGGGGGGGGGGGCACCGTGCGGGGGGAAGGGTGGGGGGCGTAATGTTGTAACAAATAATATTTCTATTAAATAGGCTTTAATTTGCATTTTAATTAACGTGGGATTATTTTTTGTATTTAGAAATAATAGTACCAACTTTTTTCTTTTTTTTTTTTCTCCAACATTTGTGGCACTGGCGTGGCGCCCTCTGATGGACGGCGCCCTTAGCATTTGCCTATACGGCCTATGCCACGGGCCGGCCCTGATTACGGGCATTTTTAGACATAATGCATGTTTGGTTTTGGAGTAATGTTTATATATTTTTCATATTTTGTATGACAGTAATACTGTCATATTGAATAAAAAAAACTAACTTGTATCTGTACAAACCTTAAAAAATATTTGTTTCCCTGTAAAACTCACAAAGAGACATTTCTCCAGGCATTATTAGCCATTGTGCACATGTGGTTTAGGAGTTATGTTTAAATAAATGTCAAATTGAATGTGGCAGTTATACTGTTATTATGAGTAAAACCTAATTTTTGTAAATGTTAACCTTACCACAATACCTGATTCTGGTAAAACTCACATAGATTCAATATTACAGGCATTTTTAGACATTTTACATGTTTGGTTTAGAGTTGTGTTTGAATACATTTGTATTGCTTTTTTCATTAGGGCAAGTCCGACGGGCAGGAGGCCGCGGGGAAGACCCAGGACACATTGGGAAGACTATGTCTCCCGGCTGGGCTGTCGAACGCCTCGGGATCCCCCGAGATGAGCTGGACGAAGTGGTTGGGGATAGGGAAGTCCGGGCTTCTCTGCTTAGGCTGCTGCCCCTGCAACCGGACCTCGGATAAGCGGAAGAAAATGGATGGATTTAGTATGACAGTTATACTGTCATATTAAGTAAAAAAAACTAACTTACAAAATATATTTTTTCTAGTAAAACTCACAAAGATACATATCTACAGGCATTATTAGCCATTTTGCATGTGTGGTTTAGGAGTTATGTTTAAATAACTGTCATATTGAATGTGGCAGTAATACTGTCATCATGACCTAATTTTTGTAATTGTAAACCTTACCAAAATACCTGATTCTGGTAAAACTCACAAAGATTCAATATTACAGGCATTTTTAGACAGATTACATGTTTGGTTTTGGGGTTATGTTTATACAACTTTCATATTTAGTATAACAGTTATACTATCATATTGAGTACAAAAAACAAAAATGTGTTTCTTTGCAAACCATACAAAAGATCATTGTTTTAGTTAATCTAACAAAGATACATTTCTCCAAGCATTATTAGTCATTTTGCATTTGTTGTTTAGGAGTTATGTTTAAATAACTGTCATAGTGAGTAAAACCTAATTTTTGTATTTGCAAAAACCTTACAAAAACAACTGATTCTAGTAAAACTCACATGGATGCAATATTGCAGGCATTTTTAGACATGATGCATGTTTGATTTTGGAGTTGTGTTTATATAACTTTCATATTTAGTATTACAGTAATACTGTCATATTGAGTAATAAAAACTAACTTGTGTCTTTACAAACCTTACAAAACATTTTTTTCCTGCAAAACTCACAAAGAGACATTTCTCCAGGCATTATTAGCCATTTGGCATGTGTGGTTTAGGAGTTATGTTTAAATAACTGTCAGATTGAGTGTGACAGTATACTGTGAGTAAAACCCATATTTTGTATTTGCAAACCTTACAAAAACAACTGATTCTAGTAAAACTCACATGGATACAAAATTACAGGCATTTTTAGAGATAATGCATGTTTGGTTTTGGAGTTATGTTTATATAACTTCCATATTTAGTATGACAGTAACACTGTCATATTTAGTAAAAAAAAACTAACTTGTGTCGGTACAAACATTACAAAACATTTTTTTTCCAGTAAAACTCACAAAGAGACATTTCTCCAGGCATTAATAGCCATTGTGCATGTGTGGTTTAGGAGTTATGTTTAAATAGATGTCAAATTGAATGTGGCAGTTATACTGTCATTATGAGTGAAACCTAATTTTTGTAATTGTAAACCTTACCAAAATACCTGATTCTGGTAAAACTCACATAGATTCAATATTACATGCATTTTTAGACGGATTGCATGTTTGGTTTTGGAGTTTTGATTATAAAACTTTCATATTTAGTATGACAGTTATACTGTATATTACCATTGAGTAAAAAAAAACCTAACTTGTGACTTTGCAAACCTTACAATAGATCGTTATTCTAGTAAAGACTTAGACTTAGACTTTCTTTTTATTGTCATTCAAATTTGAACTTTACAGCACAGATAAGAACGAAATGTCGTAGTGCAGGATAAAAAAGCAATAAGGTGCATATTTCGATAAATAAATATATATAAATAATATATAAATACTATATATATATATATATATATATATATATATACACATATATATATAATAAATAAATATATATAAATATATATAAATAGATAAATAGATTACTGTGCAGATAAATATATTGCACTTTTTCCACATGCGCCCACGTTTATGGGTGTATGTAATATTGTTTATTTCATTCCAGCGAGTTAATTCATTTTGAGGGGAGTTGAGGAGATAATTTAATTATGATGCGTTCAAGAGTCTTACGGCCTGAGGGAAGAAGCTGCTACAGAAGCTGGAGGTTCTGCTTCGGAGGCTGCGGAACCTCTTTCTAGAGTCCAGCAGTGAAAACTGTCCTTGGTGGGGGTGGGAGGAGTCTTTGCAAATTTTCTGAGCCCTGGTCAGGCAGCACTTTTTGCGATCTCCTGGATAGGAGGAAGAGGAGTCCTGATGATCTTTTCCGCCGTCCTCACCACTCTCTGGAGATACTTCCAGTCTGAGGCACTGCAGGCTCCAGTCCAGACAGAGATACTGTTGGTCAGCAGGCTCGCTATAACAACGATACATCTCTCCAAGCATTATTAGCTATTTTGCATTTGTTGTTTAGGAGTTATGTTTAAATAACTGTCAAAGTAAATAAAACCTAATTTTGGTATTTGAAAACCTTACAAAAACAACTGATTCTAGTAAAACTCACACAGATACAATATTACAGGCATTTTTAGACATAATACATGTTTGGTTTTGGAGTAATGTTTGGCGCAGTGGAAGAATGGCCGTGCGCGACCCGAGGTTCCCTGGTTCAATCCCCACCTAGTACCACCCTCGTCATGTCCGTTGTGTCCTGAACAAGACACTTCACCCTTGCTCCTGATGGGTGCTGGTTAGCGCCTTGCATGGCAGCTCCCTCCATCAGTGTGTAAATGTGGAAGTAGTGTCAAAGCGCTTCGAGTACCTTGAAGGTAGAAAAGCGCTATACAAGTACAACCCATTTATTTATATATAGTATGACAGCTATACTGTTATATTGAGTAAAAAAAACTAACTTGTGCCTTTACAAACCTAACACAATATATTTTTTCTAGTAAAACTCACAAAGAGACATTTCCCCAGGTATTATTAGCCATTGTGCATGTGTGGTTTAGGAGTTATGTTTAAATAAATGTCAAATTTAATGTGGCAGGTATACTGTCATGAGTAAAACCTAATTGTTGTAATTGTAAACCTTACCAAAATACCTGATTCTGGTAAAACTCACATAGATTGAATATTACATGCATTTTTAGACGGATTGCTTGTTTGGTTTTGGAGTTATGTTTTTACAACTTTCATATTTAGTATGACAGTTATACTGTCATAGAGTAAAAAAAACAAATAACTTGCGTCTTTGCAAACCTTACAAAAGATCATTATTCTGGTAAAGACTTAGACTTTCTTTTTATTGTCATTCAAATTTGAACTTTACAGCATAGATAACACAATTTCGTTACATAAGCTCATGGTAGTGCAGGATAAAAAAGCAATAAGGTGCATTTATAAATAAATAAATACAAATAATATATAAAATAAATAAATATACTTAAATATATATAAATAAATAAAAATATTACTGTGCAGATAAATATATTGCACTTTTTCCACATGCACCCACGTTTATGGGTGTATGTTATATTGTTTTTTGTTTATTCCAGCGAGTTAATCCATTTTGAGGGGAGTTGAGGGGATAATTTAATTATAATGCGTTCAAGAGTCTTACGGCCTGAGGGAAGAAGCTGGAGGTTCTGCTTCGGAGGCTGCGGAACCTCTTTCTAGAGTCCAGCAGTGAAAACAGTCCTTGGTGGGGGTGGGGGGAGTCTTTGCAAATTTTCTGAGCCCTGGTCAGGCAGCGCTTTTTGCGATCTCCTGGATAAGAGGAAGAGGATTCCTGAAGATCTTTTCCGCGGTCCTCACCACTCTCTGGAGAGACTTCCAGTCTGAGGCACTGCAGGCTCCAGTCCAGACAGAGATGCTGTTGGTCAGCAGGCTCTCTATAACAAAGATACAGTTCTCCAAGCATTATTAGCTATTTGCATTTGTTGTTTAGGATTTATGTTTAAATAACTGTCATAGTGAGTAAAACCTAAATTTTGTATTTGCAAACCTTACAAAAACAATTGATTCTAGTAAATCTCAGATACAATATCAAAGGCATTTTTAGACATAATGCATGTTTGGTTTTGGAGTTGTGTTTATATAACTTTCATATTTAGTATTACAGTAATACTGTCATATTGAGTAAAGAAAAAACAACTAACTTGTGTCTTTACAAACCTTACAAAATATTTTTCCCAGTAAAACTCAAAGATACATTTCTACAGGCATTATTAGCCATTTTGCATGTGCGGTTTCGGATTTATGTTTAAATAAGTGTCATATTGAGTGTGAAAGTCATAGTGAGTAAAACAAACTAACTTGTGTCTTTGCAATGCTTACAAAAGAAAATGTTACTTGTAAAACTCACAAAAGATACATTTCTTCATGCATTATTAGAAAATGTTCATGTGTAGTTTAGGAGTTATGTTTTAATAACTGTCAAATTGAGTGTGGCAGTTATACTGTCATTAAGTGTTAAACCTAATTTTTGTATTTGCAAACCTTACAAAAACAACTGATTCTAGTAAAACTCTTATAGATTCAATATTGCAGGCATTTAGACATTTCACATGTTTGGTTTAGGAGTTGTGTTTGAATACATTTTAATTGCTTTTTTCGTTAGGGCAAGTCCGACCGGCAGGAGGCCACAGGGAAGCCCCAGGACACATTGGGAAGACTATGTCAGCCGGCTGGCCTGGGAACGCTTCGGGATCCCCAGAGAAGAGCTGGACGAAGTGGCTGGGGAGAGGGAAGTCTGGGCTTCTCTGCTTAGGCTGCTGCCCCCGCAACCCGACCTCGGATAAGCGGAAGAAAATGGATACATTTAGTATGACAGTTATACTATTATATTGAGTAAAAAAAACTAACTTGTGTCTTTAAAAAACCTTACAAATTATATGTTTTCTAGTAAAACTCACAAAGATACATCTCCAGGCAATATAAGCCTTTTTGCATGTGGTTTAGGGGTTATGTTTAAATAACTGCCATATTGAATGTGGCAGTTATACTGTCATGAGTAAAACCTAATTTTTGTAATTGTAAACCTTACCAAAATACCTGATTCTGGTAAAACTCACATAGATTCAATATTACAGGTATTTTTAGACGGATTGCATGTGTAGTTTTGAAATTATGTTTATACAACTTTCTTATTTAGTATGACAGTGATACTATCATATTGAGTAAAAAAACTAACTTGTGTCTTTGCAAACCTTACAAAAGAACATTTTAGTAAAACTCAAAGATACATCTCCAGGCATTATTAGCCATTTTGCATTTGTTGTTTAGGAGTTATGTTTAAATAACTGGCATAGTGAGTAAAACTTAATTTTTGTATTTGCAAACCTTACAAAAACAACTGATTCTAGTAAAACTCACATGCATTCAATATTACAGTTATTTTTAGACATTTTGCCTGTTTGGTTTAGAAATTATGATGGAATACATTTGTATTGCTTTTTTCGCATTATCTCAGGATTTTAGGAATATTACTGTCATATTGAGAAAAAAACTACTTTTTGTGTTTGCAAGCCTTAAAAAAGCATATGTTTCGAGTTAAACTCACAAGAATGCATTATTTCAGGCAATATTAGCTCATTGTTATGTGTAGTTTAAGAGTTATGTTTAATTTACGGTCATATTGAGTGTACATTGTCATGGTGAAAAAAAACAATTTTTCATTTGCAAAAATATCAAACACAGCTGATTCTAGTAAAATTCACAAGGATTCATTATTACAGGCATTTTTACACATATTGCATGTTTGACTTAGGAAATATGTTTGAATACATTTTTAATGCTTTTTTCGCATTATCTCAGGATTTTAGGGATATAACTGTCATAATGAGTAAAAAACTACTTTTTGTGTTTGCAAGATTTAAAAAAGCATATGTTTAGAGTAAAACTCCGTAGAATGCATTATTTGAGGCAACATTAGCCATTTTGCATGTGTAGTTAGGAGTTATTTTTAAATAACTGTCATATTGAGTCTGACAGTATACTGTCATAGTGAGTAAAACTTAATTTTTGTATTTGCAAACATTATAAAAACATCTGATTCTAGTAAAACTCACATGGATTTAATATTACAGGCATTTTTAGACATTTTACATTGTTGGTTTAGGAATTATGTTGGAATACATTTTTATTGCTTTTTTCGCATTATCTCAGGATTTTAAGAACATTACTGTCATATTGAGTAAAAAACTACTTTTTGTGTTTGCAAGCCTTAAAAAAGCATATGTTTCGAGTAAAACTCACAATAATGCATTATTTCAGGCAATAATAGCTCATTTTTATGTGTAGTTTAGGAGTTATGTTTATTTACTGCTATATTGAGTGTACTTGTCATGGTGAAAAAAACCTAATTTTTTTTATTTGCAAAAATTTCAAACACAACCGGTTCTAGTAAAACTCACATAGATTCAATAATACAGGCATTTTTAGACATTTTGCATTGCTGGTTTAGGAATTATGTTGGAATACATTTTTATTGTTTTTTTCGCATTATCTCAGGAGTTTAAGAACATTACTGTCATATAGAGTAAAAAAATACTTTTTGTGTTTGCAAGCCTTAAGAAAGCATATGTTTCCAGGAAAACTCCCAATAATTCATTATTTCAAACATTATTAGCCATTTTGCATGAGTAGTTTAGGAGTTATGATTAAAAAACTGTCATATTGAGTGTGACAGTTTACTTTCATAAAGAGTAAAACCTAATTTTTTTTTTGCAAACTTCACTAAAACAACTGATTCTAGTAAAACTCACATGGATTCAATAATACAGGCATTTTTGCACATTTTGCATGTTTAGTTTAGAAATTATGATTGAATACATTTTTATTGCTTTTTTCGCATTATCTCAGGATTTTAAGAACATTACTGTCATATTGAGTAAAAAACTACTTTTTGTGTTTGCAAGCCTTAAAAAAGCATATGTTTCGAGTAAAACTCACAAGAATGCATTATTTCAGGCAATATAAGCTCATTTTTAAGTGTAGTTTAGGAGTTATGATAATGTGATGATGCTAATAAATAATAATAATAAATGTCATATTGAGTGTGACAGTTTACTTTCATAAAGAGTAAAACCTATTTTTTGTTTTTGCAAACCTTACTAAAACAACTGATTCTAGTTAAACTCACAAGGATTCAATAATACAGGCATTTTTACACGTTTTGCATGTTTACTTTAGAAATTATGATTGAATACATTTTTATTGCTTTTTTCGCATTATCTCAAGATTTAAAGAACATTACTGTCATATTAGGTAAAAAAAATACTTTTTGTGTTTGCAAGCCTTAAAAGCATAAGTTTCGAGGAAAACTCCCAAGGATCCATTATTTCAAACATTATTAGCCATTTTGCAAGAGTAGTTTAGGAGTTATGATTAAAAAACTGTCATATTGAGTGTGACAGTTTACTTTCATAAAGAGTAAAACCTAACTTCTGTTTTTGCAAACTTTACTAAAACAACTGATTCTAGTAAAACTCACATGGATTCAATAATACAGGCATTTTTACACATTTTGCATGTTTAGTTTAGAAATTATGATTGAATACATTTTTATTGCTTTTTTCGCATTATCTCAGGATTTTAAGAACATTACTGTCATATTGAGTAAAAAAATACTTTTTGTGTTTGCAAGCCTTAAGAAAGCATATGTTTCGAGGAAATCTCCCAAGGATCCATTATTTCAAACATTATTAGCCATTTTGCATGAGTAGTTTAGGAGTTATGATTAAAAAATTGTCATATTGAGTGTGACAGTTTACTTTCATAAAGAGTAAAATCTAATTTTTGTTTTTGCAAACCTTACTAAAACAACTGATTCTAGTAACACTCACATGGATTTAATATTACAGGCATTTTTAGACATTTTGCATTGTTGGTTTAGGAATTATGTTGGAATACATTTTTATTGCTTTTTTCGCATTATCTCAGGAATTTAAGAACATTACTGTCATATTGAGTAAAAAAATACTTTTTGTGTTTGCAAGCCTTAAGAAAGCATATGTTTCGAGGAAATCTCCCAAGGATCCATTATTTCAAACATTATTAGCCATTTTGCATGAGTAGTTTAGGAGTTATAATTAAAAATTGTCATAATGAGTGTGACAGTTTACTTTCATAAAGAGTAAAATCTAATTTTTGTTTTTGCAAAGCTTACTAAAACAACTGATTCTAGTAAAATTCACATGGATTCAATATTACAGGCATTTTTACACATATTGCATGTTTGACTTAGGAAATATGATTGAATACATTGTTATTGCTTTTTTCGCATTATCTCAGGATTTTAGGAAAATAACTGTCATATTGAGTAAAAAACTACTTTTTGTGTTTGCAAGATTTAAAAAAGCATATGTTTAGAGTACAACTCCGTAGAATGCATTATTTGAAGCATCATTAGCCATTTTGCATGTGTAGTTAGGAGTTATTTTTAAATAACTGTCATATTGAGTGTGACAGTACACTTTCATAAAGAGTAAAACCTAATTTTTGTTTTTGCAAACTTTACTAAAACAACTGATTCTAGTAAAACTCACATGGATTCAATAATACAGGCATATTTACACATTTTGCATGTTTAGTTTAGAAATTATGATTGAATACATTTTTATTGCTTTTTTCGCATTATCTCAGGATTTTAAGAACATTACTGTCATATTGAGTAAAAAAATACTTTTTGTGATTGCAAGCCTTAAGAAAGCAAATGTTTCGAGGAAAACTCCCAAGGATCCATTATTTCAAACATTATTAGCCATTTTGCAAGAGTAGTTTAGGAGTTATGATTAAAAAACTGTCATATTGAGTGTGACAGTTTACTTTCATAAAGAGTAAAACCTAACTTCTGTTTTTGCAAACTTTACTAAAACAACTGATTCTAGTAAAACTCACATGGATTCAATAATACAGACATTTTTACACATTTTGCATGTTTAGTTTAGAAATTATGATTGAATACATTTTTATTGCTTTTTTCGCATTATCTCAGGATTTTAAGAACATTACTGTCATATTGAGTAAAAAAATACATTTTGTGTTTGCAAGCCTTAAGAAAGCATATGTTTCGAGGAAATCTCCCAAGGATCCATTATTTCAAACATTATTAGCCATTTTGCATGAGTAGTTTAGGAGTTATGATTAAAAAATTGTCATATTGAGTGTGACAGTTTACTTTCATAAAGAGTAAAATCTAATTTTTGTTTTTGCAAACCTTACTAAAACAACTGATTCTAGTAACACTCACATGGATTTAATATTACAGGCATTTTTAGACATTTTGCATTGTTGGTTTAGGAATTATGTTGGAATACATTTTTATTGCTTTTTTCGCATTATCTCAGGATTTTAAGAACATTACTGTCATATTGAGTAAAAAACTACTTTTTGTGTTTGCAAGCCTTAAGAAAGCAAATGTTTCGAGGAAAACTCCCAGGATCCATTATTTCAAACATTATTAGCCATTTTGCATGAGTAGTTTAGGAGTTATGATTAAAAAACTGTCATATTGAGTGTGACAGTTTATTTTTTTAAAGAGTAAAACCTATTTTTTGTTTTTGCAAACCTTACTAAAACAACTGATTCTAGTTAAACTCACATGGATTTATTATTACAGGCATTTTTAGACATTTTGCATTGTTGGTTTAGGAATTATGTTGGAATACATTTTTATTGCTTTTTTCGCATTATCTCAGCATTTTAAGAACATTACAGTCATATTGAGTAAAAACTACTTTTTGTGTTTGCAAGCCTTAAAAAAGCATATGTTTCGAGTAAAACTCCCAAGAATGCATTATTTCAGGCAATATTAGCTCATTTTTATGTGCAGTTTAGGAGTTACGTTTAATTTACTGTCATATTGAGTGTACATTGTCATGGTGAAAAAAACCTAATTTTTCTAATTGCAAACCTTTAAACAGAACTGATTCTAGTAAAACATACATTGATTCAATATTACAGGCATTTTTACACATTTTGCATGTTTGGTTTAGGAATTATAATGGAATACATTTTTATTTTGCTTTTTTCGTATTATCTCAGGATTTTAAGAACATTACTGTCATATTGAGTAAAAAAACTACTTTTTGTGTTTGCAAGATTTAAAAAAGCATATGTTTTGAGTAAAACTCCCAAGGATGCATTATTTCAGGCATCAATAGCCATTTTGCTTGTGTGGATTAGGAGTTTTTAAATAACTGTCATATTGCGTGTGGCAGTTATACTGTTATTATGAGTAAAACCTAATTTTTGTATTTTTAAACATTATAAACCACCTGATTCTAGTAAAATTCACAAAGATACAATATTACAGGCATTTTTAGACATAATGCAGGTTTGGTTTTGGAGTTAGGTTTATAACTTTTCATATTTAGTATGACAGTTATACTGTCATATTAAGTAAAAAAAAAAAGACTTGTGTCTTTGCAAACCTTACAAAATATTTTTTTCCAGTAAAACTCACAAAGATACATTTCTCTTATTAGCCATTTTGCATGTGTGGTTTCGGAGTTATGTTTAAATAACTGTCAGATACAGAGACAGAGACAGAGACAGTGTGCGAGGTGGAGAAGTTCCGGCTAGATATAGTTGGACTCACTTCGACGCACAGGAACCTGTTCTCTCGAGAGGGGCTGGACTCTCTTCCACTATGGCGTTGCAAGCAATGAGAGGCTGGGGTGGCAATTCTTGTTGTCCCCCCGGCTCAAAGACACGAGTATGGGGATCAGACTGTCTGATTGTGGCGGGTCGCTCCCTGTATGATCAGTGTAGGGCAGCCTTGGTCCGCTTAGGCTGCCCTTTGTCACCGATTCTGTTGTTAACTTTTATGGACAGAATTGCAGTCATGGCGTTGAGGGGATCCGGTTTGGTGGTTGCAGGATTAGGTCTCTGCTTTTTGCAGTTGATGTGGTTCTGATGGCTTCAACTGGCCAGGATCTCCAGCTCTCATTGGATGGCCGAGTATGAAGCGACTGGGATGAGAATCAGCACCTCCAAGTCCGAGTCCATGGTTCTCGCCCGGTAAAGGGTGGGGTGCCATTTCCAGGTTGAGGAGGCGATGGCACATACTAGATGGCCCCAAGTGGAGGAGTTCAAGTACCTAGGAGTCTTGTTCACGAGTGAGGGAAGAGTGGATCATGAGATCCACAGGCGGATCGGTGCGGCGTCTTCAGTAATGAGGACGCTATATCGATCCATTGTGGTGAAGAAGGAGCTGAGCCAGAATTAAAAGCTCTAAATTTACCGGTCGATCTACATTCCCATCCTGCACCCATGGTCATGGTTATGACCGAAAAGACAAGATCCCGGGTACAAGCGGCCAAATTGAGTTTCCTCCGCCGGGTGGCGGGTCTCTCCCTTAGAGATAGGATAAGAAGCTCTGTCATCCGGGAGGAACTCAGAGTAAAGCGCTGCTCCTCCACATTGAGAGGAGCCAGATGAGGTGGTTCGGGCATCTGCTCAGGATGCCACCCGAACGCCTCCCGAGGGAGGTGTTTAGGGCAAGTCCGACCGGCAGGAGGCCACGGGGAAGACCCAGGACACATTGGGAAGATTATGTCTCCCGGCTGGCCTGGGAACGCCTCAGGATCCCCCAAGAAAAGCTGGAAGAAGTCGCTGGGGAGAGGGAAGTCTGGGCTTCTCTGTTTAGGCTGCTGCCCCCGCAACCCGACCTCGGTTAAGCGGAAGAAAATGGATGGATTTAGTAACGACAACAAAAACTGATTCTAGTAAAACTCACATGGATACAATTTTACAGGTAATGCATGTTTGGTTTTGGAATTATGTTTATATAACTTTCATATGTATTATGACAGTTATACTGTCATCTTAAATAAAACTAACTTGTGTCTTTACAAACATTACAAACTATGTTTTTCCAGTAAAACTCACAAAAATATTTTTTTCCAGGCATTATTAGACATTTTTCATGTGTGGTTTAGGAAATATGTTTAAATAACTTTCATATTGAATGTGGCAGTTATACTGTTATTATGTGTAAAACCAAATTGTTGTATTTGCAAACCTTACAAAAACAACTGATTCTAGTAAAACTCACATAGATTCAATATTACAGGCATTTTTAGACATTTCACATGTTTGAATACAGTTTTATTGCTTTTTTCGTTAGGGCAAGTCCGATCGGCAGGAGGCCACGGGGAAGACCCAGGACACATTGGGAAGACTATGTCTCAGGCTGGCCTGGGAACGCCTCGGGATCCCCCGAGAAGAGCTGGACAAAGTGGCTGGGGAGAGGGAAGTCTGGGCTTCCTGCTTAGGCTGCTTCCCCCGCAACCCGACCTCGGATAAGCGGAAGAAAATGGATGGATTTAGTATGACAGTTATACTGTCATATTGAGTAAAAAAAACTATTTTTCATAGATTCAATATTACAGGCATCTTTAGATGGATTGCATGTTTGGTTTTGGAGATATGTTTATACAACTTTCATATTTAGTATGTCAGTTATACTGTCATATTGAGTAAAAAAAAACAACTTGTGTCTGCAAACCTTACAAAAGATTATTATTCTAGTAAAACTAACAAAGATACATTTTTCCAAGCATTATTAGCATTTGTTGTTTTGGAGTTATAATGCTTGCATTGAGAGGCGACGGGCTCGGGTGGCAATTCTTGTTGCCCCCCGGCTCAAAGCCTGCACGTTGGAGTTCAACCCAGTGGACCAGTGGGTAGCTTTCCTCCGCCTTCGGGTGGGGGGACGGGTCCTGACTGTTGTTTGGCCTTACGCGCCAAACGGCAGCTCAGAGTACCCACCCTTTTTGGATTCACTCGAGGGAGTACTGGAAAGTGCTCCACCGGGTGATTCCCTCGTTCTACTGGGGGCCTTCAACGCTCATCTTGGCAACAACAGTGAAACCTGGAGAGGCGTGATTGGGAAGAATGGCCGCCCGGATCTGAACCCGAGTGGTGTTTTGTTATTGGACTTTTGTGCTCGTCACAGATTGTCAATAACAAACACCAAGTTCAAACATAAGGGTGTCCATATGTGCACTTGGCACCAGGACACCCTAGGCCGCAGTTCCATGATCGATTTTGTAGTTGTGTCATCGGATTTGCGGTCTCATGTTTTGGACACTCGGGTGAAGAGAGGGGCGGAGCTTTCTACCGATCACCACCTGGTGGTGAGTTGGCTGCGATGGTGGGGGAGGATGCCTGACAGACCTGGCAGGCCCAAACGCATTGTGAGGGTTTGCTGGGAACGCCTCCGGAAGAACTTTGAACATGTCACGAGGGAGGCGCTGGACATTGAGTCTGAGTGGACCATGTTCCGTGCCTCTCTTGTCGAGCCGGCTGATTGGAGCTGTGGCCGCAAGGAGTTTGGTGCCTGTCGTGGCGGTAATCCTAGAACCCGCTGGTGGACACCAGCAGTGAGGGATGCCGTCAAGCTGAAGAAAGAGCCTATCGGGTCCTTTTGGCTCCTGGGACTCCAGAGGCAGCCGACAGGCCAAGCGAAGTGCGGCTTCAGCGGTCGCAGAGGCAAAAACTCGGACATGGGAGGAGTTTGGAGAAGCCATGGAAAACGACTTCCAGACGGCTTCAAAGCGATTCTGGACCACCATCCGCCGGCTCAAGGGGGGGCAGCAGTGCACTGTAACACCGTGTATGGTGAGGATGGTGCGCTGCTGACCTCTACTGCAGCTGTTATTGATCGGTGGAGGGAATACTTCGAAGACCTCCTTAATCCCACCAACATGTCTTCCTATGAGGAAGCAGTGCCTGGGGAATCTGTGGTGGGCTCTCCTATTTCTGGGGCTGAGGATGCCAAGGTAGTTAAAAAGCTCCTCAATGGCAACGCCCTGGGGGTGGATGAGATCCGTCCGGAGTTCCTTAAGGCTCTGGATGCTGTGGGGCTGTCTTGGTTGACAAGACTCCGCAACATCGCGTGGACATCGGGGGCGGTACTTCTGGATTGGGAGACCGGGGTGGTGGTTCCTCTCTTTAAAAGGGGAACCAGAGGGTGTGTTTCAACTATCGTGAGATCACACTCCTCAGTCTTCCCGGTAAGGTCTATTCATGTGTACTGGAGAAGAGGCTACGCCGGATAGTCGAACCTCGGATTCAGGAGGAACAGTGTGGTTTACGTCCTGGTCGTGGAACTGCGGACCAGCTTTATACTCTCGGCAGGGTCCTTGAGGGTGCATGGGAGTTTGCCCAACCAGTCTACATGTGCTTTATGGACTTGGAGAAGGCATTCGACCATTTACCCCTGGAAGTCCTGTGGGGAGTGCTTAGAGAGTATGGGGTAACGGACTGTCTTATTGTGGCGGTTCGCTCCCTTTGCAAGAGTCAGAGCTTGGTCCGCATTGCCGGCAGTAAGTCGGACCCGTTTCCAGTGAGGGTTGGACTCCGCCAAGGCTGCCCTTAGTCACCGATTCTGTTCATAACCTTTATGGACAGAATTTCTAGGCGCAGTCAGGGCGTTGAGGGGATCCGGTTTGGTGTCTGCAGGATTAGGTCTCTGCTATTTGCAGATGATGTGGTCCTGATGGGTTCATCTGGCCAAGATCTTCAGCCCTCACTGGATCGGTTCGCAGACGAGTGTGAAGTGACTGGGATGTGAATCAGCACCTCCAAGTCCGAGTCCATGGTTCTCGCCCGGAAAAGGGTGGAGTGCCATCTCCGGGTTGGGGAGGAGATCTTGCCCCAAGTTGAGGAGTTCAAGGACCTCAGAGTCTTGTTCACGAGTGAGGGAAGAGTGGATCGTGAGATCGACAGGCGGAACGGTGCGGCGTCTTCAGTAATGCGGACGCTGTATTGATCCGTTGTGGTGAAGAAGGAGCTGAGCCGGAAGGCAAAGCTCTCGATTTACCGGTCGATCTACGTTCCCATCCTCACCTATGGTCATGAGCTTTGTGTCATGGCCGAAAGGACAAAATCACGGGTACAAGCGGCCGAAATGAGTTTCCTCCGCCGGGTGGCGGGGCTCTCCCTTAGAGATAGGGTGAGAAGCTCTGTCATCCGGGAGGAGCTCAAAGTAAAGCCATTGCTCCTCCATTTCGAGAGGAGCCAGATGAGGTGGTTCGGGCATCTGGTCAGGATGCCACCCGAACGCCTCCCTAGGGAGGTGTTTCGGTCACGTCTGACCGGTAGGAGGCCCAGGAAGACCCAGGAAACGGGAAGCTTATCTCTCCCGGCTGGCCTGAGAACGCCCCAGGATCCCCCGGGAGGAGCTGGACGAAGTGGCTGGGGAGAGGAAAGTCTGGGCTTCCCTGCTTAGGCTGCAGCCCCCGCAACCCGACCTCGGATAAACGGAAGAAAATGGATGGCTGGATGGATGGAGTTATGTTTAAATAACTGTCATAAAGAGTAAAACCTCATTTTTGTATTTGTAAACCTTACCAAAACAACTGATTTTAGCAAAACTCACACAGATTCAATATTACAGGCATTTTTAGACATTTTGCTTATTTGGTGTAGGAATTATGATGGAATACATTGTTTTTGCTTATTTCGCATTATCTCAGGATTTTAAGAACTTTACTGTCATATAGAGGAAACCAAATACTTTTTGTGTTTGCAAGCCTTAAAAAAGCATATGTTTCGAGTAAAACTCACAAGAATGCCTTATTTCAGGCATTATTAGCCATTTTTTATGTGTAGTTTAGGCATACTTGCCAATACTCCTGGATTTTCCAGGAGACTCCCGAAATTCAGCGCCTCTCACGAAAACCTCCCGGGACAAATTTTCTCCCGAAAATCTCCCGAAATTCAGGCTGATCTGAGTGAGGACAGCCTGTATTCATGTCTGCTTTCCCACGATATAAACAGCATGCCTGCCCAATCACGTTATAACTGTAGAATGATCGAGGGCGAGTTCTTGGTTTCTTATGTGGGTTTATTGTTAGGTAGTTTCATTAACGTCCTCCCAGCGCGGTAACAACACAAAACAACAGCAGTCACGTTTTCGTCTACCGTAAAGCAGTTTGTCTGCCGTAAACAGCAATGTTGTGACACTCTTTAAACAGGGCAATACTGCCATCTACTGTACATGCATTGTGACAATAACATCCAGGGCTTTTAGAGAGTGCAGTGCACAACTGCGCACACAACAAGGAGACAAAGCAGAAGAACGCGGAAGATACAGCCATGGCGACGCCGACGACAAGTAAGATGAAGAAACATGCTTATAAGTTCCAAGCCGCAGCTGCGATTGGACCTGGATAGCCTCCGGGAAGAAGTAGTGGAATACCAAGTGCTTGGCAGTGAAGATCTTCCTCAGGAAGCAAAGATTGACCGGTTTTTGGCCATGCTCGGGAGGGATGGAAAATTCCAGACTCTCGTGCATTTGATGAAAGCACTTTTGTGCGTGCCACACAGCAATGCATCATCAGAGAGGTTGTTCAGCATGGTTATAAAAATAGTGACAGAGAATAGAACAAGGATGGACAATTCAACCCTTAACTCAACAATGAGTAGATGAGTGTTATGTGTGTGTATATGTGTAAATAAATGAAAACTGAAATTCAAGTATTTATTTTATATATATATATATATATATATATATATATATATATATATATATATATATATATATATATATATATATATATATATATATATATATATATATATGTCTTATATCTCCTGATGATTGAGGGAACCCCTCATGAAACAGGCCTGTAAAGATGAAGTAGTCTTGTGATTTTTTTCCCCACACATACATATATATATATATAGCTATACATACATATATATATATATATAGCTATACATACATATATATATATATATATATATATATATATATATATATATATATATATATATATATATATATATATATATATATATATATATATAAATATATATATATATATATATATATATATATATATATATATATATATATATATATATATATATGAAATACTTGACTTGGTGAATTCTAGCTCTAAATATACTCCTCCCCTCTTAACCACACCCCTAACCACGCCCCCACCCCACCCCTGACCATGCCTTCCCCACCCCCACCTCCTGAAATCGGAGGTCTCAATGTTGGCAAGTATGAGTTTAGGAGTTATGTTTAAATAACTGTCATAGTGAGTGTGGCAGTTACACTGTCATATTGAGTAAAAAAAACTAACTTGTGTCTTTGCAAACCTCACAAAAGAAAACGTTTCTAATAAAAATCACAAAGATACATTTCTTCACGCATTATTAGACATTTTTCATGTGTGGTTTAGGAATTATGTTTAAATAACTGTCATATTGAGTGTGGCAGTTATACTGTCATTATGTGTAAAACCTAATTTTGTATTTCCAAACCTTATAAAAACAACTGATTCTAGTAAAACATAGATTCAATTTTACAGGCATTTTTAGACATTTTACATGTTTGGTTTAGGAGTTGTGTTTGAATACAATTTTTATTTTTTATTCTTATTGTTGCTTTTTATTTTTATTCTATTGTAATATGTTTCTATTTTGTTTCAATTTATACCCCCATTATTTACTTTTCACTTTTTACAATTTTGTACACTACTGCTGGAATTTAAATTTTCCTGAGGGAACTCTCCTGAAGGAATCAATCAAGTACTATCTATGTATCTATCTATTTATGTCTCCTGGCTGGCCTGTAAATGCCTCGGGATCCCCCGAGAAGAGCTGGACAAAGTGGCTGGGGAGAGGAAAGTCTGGGCTTCTCTGCTTAGGCTGCTGCCCCCGCAACCTGACCTCGGATAAGCAGGAAGAAAATGGATGGATTTAGTATGACAGTTATACTGTCATATTAAGTAAAAAAATAACTTGGGTCTTTGCAAACATTACAAAATATATTTTTTCTAGTAAAACTCACTAAGATACATAACTCAAGGCATTATTAGCCATTTTGCATGTGTGGTTTAGGACTTATGTTTAAATAATCGTCAGATTGAGTGTGACAGTATACTGTCATAGTGAGTAAAACCCATATTTTGTAATTGCAAACCTTATGAAAACAAATGATTCTACTAAAACTCACATGGATACAATATTACGGGCAATACGGCCTAACCAATCTGGCGCCCTAGGCAAGATTTTAGGTGGCGCCCCCCCACATCGGCAGTGAAGTGTATATACTCACAAGAAACCGAATAGCTTTGTCTTTGACCTTTTTTTTTACTTACAACCAGAGGTGGGTAGTAACGCGCTACATTTACTCCGTTACATCTACTTGAGTAAATTTTGGGATAAATTGTACTTCTAAGAGTAGTTTTAATGCAACATACTTTTACTTTTACTTAAGTATATTTATAGAGAAGGAACGCTACTTTTACTCCGCTACTTTTATCTACATTCAGCTCGCTACTCGCTACTAATTTTTATCGATCTGTTAATGCACGCTTTGTTTGTTTTGGTCTGTCAGACAGACCTTCAAAGTGCCTGCCTTACTGGTGACGTTTCACTTCGTTCCACCAATCAGATGCAGTCACTGGTGACGTTGGACCAATCAAACAGAGCCAGGTGGTCACATGACCTGACTTAAACAAGTTGAAAAACTTATTGGGGTGTTACCATTTAGTGGTCAATTGTACGGAATATTTACTGTACTGTGCAATCTAATCATAAAAGTTCCAATCAATCAATCAAAAGTGTGAAGGAAAAAATATACTTTTTTTTATTTCAACCGTACATCCCGTCAAAAGCCTCAAGACCGACCGCACATGAGGATGTTCCTGTCTTCACAATAAAAGTGCCGCTCCATCGCGCCTGCGCTTTCAAAACAAGAGTCTCCGAAAGCCAGCGCGAACAAGCTAGCAAGCTACGGAGTTTGACGCCAATATATTTCTTGTAAAGTGTATAAAAACGAATATGGAAGCTGGACAAACAAGGTGCCAAAAACCAACCACTTTCATGTGGTATTAGACAGAAAGGAGGAACTTTTCTTCTCCTCCATTTGAAAACGTGGACGTTATCATCACTACTGTCTGATTACAGTCAACGCAAGTCATCAGAATCAGGTAATACACCAACTTATATTCTAGTCTGCATGAAAGAAAATAATCTATATGTTAAACATGCATGTATATTCATTAAAACATCTTTAACATGTAAACAAAAACAGCAAAATAAATACATATAAATTATATACTGTATATATCAATGTATATATATATATATATATATATATATATATATATATATATATGTGTGTGTGTGTGTGTATGTTACTCATCAGTTACTCAGTACTTGAGTAGTTTTTTCACAACATACTTTTTACTTTTACTCAAGTAAATATTTGGGTGACTACTCCTTACTTTTACTTGAGTAATAAATCTCTAAAGTAACAGTACTCTTACTTGAGTACAATTTCTGGCTACTCTAGCCACCTCTGCTTACAACTATACCTAATATATAAAGGGGTGGAAAAGTGACTATTACCTGCACGGCAAACATTAGCTAACCAGAAGGCAATAACAATGTAAACAAAAACACCTGCTTAAAAGATCTAATACAAATGTCCCTGAGGAATGTAAGGTGGGAGTACTGTAATTACCTACCGTTACATTATTATTTTCCATAACAATTTAGCCCCCTCCACAATATTAACCGACGTTAAAACAGAACTAGCTATTTATTGATTAGCAATTGCCGAATCATGTAACATTAGCTTAATGCTAAAAAGCCAGGTTACTATCACATTCTGTAACAGACAAATAATTTCATGTAGGCTAACGTTACCTACCTGCTACCTCTGTCTTTTCTCGTTTCTCCTCCTCTTCTTTTCTCTTTTTTCTTCCCTGGGCACCTGACAGTTTTGGCCGTTTTGACATCTTGTGTTGATTTTTTGATGTGGTGACGTCCAAAAAGAGTCATGATACGGGAAAGGGGGGGGGGCACCGTGCGGGGGGAAGGGTGGGGGGCGTAATGTTGTAACAAATAATATTTCTATTAAATAGGCTTTAATTTGCATTTTAATTAACGTGGGATTATTTTTTGTATTTAGAAATAATAGTACCAACTTTTTTCTTTTTTTTTTTTCTCCAACATTTGTGGCACTGGCGTGGCGCCCTCTGATGGACGGCGCCCTTAGCATTTGCCTATACGGCCTATGCCACGGGCCGGCCCTGATTACGGGCATTTTTAGACATAATGCATGTTTGGTTTTGGAGTAATGTTTATATATTTTTCATATTTTGTATGACAGTAATACTGTCATATTGAATAAAAAAAACTAACTTGTATCTGTACAAACCTTAAAAAATATTTTTTTCCCTGTAAAACTCACAAAGAGACATTTCTCCAGGCATTATTAGCCATTGTGCACATGTGGTTTAGGAGTTATGTTTAAATAAATGTCAAATTGAATGTGGCAGTTATACTGTTATTATGAGTAAAACCTAATTTTTGTAAATGTTAACCTTACCACAATACCTGATTCTGGTAAAACTCACATAGATTCAATATTACAGGCATTTTTAGACATTTTACATGTTTGGTTTAGAGTTGTGTTTGAATACATTTGTATTGCTTTTTTCATTAGGGCAAGTCCGACGGGCAGGAGGCCGCGGGGAAGACCCAGGACACATTGGGAAGACTATGTCTCCCGGCTGGGCTGTCGAACGCCTCGGGATCCCCCGAGATGAGCTGGACGAAGTGGTTGGGGATAGGGAAGTCCGGGCTTCTCTGCTTAGGCTGCTGCCCCTGCAACCGGACCTCGGATAAGCGGAAGAAAATGGATGGATTTAGTATGACAGTTATACTGTCATATTAAGTAAAAAAAACTAACTTACAAAATATATTTTTTCTAGTAAAACTCACAAAGATACATATCTACAGGCATTATTAGCCATTTTGCATGTGTGGTTTAGGAGTTATGTTTAAATAACTGTCATATTGAATGTGGCAGTAATACTGTCATCATGACCTAATTTTTGTAATTGTAAACCTTACCAAAATACCTGATTCTGGTAAAACTCACAAAGATTCAATATTACAGGCATTTTTAGACAGATTACATGTTTGGTTTTGGGGTTATGTTTATACAACTTTCATATTTAGTATAACAGTTATACTATCATATTGAGTACAAAAAACAAAAATGTGTTTCTTTGCAAACCATACAAAAGATCATTGTTTTAGTTAATCTAACAAAGATACATTTCTCCAAGCATTATTAGTCATTTTGCATTTGTTGTTTAGGAGTTATGTTTAAATAACTGTCATAGTGAGTAAAACCTAATTTTTGTATTTGCAAAAACCTTACAAAAACAACTGATTCTAGTAAAACTCACATGGATGCAATATTGCAGGCATTTTTAGACATGATGCATGTTTGATTTTGGAGTTGTGTTTATATAACTTTCATATTTAGTATTACAGTAATACTGTCATGAGTAATAAAAACTAACTTGTGTCTTTACAAACCTTACAATATATTTTTTTTCCTGCAAAACTCACAAAGAGACATTTCTCCAGGCATTATTAGCCATTTGGCATGTGTGGTTTAGGAGTTATGTTTAAATAACTGTCAGATTGAGTGTGACAGTATACTGTGAGTAAAACCCATATTTTGCATTTGCAAACCTTACAAAAACAACTGATTCTAGTAAAACTCACATGGATACAAAATTACAGGCATTTTTAGAGATAATGCATGTTTGGTTTTGGAGTTATGTTTATATAACTTCCATATTTAGTATGACAGTAACACTGTCATATTTAGTAAAAAAAAACTAACTTGTGTCGGTACAAACATTACGAAATATTTTTTTTCCAGTAAAACTCACAAAGAGACATTTCTCCAGGCATTAATAGCCATTGTGCATGTGTGGTTTAGGAGTTATGTTTAAATAGATGTCAAATTGAATGTGGCAGTTATACTGTCATTATGAGTGAAACCTAATTTTTGTAATTGTAAACCTTACCAAAATACCTGATTCTGGTAAAACTCACATAGATTCAATATTACATGCATTTTTAGACGGATTGCATGTTTGGTTTTGGAGTTTTGATTATAAAACTTTCATATTTAGTATGACAGTTATACTGTCTATTACCATTGAGTAAAAAAAAACCTAACTTGTGTCTTTGCAAACCTTACAATAGATTGTTATTCTAGTAAAGACTTAGACTTAGACTTTCTTTTTATTGTCATTCAAATTTGAACTTTACAGCACAGATAAGAACGAAATGTCGTAGTGCAGGATAAAAAAGCAATAAGGTGCATATTTCGATAAATAAATATAAATAATATATAAATACTATATATATATATATATATATATACACATATATATAATAAATAAATATATATAAATATATATAAATAGATAAATAGATTACTGTGCAGATAAATATATTGCACTTTTTCCACATGCGCCCACGTTTATGGGTGTATGTAATATTGTTTATTTCATTCCAGCGAGTTAATTCATTTTGAGGGGAGTTGAGGAGATAATTTAATTATGATGCGTTCAAGAGTCTTATGGCCTGAGGGAAGAAGCTGCTACAGAAGCTGGAGGTTCTGCTTCGGAGGCTGCGGAACCTCTTTCTAGAGTCCAGCAGTGAAAACTGTCCTTGGTGGGGGTGGGAGGAGTCTTTGCAAATTTTCTGAGCCCTGGTCAGGCAGCACTTTTTGCGATCTCCTGGATAGGAGGAAGAGGAGTCCTGATGATCTTTTCCGCCGTCCTCACCACTCTCTGGAGATACTTCCAGTCTGAGGCACTGCAGGCTCCAGTCCAGACAGAGATACTGTTGGTCAGCAGGCTCGCTATAACAACGATACATCTCTCCAAGCATTATTAGCTATTTTGCATTTGTTGTTTAGGAGTTATGTTTAAATAACTGTCAAAGTAAATAAAACCTAATTTTGGTATTTGAGAACCTTACAAAAACAACTGATTCTAGTAAAACTCACACAGATACAATATTACAGGCATTTTTAGACATAATACATGTTTGGTTTTGGAGTAATGTTTGGCGCAGTGGAAGAATGGCCGTGCGCGACCCGAGGTTCCCTGGTTCAATCCCCACCTAGTACCAACCTCGTCATGTCCGTTGTGTCCTGAACAAGACACTTCACCCTTGCTCCTGATGGGTGCTGGTTAGCGCCTTGCATGGCAGCTCCCTCCATCAGTGTGTGAATGGGTAAATGTGGAAGTAGTGTCAAAGCGCTTTGAGTACCTTGAAGGTAGAAAAGCGCTATACAAGTACAACCCATTTATTTATATATAGTATGACAGCTATACTGTTATATTGAGTAAAAAAAACTAACTTGTGTCTTTACAAACCTAACACAATATATTTTTTCTAGTAAAACTCACAAAGAGACATTTCCCCAGGTATTATTAGCCATTGTGCATGTGTGGTTTAGGAGTTATGTTTAAATAAATGTCAAATTTAATGTGGCAGGTATACTGTCATGAGTAAAACCTAATTGTTGTAATTGTAAACCTTACCAAAATACCTGATTCTGGTAAAACTCACATAGATTGAATATTACATGCATTTTTAGACGGATTGCTTGTTTGGTTTTGGAGTTATGTTTTTACAACTTTCATATTTAGTATGACAGTTATACTGTCATAGAGTAAAAAAAACAAATAACTTGCGTCTTTGCAAACCTTACAAAGATCATTATTCTGGTAAAGACTTAGACTTTCTTTTTATTGTCATTCAAATTTGAACTTTACAGCATAGATAACACAATTTCGTTACATAAGCTCATGGTAGTGCAGGATAAAAAAGCAATAAGGTGCATTTATAAATAAATAAATAAAAATAATATATAAATATATATATACAAAATAAATAAATATACTTAAATATATATAAATAAATAAAAATATTACTGTGCAGATAAATATATTGCACTTTTTCCACATGCGCCCACGTTTATGGGTGTATGTTATATTGTTTTTTGTTTATTCCAGCGAGTTAATCCATTTTGAGGGGAGTTGAGGGGATAATTTAATTATAATGCGTTCAAGAGTCTTACGGCCTGAGGGAAGAAGCTGGAGGTTCTGCTTCGGAGGCTGCGGAACCTCTTTCTAGAGTCCAGCAGTGAAAACAGTCCTTGGTGGGGGTGGGGGGAGTCTTTGCAAATTTTCTGAGCCCTGGTCAGGCAGCGCTTTTTGCGATCTCCTGGATAAGAGGAAGAGGATTCCTGAAGATCTTTTCCGCGGTCCTCACCACTCTCTGGAGAGACTTCCAGTCTGAGGCACTGCAGGCTCCAGTCCAGACAGAGATGCTGTTGGTCAGCAGGCTCTCTATAACAAAGATACAGTTCTCCAAGCATTATTAGCTATTTGCATTTGTTGTTTAGGATTTATGTTTAAATAACTGTCATAGTGAGTAAAACCTAAATTTTGTATTTGCAAACCTTACAAAAACAATTGATTCTAGTAAAACTCAGATACAATATCAAAGGCATTTTTAGACATAATGCATGTTTGGTTTTGGAGTTGTGTTTATATAACTTTCATATTTAGTATTACAGTAATACTGTCATATTGAGTAAAGAAAAAACAACTAACTTGTGTCTTTACAAACCTTACAAAATATTTTTCCCAGTAAAACTCAAAGATACATTTCTACAGGCATTATTATCCATTTTGCATGTGCGGTTTAGGATTTATGTTTAAATAAGTGTCATATTGAGTGTGAAAGTCATAGTGAGTAAAACAAACTAACTTGTGTCTTTGCAATGCTTACAAAAGAAAATGTTACTAGTAAAACTCACAAAAGATACATTTCTTCATGCATTATTAGAAAATGTTCATGTGTAGTTTAGGAGTTATGTTTTAATAACTGTCAAATTGAGTGTAGCAGTTATACTGTCATTAAGTGTTAAACCTAATTTTTGTATTTGCAAACCTTACAAAAACAACTGATTCTAGTAAAACTCTTATAGATTCAATATTGCAGGCATTTAGACATTTCACATGTTTGGTTTAGGAGTTGTGTTTGAATAAATTTTAATTGCTTTTTTCGTTAGGGCAAGTCCGACCGGCAGGAGGCCACAGGGAGGCCCCAGGACACATTGGGAAGACTATGTCAGCCGGCTGGCCTGGGAACGCTTCGGGATCCCCCGAGAAGAGCTGGACGAAGTGGCTGGGGAGAGGGAAGTCTGGGCTTCTCTGCTTAGGCTGCTGCCCCCGCAACCCGACCTCGGATAAGCGGAAGAAAATGGATACATTTAGTATGACAGTTATACTATTATATTGAGTAAAAAAAACTAACTTGTGTCTTTAAAAAACCTTACAAATTATATGTTTTCTAGTAAAACTCACAAAGATACATCTCCAGGCAATATAAGCCTTTTTGCATGTGGTTTAGGGGTTATGTTTAAATAACTGCCATATTGAATGTGGCAGTTATACTGTCATGAGTAAAACCTAATTTTTGTAATTGTAAACCTTACCAAAATACCTGATTCTGGTAAAACTCACAGATTCAATATTACAGGGATTTTTAGACGGATTGCATGTGTAGTTTTGAAATTATGTTTATACAACTTTCTTATTTAGTATGACAGTGATACTATCATATTGAGTAAAAAAACTAACTTGTGTCTTTGCAAACCTTACAAAAGAACATTTTAGTAAAACTCAAAGATACATCTCCAGGCATTATTAGCCATTTTGCATTTGTTGTTTAGGAGTTATGTTTAAATAACTGGCATAGTGAGTAAAACTTAATTTTTGTATTTGCAAACCTTACAAAAACAACTGATTCTAGTAATACTCACATGGATACAATATTACAGGCATTTTTAGACATAATGCATGTTTGGTTTTAGAGTTATGTTTATATAACTTTCATATTTAGTATGACAGTAAAACTGTCGTATTGAGTAAAAAAAACTAACTTGTGTCTTTGCAATCCTTACAAAAGATCATTATTCTAGTAAAACTCACAAAGATACATTCCTCCGGGCATTATTAGCCACTTTGCATGTGTGGTTTAGGAGATATGTTTTAAACAACTGTCATATTTAGGTGGCAGTTATATGTCTATGCGTAAAACCTAATTATTGTATTTGCAAATCTTTCAAAAACAACTGATTACAGTAATTGTCACATAGTTTTAATATTACAGGTATTTTTAGACATTTTGCATTGTTGGTTTAGGAATTATGTTGCAATACATATTTTTATTGCTTTTTTTGCATTATCTCAGGATTGTAAAAATATTAGTCAAATTGAGTAAAAAACTACTGATTGGGTGTGGCAGTTATACTGTCATTATGTGTAAAACCTAATTGTTGTATTTGCAAACCTTACAAAAACAACTGATTGTAGTAAAACTCACATGGATAAAATATTACAGGCATTTTTAGACATAATACATCTTTGGTTTATGAATCGTGTTCGATTGCTCCTGCTCACAGAACCACACAGCCAGCGCACAACACACGAGCCACAAGCCCACAGCCCAAGGCAGTTAAATACCCCTGCAAATCCACAAGGCACGACACTTACTTTGGAGTCAGAGTTTCCTCTGCCCCTACGTATTGTGGGATTCTGGGGGTTCTTTTCGGTAGCCTGCGGGTCTGCTGGGTAGTCTTGGGGATTCCTTCTCAACCTGCGCGCGTTCACCCGGTCCTCCTTGTCAAGCCTGACGATCCTCCTGGTCGCTCCTTTTTAAATGTGTGCAGCCCTAATGCTCCACAGGTGCGTCTGATTTCAGGTGCCGTTCGATTGGGCACTTTGGTTGTCAGGGGCAACAAGCTAAAAGGGGCAACGTCTTAAAATGCCAGCAAAGTCCACAAGGAATAAACTTATGCAATTAAAAATACAGTCAAAGTCCTCAAAGTGTCAAAACATGCAATCAAATTGTAAAATGTAAAAACATGCAATTAAAATCTACAACAATAAAAACGCTCAGACATGCATGACAATGAAACAAAAAAAATAAAATCCCCTACTTGTGTCCCATCACATCCCCCCCATACATTATCGTTGTCAGTCCCTGCAACGGGGGGAACTCTCGTCTGCATAGCGGGCAGGCAACTGTCAGTCAAAGCCTTTTTTAGCTCTTCAAAGGACGTCTAACACTCTGGTGTCCACACTATTTTGTGGGCCTGTGCCTTCTTGTCGGTGGGACGGCCAGTGAGGCCGTCCCACCGACATTTATTTAGGGGACGGGCTATTTTAGCAAACCCAGCCACAAAACGTTGGTAATAGCCTGCCAATCCAAGAAACGCTCTCACTTCCTTGACAGTGGTCGGAGCGGCCCAGTCCTGTACTGCCTTAATTTTACCTGAGTCCGGTCTCACTCCATCCCGATCCACCACGTGTCCCAAGAATTTCACCTCACGCTGAAAGAGCTTGCACTTAGAGGGCTTGAGTTTAAGTCCATGTCGCTGCAACCGTTCAAACACCTGGTCCAGGTGCTGTAGATGGGCAGTGAAATCAACAGAAAAAATTATTATGTCATCAAGATAAACCAACAATGATTCCGCTATTTGACCATTCAAACAATGATGTATAAGCCGTTGGAAAGTGGCAGGTGCATTGCATAGACCAAATGGCATGCGTTCAAACTGGAACAGTCCGAGGAGAGTTGTGAATGCAGTCTTTTCACGATCGTCCGGGTGCACCTCCACTTGCCAATACCCACTAGCGAGGTCTAAGGTCGAAAACCATTCAGATTTGCTCAGACCAGTTAGGGTCTCTTCGATTCAGGGGAACGGAAAGGCGTCTTTATGTGTAACTAAGTTTAACCTCCGGTAGTCTACACAAAAGCGCCAACTCCCATCCTTTTTGCGGACTAACACTATAGGCGCTGCCCAGGGATTGCAGCTTTCCTTTATCACTCTCTGTTCAAGCATACCTGAAAGCATGCAGTGTCTTCACTTCCTTATGCAACAGAGGCGGGATGGGTCGGTATCTCTCCCTGGTAGGGGCGGAATCTCCAGTCAGTATCCTGTGTTGCACAACACTGGTCCTTCCAAAGTCCTCATGTTGTGCAAACACCTTCTCCCACTTCGCCAGCAGGGCGCGTAGCTGCACCTGTTGCTGCTCAGACAGATCCAGCTTATCACTCAAATCCCTAACATCTGGGGACAGTTCTGGATTGGTTTGGGCTGTGGCATCAATGAGTGACACTTCTACCACACCCTCCTCTACTAGAGATAAACACAGATCCTCAGCTCCATGCACATCACTATCATCAACACAGAACAGCTGCCCTAGCTTCTCAAATCGTTTTAAGGAAATACTGTAGGAATGGGGGTTATAAACACGGAGGGGCAGCCTACCTCTGTTCACCACGACCAGGGCGCAGTAGTTAGCCTCTCACCAACATCTCCTTTGGGGGATATGTAATACTAGTCTTCGAGGCCAATCTCACGTGGCCTAGCAAGCCATCTTCAGCAGCAACAGCTTCTATACGGGAACATGTAGCAAAAGCTTCCCTCCACACCTTTTGCTTTTGAAGATGCCGAAGAGTAGAGGTCTTAGGACATTTAAAAACGGCATCCCAACAACCCACGATTATATTCATACCTATTATGAAGGGGTGTGTACAGTTTTGATCCGCAACAATTACTACTCCTCTTTCGGGAACTTTAACACCCTCTACCTCAAAATCAAGAACCGCATAGCCGATATAGGGGATTTCCAGGCCATTAGCTGCTCTTAGACGAAAAAGGGTAGGGGTCCTTTCGAGCTTAGCTTCGGTAAAGTGAGCATTAAATAGGCTTTCGGACATTAGCGTCACTTGGGACCCGGTGTCTAAAAGTCCTGGCAGAATAGTGCCTCCAGCATCTACTTGTATTGTGGGGCATTGACCTACAAATGTTTCTGGAGCCCTGGATGATGTTGGCGTGGTGGCCAGCCCTGCAACTCGGATCTCAGCAGCAGGGACATTTAGTTTAAATCCGGTGCATGTGTAGTTGCAGTGCTGAATTTTTAGACATAATGCATGTTTGGTTTTGGAGTTATGTTTATATAACTTGTGTTTATAGTATGACAGTTATACTGTTATATTGAGTAAAAAAAACTAACTTGTGTCTTTGCAAACCTTACAAAAGAAAATGTTACTAGTAAAACTCACAAAGATACATTTCTTCATGCATTATTAGAAAATGTTTATGTGTAGTTTTGAAGTTATGTTTATATAACTTTCATATATAGTATGACAGTTATACTGTTATATTGAGTAAAAAAAAACTAACTTGTGTCTTTACAAACCTTACAAAATATTGTTTCCCAGTAAAACTCACAAAGATACATTTCTACAGACATTATTAGTAATTTTGTATGTGTGGTTTAGGAGTTATGTTTAAATAACTGAAATTGAGTGTGACAGTATACTGTCAAAGTGAGTAAAAAAAACTAACTCGTGTCTTTGCAAACCTTACAAAAGAAAATGTTACTAGTAAAACTTACAAAGATACATTTCTTCATGCATTATTAGAAAATGGTCATGTGTAGTTTAGGAGTTATGTTTAAATAACTGTCATTTTGAGTGTGGTAGTATAACTGCCACACATATTGAGTTATAAAGTTAAGTGTAAAACCTAATTTTTGTATTTGCAAACCTTACAAAAACAACTGATTCTTGTAAAACTCACATAGATTCAATATTAAAGGCATTTTAGACATTTTACATGTTTTGTTTAGGAGTTGTGTTTGAATACATTAGTATTGCTTTTTTCGTTAAGGCAAGTCCAAACGGCAGGAGGCCACGGGGAAGACACAGGACACATTGGGAAGATTATATCAGCTGGCTGGCCTGGGAATGCCTCGGGATCCCCCGAGAAGAGCTGGACGAAGTAGCTGGGGATAGGGAAGTCTGGGCTTCTCTGCTTAGGCTGCAGCCCCCGCAACACGACGTCGGATAAGCGGAAGAAAATGGATGGATTTAGTATGACAGTTATACTATCATATTGAGTAAAAAAAAAAAAAAAACTTTTGTTTTTGTAAACATTCAAAATATATTTTTTCTAGTAAAACTCACAAAGATACATGGAGTTTAAATAACTGTCATAGTAAGTAAAACCTATTTTTTGTATTTGAAAACCTTACAAAAACAACTGATTCTAGTAAAACTCACATGGATTCAATATAACAGGCATTTTTACACATTTTGCATGTTTGGTTTAGAAATTATGATGGAACACATTTTTATTGCTTTTTTCGCATTATCTCAGGATTATAAGAATATTACTGTCACATTGAGTAAAAACTACTTTCTGTGTTTGCAAGGATTAAAAAAGCATATTTTTCGAGTAAAACTCCTAAGGATGCATTTTTTCAGGCATCATTAGCCATTTAGCATTTGTAGTTTAGGAGTTATGTTTAAATAACTGTCATATTAAATGTAACAGTATACTCTCATATAGAGAAAAACCTAATTTTTGTATTTGCAAACCTTACAAAAACAACTGATTCTAGTAAAACTCACATGCATTCAATATTACAGTTATTTTTAGACATTTTGCCTGTTTGGTTTAGAAATTATGATGGAATACATTTGTATTGCTTTTTTCGCATTATCTCAGGATTTTAGGAATATTACTGTCATATTGAGTAAAAAACTACTTTTTGTGTTTGCAAGCCTTAAAAAAGCATATGTTTCGAGTTAAACTCACAAGAATGCATTATTTCAGGCAATATTAGCTCATTGTTATGTGTAGTTTAGGAGTTATGTTTAATTTACGGTCATATTGAGTGTACATTGTCATGGTGAAAAAAAACACAATTTTTTATTTGCAAAAATTTCAAACACAGCTGATTCTAGTAAAATTCACAAGGATTCATTATTACAGGCATTTTTACACATATTGCATGTTTGACTTAGGAAATATGTTTGAATACATTTTTAATGCTTTTTTCGCATTATCTCAGGATTTTAGGGATATAACTGTGTCATGAGTAAAAAACTACTTTTTGTGTTTGCAAGATTTAAAAAAGCATATGTTTAGAGTAAAACTCCGTAGAATGCATTATTTGAGGCAACATTAGCCATTTTGCTTGTGTAGTTAGGAGTTATTTTTAAATAACTGTCATATTGAGTGTGACAGTATACTGTCATAGTGAGTAAAACTTAATTTTTGTATTTGCAAACATTATAAAAACATCTGATTCTAGTAAAACTCACATGGATTTAATATTACAGGCATTTTTAGACATTTTACATTGTTGGTTTAGGAATTATGTTGGAATACATTTTTATTGCTTTTTTCGCATTATCTCAGGATTTTAAGAACATTACTGTCATATTGAGTAAAAAACTACTTTTTGTGTTTGCAAGCCTTAAAAAAGCATATGTTTCGAGTAAAACTCACAAGAATGCATTATTTCAGGCAATATAAGCTCATTTTTAAGTGTAGTTTAGGAGTTATGATAATGTGATGATGCTAATAAATAATAATAATAAATGTCATATTGAGTGTGACAGTTTACTTTCATAAAAAGTAAAACCTATTTTTTGTTTTTGCAAACCTTACTAAAACAACTGATTCTAGTTAAACTCACAAGGATTCAATAATACAGGCATTTTTACACATTTTGCATGTTTACTTTAGAAATTATGATTGAATACATTTTTATTGCTTTTTTCGCATTATCTCAAGATTTAAAGAACATTACTGTCATATTAGGTAAAAAAAAATACTTTTTGTGTTTGCAAGCCTTAAAAGCATATGTTTCGAGAAAAACTCCCAAGGATCCATTATTTCAAACATTATTAGCCATTTTGCAAGAGTAGTTTAGGAGTTATGATTAAAAAACTGTCATATTGAGTGTGACAGTTTACTTTCATAAAGAGTAAAACCTAACTTCTGTTTTTGCAAACTTTACTAAAACAACTGATTCTAGTAAACCTCACATGGATTCAATAATACAGGCATTTTTACACATTTTGCATGTTTAGTTTAGAAATTATGATTGAATACATTTTTATTGCTTTTTTCGCATTATCTCAGGATTTTAAGAACATTACTGTCATATTGAGTAAAAAAATACTTTTTGTGTTTGCAAGCCTTAAGAAAGCATATGTTTCGAGGAAATCTCCCAAGGATCCATTATTTCAAACATTATTAGCCATTTTGCATGAGTAGTTTAGGAGTTATGATTAAAAAATTGTCATATTGAGTGTGACAGTTTACTTTCATAAAGAGTAAAATCTAATTTTTGTTTTTGCAAACCTTACTAAAACAACTGATTCTAGTAACACTCACATGGATTTAATATTACAGGCATTTTTAGACATTTTGCATTGTTGGTTTAGGAATTATGTTGGAATACATTTTTATTGCTTTTTTCGCATTATCTCAGAATTTTAAGAACATTACTGTCACATTGAGTAAGAACTACTTTCTGTGTTTGCAAGGATTAAAAAAGCATATTTTTCGAGTAAAACTCCTAAGGATGCATTTTTTCAGGCATCATTAGCCATTTAGCATTTGTAGTTTAGGAGTTATGTTTAAATAACTGTCATATTAAATGTAACAGTATACTCTCATATAGAGTAAAACCTAATTTTTGTATTTGCAAACCTTACAAAAACAACTGATTCTAGTAAAACTCACATACATTCAATATTACAGTTATTTTTAGAGATTTTTTCTGTTTGGTTTAGAAATTATGATGGAATACATTTGTATTGCTTTTTTCGCATTATCTCAGGATTTTAGGAATATTACTGTCATATTGAGTAAAAAACTACTTTTTGTGTTTGCAAGCCTTAAAAAAGCATATGTTTCGAGTTAAACTCACAAGAATGCATTATTTCAGGCAATATTAGCTCATTGTTATGTGTAGTTTAAGAGTTATGTTTAATTTACGGTCATATTGAGTGTACATTGTCATGGTGAAAAAAAACACAATTTTTTATTTGCAAAAATATCAAACACAGCTGATTCTAGTAAAATTCACAAGGATTCATTATTACAGGCATTTTTACACATATTGCATGTTTGACTTGGGAAATATGTTTGAATACATTTTTAATGCTTTTTTCGCATTATCTCAGGATTTTAGGGATATAACTGTCATAATGAGTAAAAAACTACTTTTTGTGTTTGCAAGATTTAAAAAAGCATATGTTTAGAGTAAAACTCCGTAGAATGCATTATTTGAGGCAACATTAGCCATTTTGCATGTGTAGTTAGGAGTTATTTTTAAATAACTGTCATATTGAGTCTGACAGTATACTGTCATAGTGAGTAAAACTTAATTTTTGTATTTGCAAACATTATAAAAACATCTGATTCTAGTAAAACTCACATGGATTTAATATTACAGGCATTTTTAGACATTTTACATTGTTGGTTTAGGAATTATGTTGGAATACATTTTTATTGCTTTTTTCGCATTATCTCAGGATTTTAAGAACATTACTGTCATATTGAGTAAAAAACTACTTTTTGTGTTTGCAAGCCTTAAAAAAGCATATGTTTCGAGTAAAACTCACAATAATGCATTATTTCAGGCAAAAATAGCTCATTTTTATGTGTAGTTTAGGAGTTATGTTTATTTACTGCTATATTGAGTGTACTTGTCATGGTGAAAAAAACCTAATTTTTTTTATTTGCAAAAATTTCAAACACAACCGGTTCTAGTAAAACTCACATGGATTCAATAATACAGGCATTTTTACACATTTTGCATGTTTAGTTTAGAAATTATGATTGAATACATTTTTATTGCTTTTTTCGCAGTATCTCGGAGTTTAAGAACATTACTGTCATATTGAGTAAAAAAAAATACTTTTTGTGTTTGCAAGCCTTAAGAAAGCATATGTTTCGAGGAAAACTCCCAAGAATCCATTATTTCAAACATTATTAGCCATTTTGCATGAGTAGTTTAGGAGTTATGATTAAAAAATTGTCATATTGAGTGTGACAGTTTATTTTTATAAAGAGTAAAACCTAATTTTTGTTTTTGCAAACCTTACTAAAACAACTGATTCTAGTAAAACTCACATGGATTTAATATTACAGGCATTTTTAGACATTTTGCATTGTTGGTTTAGGAATTATGTTGGAATACATTTTTATTGCTTTTTTCGCATTATCTCAGAATTTTAAGAACATTACTGTCATATTGAGTAAAAACTACTTTTTGTGTTTGCAAGCCTTAAAAAAGCATATGTTTCGAGTAGAACTCACAAGAATGCATTATTTCAGGCAATATTAGCTCATTATTAAGTGTAGTTTAGGAGTTATGTTTAATTTACTGTCATATTGAGTGTACATTGTCCTGGTAAAAAAACCCTAATTTTTGTATGTGCAAAAATTTCAAACACAACCTAATCTAGTAAAACTCACATGGATTCGATATTACAGGCATTTTTACAAATTTTGCATGTTTGATATAGGAAATATGATTGAATATATTTTCATTGCTTTTTTCGCAATATCTCACGATTTTAGGAATATTACTGTCATATTGAGTAAAAAACTACTTTTTGTGTTTGCAAGATTTGAAAAAGCAAATGTTTCGAGTAAAACTCCATAGAATGCATTATTTGAGGCATCATTAGACATTTTGCATGTGTAGTTTAGGTGTTATGATTAAATAACTGTCATATTGAGTGTGACAGTTTACTTTCATAAAGAGTAAAACCTAATTTTTGTTTTTGCAAACCTTACTAAAACAACTGATTCTAGTAAAACTCACATGGATTCAATATAACAGGCATTTTTACACATTTTGCATGTTTAGTTTAGAAATTATTATTGAATACATTTTTATTGCTTTTTTCGCATTACTCAGGATTTTAAGAACATTACTGTCATATTGAGTAAAAAACTACTTTTTGTGTTTGCAAGCCTTAAAAAAGCATATGTTTCGAGTAAAACTCACAAGAATGCATTATTTCAGGCAATATTAGCTCATTTTTACGTGCAGTTTAGGAGTTATGTTTAATTTACTGTCATATTGAGTGTACATTGTGATGGTGAAAAAAACCTAATTTTTCTAATTGCAAACCTTTAAACAGAATTGATTCTAGTAAAACATACATTGATTCAATATTACAGGCATTTTTACACATTTTGCATGTTTGGTTTAGGAATTATAATGGAATACATTTTTTTTTGCTTTTTTCGTATTATCTCAGGATTTTAAGAACATTACTGTCATATTGAGTAAAAAAATACTTTTTGTGTTTGCAAGATTTAAAAAAGCATATGTTTTGAGTAAAACTCCCGAGGATGCATTATTTCAGGCATCAATAGCCATTTTGCTTGTGTGGATTAGGAGTTTTTAAATAACTGTCATATTGCGTGTGGCAGTTATACTGTTATTATGAGTAAAACCTAATTTTTGTATTTTTAAACCTTATAAACCACCTGATTCTAGTAAAATTCACAAAGATACAATATTACAGGCATTTTTAGACATAATGCAGGTTTGGTTTTGGAGTTAGGTTTATAACATTTCATATTTAGTATGACAGTTATACTGTCATATTAAGTAAAAAAAAAAAAAAGACGTGTCTTTGCAAACCTTACAAAATATTTTTTTCCAGTAAAACTCAAAAAGATACATTTCTCTTATTAGCCATTTTGCATGTGTGGTTTCGGAGTTATGTTTAAATAACTGTCAGATACAGAGACAGAGACAGTGTGCGAGGTGGAGAAGTTCCGGCTAGATATAGTTGGACTCACTTCGACGCACAGGAACCTGTTCTCTCGAGAGGGGCTGGACTCTCTTCCACTATGGCGTTGCACGCAATGAGAGGCTGGGGTGGCAATTCTTGTTGTCCCCCCGGCTCAAAGACACGAGTATGGGGTATCGGACTGTCTGATTGTGGCGGGTCGCTCCCTGTATGATCAGTGTAGGGCAGCCTTGGTCCGCTTAGGCTGCCCTTTGTCACCGATTCTGTTGTTAACTTTTATGGACAGAATTGCAGTCATGGCGTTGAGGGGATCCGGTTTGGTGGTTGCAGGATTAGGTCTCTGCTTTTTGCAGTTGATGTGGTTCTGATGGCTTCAACTGGCCAGGATCTCCAGCTCTCATTGGATGGCCGAGTATGAAGCGACTGGGATGAGAATCAGCACCTCCAAGTCCGAGTCCATGGTTCTCGCCCGGTAAAGGGTGGGGTGCCATTTCCAGGTTGAGGAGGCGATGGCACATACTAGATGGCCCCAAGTGGAGGAGTTCAAGTACCTAGGAGTCTTGTTCACGAGTGAGGGAAGAGTGGATCATGAGATCCACAGGCGGATCGGTGCGGCGTCTTCAGTAATGAGGACGCTATATCGATCCATTGTGGTGAAGAAGGAGCTGAGCCAGAATTAAAAGCTCTAAATTTACCGGTCGATCTACATTCCCATCCTGCACCCATGGTCATGGTTATGACCGAAAAGACAAGATCCCGGGTACAAGCGGCCAAATTGAGTTTCCTCCGCCGGGTGGCGGGTCTCTCCCTTAGAGATAGGATAAGAAGCTCTGTCATCCGGGAGGAACTCAGAGTAAAGCGCTGCTCCTCCACATTGAGAGGAGCCAGATGAGGTGGTTCGGGCATCTGCTCAGGATGCCACCCGAACGCCTCCCGAGGGAGGTGTTTAGGGCAAGTCCGACCGGCAGGAGGCCACGGGGAAGACCCAGGACACATTGGGAAGATTATGTCTCCCGGCTGGCCTGGGAACGCCTCAGGATCCCCCAAGAAAAGCTGGAAGAAGTCGCTGGGGAGAGGGAAGTCTGGGCTTCTCTGTTTAGGCTGCTGCCCCCGCAACCCGACCTCGGTTAAGCGGAAGAAAATGGATGGATTTAGTAACGACAACAAAAACTGATTCTAGTAAAACTCACATGGATACAATTTTACAGGTAATGCATGTTTGGTTTTGGAATTATGTTTATATAACTTTCATATGTATTATGACAGTTATACTGTCATCTTAAATAAAACTAACTTGTGTCTTTACAAACATTACAAACTATGTTTTTCCAGTAAAACTCACAAAAATATTTTTTTCCAGGCATTATTAGACATTTTTCATGTGTGGTTTAGGAAATATGTTTAAATAACTTTCATATTGAATGTGGCAGTTATACTGTTATTATGTGTAAAACCAAATTGTTGTATTTGCAAACCTTACAAAAACAACTGATTCTAGTAAAACTCACATAGATTCAATATTACAGGCATTTTTAGACATTTCACATGTTTGAATACAGTTTTATTGCTTTTTTCGTTAGGGCAAGTCCGATCGGCAGGAGGCCACGGGGAAGACCCAGGACACATTGGGAAGACTATGTCTCAGGCTGGCCTGGGAACGCCTCGGGATCCCCCGAGAAGAGCTGGACAAAGTGGCTGGGGAGAGGGAAGTCTGGGCTTCCTGCTTAGGCTGCTTCCCCCGCAACCCGACCTCGGATAAGCGGAAGAAAATGGATGGATTTAGTATGACAGTTATACTGTCATATTGAGTAAAAAAAACTATTTTTCATAGATTCAATATTACAGGCATCTTTAGATGGATTGCATGTTTGGTTTTGGAGATATGTTTATACAACTTTCATATTTAGTATGTCAGTTATACTGTCATATTGAGTAAAAAAAAACAACTTGTGTCTGCAAACCTTACAAAAGATTATTATTCTAGTAAAACTAACAAAGATACATTTTTCCAAGCATTATTAGCATTTGTTGTTTTGGAGTTATAATGCTTGCATTGAGAGGCGACGGGCTCGGGTGGCAATTCTTGTTGCCCCCCGGCTCAAAGCCTGCACGTTGGAGTTCAACCCAGTGGACCAGTGGGTAGCTTTCCTCCGCCTTCGGGTGGGGGGACGGGTCCTGACTGTTGTTTGGCCTTACGCGCCAAACGGCAGCTCAGAGTACCCACCCTTTTTGGATTCACTCGAGGGAGTACTGGAAAGTGCTCCACCGGGTGATTCCCTCGTTCTACTGGGGGCCTTCAACGCTCATCTTGGCAACAACAGTGAAACCTGGAGAGGCGTGATTGGGAAGAATGGCCGCCCGGATCTGAACCCGAGTGGTGTTTTGTTATTGGACTTTTGTGCTCGTCACAGATTGTCAATAACAAACACCAAGTTCAAACATAAGGGTGTCCATATGTGCACTTGGCACCAGGACACCCTAGGCCGCAGTTCCATGATCGATTTTGTAGTTGTGTCATCGGATTTGCGGTCTCATGTTTTGGACACTCGGGTGAAGAGAGGGGCGTAGCTTTCTACCGATCACCACCTGGTGGTGAGTTGGCTGCGATGGTGGGGGAGGATGCCTGACAGACCTGGCAGGCCCAAACGCATTGTGAGGGTTTGCTGGGAACGCCTCCGGAAGAACTTTGAACATGTCACGAGGGAGGCGCTGGACATTGAGTCTGAGTGGACCATGTTCCGTGCCTCTCTTGTCGAGCCGGCTGATTGGAGCTGTGGCCGCAAGGAGTTTGGTGCCTGTCGTGGCGGTAATCCTAGAACCCGCTGGTGGACACCAGCAGTGAGGGATGCCGTCAAGCTGAAGAAAGAGCCTATCGGGTCCTTTTGGCTCCTGGGACTCCAGAGGCAGCCGACAGGCCAAGCGAAGTGCGGCTTCAGCGGTCGCAGAGGCAAAAACTCGGACATGGGAGGAGTTTGGAGAAGCCATGGAAAACGACTTCCAGACGGCTTCAAAGCGATTCTGGACCACCATCCGCCGGCTCAAGGGGGGGCAGCAGTGCACTGTAACACCGTGTATGGTGAGGATGGTGCGCTGCTGACCTCTACTGCAGCTGTTATTGATCGGTGGAGGGAATACTTCGAAGACCTCCTTAATCCCACCAACATGTCTTCCTATGAGGAAGCAGTGCCTGGGGAATCTGTGGTGGGCTCTCCTATTTCTGGGGCTGAGGATGCCAAGGTAGTTAAAAAGCTCCTCAATGGCAACGCCCTGGGGGTGGATGAGATCCGTCCGGAGTTCCTTAAGGCTCTGGATGCTGTGGGGCTGTCTTGGTTGACAAGACTCTGCAACATCGCGTGGACATCGGGGGCGGTACTTCTGGATTGGGAGACCGGGGTGGTGGTTCCTCTCTTTAAAAGGGGAACCAGAGGGTGTGTTTCAACTATCGTGAGATCACACTCCTCAGTCTTCCCGGTAAGGTCTATTCATGTGTACTGGAGAAGAGGCTACGCCGGATAGTCGAACCTCGGATTCAGGAGGAACAGTGTGGTTTACGTCCTGGTCGTGGAACTGCGGACCAGCTTTATACTCTCGGCAGGGTCCTTGAGGGTGCATGGGAGTTTGCCCAACCAGTCTACATGTGCTTTATGGACTTGGAGAAGGCATTCGACCATTTACCCCTGGAAGTCCTGTGGGGAGTGCTTAGAGAGTATGGGGTAACGGACTGTCTTATTGTGGCGGTTCGCTCCCTTTGCAAGAGTCAGAGCTTGGTCCGCATTGCCGGCAGTAAGTCGGACCCGTTTCCAGTGAGGGTTGGACTCCGCCAAGGCTGCCCTTAGTCACCGATTCTGTTCATAACCTTTATGGACAGAATTTCTAGGCGCAGTCAGGGCGTTGAGGGGATCCGGTTTGGTGTCTGCAGGATTAGGTCTCTGCTATTTGCAGATGATGTGGTCCTGATGGGTTCATCTGGCCAAGATCTTCAGCCCTCACTGGATCGGTTCGCAGACGAGTGTGAAGTGACTGGGATGTGAATCAGCACCTCCAAGTCCGAGTCCATGGTTCTCGCCCGGAAAAGGGTGGAGTGCCATCTCCGGGTTGGGGAGGAGATCTTGCCCCAAGTTGAGGAGTTCAAGGACCTCAGAGTCTTGTTCACGAGTGAGGGAAGAGTGGATCGTGAGATCGACAGGCGGAACGGTGCGGCGTCTTCAGTAATGCGGACGCTGTATTGATCCGTTGTGGTGAAGAAGGAGCTGAGCCGGAAGGCAAAGCTCTCGATTTACCGGTCGATCTACGTTCCCATCCTCACCTATGGTCATGAGCTTTGTGTCATGGCCGAAAGGACAAAATCACGGGTACAAGCGGCCGAAATGAGTTTCCTCCGCCGGGTGGCGGGGCTCTCCCTTAGAGATAGGGTGAGAAGCTCTGTCATCCGGGAGGAGCTCAAAGTAAAGCCATTGCTCCTCCATTTCGAGAGGAGCCAGATGAGGTGGTTCGGGCATCTGGTCAGGATGCCACCCGAACGCCTCCCTAGGGAGGTGTTTCGGTCACGTCCGACCGGTAGGAGGCCCAGGAAGACCCAGGAAACGGGAAGCTTATCTCTCCCGGCTGGCCTGAGAACGCCCCAGGATCCCCCGGGAGGAGCTGGACGAAGTGGCTGGGGAGAGGAAAGTCTGGGCTTCCCTGCTTAGGCTGCAGCCCCCGCAACCCGACCTCGGATAAGCGGAAGAAAATGGATGGCTGGATGGATGGAGTTATGTTTAAATAACTGTCATAAAGAGTAAAACCTCATTTTTGTATTTGTAAACCTTACCAAAACAACTGATTTTAGCAAAACTCACACAGATTCAATATTACAGGCATTTTTAGACATTTTGCTTATTTGGTGTAGGAATTATGATGGAATACATTGTTTTTGCTTATTTCGCATTATCTCAGGATTTTAAGAACTTTACTGTCATATAGAGGAAACCAAATACTTTTTGTGTTTGCAAGCCTTAAAAAAGCATATGTTTCGAGTAAAACTCACAAGAATGCCTTATTTCAGGCATTATTAGCCATTTTTTATGTGTAGTTTAGGCATACTTGCCAATACTCCTGGATTTTCCAGGAGACTCCCGAAATTCAGCGCCTCTCACGAAAACCTCCCGGGACAAATTTTCTCCCGAAAATCTCCCGAAATTCAGGCTGATCTGAGTGAGGACAGCCTGTATTCATGTCTGCTTTCCCACGATATAAACAGCATGCCTGCCCAATCACGTTATAACTGTAGAATGATCGAGGGCGAGTTCTTGGTTTCTTATGTGGGTTTATTGTTAGGTAGTTTCATTAACGTCCTCCCAGCGCGGTAACAACACAAAACAACAGCAGTCACGTTTTCGTCTACCGTAAAGCAGTTTGTCTGCCGTAAACAGCAATGTTGTGACACTCTTTAAACAGGGCAATACTGCCATCTACTGTACATGCATATGTGACAATAACATCCAGGGCTTTTAGAGAGTGCAGTGCACAACTGCGCACACAACAAGGAGACAAAGCAGAAGAACGCGGAAGATACAGCCATGGCGACGCCGACGACAAGTAAGATGAAGAAACATGCTTATAAGTTCCAAGCCGCAGCTGCGATTGGACCTGGATAGCCTCCGGGAAGAAGTAGTGGAATACCAAGTGCTTGGCAGTGAAGATCTTCCTCAGGAAGCAAAGATTGACCGGTTTTTGGCCATGCTCGGGAGGGATGGAAAATTCCAGACTCTCGTGCATTTGATGAAAGCACTTTTGTGCGTGCCACACAGCAATGCATCATCAGAGAGGTTGTTCAGCATGGTTATAAAAATAGTGACAGAGAATAGAACAAGGATGGACAATTCAACCCTTAACTCAACAATGAGTAGATGAGTGTTATGTGTGTGTATATGTGTAAATAAATGAAAACTGAAATTCAAGTATTTATTTTATATATATATATATATATATATATATATATATATATATATATATATATATATATATATATATATATATATATATATATATATATATATGTCTTATATCTCCTGATGATTGAGGGAACCCCTCATGAAACAGGCCTGTAAAGATGAAGTAGTCTTGTGATTTTTTTCCCAACACATACATATATATATATATAGCTATACATACATATATATATATATATAGCTATACATACATATATATATATATATATATATATATATATATATATATATATATATATATATATATATATATATATATATATATATATATATATATATATATATATATATATATATATATATATATATATATATATATATATATATATATATGAAATACTTGACTTGGTGAATTCTAGCTCTAAATATACTCCTCCCCTCTTAACCACACCCCCAACCACGCCCCCACCCCACCCCTGACCATGCCTTCCCCACCCCCACCTCCTGAAATCGGAGGTCTCAATGTTGGCAAGTATGAGTTTAGGAGTTATGTTTAAATAACTGTCATAGTGAGTGTGGCAGTTACACTGTCATATTGAGTAAAAAAAACTAACTTGTGTCTTTGCAAACCTCACAAAAGAAAACGTTTCTAATAAAAATCACAAAGATACATTTCTTCACGCATTATTAGACATTTTTCATGTGTGGTTTAGGAATTATGTTTAAATAACTGTCATATTGAGTGTGGCAGTTATACTGTCATTATGTGTAAAACCTAATTTTGTATTTCCAAACCTTATAAAAACAACTGATTCTAGTAAAACATAGATTCAATTTTACAGGCATTTTTAGACATTTTACATGTTTGGTTTAGGAGTTGTGTTTGAATACATTTTTTATTTTTTATTCTTATTGTTGCTTTTTATTTTTATTCTATTGTAATATGTTTCTATTTTGTTTCAATTTATACCCCCATTATTTACTTTTCACTTTTTACAATTTTGTACACTACTGCTGGAATTTAAATTTTCCTGAGGGAACTCTCCTGAAGGAATCAATCAAGTACTATCTATGTATCTATCTATTTATGTCTCCTGGCTGGCCTGTAAATGCCTCGGGATCCCCCGAGAAGAGCTGGACAAAGTGGCTGGGGAGAGGAAAGTCTGGGCTTCTCTGCTTAGGCTGCTGCCCCCGCAACCTGACCTCGGATAAGCAGGAAGAAAATGGATGGATTTAGTATGACAGTTATACTGTCATATTAAGTAAAAAAATAACTTGGGTCTTTGCAAACATTACAAAATATATTTTTTCTAGTAAAACTCACTAAGATACATAACTCAAGGCATTATTAGCCATTTTGCATGTGTGGTTTAGGACTTATGTTTAAATAATCGTCAGATTGAGTGTGACAGTATACTGTCATAGTGAGTAAAACCCATATTTTGTAATTGCAAACCTTATGAAAACAAATGATTCTACTAAAACTCACATGGATACAATATTACGGGCAATACGGCCTAACCAATCTGGCGCCCTAGGCAAGATTTTAGGTGGCGCCCCCCCACATCGGCAGTGAAGTGTATATACTCACAAGAAACCGAATAGCTTTGTCTTTGACCTTTTTTTTTACTTACAACCAGAGGTGGGTAGTAACGCGCTACATTTACTCCGTTACATCTACTTGAGTAAATTTTGGGATAAATTGTACTTCTAAGAGTAGTTTTAATGCAACATACTTTTACTTTTACTTAAGTATATTTATAGAGAAGGAACGCTACTTTTACTCCGCTACTTTTATCTACATTCAGCTCGCTACTCGCTACTAATTTTTATCGATCTGTTAATGCACGCTTTGTTTGTTTTGGTCTGTCAGACAGACCTTCAAAGTGCCTGCCTTACTGGTGACGTTTCACTTCGTTCCACCAATCAGATGCAGTCACTGGTGACGTTGGACCAATCAAACAGAGCCAGGTGGTCACATGACCTGACTTAAACAAGTTGAAAAACTTATTGGGGTGTTACCATTTAGTGGTCAATTGTACGGAATATTTACTGTACTGTGCAATCTAATCATAAAAGTTCCAATCAATCAATCAAAAGTGTGAAGGAAAAAATATACTTTTTTTATTTCAACCGTACATCCCGTCAAAAGCCTCAAGACCGACCGCACATGAGGATGTTCCTGTCTTCACAATAAAAGTGCCGCTCCATCGCGCCTGCGCTTTCAAAACAAGAGTCTCCGAAAGCCAGCGCGAACAAGCTAGCAAGCTACGGAGTTTGACGCCAATATATTTCTTGTAAAGTGTATAAAAACGAATATGGAAGCTGGACAAACAAGGTGCCAAAAACCAACCACTTTCATGTGGTATTAGACAGAAAGGAGGAACTTTTCTTCTCCTCCATTTGAAAACGTGGACGTTATCATCACTACTGTCTGATTACAGTCAACGCAAGTCATCAGAATCAGGTAATACACCAACTTATATTCTAGTCTGCATGAAAGAAAATAATCTATATGTTAAACATGCATGTATATTCATTAAAACATCTTTAACATGTAAACAAAAACAGCAAAATAAATACATATAAATTATATACTGTATATATCAATGTATATGTATATATATATATATATATATATATATATATATATATATATATATATATATATATATATATATATATATATATATATATATATATATATATATATATATATATATATATATATATGTGTGTGTGTGTGTGTGTATGTTACTCATCAGTTACTCAGTACTTGAGTAGTTTTTTCACAACATACTTTTTACTTTTACTCAAGTAAATATTTGGGTGACTACTCCTTACTTTTACTTGAGTAATAAATCTCTAAAGTAACAGTACTCTTACTTGAGTACAATTTCTGGTTACTCTAGCCACCTCTGCTTACAACTATACCTAATATATAAAGGGGTGGAAAAGTGACTATTACCTGCACGGCAAACATTAGCTAACCAGAAGGCAATAACAATGTAAACAAAAACACCTGCTTAAAAGATCTAATACAAATGTCCCTGAGGAATGTAAGGTGGGAGTACTGTAATTACCTACCGTTACATTATTATTTTCCATAACAATTTAGCCCCCTCCACAATATTAACCCGACGTTAAAACAGAACTAGCTATTTATTGATTAGCAATTGCCGAATCATGTAACATTAGCTTAATGCTAAAAAGCCAGGTTACTATCACATTCTGTAACAGACAAATAATTTCATGTAGGCTAACGTTACCTACCTGCTACCTCTGTCTTTTCTCGTTTCTCCTCCTCTTCTTTTCTCTTTTTTCTTCCCTGGGCACCTGACAGTTTTGGCCGTTTTGACATCTTGTGTTGATTTTTTGATGTGGTGACGTCCAAAAAGAGTCATGATACGGGAAAGGGGGGGGGGGGCACCGTGCGGGGGGAAGGGTGGGGGGCGTAATGTTGTAACAAATAATATTTCTATTAAATAGGCTTTAATTTGCATTTTAATTAACGTGGGATTATTTTTTGTATTTAGAAATAATAGTACCAACTTTTTTCTTTTTTTTTTTTCTCCAACATTTGTGGCACTGGCGTGGCGCCCTCTGATGGACGGCGCCCTTAGCATTTGCCTATACGGCCTATGCCACGGGCCGGCCCTGATTACGGGCATTTTTAGACATAATGCATGTTTGGTTTTGGAGTAATGTTTATATATTTTTCATATTTTGTATGACAGTAATACTGTCATATTGAATAAAAAAAACTAACTTGTATCTGTACAAACCTTAAAAAATATTTTTTTCCCTGTAAAACTCACAAAGAGACATTTCTCCAGGCATTATTAGCCATTGTGCACATGTGGTTTAGGAGTTATGTTTAAATAAATGTCAAATTGAATGTGGCAGTTATACTGTTATTATGAGTAAAACCTAATTTTTGTAAATGTTAACCTTACCACAATACCTGATTCTGGTAAAACTCACATAGATTCAATATTACAGGCATTTTTAGACATTTTACATGTTTGGTTTAGAGTTGTGTTTGAATACATTTGTATTGCTTTTTTCATTAGGGCAAGTCCGACGGGCAGGAGGCCGCGGGGAAGACCCAGGACACATTGGGAAGACTATGTCTCCCGGCTGGGCTGTCGAACGCCTCGGGATCCCCCGAGATGAGCTGGACGAAGTGGTTGGGGATAGGGAAGTCCGGGCTTCTCTGCTTAGGCTGCTGCCCCTGCAACCGGACCTCGGATAAGCGGAAGAAAATGGATGGATTTAGTATGACAGTTATACTGTCATATTAAGTAAAAAAAACTAACTTACAAAATATATTTTTTCTAGTAAAACTCACAAAGATACATATCTACAGGCATTATTAGCCATTTTGCATGTGTGGTTTAGGAGTTATGTTTAAATAACTGTCATATTGAATGTGGCAGTAATACTGTCATCATGACCTAATTTTTGTAATTGTAAACCTTACCAAAATACCTGATTCTGGTAAAACTCACAAAGATTCAATATTACAGGCATTTTTAGACAGATTACATGTTTGGTTTTGGGGTTATGTTTATACAACTTTCATATTTAGTATAACAGTTATACTATCATATTGAGTACAAAAAACAAAAATGTGTTTCTTTGCAAACCATACAAAAGATCATTGTTTTAGTTAATCTAACAAAGATACAGTTCTCCAAGCATTATTAGTCATTTTGCATTTGTTGTTTAGGAGTTATGTTTAAATAACTGTCATAGTGAGTAAAACCTAATTTTTGTATTTGCAAAAACCTTACAAAAACAACTGATTCTAGTAAAACTCACATGGATGCAATATTGCAGGCATTTTTAGACATGATGCATGTTTGATTTTGGAGTTGTGTTTATATAACTTTCATATTTAGTATTACAGTAATACTGTCATATTGAGTAATAAAAACTAACTTGTGTCTTTACAAACCTTACAAAACATTTTTTTCCTGCAAAACTCACAAAGAGACATTTCTCCAGGCATTATTAGCCATTTGGCATGTGTGGTTTAGGAGTTATGTTTAAATAACTGTCAGATTGAGTGTGACAGTATACTGTGAGTAAAACCCATATTTTGTATTTGCAAACCTTACAAAAACAACTGATTCTAGTAAAACTCACATGGATACAAAATTACAGGCATTTTTAGAGATAATGCATGTTTGGTTTTGGAGTTATGTTTATATAACTTCCATATTTAGTATGACAGTAACACTGTCATATTTAGTAAAAAAAAACTAACTTGTGTCGGTACAAACATTACAAAACATTTTTTTTCCAGTAAAACTCACAAAGAGACATTTCTCCAGGCATTAATAGCCATTGTGCATGTGTGGTTTAGGAGTTATGTTTAAATAGATGTCAAATTGAATGTGGCAGTTATACTGTCATTATGAGTGAAACCTAATTTTTGTAATTGTAAACCTTACCAAAATACCTGATTCTGGTAAAACTCACATAGATTCAATATTACATGCATTTTTAGACGGATTGCATGTTTGGTTTTGGAGTTTTGATTATAAAACTTTCATATTTAGTATGACAGTTATACTGTATATTACCATTGAGTAAAAAAAAACCTAACTTGTGACTTTGCAAACCTTACAATAGATCGTTATTCTAGTAAAGACTTAGACTTAGACTTTCTTTTTATTGTCATTCAAATTTGAACTTTACAGCACAGATAAGAACGAAATGTCGTAGTGCAGGATAAAAAAGCAATAAGGTGCATATTTCGATAAATAAATATATATAAATAATATATAAATACTATATATATATATATATATATATATATATATATATATATATATATATATATATATATATATATATATATATATATATACACATATATATATAATAAATAAATATATATAAATATATATAAATAGATAAATAGATTACTGTGCAGATAAATATATTGCACTTTTTCCACATGCGCCCACGTTTATGGGTGTATGTAATATTGTTTATTTCATTCCAGCGAGTTAATTCATTTTGAGGGGAGTTGAGGAGATAATTTAATTATGATGCGTTCAAGAGTCTTATGGCCTGAGGGAAGAAGCTGCTACAGAAGCTGGAGGTTCTGCTTCGGAGGCTGCGGAACCTCTTTCTAGAGTCCAGCAGTGAAAACTGTCCTTGGTGGGGGTGGGAGGAGTCTTTGCAAATTTTCTGAGCCCTGGTCAGGCAGCACTTTTTGCGATCTCCTGGATAGGAGGAAGAGGAGTCCTGATGATCTTTTCCGCCGTCCTCACCACTCTCTGGAGATACTTCCAGTCTGAGGCACTGCAGGCTCCAGTCCAGACAGAGATACTGTTGGTCAGCAGGCTCGCTATAACAACGATACATCTCTCCAAGCATTATTAGCTATTTTGCATTTGTTGTTTAGGAGTTATGTTTAAATAACTGTCAAAGTAAATAAAACCTAATTTTGGTATTTGAAAACCTTACAAAAACAACTGATTCTAGTAAAACTCACACAGATACAATATTACAGGCATTTTTAGACATAATACATGTTTGGTTTTGGAGTAATGTTTGGCGCAGTGGAAGAATGGCCGTGCGCGACCCGAGGTTCCCTGGTTCAATCCCCACCTAGTACCAACCTCGTCATGTCCGTTGTGTCCTGAACAAGACACTTCACCCTTGCTCCTGATGGGTGCTGGTTAGCGCCTTGCATGGCAGCTCCCTCCATCAGTGTGTAAATGTGGAAGTAGTGTCAAAGCGCTTCGAGTACCTTGAAGGTAGAAAAGCGCTATACAAGTACAACCCATTTATTTATATATAGTATGACAGCTATACTGTTATATTGAGTAAAAAAAACTAACTTGTGCCTTTACAAACCTAACACAATATATTTTTTCTAGTAAAACTCACAAAGAGACATTTCCCCAGGTATTATTAGCCATTGTGCATGTGTGGTTTAGGAGTTATGTTTAAATAAATGTCAAATTTAATGTGGCAGGTATACTGTCATGAGTAAAACCTAATTGTTGTAATTGTAAACCTTACCAAAATACCTGATTCTGGTAAAACTCACATAGATTGAATATTACATGCATTTTTAGACGGATTGCTTGTTTGGTTTTGGAGTTATGTTTTTACAACTTTCATATTTAGTATGACAGTTATACTGTCATAGAGTAAAAAAAACAAATAACTTGCGTCTTTGCAAACCTTACAAAAGATCATTATTCTGGTAAAGACTTAGACTTTCTTTTTATTGTCATTCAAATTTGAACTTTACAGCATAGATAACACAATTTCGTTACATAAGCCATGGTAGTGCAGGATAAAAAAGCAATAAGGTGCATTTATAAATAAATAAATACAAATAATATATAAAATAAATAAATATACTTAAATATATATAAATAAATAAAAATATTACTGTGCAGATAAATATATTGCACTTTTTCCACATGCGCCCACGTTTATGGGTGTATGTTATATCGTTTTTTGTTTATTCCAGCGAGTTAATCCATTTTGAGGGGAGTTGAGGGGATAATTTAATTATAATGCGTTCAAGAGTCTTACGGCCTGAGGGAAGAAGCTGGAGGTTCTGCTTCGGAGGCTGCGGAACCTCTTTCTAGAGTCCAGCAGTGAAAACAGTCCTTGGTGGGGGTGGGGGGAGTCTTTGCAAATTTTCTGAGCCCTGGTCAGGCAGCGCTTTTTGCGATCTCCTGGATAAGAGGAAGAGGATTCCTGAAGATCTTTTCCGCGGTCCTCACCACTCTCTGGAGAGACTTCCAGTCTGAGGCACTGCAGGCTCCAGTCCAGACAGAGATGCTGTTGGTCAGCAGGCTCTCTATAACAAAGATACAGTTCTCCAAGCATTATTAGCTATTTGCATTTGTTGTTTAGGATTTATGTTTAAATAACTGTCATAGTGAGTAAAACCTAAATTTTGTATTTGCAAACCTTACAAAAACAATTGATTCTAGTAAAACTCAGATACAATATCAAAGGCATTTTTAGACATAATGCATGTTTGGTTTTGGAGTTGTGTTTATATAACTTTCATATTTAGTATTACAGTAATACTGTCATATTGAGTAAAGAAAAAACAACTAACTTGTGTCTTTACAAACCTTACAAAATATTTTTCCCAGTAAAACTCAAAGATACATTTCTACAGGCATTATTAGCCATTTTGCATGTGCGGTTTTGGATTTATGTTTAAATAAGTGTCATATTGAGTGTGAAAGTCATAGTGAGTAAAACAAACTAACTTGTGTCTTTGCAATGCTTACAAAAGAAAATGTTACTTGTAAAACTCACAAAAGATACATTTCTTCATGCATTATTAGAAAATGTTCATGTGTAGTTTAGGAGTTATGTTTTAATAACTGTCAAATTGAGTGTGGCAGTTATACTGTCATTAAGTGTTAAACCTAATTTTTGTATTTGCAAACCTTACAAAAACAACTGATTCTAGTAAAACTCTTATAGATTCAATATTGCAGGCATTTAGACATTTCACATGTTTGGTTTAGGAGTTGTGTTTGAATACATTTTAATTGCTTTTTTCGTTAGGGCAAGTCCGACCGGCAGGAGGCCACAGGGAAGCCCCAGGACACATTGGGAAGACTATGTCAGCCGGCTGGCCTGGGAACGCTTCGGGATCCCCCGAGAAGAGCTGGACGAAGTGGCTGGGGAGAGGGAAGTCTGGGCTTCTCTGCTTAGGCTGCTACCCCCGCAAACCGACCTCGGATAAGCGGAAGAAAATGGATACATTTAGTATGACAGTTATACTATTATATTGAGTAAAAAAAACTAACTTGTGTCTTTAAAAAACCTTACAAATTATATGTTTTCTAGTAAAACTCACAAAGATACATCTCCAGGCAATATAAGCCTTTTTGCATGTGGTTTAGGGGTTATGTTTAAATAACTGCCATATTGAATGTGGCAGTTATACTGTCATGAGTAAAACCTAATTTTTGTAATTGTAAACCTTACCAAAATACCTGATTCTGGTAAAACTCACATAGATTCAATATTACAGGTATTTTTAGACGGATTGCATGTGTAGTTTTGAAATTATGTTTATACAACTTTCTTATTTAGTATGACAGTGATACTATCATATTGAGTAAAAAAACTAACTTGTGTCTTTGCAAACCTTACAAAAGAACATTTTAGTAAAACTCAAAGATACATCTCCAGGCATTATTAGCCATTTTGCATTTGTTGTTTAGGAGTTATGTTTAAATAACTGGCATAGTGAGTAAAACTTAATTTTTGTTAGGCAAACCTTACAAAAACAACTGATTCTAGTAAAACTCACATGCATTCAATATTACAGTTATTTTTAGACATTTTGCCTGTTTGGTTTAGAAATTATGATGGAATACATTTGTATTGCTTTTTTCGCATTATCTCAGGATTTTAGGAATATTACTGTCATATTGAGAAAAAAACTACTTTTTGTGTTTGCAAGCCTTAAAAAAAGCATATGTTTCGAGTTAAACTCACAAGAATGCATTATTTCAGGCAATATTAGCTCATTGTTATGTGTAGTTTAAGAGTTATGTTTAATTTACGGTCATATTGAGTGTACATTGTCATGGTGAAAAAAAACACAATTTTTTATTTGCAAAAATATCAAACACAGCTGATTCTAGTAAAATTCACAAGGATTCATTATTACAGGCATTTTTACACATATTGCATGTTTGACTTAGGAAATATGTTTGAATACATTTTTAATGCTTTTTTCGCATTATCTCAGGATTTTAGGGATATAACTGTCATAATGAGTAAAAAACTACTTTTTGTGTTTGCAAGATTTAAAAAAGCATATGTTTAGAGTAAAACTCCGTAGAATGCATTATTTGAGGCAACATTAGCCATTTTGCATGTGTAGTTAGGAGTTATTTTTAAATAACTGTCATATTGAGTCTGACAGTATACTATCATAGTGAGTAAAACTTAATTTTTGTATTTGCAAACATTATAAAAACATCTGATTCTAGTAAAACTCACATGGATTTAATATTACAGGCATTTTTAGACATTTTACATTGTTGGTTTAGGAATTATGTTGGAATACATTTTTATTGCTTTTTTCGCATTATCTCAGGATTTTAAGAACATTACTGTCATATTGAGTAAAAAACTACTTTTTGTGTTTGCAAGCCTTAAAAAAGCATATGTTTCGAGTAAAACTCACAATAATGCATTATTTCAGGCAATAATAGCTCATTTTTATGTGTAGTTTAGGAGTTATGTTTATTTACTGCTATATTGAGTGTACTTGTCATGGTGAAAAAAACCTAATTTTTTTTATTTGCAAAAATTTCAAACACAACCGGTTCTAGTAAAACTCACATGGATTCAATAATACAGGCATTTTTAGACATTTTGCATTGCTGGTTTAGGAATTATGTTGGAATACATTTTTATTGTTTTTTTCGCATTATCTCAGGAGTTTAAGAACATTACTGTCATATTGAGTAAAAAAATACTTTTTGTGTTTGCAAGCCTTAAGAAAGCATATGTTTCCAGGAAAACTCCCAATAATTCATTATTTCAAACATTATTAGCCATTTTGCATGAGTAGTTTAGGAGTTATGATTAAAAAACTGTCATATTGAGTGTGACAGTTTACTTTCATAAAGAGTAAAACCTAATTTTTTTTTTGCAAACTTCAATAAAACAACTGATTCTAGTAAAACTCACATGGATTCAATAATACAGGCATTTTTGCACATTTTGCATGTTTAGTTTAGAAATTATGATTGAATACATTTTTATTGCTTTTTTCGCATTATCTCAGGATTTTAAGAACATTACTGTCATATTGAGTAAAAAACTACTTTTTGTGTTTGCAAGCCTTAAAAAAGCATATGTTTCGAGTAAAACTCACAAGAATGCATTATTTCAGGCAATATAAGCTCATTTTTAAGTGTAGTTTAGGAGTTATGATAATGTGATGATGCTAATAAATAATAATAATAAATGTCATATTGAGTGTGACAGTTTACTTTCATAAAGAGTAAAACCTATTTTTTGTTTTTGCAAACCTTACTAAAACAACTGATTCTAGTTAAACTCACAAGGATTCAATAATACAGGCATTTTTACACATTTTGCATGTTTACTTTAGAAATTATGATTGAATACATTTTTATTGCTTTTTTCGCATTATCTCAAGATTTAAAGAACATTACTGTCATATTAGGTAAAAAAAATACTTTTTGTGTTTGCAAGCCTTAAAAGCATAAGTTTCGAGGAAAACTCCCAAGGATCCATTATTTCAAACATTATTAGCCATTTTGCAAGAGTAGTTTAGGAGTTATGATTAAAAAACTGTCATATTGAGTGTGACAGTTTACTTTCATAAAGAGTAAAACCTAACTTCTGTTTTTGCAAACTTTACTAAAACAACTGATTCTAGTAAAACTCACATGGATTCAATAATACAGGCATTTTTACACATTTTGCATGTTTAGTTTAGAAATTATGATTGAATACATTTTTATTGCTTTTTTCGCATTATCTCAGGATTTTAAGAACATTACTGTCATATTGAGTAAAAAAATACTTTTTGTGTTTGCAAGCCTTAAGAAAGCATATGTTTCGAGGAAATCTCCCAAGGATCCATTATTTCAAACATTATTAGCCATTTTGCATGAGTAGTTTAGGAGTTATGATTAAAAAATTGTCATATTGAGTGTGACAGTTTACTTTCATAAAGAGTAAAATCTAATTTTTGTTTTTGCAAACCTTACTAAAACAACTGATTCTAGTAACACTCACATGGATTTAATATTACAGGCATTTTTAGACATTTTGCATTGTTGGTTTAGGAATTATGTTGGAATACATTTTTATTGCTTTTTTCGCATTATCTCAGGAATTTAAGAACATTACTGTCATATTGAGTAAAAAAATACTTTTTGTGTTTGCAAGCCTTAAGAAAGCATATGTTTCGAGGAAATCTCCCAAGGATCCATTATTTCAAACATTATTAGCCATTTTGCATGAGTAGTTTAGGAGTTATAATTAAAAATTGTCATAATGAGTGTGACAGTTTACTTTCATAAAGAGTAAAATCTAATTTTTGTTTTTGCAAAGCTTACTAAAACAACTGAATCTAGTAAAATTCACAAGGATTCAATATTACAGGCATTTTTACACATATTGCATGTTTGACTTAGGAAATATGATTGAATACATTGTTATTGCTTTTTTCGCATTATCTCAGGATTTTAGGAAAATAACTGTCATATTGAGTAAAAAACTACTTTTTGTGTTTGCAAGATTTAAAAAAGCATATGTTTAGAGTACAACTCCGTAGAATGCATTATTTGAAGCATCATTAGCCATTTTGCATGTGTAGTTAGGAGTTATTTTTAAATAACTGTCATATTGAGTGTGACAGTACACTTTCATAAAGAGTAAAACCTAATTTTTGTTTTTGCAAACTTTACTAAAACAACTGATTCTAGTAAAACTCACATGGATTCAATAATACAGGCATATTTACACATTTTGCATGTTTAGTTTAGAAATTATGATTGAATACATTTTTATTGCTTTTTTCGCATTATCTCAGGATTTTAAGAACATTACTGTCATATTGAGTAAAAAAATACTTTTTGTGATTGCAAGCCTTAAGAAAGCAAATGTTTCGAGGAAAACTCCCAAGGATCCATTATTTCAAACATTATTAGCCATTTTGCAAGAGTAGTTTAGGAGTTATGATTAAAAAACTGTCATATTGAGTGTGACAGTTTACTTTCATAAAGAGTAAAACCTAACTTCTATTTTTGCAAACTTTACTAAAACAACTGATTCTAGTAAAACTCACATGGATTCAATAATACAGACATTTTTACACATTTTGCATGTTTAGTTTAGAAATTATGATTGAATACATTTTTATTGCTTTTTTCGCATTATCTCAGGATTTTAAGAACATTACTGTCATATTGAGTAAAAAAATACTTTTTGTGTTTGCAAGCCTTAAGAAAGCATATGTTTCGAGGAAATCTCCCAAGGATCCATTATTTCAAACATTATTAGCCATTTTGCATGAGTAGTTTAGGAGTTATGATTAAAAAATTGTCATATTGAGTGTGACAGTTTACTTTCATAAAGAGTAAAATCTAATTTTTGTTTTTGCAAACCTTACTAAAACAACTGATTCTAGTAACACTCACATGGATTTAATATTACAGGCATTTTTAGACATTTTGCATTGTTGGTTTAGGAATTATGTTGGAATACATTTTTATTGCTTTTTTCGCATTATCTCAGGAATTTAAGAACATTACTGTCATATTGAGTAAAAAAATACTTTTTGTGTTTGCAAGCCTTAAGAAAGCAAATGTTTCGAGGAAAACTCCCAGGATCCATTATTTCAAACATTATTAGCCATTTTGCATGAGTAGTTTAGGAGTTATGATTAAAAAACTGTCATATTGAGTGTGACAGTTTATTTTTTTAAAGAGTAAAACCTATTTTTTGTTTTTGCAAACCTTACTAAAACAACTGATTCTAGTTAAACTCCCATGGATTTATTATTACAGGCATTTTTAGACATTTTGCATTGTTGGTTTAGGAATTATGTTGGAATACATTTTTATTGCTTTTTTCGCATTATCTCAGCATTTTAAGAACATTACTGTCATATTGAGTAAAAACTACTTTTTGTGTTTGCAAGCCTTAAAAAAGCATATGTTTCGAGTAAAACTCCCAAGAATGCATTATTTCAGGCAATATTAGCTCATTTTTATGTGCAGTTTAGGAGTTACGTTTAATTTACTGTCATATTGAGTGTACATTGTCATGGTGAAAAAAACCTAATTTTTCTAATTCCAAACCTTTAAACAGAACTGATTCTAGTAAAACATACATTGATTCAATATTACAGGCATTTTTACACATTTTGCATGTTTGGTTTAGGAATTATAATGGAATACATTTTTATTTTGCTTTTTTCGTATTATCTCAGGATTTTAAGAACATTACTGTCATATTGAGTAAAAAAACTACTTTTTGTGTTTGCAAGATTTAAAAAAGCATATGTTTTGAGTAAAACTCCCAAGGATGCATTATTTCAGGCATCAATAGCCATTTTGCTTGTGTGGATTAGGAGTTTTTAAATAACTGTCATATTGCGTGTGGCAGTTATACTGTTATTATGAGTAAAACCTAATTTTTGTATTTTTAAACATTATAAACCACCTGATTCTAGTAAAATTCACAAAGATACAATATTACAGGCATTTTTAGACATAATGCAGGTTTGGTTTTGGAGTTAGGTTTATAACTTTTCATATTTAGTATGACAGTTATACTGTCATATTAAGTAAAAAAAAAAAAAGACTTGTGTCTTTGCAAACCTTACAAAATATTTTTTTCCAGTAAAACTCACAAAGATACATTTCTCTTATTAGCCATTTTGCATGTGTGGTTTCGGAGTTATGTTTAAATAACTGTCAGATACAGAGACAGAGACAGAGACAGTGTGCGAGGTGGAGAAGTTCCGGCTAGATATAGTTGGACTCACTTCGACGCACAGGAACCTGTTCTCTCGAGAGGGGCTGGACTCTCTTCCACTATGGCGTTGCAAGCAATGAGAGGCTGGGGTGGCAATTCTTGTTGTCCCCCCGGCTCAAAGACACGAGTATGGGGATCAGACTGTCTGATTGTGGCGGGTCGCTCCCTGTATGATCAGTGTAGGGCAGCCTTGGTCCGCTTAGGCTGCCCTTTGTCACCGATTCTGTTGTTAACTTTTATGGACAGAATTGCAGTCATGGCGTTGAGGGGATCCGGTTTGGTGGTTGCAGGATTAGGTCTCTGCTTTTTGCAGTTGATGTGGTTCTGATGGCTTCAACTGGCCAGGATCTCCAGCTCTCATTGGATGGCCGAGTATGAAGCGACTGGGATGAGAATCAGCACCTCCAAGTCCGAGTCCATGGTTCTCGCCCGGTAAAGGGTGGGGTGCCATTTCCAGGTTGAGGAGGCGATGGCACATACTAGATGGCCCCAAGTGGAGGAGTTCAAGTACCTAGGAGTCTTGTTCACGAGTGAGGGAAGAGTGGATCATGAGATCCACAGGCGGATCGGTGCGGCGTCTTCAGTAATGAGGACGCTATATCGATCCATTGTGGTGAAGAAGGAGCTGAGCCAGAATTAAAAGCTCTAAATTTACCGGTCGATCTACATTCCCATCCTGCACCCATGGTCATGGTTATGACCGAAAAGACAAGATCCCGGGTACAAGCGGCCAAATTGAGTTTCCTCCGCCGGGTGGCGGGTCTCTCCCTTAGAGATAGGATAAGAAGCTCTGTCATCCGGGAGGAACTCAGAGTAAAGCGCTGCTCCTCCACATTGAGAGGAGCCAGATGAGGTGGTTCGGGCATCTGCTCAGGATGCCACCCGAACGCCTCCCGAGGGAGGTGTTTAGGGCAAGTCCGACCGGCAGGAGGCCACGGGGAAGACCCAGGACACATTGGGAAGATTATGTCTCCCGGCTGGCCTGGGAACGCCTCAGGATCCCCCAAGAAAAGCTGGAAGAAGTCGCTGGGGAGAGGGAAGTCTGGGCTTCTCTGTTTAGGCTGCTGCCCCCGCAACCCGACCTCGGTTAAGCGGAAGAAAATGGATGGATTTAGTAACGACAACAAAAACTGATTCTAGTAAAACTCACATGGATACAATTTTACAGGTAATGCATGTTTGGTTTTGGAATTATGTTTATATAACTTTCATATGTATTATGACAGTTATACTGTCATCTTAAATAAAACTAACTTGTGTCTTTACAAACATTACAAACTATGTTTTTCCAGTAAAACTCACAAAAATATTTTTTTCCAGGCATTATTAGACATTTTTCATGTGTGGTTTAGGAAATATGTTTAAATAACTTTCATATTGAATGTGGCAGTTATACTGTTATTATGTGTAAAACCAAATTGTTGTATTTGCAAACCTTACAAAAACAACTGATTCTAGTAAAACTCACATAGATTCAATATTACAGGCATTTTTAGACATTTCACATGTTTGAATACAGTTTTATTGCTTTTTTCGTTAGGGCAAGTCCGATCGGCAGGAGGCCACGGGGAAGACCCAGGACACATTGGGAAGACTATGTCTCAGGCTGGCCTGGGAACGCCTCGGGATCCCCCGAGAAGAGCTGGACAAAGTGGCTGGGGAGAGGGAAGTCTGGGCTTCCTGCTTAGGCTGCTTCCCCCGCAACCCGACCTCGGATAAGCGGAAGAAAATGGATGGATTTAGTATGACAGTTATACTGTCATATTGAGTAAAAAAAAAACTATTTTTCATAGATTCAATATTACAGGCATCTTTAGATGGATTGCATGTTTGGTTTTGGAGATATGTTTATACAACTTTCATATTTAGTGTGTCAGTTATACTGTCATATTGAGTAAAAAAAAACAACTTGTGTCTGCAAACCTTACAAAAGATTATTATTCTAGTAAAACTAACAAAGATACATTTTTCCAAGCATTATTAGCATTTGTTGTTTTGGAGTTATAATGCTTGCATTGAGAGGCGACGGGCTCGGGTGGCAATTCTTGTTGCCCCCCGGCTCAAAGCCTGCACGTTGGAGTTCAACCCAGTGGACCAGTGGGTAGCTTTCCTCCGCCTTCGGGTGGGGGGACGGGTCCTGACTGTTGTTTGGCCTTACGCGCCAAACGGCAGCTCAGAGTACCCACCCTTTTTGGATTCACTCGAGGGAGTACTGGAAAGTGCTCCACCGGGTGATTCCCTCGTTCTACTGGGGGCCTTCAACGCTCATCTTGGCAACAACAGTGAAACCTGGAGAGGCGTGATTGGGAAGAATGGCCGCCCGGATCTGAACCCGAGTGGTGTTTTGTTATTGGACTTTTGTGCTCGTCACAGATTGTCAATAACAAACACCAAGTTCAAACATAAGGGTGTCCATATGTGCACTTGGCACCAGGACACCCTAGGCCGCAGTTCCATGATCGATTTTGTAGTTGTGTCATCGGATTTGCGGTCTCATGTTTTGGACACTCGGGTGAAGAGAGGGGCGGAGCTTTCTACCGATCACCACCTGGTGGTGAGTTGGCTGCGATGGTGGGGGAGGATGCCTGACAGACCTGGCAGGCCCAAACGCATTGTGAGGGTTTGCTGGGAACGCCTCCGGAAGAACTTTGAACATGTCACGAGGGAGGCGCTGGACATTGAGTCTGAGTGGACCATGTTCCGTGCCTCTCTTGTCGAGCCGGCTGATTGGAGCTGTGGCCGCAAGGAGTTTGGTGCCTGTCGTGGCGGTAATCCTAGAACCCGCTGGTGGACACCAGCAGTGAGGGATGCCGTCAAGCTGAAGAAAGAGCCTATCGGGTCCTTTTGGCTCCTGGGACTCCAGAGGCAGCCGACAGGCCAAGCGAAGTGCGGCTTCAGCGGTCGCAGAGGCAAAAACTCGGACATGGGAGGAGTTTGGAGAAGCCATGGAAAACGACTTCCAGACGGCTTCAAAGCGATTCTGGACCACCATCCGCCGGCTCAAGGGGGGGCAGCAGTGCACTGTAACACCGTGTATGGTGAGGATGGTGCGCTGCTGACCTCTACTGCAGCTGTTATTGATCGGTGGAGGGAATACTTCGAAGACCTCCTTAATCCCACCAACATGTCTTCCTATGAGGAAGCAGTGCCTGGGGAATCTGTGGTGGGCTCTCCTATTTCTGGGGCTGAGGATGCCAAGGTAGTTAAAAAGCTCCTCAATGGCAACGCCCTGGGGGTGGATGAGATCCGTCCGGAGTTCCTTAAGGCTCTGGATGCTGTGGGGCTGTCTTGGTTGACAAGACTCTGCAACATCGCGTGGACATCGGGGGCGGTACTTCTGGATTGGGAGACCGGGGTGGTGGTTCCTCTCTTTAAAAGGGGAACCAGAGGGTGTGTTTCAACTATCGTGAGATCACACTCCTCAGTCTTCCCGGTAAGGTCTATTCATGTGTACTGGAGAAGAGGCTACGCCGGATAGTCGAACCTCGGATTCAGGAGGAACAGTGTGGTTTACGTCCTGGTCGTGGAACTGCGGACCAGCTTTATACTCTCGGCAGGGTCCTTGAGGGTGCATGGGAGTTTGCCCAACCAGTCTACATGTGCTTTATGGACTTGGAGAAGGCATTCGACCATTTACCCCTGGAAGTCCTGTGGGGAGTGCTTAGAGAGTATGGGGTAACGGACTGTCTTATTGTGGCGGTTCGCTCCCTTTGCAAGAGTCAGAGCTTGGTCCGCATTGCCGGCAGTAAGTCGGACCCGTTTCCAGTGAGGGTTGGACTCCGCCAAGGCTGCCCTTAGTCACCGATTCTGTTCATAACCTTTATGGACAGAATTTCTAGGCGCAGTCAGGGCGTTGAGGGGATCCGGTTTGGTGTCTGCAGGATTAGGTCTCTGCTATTTGCAGATGATGTGGTCCTGATGGGTTCATCTGGCCAAGATCTTCAGCCCTCACTGGATCGGTTCGCAGACGAGTGTGAAGTGACTGGGATGTGAATCAGCACCTCCAAGTCCGAGTCCATGGTTCTCGCCCGGAAAAGGGTGGAGTGCCATCTCCGGGTTGGGGAGGAGATCTTGCCCCAAGTTGAGGAGTTCAAGGACCTCAGAGTCTTGTTCACGAGTGAGGGAAGAGTGGATCGTGAGATCGACAGGCGGAACGGTGCGGCGTCTTCAGTAATGCGGACGCTGTATTGATCCGTTGTGGTGAAGAAGGAGCTGAGCCGGAAGGCAAAGCTCTCGATTTACCGGTCGATCTACGTTCCCATCCTCACCTATGGTCATGAGCTTTGTGTCATGGCCGAAAGGACAAAATCACGGGTACAAGCGGCCGAAATGAGTTTCCTCCGCCGGGTGGCGGGGCTCTCCCTTAGAGATAGGGTGAGAAGCTCTGTCATCCGGGAGGAGCTCAAAGTAAAGCCATTGCTCCTCCATTTCGAGAGGAGCCAGATGAGGTGGTTCGGGCATCTGGTCAGGATGCCACCCGAACGCCTCCCTAGGGAGGTGTTTCGGTCACGTCTGACCGGTAGGAGGCCCAGGAAGACCCAGGAAACGGGAAGCTTATCTCTCCCGGCTGGCCTGAGAACGCCCCAGGATCCCCCGGGAGGAGCTGGACGAAGTGGCTGGGGAGAGGAAAGTCTGGGCTTCCCTGCTTAGGCTGCAGCCCCCGCAACCCGACCTCGGATAAACGGAAGAAAATGGATGGCTGGATGGATGGAGTTATGTTTAAATAACTGTCATAAAGAGTAAAACCTCATTTTTGTATTTGTAAACCTTACCAAAACAACTGATTTTAGCAAAACTCACACAGATTCAATATTACAGGCATTTTTAGACATTTTGCTTATTTGGTGTAGGAATTATGATGGAATACATTGTTTTTGCTTATTTCGCATTATCTCAGGATTTTAAGAACTTTACTGTCATATAGAGGAAACCAAATACTTTTTGTGTTTGCAAGCCTTAAAAAAGCATATGTTTCGAGTAAAACTCACAAGAATGCCTTATTTCAGGCATTATTAGCCATTTTTTATGTGTAGTTTAGGCATACTTGCCAATACTCCTGGATTTTCCAGGAGACTCCCGAAATTCAGCGCCTCTCACGAAAACCTCCCGGGACAAATTTTCTCCCGAAAATCTCCCGAAATTCAGGCTGATCTGAGTGAGGACAGCCTGTATTCATGTCTGCTGTCCCACGATATAAACAGCATGCCTGCCCAATCACGTTATAACTGTAGAATGATCGAGGGCGAGTTCTTGGTTTCTTATGTGGGTTTATTGTTAGGTAGTTTCATTAACGTCCTCCCAGCGCGGTAACAACACAAAACAACAGCAGTCACGTTTTCGTCTACCGTAAAGCAGTTTGTCTGCCGTAAACAGCAATGTTGTGACACTCTTTAAACAGGGCAATACTGCCATCTACTGTACATGCATATGTGACAATAACATCCAGGGCTTTTAGAGAGTGCAGTGCACAACTGCGCACACAACAAGGAGACAAAGCAGAAGAACGCGGAAGATACAGCCATGGCGACGCCGACGACAAGTAAGATGAAGAAACATGCTTATAAGTTCCAAGCCGCAGCTGCGATTGGACCTGGATAGCCTCCGGGAAGAAGTAGTGGAAGACCAAGTGCTTGGCAGTGAAGATCTTCCTCAGGAAGCAAAGATTGACCGGTTTTTGGCCATGCTCGGGAGGGATGGAAAATTCCAGACTCTCGTGCATTTGATGAAAGCACTTTTGTGCGTGCCACACAGCAATGCATCATCAGAGAGGTTGTTCAGCATGGTTATAAAAATAGTGACAGAGAATAGAACAAGGATGGACAATTCAACCCTTAACTCAACAATGAGTAGATGAGTGTTATGTGTGTGTATATGTGTAAATAAATGAAAACTGAAATTCAAGTATTTATTTTATATATATATATATATATATATATATATATATATATATATATATATATATATATATGTCTTATATCTCCTGATGATTGAGGGAACCCCTCATGAAACAGGCCTGTAAAGATGAAGTAGTCTTGTGATTTTTTTCCCCACACATACATATATATATATATAGCTATACATACATATATATATATATATAGCTATACATACATATATATATATATATATATATATATATAAATATATATATATATATATATATATATATATATATATATATATATATATATATATGAAATACTTGACTTGGTGAATTCTAGCTCTAAATATACTCCTCCCCTCTTAACCACACCCCCAACCACGCCCCCACCCCACCCCTGACCATGCCTTCCCCACCCCCACCTCCTGAAATCGGAGGTCTCAATGTTGGCAAGTATGAGTTTAGGAGTTATGTTTAAATAACTGTCATAGTGAGTGTGGCAGTTACACTGTCATATTGAGTAAAAAAAACTAACTTGTGTCTTTGCAAACCTCACAAAAGAAAACGTTTCTAATAAAAATCACAAAGATACATTTCTTCACGCATTATTAGACATTTTTCATGTGTGGTTTAAGAATTATGTTTAAATAACTGTCATATTGAGTGTGGCAGTTATACTGTCATTATGTGTAAAACCTAATTTTGTATTTCCAAACCTTATAAAAACAACTGATTCTAGTAAAACATAGATTCAATTTTACAGGCATTTTTAGACATTTTACATGTTTGGTTTAGGAGTTGTGTTTGAATACATTTTTTATTTTTTATTCTTATTGTTGCTTTTTATTTTTATTCTATTGTAATATGTTTCTATTTTGTTTCAATTTATACCCCCATTATTTACTTTTCACTTTTTACAATTTTGTACACTACTGCTGGAATTTAAATTTTCCTGAGGGAACTCTCCTGAAGGAATCAATCAAGTACTATCTATGTATCTATCTATTTATGTCTCCTGGCTGGCCTGTAAATGCCTCGGGATCCCCCGAGAAGAGCTGGACAAAGTGGCTGGGGAGAGGAAAGTCTGGGCTTCTCTGCTTAGGCTGCTGCCCCCGCAACCTGACCTCGGATAAGCAGGAAGAAAATGGATGGATTTAGTATGACAGTTATACTGTCATATTAAGTAAAAAAATAACTTGGGTCTTTGCAAACATTACAAAATATATTTTTTCTAGTAAAACTCACTAAGATACATAACTCAAGGCATTATTAGCCATTTTGCATGTGTGGTTTAGGACTTATGTTTAAATAATCGTCAGATTGAGTGTGACAGTATACTGTCATAGTGAGTAAAACCCATATTTTGTAATTGCAAACCTTATGAAAACAAATGATTCTACTAAAACTCACATGGATACAATATTACGGGCAATACGGCCTAACCAATCTGGCGCCCTAGGCAAGATTTTAGGTGGCGCCCCCCCACATCGGCAGTGAAGTGTATATACTCACAAGAAACCGAATAGCTTTGTCTTTGACCTTTTTTTTTACTTACAACCAGAGGTGGGTAGTAACGCGCTACATTTACTCCGTTACATCTACTTGAGTAAATTTTGGGATAAATTGTACTTCTAAGAGTAGTTTTAATGCAACATACTTTTACTTTTACTTAAGTATATTTATAGAGAAGGAACGCTACTTTTACTCCGCTACTTTTATCTACATTCAGCTCGCTACTCGCTACTAATTTTTATCGATCTGTTAATGCACGCTTTGTTTGTTTTGGTCTGTCAGACAGACCTTCAAAGTGCCTGCCTTACTGGTGACGTTTCACTTCGTTCCACCAATCAGATGCAGTCACTGGTGACGTTGGACCAATCAAACAGAGCCAGGTGGTCACATGACCTGACTTAAACAAGTTGAAAAAGTTATTGGGGTGTTACCATTTAGTGGTCAATTGTACGGAATATTTACTGTACTGTGCAATCTAATCATAAAAGTTCCAATCAATCAATCAAAAGTGTGAAGGAAAAAATATACTTTTTTTATTTCAACCGTACATCCCGTCAAAAGCCTCAAGACTGACCGCACATGAGGATGTTCCTGTCTTCACAATAAAAGTGCCGCTCCATCGCGCCTGCGCTTTCAAAACAAGAGTCTCCGAAAGCCAGCGCGAACAAGCTAGCAAGCTACGGAGTTTGACGCCAATATATTTCTTGTAAAGTGTATAAAAACGAATATGGAAGCTGGACAAACAAGGTGCCAAAAACCAACCACTTTCATGTGGTATTAGACAGAAAGGAGGAACTTTTCTTCTCCTCCATTTGAAAACGTGGACGTTATCATCACTACTGTCTGATTACAGTCAACGCAAGTCATCAGAATCAGGTAATACACCAACTTATATTCTAGTCTGCATGAAAGAAAATAATCTATATGTTAAACATGCATGTATATTCATTAAAACATCTTTAACATGTAAACAAAAACAGCAAAATAAATACATATAAATTATATACTGTATATATCAATGTATATGTATGTATATATATATATATATATATATATATATATATATATATATATATATATATATATATATATATATATATATATGTGTGTGTGTGTGTATGTTACTCATCAGTTACTCAGTACTTGAGTAGTTTTTTCACAACATACTTTTTACTTTTACTCAAGTAAATATTTGGGTGACTACTCCTTACTTTTACTTGAGTAATAAATCTCTAAAGTAACAGTACTCTTACTTGAGTACAATTTCTGGCTACTCTAGCCACCTCTGCTTACAACTATACCTAATATATAAAGGGGTGGAAAAGTGACTATTACCTGCACGGCAAACATTAGCTAACCAGAAGGCAATAACAATGTAAACAAAAACACCTGCTTAAAAGATCTAATACAAATGTCCCTGAGGAATGTAAGGTGGGAGTACTGTAATTACCTACCGTTACATTATTATTTTCCATAACAATTTAGCCCCCTCCACAATATTAACCCGACGTTAAAACAGAACTAGCTATTTATTGATTAGCAATTGCCGAATCATGTAACATTAGCTTAATGCTAAAAAGCCAGGTTACTATCACATTCTGTAACAGACAAATAATTTCATGTAGGCTAACGTTACCTACCTGCTACCTCTGTCTTTTCTCGTTTCTCCTCCTCTTCTTTTCTCTTTTTTCTTCCCTGGGCACCTGACAGTTTTGGCCGTTTTGACATCTTGTGTTGATTTTTTGATGTGGTGACGTCCAAAAAGAGTCATGATACGGGAAAGGGGGGGGGGCACCGTGCGGGGGGAAGGGTGGGGGGCGTAATGTTGTAACAAATAATATTTCTATTAAATAGGCTTTAATTTGCATTTTAATTAACGTGGGATTATTTTTTGTATTTAGAAATAATAGTACCAACTTTTTTTTTTTTTTTTTTTCTCCAACATTTGTGGCACTGGCGTGGCGCCCCCTGATGGACGGCGTCCTTAGCATTTGCCTATGCGGCCTATGCCACGGGCCGGCCCTGATTACGGGCATTTTTAGACATAATGCATGTTTGGTTTTGGAGTAATGTTTATATATTTTTCATATTTTGTATGACAGTAATACTGTCATATTGAATAAAAAAAACTAACTTGTATCTGTACAAACCTTAAAAAATATTTGTTTCCCTGTAAAACTCACAAAGAGACATTTCTCCAGGCATTATTAGCCATTGTGCACATGTGGTTTAGGAGTTATGTTTAAATAAATGTCAAATTGAATGTGGCAGTTATACTGTTATTATGAGTAAAACCTAATTTTTGTAAATGTTAACCTTACCACAATACCTGATTCTGGTAAAACTCACATAGATTCAATATTACAGGCATTTTTAGACATTTTACATGTTTGGTTTAGAGTTGTGTTTGAATACATTTGTATTGCTTTTTTCATTAGGGCAAGTCCGACGGGCAGGAGGCCGCGGGGAAGACCCAGGACACATTGGGAAGACTATGTCTCCCGGCTGGGCTGTCGAACGCCTCGGGATCCCCCGAGATGAGCTGGACGAAGTGGTTGGGGATAGGGAAGTCCGGGCTTCTCTGCTTAGGCTGCTGCCCCTGCAACCGGACCTCGGATAAGCGGAAGAAAATGGATGGATTTAGTATGACAGTTATACTGTCATATTAAGTAAAAAAAACTAACTTACAAAATATATTTTTTCTAGTAAAACTCACAAAGATACATATCTACAGGCATTATTAGCCATTTTGCATGTGTGGTTTAGGAGTTATGTTTAAATAACTGTCATATTGAATGTGGCAGTAATACTGTCATCATGACCTAATTTTTGTATTTGTAAACCTTACCAAAATACCTGATTCTGGTAAAACTCACAAAGATTCAATATTACAGGCATTTTTAGACAGATTACATGTTTGGTTTTGGGGTTATGTTTATACAACTTTCATATTTAGTATAACAGTTATACTATCATATTGAGTACAAAAAACAAAAATGTGTTTCTTTGCAAACCATACAAAAGATCATTGTTTTAGTTAATCTAACAAAGATACATTTCTCCAAGCATTATTAGTCATTTTGCATTTGTTGTTTAGGAGTTATGTTTAAATAACTGTCATAGTGAGTAAAACCTAATTTTTGTATTTGCAAAAACCTTACAAAAACAACTGATTCTAGTAAAACTCACATGGATGCAATATTGCAGGCATTTTTAGACATGATGCATGTTTGATTTTGGAGTTGTGTTTATATAACTTTCATATTTAGTATTACAGTAATACTGTCATATTGAGTAATAAAAACTAACTTGTGTCTTTACAAACCTTACAAAACATTTTTTTCCTGCAAAACTCACAAAGAGACATTTCTCCAGGCATTATTAGCCATTTGGCATGTGTGGTTTAGGAGTTATGTTTAAATAACTGTCAGATTGAGTGTGACAGTATACTGTGAGTAAAACCCATATTTTGTATTTGCAAACCTTACAAAAACAACTGATTCTAGTAAAACTCACATGGATACAAAATTACAGGCATTTTTAGAGATAATGCATGTTTGGTTTTGGAGTTATGTTTATATAACTTCCATATTTAGTATGACAGTAACACTGTCATATTTAGTAAAAAAAAACTAACTTGTGTCGGTACAAACATTACAAAACATTTTTTTTCCAGTAAAACTCACAAAGAGACATTTCTCCAGGCATTAATAGCCATTGTGCATGTGTGGTTTAGGAGTTATGTTTAAATAGATGTCAAATTGAATGTGGCAGTTATACTGTCATTATGAGTGAAACCTAATTTTTGTAATTGTAAACCTTACCAAAATACCTGATTCTGGTAAAACTCACATAGATTCAATATTACATGCATTTTTAGACGGATTGCATGTTTGGTTTTGGAGTTTTGATTATAAAACTTTCATATTTAGTATGACAGTTATACTGTATATTACCATTGAGTAAAAAAAAACCTAACTTGTGACTTTGCAAACCTTACAATAGATCGTTATTCTAGTAAAGACTTAGACTTAGACTTTCTTTTTATTGTCATTCAAATTTGAACTTTACAGCACAGATAAGAACGAAATGTCGTAGTGCAGGATAAAAAAGCAATAAGGTGCATATTTCGATAAATAAATATATATAAATAATATATAAATACTATATATATATATATATATATATATATATATATATATATATATATATATATATATATATACACATATATATATAATAAATAAATATATATAAATATATATAAATAGATAAATAGATTACTGTGCAGATAAATATATTGCACTTTTTCCACATGCGCCCACGTTTATGGGTGTATGTAATATTGTTTATTTCATTCCAGCGAGTTAATTCATTTTGAGGGGAGTTGAGGAGATAATTTAATTATGATGCGTTCAAGAGTCTTACGGCCTGAGGGAAGAAGCTGCTACAGAAGCTGGAGGTTCTGCTTCGGAGGCTGCGGAACCTCTTTCTAGAGTCCAGCAGTGAAAACTGTCCTTGGTGGGGGTGGGAGGAGTCTTTGCAAATTTTCTGAGCCCTGGTCAGGCAGCACTTTTTGCGATCTCCTGGATAGGAGGAAGAGGAGTCCTGATGATCTTTTCCGCCGTCCTCACCACTCTCTGGAGATACTTCCAGTCTGAGGCACTGCAGGCTCCAGTCCAGACAGAGATACTGTTGGTCAGCAGGCTCGCTATAACAACGATACATCTCTCCAAGCATTATTAGCTATTTTGCATTTGTTGTTTAGGAGTTATGTTTAAATAACTGTCAAAGTAAATAAAACCTAATTTTGGTATTTGAAAACCTTACAAAAACAACTGATTCTAGTAAAACTCACACAGATACAATATTACAGGCATTTTTAGACATAATACATGTTTGGTTTTGGAGTAATGTTTGGCGCAGTGGAAGAATGGCCGTGCGCGACCCGAGGTTCCCTGGTTCAATCCCCACCTAGTACCACCCTCGTCATGTCCGTTGTGTCCTGAACAAGACACTTCACCCTTGCTCCTGATGGGTGCTGGTTAGCGCCTTGCATGGCAGCTCCCTCCATCAGTGTGTAAATGTGGAAGTAGTGTCAAAGCGCTTCGAGTACCTTGAAGGTAGAAAAGCGCTATACAAGTACAACCCATTTATTTATATATAGTATGACAGCTATACTGTTATATTGAGTAAAAAAAACTAACTTGTGCCTTTACAAACCTAACACAATATATTTTTTCTAGTAAAACTCACAAAGAGACATTTCCCCAGGTATTATTAGCCATTGTGCATGTGTGGTTTAGGAGTTATGTTTAAATAAATGTCAAATTTAATGTGGCAGGTATACTGTCATGAGTAAAACCTAATTGTTGTAATTGTAAACCTTACCAAAATACCTGATTCTGGTAAAACTCACATAGATTGAATATTACATGCATTTTTAGACGGATTGCTTGTTTGGTTTTGGAGTTATGTTTTTACAACTTTCATATTTAGTATGACAGTTATACTGTCATAGAGTAAAAAAAACAAATAACTTGCGTCTTTGCAAACCTTACAAAAGATCATTATTCTGGTAAAGACTTAGACTTTCTTTTTATTGTCATTCAAATTTGAACTTTACAGCATAGATAACACAATTTCGTTACATAAGCTCATGGTAGTGCAGGATAAAAAAGCAATAAGGTGCATTTATAAATAAATAAATACAAATAATATATAAAATAAATAAATATACTTAAATATATATAAATAAATAAAAATATTACTGTGCAGATAAATATATTGCACTTTTTCCACATGCACCCACGTTTATGGGTGTATGTTATATTGTTTTTTGTTTATTCCAGCGAGTTAATCCATTTTGAGGGGAGTTGAGGGGATAATTTAATTATAATGCGTTCAAGAGTCTTACGGCCTGAGGGAAGAAGCTGGAGGTTCTGCTTCGGAGGCTGCGGAACCTCTTTCTAGAGTCCAGCAGTGAAAACAGTCCTTGGTGGGGGTGGGGGGAGTCTTTGCAAATTTTCTGAGCCCTGGTCAGGCAGCGCTTTTTGCGATCTCCTGGATAAGAGGAAGAGGATTCCTGAAGATCTTTTCCGCGGTCCTCACCACTCTCTGGAGAGACTTCCAGTCTGAGGCACTGCAGGCTCCAGTCCAGACAGAGATGCTGTTGGTCAGCAGGCTCTCTATAACAAAGATACAGTTCTCCAAGCATTATTAGCTATTTGCATTTGTTGTTTAGGATTTATGTTTAAATAACTGTCATAGTGAGTAAAACCTAAATTTTGTATTTGCAAACCTTACAAAAACAATTGATTCTAGTAAATCTCAGATACAATATCAAAGGCATTTTTAGACATAATGCATGTTTGGTTTTGGAGTTGTGTTTATATAACTTTCATATTTAGTATTACAGTAATACTGTCATATTGAGTAAAGAAAAAACAACTAACTTGTGTCTTTACAAACCTTACAAAATATTTTTCCCAGTAAAACTCAAAGATACATTTCTACAGGCATTATTAGCCATTTTGCATGTGCGGTTTCGGATTTATGTTTAAATAAGTGTCATATTGAGTGTGAAAGTCATAGTGAGTAAAACAAACTAACTTGTGTCTTTGCAATGCTTACAAAAGAAAATGTTACTTGTAAAACTCACAAAAGATACATTTCTTCATGCATTATTAGAAAATGTTCATGTGTAGTTTAGGAGTTATGTTTTAATAACTGTCAAATTGAGTGTGGCAGTTATACTGTCATTAAGTGTTAAACCTAATTTTTGTATTTGCAAACCTTACAAAAACAACTGATTCTAGTAAAACTCTTATAGATTCAATATTGCAGGCATTTAGACATTTCACATGTTTGGTTTAGGAGTTGTGTTTGAATACATTTTAATTGCTTTTTTCGTTAGGGCAAGTCCGACCGGCAGGAGGCCACAGGGAAGCCCCAGGACACATTGGGAAGACTATGTCAGCCGGCTGGCCTGGGAACGCTTCGGGATCCCCAGAGAAGAGCTGGACGAAGTGGCTGGGGAGAGGGAAGTCTGGGCTTCTCTGCTTAGGCTGCTGCCCCCGCAACCCGACCTCGGATAAGCGGAAGAAAATGGATACATTTAGTATGACAGTTATACTATTATATTGAGTAAAAAAAACTAACTTGTGTCTTTAAAAAACCTTACAAATTATATGTTTTCTAGTAAAACTCACAAAGATACATCTCCAGGCAATATAAGCCTTTTTGCATGTGGTTTAGGGGTTATGTTTAAATAACTGCCATATTGAATGTGGCAGTTATACTGTCATGAGTAAAACCTAATTTTTGTAATTGTAAACCTTACCAAAATACCTGATTCTGGTAAAACTCACATAGATTCAATATTACAGGTATTTTTAGACGGATTGCATGTGTAGTTTTGAAATTATGTTTATACAACTTTCTTATTTAGTATGACAGTGATACTATCATATTGAGTAAAAAAACTAACTTGTGTCTTTGCAAACCTTACAAAAGAACATTTTAGTAAAACTCAAAGATACATCTCCAGGCATTATTAGCCATTTTGCATTTGTTGTTTAGGAGTTATGTTTAAATAACTGGCATAGTGAGTAAAACTTAATTTTTGTTAGGCAAACCTTACAAAAACAACTGATTCTAGTAAAACTCACATGCATTCAATATTACAGTTATTTTTAGACATTTTGCCTGTTTGGTTTAGAAATTATGATGGAATACATTTGTATTGCTTTTTTCGCATTATCTCAGGATTTTAGGAATATTACTGTCATATTGAGAAAAAAACTACTTTTTGTGTTTGCAAGCCTTAAAAAAGCATATGTTTCGAGTTAAACTCACAAGAATGCATTATTTCAGGCAATATTAGCTCATTGTTATGTGTAGTTTAAGAGTTATGTTTAATTTACGGTCATATTGAGTGTACATTGTCATGGTGAAAAAAAACAATTTTTTATTTGCAAAAATATCAAACAGCTGATTCTAGTAAAATTCACAAGGATTCATTATTACAGGCATTTGTACACATATTGCATGTTTGACTTAGGAAATATGTTTGAATACATTTTTAATGCTTTTTTCGCATTATCTCAGGATTTTAGGGATATAACTGTCATAATGAGTAAAAAACTACTTTTTGTGTTTGCAAGATTTAAAAAAGCATATGTTTAGAGTAAAACTCCGTAGAATGCATTATTTGAGGCAACATTAGCCATTTTGCATGTGTAGTTAGGAGTTATTTTTAAATAACTGTCATATTGAGTCTGACAGTATACTGTCATAGTGAGTAAAACTTAATTTTTGTATTTGCAAACATTATAAAAACATCTGATTCTAGTAAAACTCACATGGATTTAATATTACAGGCATTTTTAGACATTTTACATTGTTGGTTTAGGAATTATGTTGGAATACATTTTTATTGCTTTTTTCGCATTATCTCAGGATTTTAAGAACATTACTGTCATATTGAGTAAAAAACTACTTTTTGTGTTTGCAAGCCTTAAAAAAGCATATGTTTCGAGTAAAACTCACAATAATGCATTATTTCAGGCAATAATAGCTCATTTTTATGTGTAGTTTAGGAGTTATGTTTATTTACTGCTATATTGAGTGTACTTGTCATGGTGAAAAAAACCTAATTTTTTTTATTTGCAAAAATTTCAAACACAACCGGTTCTAGTAAAACTCACATGGATTCAATAATACAGGCATTTTTACACATTTTGCATGTTTAGTTTAGAAATTATGATTGAATACATTTTTATTGCTTTTTTCGCAGTATCTCGGAGTTTAAGAACATTACTGTCATATTGAGTAAAAAAAATACTTTTTGTGTTTGCAAGCCTTAAGAAAGCATATGTTTCGAGGAAAACTCCCAAGAATCCATTATTTCAAACATTATTAGCCATTTTGCATGAGTAGTTTAGGAGTTATGATTAAAAAACTGTCATATTGAGTGTGACAGTTTACTTTCATAAAGAGTAAAACCTAATTTTTGTTTTTGCAAACCTTACTCCAACAACTGATTCTAGTAAAACTCACATGGATATTACAGGCATTTTTAGACATTTTGCATTGCTGGTTTAGGAATTATGTTGGAATACATTTGTATTGTTTTTTTCGCATTATCTCAGGAGTTTAAGAACATTACTGTCATATTGAGTAAAAAAATACTTTTTGTGTTTGCAAGCCTTAAGAAAGCATATGTTTCCAGGAAAACTCCCAATAATTCATTATTTCAAACATTATTAGCCATTTTGCATGAGTAGTTTAGGAGTTATGATTAAAAAACTGTCATATTGAGTGTGACAGTTTACTTTCATAAAGAGTAAAACCTAATTTTTTTTTTGCAAACTTCACTAAAACAACTGATTCTAGTAAAACTCACATGGATTCAATAATACAGGCATTTTTGCACATTTTGCATGTTTAGTTTAGAAATTATGATTGAATACATTTTTATTGCTTTTTTCGCATTATCTCAGGATTTTAAGAACATTACTGTCATATTGAGTAAAAAACTACTTTTTGTGTTTGCAAGCCTTAAAAAAGCATATGTTTCGAGTAAAACTCACAAGAATGCATTATTTCAGGCAATATAAGCTCATTTTTAAGTGTAGTTTAGGAGTTATGATAATGTGATGATGCTAATAAATAATAATAATAAATGTCATATTGAGTGTGACAGTTTACTTTCATAAAGAGTAAAACCTATTTTTTGTTTTTGCAAACCTTACTAAAACAACTGATTCTAGTTAAACTCACAAGGATTCAATAATACAGGCATTTTTACACATTTTGCATGTTTACTTTAGAAATTATGATTGAATACATTTTTATTGCTTTTTTCGCATTATCTCAAGATTTAAAGAACATTACTGTCATATTAGGTAAAAAAAATACTTTTTGTGTTTGCAAGCCTTAAAAGCATAAGTTTCGAGGAAAACTCCCAAGGATCCATTATTTCAAACATTATTAGCCATTTTGCAAGAGTAGTTTAGGAGTTATGATTAAAAAACTGTCATATTGAGTGTGACAGTTTACTTTCTTAAAGAGTAAAACCTAACTTCTGTTTTTGCAAACTTTACTAAAACAACTGATTCTAGTAAAACTCACATGGATTCAATAATACAGGCATTTTTACACATTTTGCATGTTTAGTTTAGAAATTATGATTTAATACATTTTTATTGCTTTTTTCGCATTATCTCAGGATTTTAAGAACATTACTGTCATATTGAGTAAAAAAATACTTTTTGTGTTTGCAAGCCTTAAGAAAGCATATGTTTCCAGGAAAACTCCCAATAATTCATTATTTCAAACATTATTAACCATTTTGCATGAGTAGTTTAGGAGTTATGATTAAAAAACTGTCATATTGAGTGTGACAGTTTACTTTCATAAAGAGTAAAATCTAATTTTTGTTTTTGCAAACCTTACTAAAACAACTGATTCTAGTAACACTCACATGGATTTAATATTACAGGCATTTTTAGACATTTTGCATTGTTGGTTTAGGAATTATGTTGGAATACATTTTTATTGCTTTTTTCGCATTATCTCAGGAATTTAAGAACATTACTGTCATATTGAGTAAAAAAATACTTTTTGTGTTTGCAAGCCTTAAGAAAGCATATGTTTCGAGGAAATCTCCCAAGGATCCATTATTTCAAACATTATTAGCCATTTTGCATGAGTAGTTTAGGAGTTATAATTAAAAATTGTCATAATGAGTGTGACAGTTTACTTTCATAAAGAGTAAAATCTAATTTTTGTTTTTGCAAAGCTTACTAAAACAACTGAATCTAGTAAAATTCACATGGATTCAATATTACAGGCATTTTTACACATATTGCATGTTTGACTTAGGAAATATGATTGAATACATTGTTATTGCTTTTTTCGCATTATCTCAGGATTTTAGGAAAATAACTGTCATATTGAGTAAAAAACTACTTTTTGTGTTTGCAAGATTTAAAAAAGCATATGTTTAGAGTACAACTCCGTAGAATGCATTATTTGAAGCATCATTAGCCATTTTGCATGTGTAGTTAGGAGTTATTTTTAAATAACTGTCATATTGAGTGTGACAGTACACTTTCATAAAGAGTAAAACCTAATTTTTGTTTTTGCAAACTTTACTAAAACAACTGATTCTAGTAAAACTCACATGGATTCAATAATACAGGCATATTTACACATTTTGCATGTTTAGTTTAGAAATTATGATTGAATACATTTTTATTGCTTTTTTCGCATTATCTCAGGATTTTAAGAACATTACTGTCATATTGAGTAAAAAAATACTTTTTGTGATTGCAAGCCTTAAGAAAGCAAATGTTTCGAGGAAAACTCCCAAGGATCCATTATTTCAAACATTATTAGCCATTTTGCATGAGTAGTTTAGGAGTTATGATTAAAAAACTGTCATATTGAGTGTGACAGTTTACTTTCATAAAGAGTAAAACCTAACTTCTGTTTTTGCAAACTTTACTAAAACAACTGATTCTAGTAAAACTCACATGGATTCAATAATACAGACATTTTTACACATTTTGCATGTTTAGTTTAGAAATTATGATTGAATACATTTTTATTGCTTTTTTCGCATTATCTCAGGATTTTAAGAACATTACTGTCATATTGAGTAAAAAAATACATTTTGTGTTTGCAAGCCTTAAGAAAGCATATGTTTCGAGGAAATCTCCCAAGGATCCATTATTTCAAACATTATTAGCCATTTTGCAAGAGTAGTTTAGGAGTTATGATTAAAAAACTGTCATATTGAGTGTGACAGTTTACTTTCATAAAGAGTAAAACCTAATTTTTGTTTTTGCAAACCTTACTAAAACAACTGATTCTAGTAACACTCACATGGATTTAATATTACAGGCATTTTTAGACATTTTGCATTGTTGGTTTAGGAATTATGTTGGAATACATTTTTATTGCTTTTTTCGCATTATCTCAGGATTTTAGGAAAATAACTGTCATATTGAGTAAAAAAATACTTTTTGTGATTGCAAGCCTTAAGAAAGCAAATGTTTCGAGGAAAACTCCCAAGGATCCATTATTTCAAACATTATTAGCCATTTTGCAAGAGTAGTTTAGGAGTTATGATTAAAAAACTGTCATATTGAGTGTGACAGTTTACTTTCATAAAGAGTAAAACCTAATTTTTGTTTTTGCAAACCTTACTAAAACAACTGATTCTAGTAACACTCACATGGATTTAATATTACAGGCATTTTTAGACATTTTGCATTGTTGGTTTAGGAATTATGTTGGAATACATTTTTATTGCTTTTTTCGCATTATCTCAGGATTTTAGGAAAATAACTGTCATATTGAGTAAAAAACTACTTTTTGGGTTTGCAAGATTTAAAAAAGCATATGTTTAGAGTACAACTCCGTAGAATGCATTATTTGAAGCATCATTAGCCATTTTGCATGTGTAGTTAGGAGTTATTTTTAAATAACTGTCATATTGAGTGTGACAGTACACTTTCATAAAGAGTAAAACCTAATTTTTGTTTTTGCAAACTTTACTAAAACAGCTGATTCTAGTAAAACTCACATGGATTCAATAATACAGGCATATTTACACATTTTGCATGTTTAGTTTAGAAATTATGATTGAATACATTTTTATTGCTTTTTTCGCATTATCTCAGGATTTTAAGAACATTACTGTCATATTGAGTAAAAAAATACTTTTTGTGATTGCAAGCCTTAAGAAAGCAAATGTTTCGAGGAAAACTCCCAAGGATCCATTATTTCAAACATTATTAGCCATTTTGCAAGAGTAGTTTAGGAGTTATGATTAAAAAACTGTCATATTGAGTGTGACAGTTTACTTTCATAAAGAGTAAAATCTAACTTCTGTTTTTGCAAACTTTACTAAAACAACTGATTCTAGTAAAACTCACATGGATTCAATAATACAGACATTTTTACACATTTTGCATGTTTAGTTTAGAAATTATGATTGAATACATTTTTATTGCTTTTTTCGCATTATCTCAGGATTTTAAGAACATTACTGTCATATTGAGTAAAAAAATACATTTTGTGTTTGCAAGCCTTAAGAAAGCATATGTTTCGAGGAAATCTCCCAAGGATCCATTATTTCAAACATTATTAGCCATTTTGCATGAGTAGTTTAGGAGTTATGATTAAAAAATTGTCATATTGAGTGTGACAGTTTACTTTCATAAAGAGTAAAATCTAATTTTTGTTTTTGCAAACCTTACTAAAACAACTGATTCTAGTAACACTCACATGGATTTAATATTACAGGCATTTTTAGACATTTTGCATTGTTGGTTTAGGAATTATGTTGGAATACATTTTTATTGCTTTTTTCGCATTATCTCAGGAATTTAAGAACATTACTGTCATATTGAGTAAAAAAATACTTTTTGTGTTTGCAAGCCTTAAGAAAGCAAATGTTTCGAGGAAAACTCCCAGGATCCATTATTTCAAACATTATTAGCCATTTTGCATGAGTAGTTTAGGAGTTATGATTAAAAAACTGTCATATTGAGTGTGACAGTTTATTTTTTTAAAGAGTAAAACCTATTTTTTGTTTTTGCAAACCTTACTAAAACAACTGATTCTAGTTAAACTCACATGGATTTATTATTACAGGCATTTTTAGACATTTTGCATTGTTGGTTTAGGAATTATGTTGGAATACATTTTTATTGCTTTTTTCGCATTATCTCAGCATTTTAAGAACATTACTGTCATATTGAGTAAAAACTACTTTTTGTGTTTGCAAGCCTTAAAAAAGCATATGTTTCGAGTAAAACTCCCAAGAATGCATTATTTCAGGCAATATTAGCTCATTTTTATGTGCAGTTTAGGAGTTACGTTTAATTTACTGTCATATTGAGTGTACATTGTCATGGTGAAAAAAACCTAATTTTTCTAATTGCAAACCTTTAAACAGAACTGATTCTAGTAAAACATACATTGATTCAATATTACAGGCATTTTTACACATTTTGCATGTTTGGTTTAGGAATTATAATGGAATACATTTTTATTTTGCTTTTTTCGTATTATCTCAGGATTTTAAGAACATTACTGTCATATTGAGTAAAAAAACTACTTTTTGTGTTTGCAAGATTTAAAAAAGCATATGTTTTGAGTAAAACTCCCAAGGATGCATTATTTCAGGCATCAATAGCCATTTTGCTTGTGTGGATTAGGAGTTTTTAAATAACTGTCATATTGCGTGTGGCAGTTATACTGTTATTATGAGTAAAACCTAATTTTTGTATTTTTAAACATTATAAACCACCTGATTCTAGTAAAATTCACAAAGATACAATATTACAGGCATTTTTAGACATAATGCAGGTTTGGTTTTGGAGTTAGGTTTATAACTTTTCATATTTAGTATGACAGTTATACTGTCATATTAAGTAAAAAAAAAAAAAGACTTGTGTCTTTGCAAACCTTACAAAATATTTTTTTCCAGTAAAACTCACAAAGATACATTTCTCTTATTAGCCATTTTGCATGTGTGGTTTCGGAGTTATGTTTAAATAACTGTCAGATACAGAGACAGAGACAGAGACAGTGTGCGAGGTGGAGAAGTTCCGGCTAGATATAGTTGGACTCACTTCGACGCACAGGAACCTGTTCTCTCGAGAGGGGCTGGACTCTCTTCCACTATGGCGTTGCAAGCAATGAGAGGCTGGGGTGGCAATTCTTGTTGTCCCCCCGGCTCAAAGACACGAGTATGGGGATCAGACTGTCTGATTGTGGCGGGTCGCTCCCTGTATGATCAGTGTAGGGCAGCCTTGGTCCGCTTAGGCTGCCCTTTGTCACCGATTCTGTTGTTAACTTTTATGGACAGAATTGCAGTCATGGCGTTGAGGGGATCCGGTTTGGTGGTTGCAGGATTAGGTCTCTGCTTTTTGCAGTTGATGTGGTTCTGATGGCTTCAACTGGCCAGGATCTCCAGCTCTCATTGGATGGCCGAGTATGAAGCGACTGGGATGAGAATCAGCACCTCCAAGTCCGAGTCCATGGTTCTCGCCCGGTAAAGGGTGGGGTGCCATTTCCAGGTTGAGGAGGCGATGGCACATACTAGATGGCCCCAAGTGGAGGAGTTCAAGTACCTAGGAGTCTTGTTCACGAGTGAGGGAAGAGTGGATCATGAGATCCACAGGCGGATCGGTGCGGCGTCTTCAGTAATGAGGACGCTATATCGATCCATTGTGGTGAAGAAGGAGCTGAGCCAGAATTAAAAGTTCTAAATTTACCGGTCGATCTACATTCCCATCCTGCACCCATGGTCATGGTTATGACCGAAAAGACAAGATCCCGGGTACAAGCGGCCAAATTGAGTTTCCTCCGCCGGGTGGCGGGTCTCTCCCTTAGAGATAGGATAAGAAGCTCTGTCATCCGGGAGGAACTCAGAGTAAAGCGCTGCTCCTCCACATTGAGAGGAGCCAGATGAGGTGGTTCGGGCATCTGCTCAGGATGCCACCCGAACGCCTCCCGAGGGAGGTGTTTAGGGCAAGTCCGACCGGCAGGAGGCCACGGGGAAGACCCAGGACACATTGGGAAGATTATGTCTCCCGGCTGGCCTGGGAACGCCTCAGGATCCCCCAAGAAAAGCTGGAAGAAGTCGCTGGGGAGAGGGAAGTCTGGGCTTCTCTGTTTAGGCTGCTGCCCCCGCAACCCGACCTCGGTTAAGCGGAAGAAAATGGATGGATTTAGTAACGACAACAAAAACTGATTCTAGTAAAACTCACATGGATACAATTTTACAGGTAATGCATGTTTGGTTTTGGAATTATGTTTATATAACTTTCATATGTATTATGACAGTTATACTGTCATCTTAAATAAAACTAACTTGTGTCTTTACAAACATTACAAACTATGTTTTTCCAGTAAAACTCACAAAAATATTTTTTTCCAGGCATTTTTCATGTGTGGTTTAGGAAATATGTTTAAATAACTTTCATATTGAATGTGGCAGTTATACTGTTATTATGTGTAAAACCAAATTGTTGTATTTGCAAACCTTACAAAAACAACTGATTCTAGTAAAACTCACATAGATTCAATATTACAGGCATTTTTAGACATTTCACATGTTTGAATACAGTTTTATTGCTTTTTTCGTTAGGGCAAGTCCGATCGGCAGGAGGCCACGGGGAAGACCCAGGACACATTGGGAAGACTATGTCTCAGGCTGGCCTGGGAACGCCTCGGGATCCCCAAGAGAAGAGCTGGACAAAGTGGCTGGGGAGAGGGAAGTCTGGGCTTCCTGCTTAGGCTGCTTCCCCCGCAACCCGACCTCGGATAAGCGGAAGAAAATGGATGGATTTAGTATGACAGTTATACTGTCATATTGAGTAAAAAAAACTATTTTTCATAGATTCAATATTACAGGCATCTTTAGATGGATTGCATGTTTGGTTTTGGAGATATGTTTATACAACTTTCATATTTAGTATGTCAGTTATACTGTCATATTGAGTAAAAAAAAACAACTTGTGTCTGCAAACCTTACAAAAGATTATTATTCTAGTAAAACTAACAAAGATACATTTTTCCAAGCATTATTAGCATTTGTTGTTTTGGAGTTATAATGCTTGCATTGAGAGGCGACGGGCTCGGGTGGCAATTCTTGTTGCCCCCCGGCTCAAAGCCTGCACGTTGGAGTTCAACCCAGTGGACCAGTGGGTAGCTTTCCTCCGCCTTCGGGTGGGGGGACGGGTCCTGACTGTTGTTTGGCCTTACGCGCCAAACGGCAGCTCAGAGCACCCACCCTTTTTGGATTCACTCGAGGGAGTACTGGAAAGTGCTCCACCGGGTGATTCCCTCGTTCTACTGGGGGCCTTCAACGCTCATCTTGGCAACAACAGTGAAACCTGGAGAGGCGTGATTGGGAAGAATGGCCGCCCGGATCTGAACCCGAGTGGTGTTTTGTTATTGGACTTTTGTGCTCGTCACAGATTGTCAATAACAAACACCAAGTTCAAACATAAGGGTGTCCATATGTGCACTTGGCACCAGGACACCCTAGGCCGCAGTTCCATGATCGATTTTGTAGTTGTGTCATCGGATTTGCGGTCTCATGTTTTGGACACTCGGGTGAAGAGAGGGGCGGAGCTTTCTACCGATCACCACCTGGTGGTGAGTTGGCTGCGATGGTGGGGGAGGATGCCTGACAGACCTGGCAGGCCCAAACGCATTGTGAGGGTTTGCTGGGAACGCCTCCGGAAGAACTTTGAACATGTCACGAGGGAGGCGCTGGACATTGAGTCTGAGTGGACCATGTTCCGTGCCTCTCTTGTCGAGCCGGCTGATTGGAGCTGTGGCCGCAAGGAGTTTGGTGCCTGTCGTGGCGGTAATCCTAGAACCCGCTGGTGGACACCAGCAGTGAGGGATGCCGTCAAGCTGAAGAAAGAGCCTATCGGGTCCTTTTGGCTCCTGGGACTCCAGAGGCAGCCGACAGGCCAAGCGAAGTGCGGCTTCAGCGGTCGCAGAGGCAAAAACTCGGACATGGGAGGAGTTTGGAGAAGCCATGGAAAACGACTTCCAGACGGCTTCAAAGCGATTCTGGACCACCATCCGCCGGCTCAAGGGGGGGCAGCAGTGCACTGTAACACCGTGTATGGTGAGGATGGTGCGCTGCTGACCTCTACTGCAGCTGTTATTGATCGGTGGAGGGAATACTTCGAAGACCTCCTTAATCCCACCAACATGTCTTCCTATGAGGAAGCAGTGCCTGGGGAATCTGTGGTGGGCTCTCCTATTTCTGGGGCTGAGGATGCCAAGGTAGTTAAAAAGCTCCTCAATGGCAACGCCCTGGGGGTGGATGAGATCCGTCCGGAGTTCCTTAAGGCTCTGGATGCTGTGGGGCTGTCTTGGTTGACAAGACTCCGCAACATCGCGTGGACATCGGGGGCGGTACTTCTGGATTGGGAGACCGGGGTGGTGGTTCCTCTCTTTAAAAGGGGAACCAGAGGGTGTGTTTCAACTATCGTGAGATCACACTCCTCAGTCTTCCCGGTAAGGTCTATTCATGTGTACTGGAGAAGAGGCTACGCCGGATAGTCGAACCTCGGATTCAGGAGGAACAGTGTGGTTTACGTCCTGGTCGTGGAACTGCGGACCAGCTTTATACTCTCGGCAGGGTCCTTGAGGGTGCATGGGAGTTTGCCCAACCAGTCTACATGTGCTTTATGGACTTGGAGAAGGCATTCGACCATTTACCCCTGGAAGTCCTGTGGGGAGTGCTTAGAGAGTATGGGGTAACGGACTGTCTTATTGTGGCGGTTCGCTCCCTTTGCAAGAGTCAGAGCTTGGTCCGCATTGCCGGCAGTAAGTCGGACCCGTTTCCAGTGAGGGTTGGACTCCGCCAAGGCTGCCCTTAGTCACCGATTCTGTTCATAACCTTTATGGACAGAATTTCTAGGCGCAGTCAGGGCGTTGAGGGGATCCGGTTTGGTGTCTGCAGGATTAGGTCTCTGCTATTTGCAGATGATGTGGTCCTGATGGGTTCATCTGGCCAAGATCTTCAGCCCTCACTGGATCGGTTCGCAGACGAGTGTGAAGTGACTGGGATGTGAATCAGCACCTCCAAGTCCGAGTCCATGGTTCTCGCCCGGAAAAGGGTGGAGTGCCATCTCCGGGTTGGGGAGGAGATCTTGCCCCAAGTTGAGGAGTTCAAGGACCTCAGAGTCTTGTTCACGAGTGAGGGAAGAGTGGATCGTGAGATCGACAGGCGGAACGGTGCGGCGTCTTCAGTAATGCGGACGCTGTATTGATCCGTTGTGGTGAAGAAGGAGCTGAGCCGGAAGGCAAAGCTCTCGATTTACCGGTCGATCTACGTTCCCATCCTCACCTATGGTCATGAGCTTTGTGTCATGGCCGAAAGGACAAAATCACGGGTACAAGCGGCCGAAATGAGTTTCCTCCGCCGGGTGGCGGGGCTCTCCCTTAGAGATAGGGTGAGAAGCTCTGTCATCCGGGAGGAGCTCAAAGTAAAGCCATTGCTCCTCCATTTCGAGAGGAGCCAGATGAGGTGGTTCGGGCATCTGGTCAGGATGCCACCCGAACGCCTCCCTAGGGAGGTGTTTCGGTCACGTCTGACCGGTAGGAGGCCCAGGAAGACCCAGGAAACGGGAAGCTTATCTCTCCCGGCTGGCCTGAGAACGCCCCAGGATCCCCCGGGAGGAGCTGGACGAAGTGGCTGGGGAGAGGAAAGTCTGGGCTTCCCTGCTTAGGCTGCAGCCCCCGCAACCCGACCTCGGATAAACGGAAGAAAATGGATGGCTGGATGGATGGAGTTATGTTTAAATAACTGTCATAAAGAGTAAAACCTCATTTTTGTATTTGTAAACCTTACCAAAACAACTGATTTTAGCAAAACTCACACAGATTCAATATTACAGGCATTTTTAGACATTTTGCTTATTTGGTGTAGGAATTATGATGGAATACATTGTTTTTGCTTATTTCGCATTATCTCAGGATTTTAAGAACTTTACTGTCATATAGAGGAAACCAAATACTTTTTGTGTTTGCAAGCCTTAAAAAAGCATATGTTTCGAGTAAAACTCACAAGAATGCCTTATTTCAGGCATTATTAGCCATTTTTTATGTGTAGTTTAGGCATACTTGCCAATACTCCTGGATTTTCCAGGAGACTCCCGAAATTCAGCGCCTCTCACGAAAACCTCCCGGGACAAATTTTCTCCCGAAAATCTCCCGAAATTCAGGCTGATCTGAGTGAGGACAGCCTGTATTCATGTCTGCTTTCCCACGATATAAACAGCATGCCTGCCCAATCACGTTATAACTGTAGAATGATCGAGGGCGAGTTCTTGGTTTCTTATGTGGGTTTATTGTTAGGTAGTTTCATTAACGTCCTCCCAGCGCGGTAACAACACAAAACAACAGCAGTCACGTTTTCGTCTACCGTAAAGCAGTTTGTCTGCCGTAAACAGCAATGTTGTGACACTCTTTAAACAGGGCAATACTGCCATCTACTGTACATGCATATGTGACAATAACATCCAGGGCTTTTAGAGAGTGCAGTGCACAACTGCGCACACAACAAGGAGACAAAGCAGAAGAACGCGGAAGATACAGCCATGGCGACGCCGACGACAAGTAAGATGAAGAAACATGCTTATAAGTTCCAAGCCGCAGCTGCGATTGGACCTGGATAGCCTCCGGGAAGAAGTAGTGGAATACCAAGTGCTTGGCAGTGAAGATCTTCCTCAGGAAGCAAAGATTGACCGGTTTTTGGCCATGCTCGGGAGGGATGGAAAATTCCAGACTCTCGTGCATTTGATGAAAGCACTTTTGTGCGTGCCACACAGCAATGCATCATCAGAGAGGTTGTTCAGCATGGTTATAAAAATAGTGACAGAGAATAGAACAAGGATGGACAATTCAACCCTTAACTCAACAATGAGTAGATGAGTGTTATGTGTGTGTATATGTGTAAATAAATGAAAACTGAAATTCAAGTATTTATTTTATATATATATATATATATATATATATATATATATATATATATATATATATATATATATATATATATATATATATATATGTCTTATATCTCCTGATGATTGAGGGAACCCCTCATGAAACAGGCCTGTAAAGATGAAGTAGTCTTGTGATTTTTTTCCCCACACATACATATATATATATATAGCTATACATACATATATATATATATATAGCTATACATACATATATATATATATATATATATATATATATATATATATATATATATATATATATATATATATATATATATATATATATATATATATGAAATACTTGACTTGGTGAATTCTAGCTCTAAATATACTCCTCCCCTCTTAACCACACCCCCAACCACGCCCCCACCCCACCCCTGACCATGCCTTCCCCACCCCCACCTCCTGAAATCGGAGGTCTCAATGTTGGCAAGTATGAGTTTAGGAGTTATGTTTAAATAACTGTCATAGTGAGTGTGGCAGTTACACTGTCATATTGAGTAAAAAAAACTAACTTGTGTCTTTGCAAACCTCACAAAAGAAAACGTTTCTAATAAAAATCACAAAGATACATTTCTTCACGCATTATTAGACATTTTTCATGTGTGGTTTAGGAATTATGTTTAAATAACTGTCATATTGAGTGTGGCAGTTATACTGTCATTATGTGTAAAACCTAATTTTGTATTTCCAAACCTTATAAAAACAACTGATTCTAGTAAAACATAGATTCAATTTTACAGGCATTTTTAGACATTTTACATGTTTGGTTTAGGAGTTGTGTTTGAATACATTTTCTATTTTTTATTCTTATTGTTGCTTTTTATTTTTATTCTATTGTAATATGTTTCTATTTTGTTTCAATTTATACCCCCATTATTTACTTTTCACTTTTTACAATTTTGTACACTACTGCTGGAATTTAAATTTTCCTGAGGGACTCTCCTGAAGGAATCAATCAAGTACTATCTATGTATCTATCTATTTATGTCTCCTGGCTGGCCTGTAAATGCCTCGGGATCCCCCGAGAAGAGCTGGACAAAGTGGCTGGGGAGAGGAAAGTCTGGGCTTCTCTGCTTAGGCTGCTGCCCCCGCAACCTGACCTCGGATAAGCAGGAAGAAAATGGATGGATTTAGTATGACAGTTATACTGTCATATTAAGTAAAAAAATAACTTGGGTCTTTGCAAACATTACAAAATATATTTTTTCTAGTAAAACTCACTAAGATACATAACTCAAGGCATTATTAGCCATTTTGCATGTGTGGTTTAGGACTTATGTTTAAATAATCGTCAGATTGAGTGTGACAGTATACTGTCATAGTGAGTAAAACCCATATTTTGTAATTGCAAACCTTATGAAAACAAATGATTCTACTAAAACTCACATGGATACAATATTACGGGCAATACGGCCTAACCAATCTGGCGCCCTAGGCAAGATTTTAGGTGGCGCCCCCCCACATCGGCAGTGAAGTGTATATACTCACAAGAAACCGAATAGCTTTGTCTTTGACCTTTTTTTTTTACTTACAACCAGAGGTGGGTAGTAACGCGCTACATTTACTCCGTTACATCTACTTGAGTAAATTTTGGGATAAATTGTACTTCTAAGAGTAGTTTTAATGCAACATACTTTTACTTTTACTTAAGTATATTTATAGAGAAGGAACGCTACTTTTACTCCGCTACTTTTATCTACATTCAGCTCGCTACTCGCTACTAATTTTTATCGATCTGTTAATGCACGCTTTGTTTGTTTTGGTCTGTCAGACAGACCTTCAAAGTGCCTGCCTTACTGGTGACGTTTCACTTCGTTCCACCAATCAGATGCAGTCACTGGTGACGTTGGACCAATCAAACAGAGCCAGGTGGTCACATGACCTGACTTAAACAAGTTGAAAAACTTATTGGGGTGTTACCATTTAGTGGTCAATTGTACGGAATATTTACTGTACTGTGCAATCTAATCATAAAAGTTCCAATCAATCAATCAAAAGTGTGAAGGAAAAAATATACTTTTTTTATTTCAACCGTACATCCCGTCAAAAGCCTCAAGACCGACCGCACATGAGGATGTTCCTGTCTTCACAATAAAAGTGCCGCTCCATCGCGCCTGCGCTTTCAAAACAAGAGTCTCCGAAAGCCAGCGCGAACAAGCTAGCAAGCTACGGAGTTTGACGCCAATATATTTCTTGTAAAGTGTATAAAAACGAATATGGAAGCTGGACAAACAAGGTGCCAAAAACCAACCACTTTCATGTGGTATTAGACAGAAAGGAGGAACTTTTCTTCTCCTCCATTTGAAAACGTGGACGTTATCATCACTACTGTCTGATTACAGTCAACGCAAGTCATCAGAATCAGGTAATACACCAACTTATATTCTAGTCTGCATGAAAGAAAATAATCTATATGTTAAACATGCATGTATATTCATTAAAACATCTTTAACATGTAAACAAAAACAGCAAAATAAATACATATAAATTATATACTGTATATATCAATGTATATGTATGTATATATATATATATATATATATATATATATATATATATATATATGTGTGTGTGTGTGTGTATGTTACTCATCAGTTACTCAGTACTTGAGTAGTTTTTTCACAACATACTTTTTACTTTTACTCAAGTAAATATTTGGGTGACTACTCCTTACTTTTACTTGAGTAATAAATCTCTAAAGTAACAGTACTCTTACTTGAGTACAATTTCTGGCTACTCTAGCCACCTCTGCTTACAACTATACCTAATATATAAAGGGGTGGAAAAGTGACTATTACCTGCACGGCAAACATTAGCTAACCAGAAGGCAATAACAATGTAAACAAAAACACCTGCTTAAAAGATCTAATACAAATGTCCCTGAGGAATGTAAGGTGGGAGTACTGTAATTACCTACCGTTACATTATTATTTTCCATAACAATTTAGCCCCCTCCACAATATTAACCCGACGTTAAAACAGAACTAGCTATTTATTGATTAGCAATTGCCGAATCATGTAACATTAGCTTAATGCTAAAAAGCCAGGTTACTATCACATTCTGTAACAGACAAATAATTTCATGTAGGCTAACGTTACCTACCTGCTACCTCTGTCTTTTCTCGTTTCTCCTCCTCTTCTTTTCTCTTTTTTCTTCCCTGGGCACCTGACAGTTTTGGCCGTTTTGACATCTTGTGTTGATTTTTTGATGTGGTGACGTCCAAAAAGAGTCATGATACGGGAAAGGGGGGGGGGGCACCGTGCGGGGGGAAGGGTGGGGGGCGTAATGTTGTAACAAATAATATTTCTATTAAATAGGCTTTAATTTGCATTTTAATTAACGTGGGATTATTTTTTGTATTTAGAAATAATAGTACCAACTTTTTTCTTTTTTTTTTTTCTCCAACATTTGTGGCACTGGCGTGGCGCCCTCTGATGGACGGCGCCCTTAGCATTTGCCTATACGGCCTATGCCACGGGCCGGCCCTGATTACGGGCATTTTTAGACATAATGCATGTTTGGTTTTGGAGTAATGTTTATATATTTTTCATATTTTGTATGACAGTAATACTGTCATATTGAATAAAAAAAACTAACTTGTATCTGTACAAACCTTAAAAAATATTTTTTTCCCTGTAAAACTCACAAAGAGACATTTCTCCAGGCATTATTAGCCATTGTGCACATGTGGTTTAGGAGTTATGTTTAAATAAATGTCAAATTGAATGTGGCAGTTATACTGTTATTATGAGTAAAACCTAATTTTTGTAAATGTTAACCTTACCACAATACCTGATTCTGGTAAAACTCACATAGATTCAATATTACAGGCATTTTTAGACATTTTACATGTTTGGTTTAGAGTTGTGTTTGAATACATTTGTATTGCTTTTTTCATTAGGGCAAGTCCGACGGGCAGGAGGCCGCGGGGAAGACCCAGGACACATTGGGAAGACTATGTCTCCCGGCTGGGCTGTCGAACGCCTCGGGATCCCCCGAGATGAGCTGGACGAAGTGGTTGGGGATAGGGAAGTCCGGGCTTCTCTGCTTAGGCTGCTGCCCCTGCAACCGGACCTCGGATAAGCGGAAGAAAATGGATGGATTTAGTATGACAGTTATACTGTCATATTAAGTAAAAAAAACTAACTTACAAAATATATTTTTTCTAGTAAAACTCACAAAGATACATATCTACAGGCATTATTAGCCATTTTGCATGTGTGGTTTAGGAGTTATGTTTAAATAACTGTCATATTGAATGTGGCAGTAATACTGTCATCATGACCTAATTTTTGTAATTGTAAACCTTACCAAAATACCTGATTCTGGTAAAACTCACAAAGATTCAATATTACAGGCATTTTTAGACAGATTACATGTTTGGTTTTGGGGTTATGTTTATACAACTTTCATATTTAGTATAACAGTTATACTATCATATTGAGTACAAAAAACAAAAATGTGTTTCTTTGCAAACCATACAAAAGATCATTGTTTTAGTTAATCTAACAAAGATACAGTTCTCCAAGCATTATTAGTCATTTTGCATTTGTTGTTTAGGAGTTATGTTTAAATAACTGTCATAGTGAGTAAAACCTAATTTTTGTATTTGCAAAAACCTTACAAAAACAACTGATTCTAGTAAAACTCACATGGATGCAATATTGCAGGCATTTTTAGACATGATGCATGTTTGATTTTGGAGTTGTGTTTATATAACTTTCATATTTAGTATTACAGTAATACTGTCATATTGAGTAATAAAAACTAACTTGTGTCTTTACAAACCTTACAAAACATTTTTTTCCTGCAAAACTCACAAAGAGACATTTCTCCAGGCATTATTAGCCATTTGGCATGTGTGGTTTAGGAGTTATGTTTAAATAACTGTCAGATTGAGTGTGACAGTATACTGTGAGTAAAACCCATATTTTGTATTTGCAAACCTTACAAAAACAACTGATTCTAGTAAAACTCACATGGATACAAAATTACAGGCATTTTTAGAGATAATGCATGTTTGGTTTTGGAGTTATGTTTATATAACTTCCATATTTAGTATGACAGTAACACTGTCATATTTAGTAAAAAAAACCTAACTTGTGTCGGTACAAACATTACGAAACATTTTTTTTCCAGTAAAACTCACAAAGAGACATTTCTCCACGCATTAATAGCCATTGTGCATGTGTGGTTTAGGAGTTATGTTTAAATAGATGTCAAATTGAATGTGGCAGTTATACTGTCATTATGAGTGAAACCTAATTTTTGTAATTGTAAACCTTACCAAAATACCTGATTCTGGTAAAACTCACATAGATTCAATATTACATGCATTTTTAGACGGATTGCATGTTTGGTTTTGGAGTTTTGATTATAAAACTTTCATATTTAGTATGACAGTTATACTGTATATTACCATTGAGTAAAAAAAAACCTAACTTGTGACTTTGCAAACCTTACAATAGATCGTTATTCTAGTAAAGACTTAGACTTAGACTTTCTTTTTATTGTCATTCAAATTTGAACTTTACAGCACAGATAAGAACGAAATGTCGTAGTGCAGGATAAAAAAGCAATAAGGTGCATATTTCGATAAATAAATATATATAAATAATATATAAATACTATATATATATATATATATATATATATATATATATATATATATATATATATATATATATATATATATATATATATACACATATATATATAATAAATAAATATATATAAATATATATAAATAGATAAATAGATTACTGTGCAGATAAATATATTGCACTTTTTCCACATGCGCCCACGTTTATGGGTGTATGTAATATTGTTTATTTCATTCCAGCGAGTTAATTCATTTTGAGGGGAGTTGAGGAGATAATTTAATTATGATGCGTTCAAGAGTCTTACGGCCTGAGGGAAGAAGCTGCTACAGAAGCTGGAGGTTCTGCTTCGGAGGCTGCGGAACCTCTTTCTAGAGTCCAGCAGTGAAAACTGTCCTTGGTGGGGGTGGGAGGAGTCTTTGCAAATTTTCTGAGCCCTGGTCAGGCAGCACTTTTTGCGATCTCCTGGATAGGAGGAAGAGGAGTCCTGATGATCTTTTCCGCCGTCCTCACCACTCTCTGGAGATACTTCCAGTCTGAGGCACTGCAGGCTCCAGTCCAGACAGAGATACTGTTGGTCAGCAGGCTTGCTATAACAACGATACATCTCTCCAAGCATTATTAGCTATTTTGCATTTGTTGTTTAGGAGTTATGTTTAAATAACTGTCAAAGTAAATAAAACCTAATTTTGGTATTTGAAAACCTTACAAAAACAACTGATTCTAGTAAAACTCACACAGATACAATATTACAGGCATTTTTAGACATAATACATGTTTGGTTTTGGAGTAATGTTTGGCGCAGTGGAAGAATGGCCGTGCGCGACCCGAGGTTCCCTGGTTCAATCCCCACCTAGTACCAACCTCGTCATGTCCGTTGTGTCCTGAACAAGACACTTCACCCTTGCTCCTGATGGGTGCTGGTTAGCGCCTTGCATGGCAGCTCCCTCCATCAGTGTGTAAATGTGGAAGTAGTGTCAAAGCGCTTCGAGTACCTTGAAGGTAGAAAAGCGCTATACAAGTACAACCCATTTATTTATATATAGTATGACAGCTATACTGTTATATTGAGTAAAAAAAACTAACTTGTGCCTTTACAAACCTAACACAATATATTTTTTCTAGTAAAACTCACAAAGAGACATTTCCCCAGGTATTATTAGCCATTGTGCATGTGTGGTTTAGGAGTTATGTTTAAATAAATGTCAAATTTAATGTGGCAGGTATACTGTCATGAGTAAAACCTAATTGTTGTAATTGTAAACCTTACCAAAATACCTGATTCTGGTAAAACTCACATAGATTGAATATTACATGCATTTTTAGACGGATTGCTTGTTTGGTTTTGGAGTTATGTTTTTACAACTTTCATATTTAGTATGACAGTTATACTGTCATAGAGTAAAAAAAACAAATAACTTGCGTCTTTGCAAACCTTACAAAAGATCATTATTCTGGTAAAGACTTAGACTTTCTTTTTATTGTCATTCAAATTTGAACTTTACAGCATAGATAACACAATTTCGTTACATAAGCCATGGTAGTGCAGGATAAAAAAGCAATAAGGTGCATTTATAAATAAATAAATACAAATAATATATAAAATAAATAAATATACTTAAATATATATAAATAAATAAAAATATTACTGTGCAGATAAATATATTGCACTTTTTCCACATGCGCCCACGTTTATGGGTGTATGTTATATTGTTTTTTGTTTATTCCAGCGAGTTAATCCATTTTGAGGGGAGTTGAGGGGATAATTTAATTATAATGCGTTCAAGAGTCTTACGGCCTGAGGGAAGAAGCTGGAGGTTCTGCTTCGGAGGCTGCGGAACCTCTTTCTAGAGTCCAGCAGTGAAAACAGTCCTTGGTGGGGGTGGGGGGAGTCTTTGCAAATTTTCTGAGCCCTGGTCAGGCAGCGCTTTTTGCGATCTCCTGGATAAGAGGAAGAGGATTCCTGAAGATCTTTTCCGCGGTCCTCACCACTCTCTGGAGAGACTTCCAGTCTGAGGCACTGCAGGCTCCAGTCCAGACAGAGATGCTGTTGGTCAGCAGGCTCTCTATAACAAAGATACAGTTCTCCAAGCATTATTAGCTATTTGCATTTGTTGTTTAGGATTTATGTTTAAATAACTGTCATAGTGAGTAAAACCTAAATTTTGTATTTGCAAACCTTACAAAAACAATTGATTCTAGTAAAACTCAGATACAATATCAAAGGCATTTTTAGACATAATGCATGTTTGGTTTTGGAGTTGTGTTTATATAACTTTCATATTTAGTATTACAGTAATACTGTCATATTGAGTAAAGAAAAAACAACTAACTTGTGTCTTTACAAACCTTACAAAATATTTTTCCCAGTAAAACTCAAAGATACATTTCTACAGGCATTATTAGCCATTTTGCATGTGCGGTTTTGGATTTATGTTTAAATAAGTGTCATATTGAGTGTGAAAGTCATAGTGAGTAAAACAAACTAACTTGTGTCTTTGCAATGCTTACAAAAGAAAATGTTACTTGTAAAACTCACAAAAGATACATTTCTTCATGCATTATTAGAAAATGTTCATGTGTAGTTTAGGAGTTATGTTTTAATAACTGTCAAATTGAGTGTGGCAGTTATACTGTCATTAAGTGTTAAACCTAATTTTTGTATTTGCAAACCTTACAAAAACAACTGATTCTAGTAAAACTCTTATAGATTCAATATTGCAGGCATTTAGACATTTCACATGTTTGGTTTAGGAGTTGTGTTTGAATACATTTTAATTGTTTTTTTCGTTAGGGCAAGTCCGACCGGCAGGAGGCCACAGGGAAGCCCCAGGACACATTGGGAAGACTATGTCAGCCGGCTGGCCTGGGAACGCTTCGGGATCCCCCGAGAAGAGCTGGACGAAGTGGCTGGGGAGAGGGAAGTCTGGGCTTCTCTGCTTAGGCTGCTGCCCCCGCAAACCGACCTCGGATAAGCGGAAGAAAATGGATACATTTAGTATGACAGTTATACTATTATATTGAGTAAAAAAAACTAACTTGTGTCTTTAAAAAACCTTACAAATTATATGTTTTCTAGTAAAACTCACAAAGATACATCTCCAGGCAATATAAGCCTTTTTGCATGTGGTTTAGGGGTTATGTTTAAATAACTGCCATATTGAATGTGGCAGTTATACTGTCATGAGTAAAACCTAATTTTTGTAATTGTAAACCTTACCAAAATACCTGATTCTGGTAAAACTCACATAGATTCAATATTACAGGTATTTTTAGACGGATTGCATGTGTAGTTTTGAAATTATGTTTATACAACTTTCTTATTTAGTATGACAGTGATACTATCATATTGAGTAAAAAAACTAACTTGTGTCTTTGCAAACCTTACAAAAGAACATTTTAGTAAAACTCAAAGATACATCTCCAGGCATTATTAGCCATTTTGCATTTGTTGTTTAGGAGTTATGTTTAAATAACTGGCATAGTGAGTAAAACTTAATTTTTGTATTTGCAAACCTTACAAAAACAACTGATTCTAGTAAAACTCACATGCATTCAATATTACAGTTATTTTTAGACATTTTGCCTGTTTGGTTTAGAAATTATGATGGAATACATTTGTATTGCTTTTTTCGCATTATCTCAGGATTTTAGGAATATTACTGTCATATTGAGAAAAAAACTACTTTTTGTGTTTGCAAGCCTTAAAAAAGCATATGTTTCGAGTTAAACTCACAAGAATGCATTATTTCAGGCAATATTAGCTCATTGTTATGTGTAGTTTAAGAGTTATGTTTAATTTACGGTCATATTGAGTGTACATTGTCATGGTGAAAAAAAACACAATTTTTTATTTGCAAAAATATCAAACACAGCTGATTCTAGTAAAATTCACAAGGATTCATTATTACAGGCATTTTTACACATATTGCATGTTTGACTTAGGAAATATGTTTGAATACATTTTTAATGCTTTTTTCGCATTATCTCAGGATTTTAGGGATATAACTGTCATAATGAGTAAAAAACTACTTTTTGTGTTTGCAAGATTTAAAAAAGCATATGTTTAGAGTAAAACTCCGTAGAATGCATTATTTGAGGCAACATTAGCCATTTTGCATGTGTAGTTAGGAGTTATTTTTAAATAACTGTCATATTGAGTCTGACAGTATACTATCATAGTGAGTAAAACTTAATTTTTGTATTTGCAAACATTATAAAAACATCTGATTCTAGTAAAACTCACATGGATTTAATATTACAGGCATTTTTAGACATTTTACATTGTTGGTTTAGGAATTATGTTGGAATACATTTTTATTGCTTTTTTCGCATTATCTCAGGATTTTAAGAACATTACTGTCATATTGAGTAAAAAACTACTTTTTGTGTTTGCAAGCCTTAAAAAAGCATATGTTTCGAGTAAAACTCACAATAATGCATTATTTCAGGCAATAATAGCTCATTTTTATGTGTAGTTTAGGAGTTATGTTTATTTACTGCTATATTGAGTGTACTTGTCATGGTGAAAAAAACCTAATTTTTTTTATTTGCAAAAATTTCAAACACAACCGGTTCTAGTAAAACTCACATAGATTCAATAATACAGGCATTTTTAGACATTTTGCATTGCTGGTTTAGGAATTATGTTGGAATACATTTTTATTGTTTTTTTCGCATTATCTCAGGAGTTTAAGAACATTACTGTCATATAGAGTAAAAAAATACTTTTTGTGTTTGCAAGCCTTAAGAAAGCATATGTTTCCAGGAAAACTCCCAATAATTCATTATTTCAAACATTATTAGCCATTTTGCATGAGTAGTTTAGGAGTTATGATTAAAAAACTGTCATATTGAGTGTGACAGTTTACTTTCATAAAGAGTAAAACCTAATTTTTTTTTTGCAAACTTCACTAAAACAACTGATTCTAGTAAAACTCACATGGATTCAATAATACAGGCATTTTTGCACATTTTGCATGTTTAGTTTAGAAATTATGATTGAATACATTTTTATTGCTTTTTTCGCATTATCTCAGGATTTTAAGAACATTACTGTCATATTGAGTAAAAAACTACTTTTTGTGTTTGCAAGCCTTAAAAAAGCATATGTTTCGAGTAAAACTCACAAGAATGCATTATTTCAGGCAATATAAGCTCATTTTTAAGTGTAGTTTAGGAGTTATGATAATGTGATGATGCTAATAAATAATAATAATAAATGTCATATTGAGTGTGACAGTTTACTTTCATAAAGAGTAAAAACTATTTTTTGTTTTTGCAAACCTTACTAAAACAACTGATTCTAGTTAAACTCACAAGGATTCAATAATACAGGCATTTTTACACATTTTGCATGTTTACTTTAGAAATTATGATTGAATACATTTTTATTGCTTTTTTCGCATTATCTCAAGATTTAAAGAACATTACTGTCATATTAGGTAAAAAAAATACTTTTTGTGTTTGCAAGCCTTAAAAGCATAAGTTTCGAGGAAAACTCCCAAGGATCCATTATTTCAAACATTATTAGCCATTTTGCAAGAGTAGTTTAGGAGTTATGATTAAAAAACTGTCATATTGAGTGTGACAGTTTACTTTCATAAAGAGTAAAACCTAACTTCTGTTTTTGCAAACTTTACTAAAACAACTGATTCTAGTAAAACTCACATGGATTCAATAATACAGGCATTTTTACACATTTTGCATGTTTAGTTTAGAAATTATGATTGAATACATTTTTATTGCTTTTTTCGCATTATCTCAGGATTTTAAGAACATTACTGTCATATTGAGTAAAAAAATACTTTTTGTGTTTGCAAGCCTTAAGAAAGCATATGTTTCGAGGAAATCTCCCAAGGATCCATTATTTCAAACATTATTAGCCATTTTGCATGAGTAGTTTAGGAGTTATGATTAAAAAATTGTCATATTGAGTGTGACAGTTTACTTTCATAAAGAGTAAAATCTAATTTTTGTTTATGCAAACCTTACTAAAACAACTGATTCTAGTAACACTCACATGGATTTAATATTACAGGCATTTTTAGACATTTTGCATTGTTGGTTTAGGAATTATGTTGGAATACATTTTTATTGCTTTTTTCGAATTATCTCAGGAATTTAAGAACATTACTGTCATATTGAGTAAAAAAATACTTTTTGTGTTTGCAAGCCTTAAGAAAGCATATGTTTCGAGGAAATCTCCCAAGGATCCATTATTTCAAACATTATTAGCCATTTTGCATGAGTAGTTTAGGAGTTATAATTAAAAATTGTCATAATGAGTGTGACAGTTTACTTTCATAAAGAGTAAAATCTAATTTTTGTTTTTGCAAAGCTTACTAAAACAACTGAATCTAGTAAAATTCACATGGATTCAATATTACAGGCATTTTTACACATATGCATGTTTGACTTAGGAAATATGATTGAATACATTGTTATTGCTTTTTTCGCATTATCTCAGGATTTTAGGAAAATAACTGTCATATTGAGTAAAAAACTACTTTTTGTGTTTGCAAGATTTAAAAAAGCATATGTTTAGAGTACAACTCCGTAGAATGCATTATTTGAAGCATCATTAGCCATTTTGCATGTGTAGTTAGGAGTTATTTTTAAATAACTGTCATATTGAGTGTGACAGTACACTTTCATAAAGAGTAAAACCTAATTTTTGTTTTTGCAAACTTTACTAAAACAACTGATTCTAGTAAAACTCACATGGATTCAATAATACAGGCATATTTACACATTTTGCATGTTTAGTTTAGAAATTATGATTGAATACATTTTTATTGCTTTTTTCACATTATCTCAGGATTTTAAGAACATTACTGTCATATTGAGTAAAAAAATACTTTTTGTGATTGCAAGCCTTAAGAAAGCAAATGTTTCGAGGAAAACTCCCAAGGATCCATTATTTCAAACATTATTAGCCATTTTGCAAGAGTAGTTTAGGAGTTATGATTAAAAAACTGTCATATTGAGTGTGACAGTTTACTTTCATAAAGAGTAAAACCTAACTTCTGTTTTTGCAAACTTTACTAAAACAACTGATTCTAGTAAAACTCACATGGATTCAATAATACAGACATTTTTACACATTTTGCATGTTTAGTTTAGAAATTATGATTGAATACATTTTTATTGCTTTTTTCGCATTATCTCAGGATTTTAAGAACATTACTGTCATATTGAGTAAAAAAATACATTTTGTGTTTGCAAGCCTTAAGAAAGCATATGTTTCGAGGAAATCTCCCAAGGATCCATTATTTCAAACATTATTAGCCATTTTGCATGAGTAGTTTAGGAGTTATGATTAAAAAATTGTCATATTGAGTGTGACAGTTTACTTTCATAAAGAGTAAAATCTAATTTTTGTTTTTGCAAACCTTACTAAAACAACTGATTCTAGTAACACTCACATGGATTTAATATTACAGGCATTTTTAGACATTTTGCATTGTTGGTTTAGGAATTATGTTGGAATACATTTTTATTGCTTTTTTCGCATTATCTCAGGAATTTAAGAACATTACTGTCATATTGAGTAAAAAAATACTTTTTGTGTTTGCAAGCCTTAAGAAAGCAAATGTTTCGAGGAAAACTCCCAGGATCCATTATTTCAAACATTATTAGCCATTTTGCATGAGTAGTTTAGGAGTTATGATTAAAAAACTGTCATATTGAGTGTGACAGTTTATTTTTTTAAAGAGTAAAACCTATTTTTTGTTTTTGCAAACCTTACTAAAACAACTGATTCTAGTTAAACTCACATGGATTTATTATTACAGGCATTTTTAGACATTTTGCATTGTTGGTTTAGGAATTATGTTGGAATACATTTTTATTGCTTTTTTCGCATTATCTCAGAATTTTAAGAACATTACTGTCATATTGAGTAAAAACTACTTTTTGTGTTTGCAAGCCTTAAAAAAGCATATGTTTCGAGTAAAACTCCCAAGAATGCATTATTTCAGGCAATATTAGCTCATTTTTATGTGCAGTTTAGGAGTTACGTTTAATTTACTGTCATATTGAGTGTACATTGTCATGGTGAAAAAAACCTAATTTTTCTAATTGCAAACCTTTAAACAGAACTGATTCTAGTAAAACATACATTGATTCAATATTACAGGCATTTTTACACATTTTGCATGTTTGGTTTAGGAATTATAATGGAATACATTTTTATTTTGCTTTTTTCGTATTATCTCAGGATTTTAAGAACATTACTGTCATATTGAGTAAAAAAACTACTTTTTGTGTTTGCAAGATTTAAAAAAGCATATGTTTTGAGTAAAACTCCCAAGGATGCATTATTTCAGGCATCAATAGCCATTTTGCTTGTGTGGATTAGGAGTTTTTAAATAACTGTCATATTGCGTGTGGCAGTTATACTGTTATTATGAGTAAAACCTAATTTTTGTATTTTTAAACATTATAAACCACCTGATTCTAGTAAAATTCACAAAGATACAATATTACAGGCATTTTTAGACATAATGCAGGTTTGGTTTTGGAGTTAGGTTTATAACTTTTCATATTTAGTATGACGTTATACTGTCATATTAAGTAAAAAAAAAAAAAGACTTGTGTCTTTGCAAACCTTACAAAATATTTTTTTCCAGTAAAACTCACAAAGATACATTTCTCTTATTAGCCATTTTGCATGTGTGGTTTCGGAGTTATGTTTAAATAACTGTCAGATACAGAGACAGAGACAGAGACAGTGTGCGAGGTGGAGAAGTTCCGGCTAGATATAGTTGGACTCACTTCGACGCACAGGAACCTGTTCTCTCGAGAGGGGCTGGACTCTCTTCCACTATGGCGTTGCAAGCAATGAGAGGCTGGGGTGGCAATTCTTGTTGTCCCCCCGGCTCAAAGACACGAGTATGGGGATCAGACTGTCTGATTGTGGCGGGTCGCTCCCTGTATGATCAGTGTAGGGCAGCCTTGGTCCGCTTAGGCTGCCCTTTGTCACCGATTCTGTTGTTAACTTTTATGGACAGAATTGCAGTCATGGCGTTGAGGGGATCCGGTTTGGTGGTTGCAGGATTAGGTCTCTGCTTTTTGCAGTTGATGTGGTTCTGATGGCTTCAACTGGCCAGGATCTCCAGCTCTCATTGGATGGCCGAGTATGAAGCGACTGGGATGAGAATCAGCACCTCCAAGTCCGAGTCCATGGTTCTCGCCCGGTAAAGGGTGGGGTGCCATTTCCAGGTTGAGGAGGCGATGGCACATACTAGATGGCCCCAAGTGGAGGAGTTCAAGTACCTAGGAGTCTTGTTCACGAGTGAGGGAAGAGTGGATCATGAGATCCACAGGCGGATCGGTGCGGCGTCTTCAGTAATGAGGACGCTATATCGATCCATTGTGGTGAAGAAGGAGCTGAGCCAGAATTAAAAGCTCTAAATTTACCGGTCGATCTACATTCCCATCCTGCACCCATGGTCATGGTTATGACCGAAAAGACAAGATCCCGGGTACAAGCGGCCAAATTGAGTTTCCTCCGCCGGGTGGCGGGTCTCTCCCTTAGAGATAGGATAAGAAGCTCTGTCATCCGGGAGGAACTCAGAGTAAAGCGCTGCTCCTCCACATTGAGAGGAGCCAGATGAGGTGGTTCGGGCATCTGCTCAGGATGCCACCCGAACGCCTCCCGAGGGAGGTGTTTAGGGCAAGTCCGACCGGCAGGAGGCCACGGGGAAGACCCAGGACACATTGGGAAGATTATGTCTCCCGGCTGGCCTGGGAACGCCTCAGGATCCCCCAAGAAAAGCTGGAAGAAGTCGCTGGGGAGAGGGAAGTCTGGGCTTCTCTGTTTAGGCTGCTGCCCCCGCAACCCGACCTCGGTTAAGCGGAAGAAAATGGATGGATTTAGTAACGACAACAAAAACTGATTCTAGTAAAACTCACATGGATACAATTTTACAGGTAATGCATGTTTGGTTTTGGAATTATGTTTATATAACTTTCATATGTATTATGACAGTTATACTGTCATCTTAAATAAAACTAACTTGTGTCTTTACAAACATTACAAACTATGTTTTTCCAGTAAAACTCACAAAAATATTTTTTTCCAGGCATTATTAGACATTTTTCATGTGTGGTTTAGGAAATATGTTTAAATAACTTTCATATTGAATGTGGCAGTTATACTGTTATTATGTGTAAAACCAAATTGTTGTATTTGCAAACCTTACAAAAACAACTGATTCTAGTAAAACTCACATAGATTCAATATTACAGGCATTTTTAGACATTTCACATGTTTGAATACAGTTTTATTGCTTTTTTCGTTAGGGCAAGTCCGATCGGCAGGAGGCCACGGGGAAGACCCAGGACACATTGGGAAGACTATGTCTCAGGCTGGCCTGGGAACGCCTCGGGATCCCCCGAGAAGAGCTGGACAAAGTGGCTGGGGAGAGGGAAGTCTGGGCTTCCTGCTTAGGCTGCTTCCCCCGCAACCCGACCTCGGATAAGCGGAAGAAAATGGATGGATTTAGTATGACAGTTATACTGTCATATTGAGTAAAAAAAACTATTTTTCATAGATTCAATATTACAGGCATCTTTAGATGGATTGCATGTTTGGTTTTGGAGATATGTTTATACAACTTTCATATTTAGTATGTCAGTTATACTGTCATATTGAGTAAAAAAAAACAACTTGTGTCTGCAAACCTTACAAAAGATTATTATTCTAGTAAAACTAACAAAGATACATTTTTCCAAGCATTATTAGCATTTGTTGTTTTGGAGTTATAATGCTTGCATTGAGAGGCGACGGGCTCGGGTGGCAATTCTTGTTGCCCCCCGGCTCAAAGCCTGCACGTTGGAGTTCAACCCAGTGGACCAGTGGGTAGCTTTCCTCCGCCTTCGGGTGGGGGGACGGGTCCTGACTGTTGTTTGGCCTTACGCGCCAAACGGCAGCTCAGAGTACCCACCCTTTTTGGATTCACTCGAGGGAGTACTGGAAAGTGCTCCACCGGGTGATTCCCTCGTTCTACTGGGGGCCTTCAACGCTCATCTTGGCAACAACAGTGAAACCTGGAGAGGCGTGATTGGGAAGAATGGCCGCCCGGATCTGAACCCGAGTGGTGTTTTGTTATTGGACTTTTGTGCTCGTCACAGATTGTCAATAACAAACACCAAGTTCAAACATAAGGGTGTCCATATGTGCACTTGGCACCAGGACACCCTAGGCCGCAGTTCCATGATCGATTTTGTAGTTGTGTCATCGGATTTGCGGTCTCATGTTTTGGACACTCGGGTGAAGAGAGGGGCGGAGCTTTCTACCGATCACCACCTGGTGGTGAGTTGGCTGCGATGGTGGGGGAGGATGCCTGACAGACCTGGCAGGCCCAAACGCATTGTGAGGGTTTGCTGGGAACGCCTCCGGAAGAACTTTGAACATGTCACGAGGGAGGCGCTGGACATTGAGTCTGAGTGGACCATGTTCCGTGCCTCTCTTGTCGAGCCGGCTGATTGGAGCTGTGGCCGCAAGGAGTTTGGTGCCTGTCGTGGCGGTAATCCTAGAACCCGCTGGTGGACACCAGCAGTGAGGGATGCCGTCAAGCTGAAGAAAGAGCCTATCGGGTCCTTTTGGCTCCTGGGACTCCAGAGGCAGCCGACAGGCCAAGCGAAGTGCGGCTTCAGCGGTCGCAGAGGCAAAAACTCGGACATGGGAGGAGTTTGGAGAAGCCATGGAAAACGACTTCCAGACGGCTTCAAAGCGATTCTGGACCACCATCCGCCGGCTCAAGGGGGGGCAGCAGTGCACTGTAACACCGTGTATGGTGAGGATGGTGCGCTGCTGACCTCTACTGCAGCTGTTATTGATCGGTGGAGGGAATACTTCGAAGACCTCCTTAATCCCACCAACATGTCTTCCTATGAGGAAGCAGTGCCTGGGGAATCTGTGGTGGGCTCTCCTATTTCTGGGGCTGAGGATGCCAAGGTAGTTAAAAAGCTCCTCAATGGCAACGCCCTGGGGGTGGATGAGATCCGTCCGGAGTTCCTTAAGGCTCTGGATGCTGTGGGGCTGTCTTGGTTGACAAGACTCCGCAACATCGCGTGGACATCGGGGGCGGTACTTCTGGATTGGGAGACCGGGGTGGTGGTTCCTCTCTTTAAAAGGGGAACCAGAGGGTGTGTTTCAACTATCGTGAGATCACACTCCTCAGTCTTCCCGGTAAGGTCTATTCATGTGTACTGGAGAAGAGGCTACGCCGGATAGTCGAACCTCGGATTCAGGAGGAACAGTGTGGTTTACGTCCTGGTCGTGGAACTGCGGACCAGCTTTATACTCTCGGCAGGGTCCTTGAGGGTGCATGGGAGTTTGCCCAACCAGTCTACATGTGCTTTATGGACTTGGAGAAGGCATTCGACCATTTACCCCTGGAAGTCCTGTGGGGAGTGCTTAGAGAGTATGGGGTAACGGACTGTCTTATTGTGGCGGTTCGCTCCCTTTGCAAGAGTCAGAGCTTGGTCCGCATTGCCGGCAGTAAGTCGGACCCGTTTCCAGTGAGGGTTGGACTCCGCCAAGGCTGCCCTTAGTCACCGATTCTGTTCATAACCTTTATGGACAGAATTTCTAGGCGCAGTCAGGGCGTTGAGGGGATCCGGTTTGGTGTCTGCAGGATTAGGTCTCTGCTATTTGCAGATGATGTGGTCCTGATGGGTTCATCTGGCCAAGATCTTCAGCCCTCACTGGATCGGTTCGCAGACGAGTGTGAAGTGACTGGGATGTGAATCAGCACCTCCAAGTCCGAGTCCATGGTTCTCGCCCGGAAAAGGGTGGAGTGCCATCTCCGGGTTGGGGAGGAGATCTTGCCCCAAGTTGAGGAGTTCAAGGACCTCAGAGTCTTGTTCACGAGTGAGGGAAGAGTGGATCGTGAGATCGACAGGCGGAACGGTGCGGCGTCTTCAGTAATGCGGACGCTGTATTGATCCGTTGTGGTGAAGAAGGAGCTGAGCCGGAAGGCAAAGCTCTCGATTTACCGGTCGATCTACGTTCCCATCCTCACCTATGGTCATGAGCTTTGTGTCATGGCCGAAAGGACAAAATCACGGGTACAAGCGGCCGAAATGAGTTTCCTCCGCCGGGTGGCGGGGCTCTCCCTTAGAGATAGGGTGAGAAGCTCTGTCATCCGGGAGGAGCTCAAAGTAAAGCCATTGCTCCTCCATTTCGAGAGGAGCCAGATGAGGTGGTTCGGGCATCTGGTCAGGATGCCACCCGAACGCCTCCCTAGGGAGGTGTTTCGGTCACGTCTGACCGGTAGGAGGCCCAGGAAGACCCAGGAAACGGGAAGCTTATCTCTCCCGGCTGGCCTGAGAACGCCCCAGGATCCCCCGGGAGGAGCTGGACGAAGTGGCTGGGGAGAGGAAAGTCTGGGCTTCCCTGCTTAGGCTGCAGCCCCCGCAACCCGACCTCGGATAAACGGAAGAAAATGGATGGCTGGATGGATGGAGTTATGTTTAAATAACTGTCATAAAGAGTAAAACCTCATTTTTGTATTTGTAAACCTTACCAAAACAACTGATTTTAGCAAAACTCACACAGATTCAATATTACAGGCATTTTTAGACATTTTGCTTATTTGGTGTAGGAATTATGATGGAATACATTGTTTTTGCTTATTTCGCATTATCTCAGGATTTTAAGAACTTTACTGTCATATAGAGGAAACCAAATACTTTTTGTGTTTGCAAGCCTTAAAAAAGCATATGTTTCGAGTAAAACTCACAAGAATGCCTTATTTCAGGCATTATTAGCCATTTTTTATGTGTAGTTTAGGCATACTTGCCAATACTCCTGGATTTTCCAGGAGACTCCCGAAATTCAGCGCCTCTCACGAAAACCTCCCGGGACAAATTTTCTCCCGAAAATCTCCCGAAATTCAGGCTGATCTGAGTGAGGACAGCCTGTATTCATGTCTGCTTTCCCACGATATAAACAGCATGCCTGCCCAATCACGTTATAACTGTAGAATGATCGAGGGCGAGTTCTTGGTTTCTTATGTGGGTTTATTGTTAGGTAGTTTCATTAACGTCCTCCCAGCGCGGTAACAACACAAAACAACAGCAGTCACGTTTTCGTCTACCGTAAAGCAGTTTGTCTGCCGTAAACAGCAATGTTGTGACACTCTTTAAACAGGGCAATACTGCCATCTACTGTACATGCATATGTGACAATAACATCCAGGGCTTTTAGAGAGTGCAGTGCACAACTGCGCACACAACAAGGAGACAAAGCAGAAGAACGCGGAAGATACAGCCATGGCGACGCCGACGACAAGTAAGATGAAGAAACATGCTTATAAGTTCCAAGCCGCAGCTGCGATTGGACCTGGATAGCCTCCGGGAAGAAGTAGTGGAATACCAAGTGCTTGGCAGTGAAGATCTTCCTCAGGAAGCAAAGATTGACCGGTTTTTGGCCATGCTCGGGAGGGATGGAAAATTCCAGACTCTCGTGCATTTGATGAAAGCACTTTTGTGCGTGCCACACAGCAATGCATCATCAGAGAGGTTGTTCAGCATGGTTATAAAAATAGTGACAGAGAATAGAACAAGGATGGACAATTCAACCCTTAACTCAACAATGAGTAGATGAGTGTTATGTGTGTGTATATGTGTAAATAAATGAAAACTGAAATTCAAGTATTTATTTTATATATATATATATATATATATATATATATATATATATATATATATATATATATATATATATATATATATATATATGTCTTATATCTCCTGATGATTGAGGGAACCCCTCATGAAACAGGCCTGTAAAGATGAAGTAGTCTTGTGATTTTTTTCCCCACACATACATATATATATATATAGCTATACATACATATATATATATATATAGCTATACATACATATATATATATATATATATATATATATATATATATATATATATATATATATATATATATATATATATATATATATATATATATATATATATATATATATATATATATATATATATATATATATGAAATACTTGACTTGGTGAATTCTAGCTCTAAATATACTCCTCCCCTCTTAACCACACCCCTAACCACGCCCCCACCCCACCCCTGACCATGCCTTCCCCACCCCCACCTCCTGAAATCGGAGGTCTCAATGTTGGCAAGTATGAGTTTAGGAGTTATGTTTAAATAACTGTCATAGTGAGTGTGGCAGTTACACTGTCATATTGAGTAAAAAAAACTAACTTGTGTCTTTGCAAACCTCACAAAAGAAAACGTTTCTAATAAAAATCACAAAGATACATTTCTTCACGCATTATTAGACATTTTTCATGTGTGGTTTAGGAATTATGTTTAAATAACTGTCATATTGAGTGTGGCAGTTATACTGTCATTATGTGTAAAACCTAATTTTGTATTTCCAAACCTTATAAAAACAACTGATTCTAGTAAAACATAGATTCAATTTTACAGGCATTTTTAGACATTTTACATGTTTGGTTTAGGAGTTGTGTTTGAATACATTTTTTATTTTTTATTCTTATTGTTGCTTTTTATTTTTATTCTATTGTAATATGTTTCTATTTTGTTTCAATTTATACCCCCATTATTTACTTTTCACTTTTTACAATTTTGTACACTACTGCTGGAATTTAAATTTTCCTGAGGGAACTCTCCTGAAGGAATCAATCAAGTACTATCTATGTATCTATCTATTTATGTCTCCTGGCTGGCCTGTAAATGCCTCGGGATCCCCCGAGAAGAGCTGGACAAAGTGGCTGGGGAGAGGAAAGTCTGGGCTTCTCTGCTTAGGCTGCTGCCCCCGCAACCTGACCTCGGATAAGCAGGAAGAAAATGGATGGATTTAGTATGACAGTTATACTGTCATATTAAGTAAAAAAATAACTTGGGTCTTTGCAAACATTACAAAATATATTTTTTCTAGTAAAACTCACTAAGATACATAACTCAAGGCATTATTAGCCATTTTGCATGTGTGGTTTAGGACTTATGTTTAAATAATCGTCAGATTGAGTGTGACAGTATACTGTCATAGTGAGTAAAACCCATATTTTGTAATTGCAAACCTTATGAAAACAAATGATTCTACTAAAACTCACATGGATACAATATTACGGGCAATACGGCCTAACCAATCTGGCGCCCTAGGCAAGATTTTAGGTGGCGCCCCCCCACATCGGCAGTGAAGTGTATATACTCACAAGAAACCGAATAGCTTTGTCTTTGACCTTTTTTTTTACTTACAACCAGAGGTGGGTAGTAACGCGCTACATTTACTCCGTTACATCTACTTGAGTAAATTTTGGGATAAATTGTACTTCTAAGAGTAGTTTTAATGCAACATACTTTTACTTTTACTTAAGTATATTTATAGAGAAGGAACGCTACTTTTACTCCGCTACTTTTATCTACATTCAGCTCGCTACTCGCTACTAATTTTTATCGATCTGTTAATGCACGCTTTGTTTGTTTTGGTCTGTCAGACAGACCTTCAAAGTGCCTGCCTTACTGGTGACGTTTCACTTCGTTCCACCAATCAGATGCAGTCACTGGTGACGTTGGACCAATCAAACAGAGCCAGGTGGTCACATGACCTGACTTAAACAAGTTGAAAAACTTATTGGGGTGTTACCATTTAGTGGTCAATTGTACGGAATATTTACTGTACTGTGCAATCTAATCATAAAAGTTCCAATCAATCAATCAAAAGTGTGAAGGAAAAAATATACTTTTTTTATTTCAACCGTACATCCCGTCAAAAGCCTCAAGACCGACCGCACATGAGGATGTTCCTGTCTTCACAATAAAAGTGCCGCTCCATCGCGCCTGCGCTTTCAAAACAAGAGTCTCCGAAAGCCAGCGCGAACAAGCTAGCAAGCTACGGAGTTTGACGCCAATATATTTCTTGTAAAGTGTATAAAAACGAATATGGAAGCTGGACAAACAAGGTGCCAAAAACCAACCACTTTCATGTGGTATTAGACAGAAAGGAGGAACTTTTCTTCTCCTCCATTTGAAAACGTGGACGTTATCATCACTACTGTCTGATTACAGTCAACGCAAGTCATCAGAATCAGGTAATACACCAACTTATATTCTAGTCTGCATGAAAGAAAATAATCTATATGTTAAACATGCATGTATATTCATTAAAACATCTTTAACATGTAAACAAAAACAGCAAAATAAATACATATAAATTATATACTGTATATATCAATGTATATGTATGTATATATATATATATATATATATATATATATATATATATATATATATATATATGTGTGTGTGTGTGTATGTTACTCATCAGTTACTCAGTACTTGAGTAGTTTTTTCACAACATACTTTTTACTTTTACTCAAGTAAATATTTGGGTGACTACTCCTTACTTTTACTTGAGTAATAAATCTCTAAAGTAACAGTACTCTTACTTGAGTACAATTTCTGGCTACTCTAGCCACCTCTGCTTACAACTATACCTAATATATAAAGGGGTGGAAAAGTGACTATTACCTGCACGGCAAACATTAGCTAACCAGAAGGCAATAACAATGTAAACAAAAACACCTGCTTAAAAGATCTAATACAAATGTCCCTGAGGAATGTAAGGTGGGAGTACTGTAATTACCTACCGTTACATTATTATTTTCCATAACAATTTAGCCCCCTCCACAATATTAACCCGACGTTAAAACAGAACTAGCTATTTATTGATTAGCAATTGCCGAATCATGTAACATTAGCTTAATGCTAAAAAGCCAGGTTACTATCACATTCTGTAACAGACAAATAATTTCATGTAGGCTAACGTTACCTACCTGCTACCTCTGTCTTTTCTCGTTTCTCCTCCTCTTCTTTTCTCTTTTTTCTTCCCTGGGCACCTGACAGTTTTGGCCGTTTTGACATCTTGTGTTGATTTTTTGATGTGGTGACGTCCAAAAAGAGTCATGATACGGGAAAGGGGGGGGGGGCACCGTGCGGGGGGAAGGGTGGGGGGCGTAATGTTGTAACAAATAATATTTCTATTAAATAGGCTTTAATTTGCATTTTAATTAACGTGGGATTATTTTTTGTATTTAGAAATAATAGTACCAACTTTTTTCTTTTTTTTTTTTCTCCAACATTTGTGGCACTGGCGTGGCGCCCTCTGATGGACGGCGCCCTTAGCATTTGCCTATACGGCCTATGCCACGGGCCGGCCCTGATTACGGGCATTTTTAGACATAATGCATGTTTGGTTTTGGAGTAATGTTTATATATTTTTCATATTTTGTATGACAGTAATACTGTCATATTGAATAAAAAAAACTAACTTGTATCTGTACAAACCTTAAAAAATATTTTTTTCCCTGTAAAACTCACAAAGAGACATTTCTCCAGGCATTATTAGCCATTGTGCACATGTGGTTTAGGAGTTATGTTTAAATAAATGTCAAATTGAATGTGGCAGTTATACTGTTATTATGAGTAAAACCTAATTTTTGTAAATGTTAACCTTACCACAATACCTGATTCTGGTAAAACTCACATAGATTCAATATTACAGGCATTTTTAGACATTTTACATGTTTGGTTTAGAGTTGTGTTTGAATACATTTGTATTGCTTTTTTCATTAGGGCAAGTCCGACGGGCAGGAGGCCGCGGGGAAGACCCAGGACACATTGGGAAGACTATGTCTCCCGGCTGGGCTGTCGAACGCCTCGGGATCCCCCGAGATGAGCTGGACGAAGTGGTTGGGGATAGGGAAGTCCGGGCTTCTCTGCTTAGGCTGCTGCCCCTGCAACCGGACCTCGGATAAGCGGAAGAAAATGGATGGATTTAGTATGACAGTTATACTGTCATATTAAGTAAAAAAAACTAACTTACAAAATATATTTTTTCTAGTAAAACTCACAAAGATACATATCTACAGGCATTATTAGCCATTTTGCATGTGTGGTTTAGGAGTTATGTTTAAATAACTGTCATATTGAATGTGGCAGTAATACTGTCATCATGACCTAATTTTTGTAATTGTAAACCTTACCAAAATACCTGATTCTGGTAAAACTCACAAAGATTCAATATTACAGGCATTTTTAGACAGATTACATGTTTGGTTTTGGGGTTATGTTTATACAACTTTCATATTTAGTATAACAGTTATACTATCATATTGAGTACAAAAAACAAAAATGTGTTTCTTTGCAAACCATACAAAAGATCATTGTTTTAGTTAATCTAACAAAGATACATTTCTCCAAGCATTATTAGTCATTTTGCATTTGTTGTTTAGGAGTTATGTTTAAATAACTGTCATAGTGAGTAAAACCTAATTTTTGTATTTGCAAAAACCTTACAAAAACAACTGATTCTAGTAAAACTCACATGGATGCAATATTGCAGGCATTTTTAGACATGATGCATGTTTGATTTTGGAGTTGTGTTTATATAACTTTCATATTTAGTATTACAGTAATACTGTCATATTGAGTAATAAAAACTAACTTGTGTCTTTACAAACCTTACAAAACATTTTTTTCCTGCAAAACTCACAAAGAGACATTTCTCCAGGCATTATTAGCCATTTGGCATGTGTGGTTTAGGAGTTATGTTTAAATAACTGTCTGATTGAGTGTGACAGTATACTGTGAGTAAAACCCATATTTTGTATTTGCAAACCTTACAAAAACAACTGATTCTAGTAAAACTCACATGGATACAAAATTACAGGCATTTTTAGAGATAATGCATGTTTGGTTTTGGAGTTATGTTTATATAACTTCCATATTTAGTATGACAGTAACACTGTCATATTTAGTAAAAAAAACCTAACTTGTGTCGGTACAAACATTACGAAACATTTTTTTTCCAGTAAAACTCACAAAGAGACATTTCTCCAGGCATTAATAGCCATTGTGCATGTGTGGTTTAGGAGTTATGTTTAAATAGATGTCAAATTGAATGTGGCAGTTATACTGTCATTATGAGTGAAACCTAATTTTTGTAATTGTAAACCTTACCAAAATACCTGATTCTGGTAAAACTCACATAGATTCAATATTACATGCATTTTTAGACGGATTGCATGTTTGGTTTTGGAGTTTTGATTATAAAACTTTCATATTTAGTATGACAGTTATACTGTATATTACCATTGAGTAAAAAAAAACCTAACTTGTGACTTTGCAAACCTTACAATAGATCGTTATTCTAGTAAAGACTTAGACTTAGACTTTCTTTTTATTGTCATTCAAATTTGAACTTTACAGCACAGATAAGAACGAAATGTCGTAGTGCAGGATAAAAAAGCAATAAGGTGCATATTTCGATAAATAAATATATATAAATAATATATAAATACTATATATATATATATATATATATATATATATATATATATATATATATATATATATATACACATATATATATAATAAATAAATATATATAAATATATATAAATAGATAAATAGATTACTGTGCAGATAAATATATTGCACTTTTTCCACATGCGCCCACGTTTATGGGTGTATGTAATATTGTTTATTTCATTCCAGCGAGTTAATTCATTTTGAGGGGAGTTGAGGAGATAATTTAATTATGATGCGTTCAAGAGTCTTACGGCCTGAGGGAAGAAGCTGCTACAGAAGCTGGAGGTTCTGCTTCGGAGGCTGCGGAACCTCTTTCTAGAGTCCAGCAGTGAAAACTGTCCTTGGTGGGGGTGGGAGGAGTCTTTGCAAATTTTCTGAGCCCTGGTCAGGCAGCACTTTTTGCGATCTCCTGGATAGGAGGAAGAGGAGTCCTGATGATCTTTTCCGCCGTCCTCACCACTCTCTGGAGATACTTCCAGTCTGAGGCACTGCAGGCTCCAGTCCAGACAGAGATACTGTTGGTCAGCAGGCTCGCTATAACAACGATACATCTCTCCAAGCATTATTAGCTATTTTGCATTTGTTGTTTAGGAGTTATGTTTAAATAACTGTCAAAGTAAATAAAACCTAATTTTGGTATTTGAAAACCTTACAAAAACAACTGATTCTAGTAAAACTCACACAGATACAATATTACAGGCATTTTTAGACATAATACATGTTTGGTTTTGGAGTAATGTTTGGCGCAGTGGAAGAATGGCCGTGCGCGACCCGAGGTTCCCTGGTTCAATCCCCACCTAGTACCAACCTCGTCATGTCCGTTGTGTCCTGAACAAGACACTTCACCCTTGCTCCTGATGGGTGCTGGTTAGCGCCTTGCATGGCAGCTCCCTCCATCAGTGTGTAAATGTGGAAGTAGTGTCAAAGCGCTTCGAGTACCTTGAAGGTAGAAAAGCGCTATACAAGTACAACCCATTTATTTATATATAGTATGACAGCTATACTGTTATATTGAGTAAAAAAAACTAACTTGTGCCTTTACAAACCTAACACAATATATTTTTTCTAGTAAAACTCACAAAGAGACATTTCCCCAGGTATTATTAGCCATTGTGCATGTGTGGTTTAGGAGTTATGTTTAAATAAATGTCAAATTTAATGTGGCAGGTATACTGTCATGAGTAAAACCTAATTGTTGTAATTGTAAACCTTACCAAAATACCTGATTCTGGTAAAACTCACATAGATTGAATATTACATGCATTTTTAGACGGATTGCTTGTTTGGTTTTGGAGTTATGTTTTTACAACTTTCATATTTAGTATGACAGTTATACTGTCATAGAGTAAAAAAAACAAATAACTTGCGTCTTTGCAAACCTTACAAAAGATCATTATTCTGGTAAAGACTTAGACTTTCTTTTTATTGTCATTCAAATTTGAACTTTACAGCATAGATAACACAATTTCGTTACATAAGCCATGGTAGTGCAGGATAAAAAAGCAATAAGGTGCATTTATAAATAAATAAATACAAATAATATATAAAATAAATAAATATACTTAAATATATATAAATAAATAAAAATATTACTGTGCAGATAAATATATTGCACTTTTTCCACATGCGCCCACGTTTATGGGTGTATGTTATATTGTTTTTTGTTTATTCCAGCGAGTTAATCCATTTTGAGGGGAGTTGAGGGGATAATTTAATTATAATGCGTTCAAGAGTCTTACGGCCTGAGGGAAGAAGCTGGAGGTTCTGCTTCGGAGGCTGCGGAACCTCTTTCTAGAGTCCAGCAGTGAAAACAGTCCTTGGTGGGGGTGGGGGGAGTCTTTGCAAATTTTCTGAGCCCTGGTCAGGCAGCGCTTTTTGCGATCTCCTGGATAAGAGGAAGAGGATTCCTGAAGATCTTTTCCGCGGTCCTCACCACTCTCTGGAGAGACTTCCAGTCTGAGGCACTGCAGGCTCCAGTCCAGACAGAGATGCTGTTGGTCAGCAGGCTCTCTATAACAAAGATACAGTTCTCCAAGCATTATTAGCTATTTGCATTTGTTGTTTAGGATTTATGTTTAAATAACTGTCATAGTGAGTAAAACCTAAATTTTGTATTTGCAAACCTTACAAAAACAATTGATTCTAGTAAAACTCAGATACAATATCAAAGGCATTTTTAGACATAATGCATGTTTGGTTTTGGAGTTGTGTTTATATAACTTTCATATTTAGTATTACAGTAATACTGTCATATTGAGTAAAGAAAAAACAACTAACTTGTGTCTTTACAAACCTTACAAAATATTTTTCCCAGTAAAACTCAAAGATACATTTCTACAGGCATTATTAGCCATTTTGCATGTGCGGTTTTGGATTTATGTTTAAATAAGTGTCATATTGAGTGTGAAAGTCATAGTGAGTAAAACAAACTAACTTGTGTCTTTGCAATGCTTACAAAAGAAAATGTTACTTGTAAAACTCACAAAAGATACATTTCTTCATGCATTATTAGAAAATGTTCATGTGTAGTTTAGGAGTTATGTTTTAATAACTGTCAAATTGAGTGTGGCAGTTATACTGTCATTAAGTGTTAAACCTAATTTTTGTATTTGCAAACCTTACAAAAACAACTGATTCTAGTAAAACTCTTATAGATTCAATATTGCAGGCATTTAGACATTTCACATGTTTGGTTTAGGAGTTGTGTTTGAATACATTTTAATTGTTTTTTTCGTTAGGGCAAGTCCGACCGGCAGGAGGCCACAGGGAAGCCCCAGGACACATTGGGAAGACTATGTCAGCCGGCTGGCCTGGGAACGCTTCGGGATCCCCCGAGAAGAGCTGGACGAAGTGGCTGGGGAGAGGGAAGTCTGGGCTTCTCTGCTTAGGCTGCTGCCCCCGCAAACCGACCTCGGATAAGCGGAAGAAAATGGATACATTTAGTATGACAGTTATACTATTATATTGAGTAAAAAAAACTAACTTGTGTCTTTAAAAAACCTTACAAATTATATGTTTTCTAGTAAAACTCACAAAGATACATCTCCAGGCAATATAAGCCTTTTTGCATGTGGTTTAGGGGTTATGTTTAAATAACTGCCATATTGAATGTGGCAGTTATACTGTCATGAGTAAAACCTAATTTTTGTAATTGTAAACCTTACCAAAATACCTGATTCTGGTAAAACTCACATAGATTCAATATTACAGGTATTTTTAGACGGATTGCATGTGTAGTTTTGAAATTATGTTTATACAACTTTCTTATTTAGTATGACAGTGATACTATCATATTGAGTAAAAAAACTAACTTGTGTCTTTGCAAACCTTACAAAAGAACATTTTAGTAAAACTCAAAGATACATCTCCAGGCATTATTAGCCATTTTGCATTTGTTGTTTAGGAGTTATGTTTAAATAACTGGCATAGTGAGTAAAACTTAATTTTTGTATTTGCAAACCTTACAAAAACAACTGATTCTAGTAAAACTCACATGCATTCAATATTACAGTTATTTTTAGACATTTTGCCTGTTTGGTTTAGAAATTATGATGGAATACATTTGTATTGCTTTTTTCGCATTATCTCAGGATTTTAGGAATATTACTGTCATATTGAGAAAAAAACTACTTTTTGTGTTTGCAAGCCTTAAAAAAGCATATGTTTCGAGTTAAACTCACAAGAATGCATTATTTCAGGCAATATTAGCTCATTGTTATGTGTAGTTTAAGAGTTATGTTTAATTTACGGTCATATTGAGTGTACATTGTCATGGTGAAAAAAAACAATTTTTTATTTGCAAAAATATCAAACACAGCTGATTCTAGTAAAATTCACAAGGATTCATTATTACAGGCATTTGTACACATATTGCATGTTTGACTTAGGAAATATGTTTGAATACATTTTTAATGCTTTTTTCGCATTATCTCAGGATTTTAGGGATATAACTGTCATAATGAGTAAAAAACTACTTTTTGTGTTTGCAAGATTTAAAAAAGCATATGTTTAGAGTAAAACTCCGTAGAATGCATTATTTGAGGCAACATTAGCCATTTTGCATGTGTAGTTAGGAGTTATTTTTAAATAACTGTCATATTGAGTCTGACAGTATACTATCATAGTGAGTAAAACTTAATTTTTGTATTTGCAAACATTATAAAAACATCTGATTCTAGTAAAACTCACATGGATTTAATATTACAGGCATTTTTAGACATTTTACATTGTTGGTTTAGGAATTATGTTGGAATACATTTTTATTGCTTTTTTCGCATTATCTCAGGATTTTAAGAACATTACTGTCATATTGAGTAAAAAACTACTTTTTGTGTTTGCAAGCCTTAAAAAAGCATATGTTTCGAGTAAAACTCACAATAATGCATTATTTCAGGCAATAATAGCTCATTTTTATGTGTAGTTTAGGAGTTATGTTTATTTACTGCTATATAGAGTGTACTTGTCATGGTGAAAAAAACCTAATTTTTTTTATTTGCAAAAATTTCAAACACAACCGGTTCTAGTAAAACTCACATAGATTCAATAATACAGGCATTTTTAGACATTTTGCATTGCTGGTTTAGGAATTATGTTGGAATACATTTTTATTGTTTTTTTCGCATTATCTCAGGAGTTTAAGAACATTACTGTCATATAGAGTAAAAAAATACTTTTTGTGTTTGCAAGCCTTAAGAAAGCATATGTTTCCAGGAAAACTCCCAATAATTCATTATTTCAAACATTATTAGCCATTTTGCATGAGTAGTTTAGGAGTTATGATTAAAAAACTGTCATATTGAGTGTGACAGTTTACTTTCATAAAGAGTAAAACCTAATTTTTTTTTTGCAAACTTCACTAAAACAACTGATTCTAGTAAAACTCACATGGATTCAATAATACAGGCATTTTTGCACATTTTGCATGTTTAGTTTAGAAATTATGATTGAATACATTTTTATTGCTTTTTTCGCATTATCTCAGGATTTTAAGAACATTACTGTCATATTGAGTAAAAAACTACTTTTTGTGTTTGCAAGCCTTAAAAAAGCATATGTTTCGAGTAAAACTCACAAGAATGCATTATTTCAGGCAATATAAGCTCATTTTTAAGTGTAGTTTAGGAGTTATGATAATGTGATGATGCTAATAAATAATAATAATAAATGTCATATTGAGTGTGACAGTTTACTTTCATAAAGAGTAAAACCTATTTTTTGTTTTTGCAAACCTTACTAAAACAACTGATTCTAGTTAAACTCACAAGGATTCAATAATACAGGCATTTTTACACATTTTGCATGTTTACTTTAGAAATTATGATTGAATACATTTTTATTGCTTTTTTCGCATTATCTCAAGATTTAAAGAACATTACTGTCATATTAGGTAAAAAAAATACTTTTTGTGTTTGCAAGCCTTAAAAGCATAAGTTTCGAGGAAAACTCCCAAGGATCCATTATTTCAAACATTATTAGCCATTTTGCAAGAGTAGTTTAGGAGTTATGATTAAAAAACTGTCATATTGAGTGTGACAGTTTACTTTCATAAAGAGTAAAACCTAACTTCTGTTTTTGCAAACTTTACTAAAACAACTGATTCTAGTAAAACTCACATGGATTCAATAATACAGGCATTTTTACACATTTTGCATGTTTAGTTTAGAAATTATGATTGAATACATTTTTATTGCTTTTTTCGCATTATCTCAGGATTTTAAGAACATTACTGTCATATTGAGTAAAAAAATACTTTTTGTGTTTGCAAGCCTTAAGAAAGCATATGTTTCGAGGAAATCTCCCAAGGATCCATTATTTCAAACATTATTAGCCATTTTGCATGAGTAGTTTAGGAGTTATGATTAAAAAATTGTCATATTGAGTGTGACAGTTTACTTTCATAAAGAGTAAAATCTAATTTTTGTTTTTGCAAACCTTACTAAAACAACTGATTCTAGTAACACTCACATGGATTTAATATTACAGGCATTTTTAGACATTTTGCATTGTTGGTTTAGGAATTATGTTGGAATACATTTTTATTGCTTTTTTCGCATTATCTCAGGAATTTAAGAACATTACTGTCATATTGAGTAAAAAAATACTTTTTGTGTTTGCAAGCCTTAAGAAAGCATATGTTTCGAGGAAATCTCCCAAGGATCCATTATTTCAAACATTATTAGCCATTTTGCATGAGTAGTTTAGGAGTTATAATTAAAAATTGTCATAATGAGTGTGACAGTTTACTTTCATAAAGAGTAAAATCTAATTTTTGTTTTTGCAAAGCTTACTAAAACAACTGAATCTAGTAAAATTCACATGGATTCAATATTACAGGCATTTTTACACATATTGCATGTTTGACTTAGGAAATATGATTGAATACATTGTTATTGCTTTTTTCGCATTATCTCAGGATTTTAGGAAAATAACTGTCATATTGAGTAAAAAACTACTTTTTGTGTTTGCAAGATTTAAAAAAGCATATGTTTAGAGTACAACTCCGTAGAATGCATTATTTGAAGCATCATTAGCCATTTTGCATGTGTAGTTAGGAGTTATTTTTAAATAACTGTCATATTGAGTGTGACAGTACACTTTCATAAAGAGTAAAACCTAATTTTTGTTTTTGCAAACTTTACTAAAACAACTGATTCTAGTAAAACTCACATGGATTCAATAATACAGGCATATTTACACATTTTGCATGTTTAGTTTAGAAATTATGATTGAATACATTTTTATTGCTTTTTTCGCATTATCTCAGGATTTTAAGAACATTACTGTCATATTGAGTAAAAAAATACTTTTTGTGATTGCAAGCCTTAAGAAAGCAAATGTTTCGAGGAAAACTCCCAAGGATCCATTATTTCAAACATTATTAGCCATTTTGCAAGAGTAGTTTAGGAGTTATGATTAAAAAACTGTCATATTGAGTGTGACAGTTTACTTTCATAAAGAGTAAAACCTAACTTCTATTTTTGCAAACTTTACTAAAACAACTGATTCTAGTAAAACTCACATGGATTCAATAATACAGACATTTTTACACATTTTGCATGTTTAGTTTAGAAATTATGATTGAATACATTTTTATTGCTTTTTTCGCATTATCTCAGGATTTTAAGAACATTACTGTCATATTGAGTAAAAAAATACATTTTGTGTTTGCAAGCCTTAAGAAAGCATATGTTTCGAGGAAATCTCCCAAGGATCCATTATTTCAAACATTATTAGCCATTTTGCATGAGTAGTTTAGGAGTTATGATTAAAAAATTGTCATATTGAGTGTGATAGTTTACTTTCATAAAGAGTAATATCTAATTTTTGTTTTTGCAAACCTTACTAAAACAACTGATTCTAGTAACACTCACATGGATTTAATATTACAGGCATTTTTAGACATTTTGCATTGTTGGTTTAGGAATTATGTTGGAATACATTTTTATTGCTTTTTTCGCATTATGTCAGGAATTTAAGAACATTACTGTCATATTGAGTAAAAAAATACTTTTTGTGTTTGCAAGCCTTAAGAAAGCAAATGTTTCGAGGAAAACTCCCAGGATCCATTATTTCAAACATTATTAGCCATTTTGCATGAGTAGTTTAGGAGTTATGATTAAAAAACTGTCATATTGAGTGTGACAGTTTATTTTTTTAAAGAGTAAAACCTATTTTTTGTTTTTGCAAACCTTACTAAAACAACTGATTCTAGTTAAACTCACATGGATTTATTATTACAGGCATTTTTAGACATTTTGCATTGTTGGTTTAGGAATTATGTTGGAATACATTTTTATTGCTTTTTTCGCATTATCTCAGCATTTTAAGAACATTACTGTCATATTGAGTAAAAACTACTTTTTGTGTTTGCAAGCCTTAAAAAAGCATATGTTTCGAGTAAAACTCCCAAGAATGCATTATTTCAGGCAATATTAGCTCATTTTTATGTGCAGTTTAGGAGTTACGTTTAATTTACTGTCATATTGAGTGTACATTGTCATGGTGAAAAAAACCTAATTTTTCTAATTGCAAACCTTTAAACAGAACTGATTCTAGTAAAACATACATTGATTCAATATTACAGGCATTTTTACACATTTTGCATGTTTGGTTTAGGAATTATAATGGAATACATTTTTATTTTGCTTTTTTCGTATTATCTCAGGATTTTAAGAACATTACTGTCATATTGAGTAAAAAAACTACTTTTTGTGTTTGCAAGATTTAAAAAAGCATATGTTTTGAGTAAAACTCCCAAGGATGCATTATTTCAGGCATCAATAGCCATTTTGCTTGTGTGGATTAGGAGTTTTTAAATAACTGTCATATTGCGTGTGGCAGTTATACTGTTATTATGAGTAAAACCTAATTTTTGTATTTTTAAACATTATAAACCACCTGATTCTAGTAAAATTCACAAAGATACAATATTACAGGCATTTTTAGACATAATGCAGGTTTGGTTTTGGAGTTAGGTTTATAACTTTTCATATTTAGTATGACAGTTATACTGTCATATTAAGTAAAAAAAAAAAAGACTTGTGTCTTTGCAAACCTTACAAAATATTTTTTTCCAGTAAAACTCACAAAGATACATTTCTCTTATTAGCCATTTTGCATGTGTGGTTTCGGAGTTATGTTTAAATAACTGTCAGATACAGAGACAGAGACAGAGACAGTGTGCGAGGTGGAGAAGTTCCGGCTAGATATAGTTGGACTCACTTCGACGCACAGGAACCTGTTCTCTCGAGAGGGGCTGGACTCTCTTCCACTATGGCGTTGCAAGCAATGAGAGGCTGGGGTGGCAATTCTTGTTGTCCCCCCGGCTCAAAGACACGAGTATGGGGATCAGACTGTCTGATTGTGGCGGGTCGCTCCCTGTATGATCAGTGTAGGGCAGCCTTGGTCCGCTTAGGCTGCCCTTTGTCACCGATTCTGTTGTTAACTTTTATGGACAGAATTGCAGTCATGGCGTTGAGGGGATCCGGTTTGGTGGTTGCAGGATTAGGTCTCTGCTTTTTGCAGTTGATGTGGTTCTGATGGCTTCAACTGGCCAGGATCTCCAGCTCTCATTGGATGGCCGAGTATGAAGCGACTGGGATGAGAATCAGCACCTCCAAGTCCGAGTCCATGGTTCTCGCCCGGTAAAGGGTGGGGTGCCATTTCCAGGTTGAGGAGGCGATGGCACATACTAGATGGCCCCAAGTGGAGGAGTTCAAGTACCTAGGAGTCTTGTTCACGAGTGAGGGAAGAGTGGATCATGAGATCCACAGGCGGATCGGTGCGGCGTCTTCAGTAATGAGGACGCTATATCGATCCATTGTGGTGAAGAAGGAGCTGAGCCAGAATTAAAAGCTCTAAATTTACCGGTCGATCTACATTCCCATCCTGCACCCATGGTCATGGTTATGACCGAAAAGACAAGATCCCGGGTACAAGCGGCCAAATTGAGTTTCCTCCGCCGGGTGGCGGGTCTCTCCCTTAGAGATAGGATAAGAAGCTCTGTCATCCGGGAGGAACTCAGAGTAAAGCGCTGCTCCTCCACATTGAGAGGAGCCAGATGAGGTGGTTCGGGCATCTGCTCAGGATGCCACCCGAACGCCTCCCGAGGGAGGTGTTTAGGGCAAGTCCGACCGGCAGGAGGCCACGGGGAAGACCCAGGACACATTGGGAAGATTATGTCTCCCGGCTGGCCTGGGAACGCCTCAGGATCCCCCAAGAAAAGCTGGAAGAAGTCGCTGGGGAGAGGGAAGTCTGGGCTTCTCTGTTTAGGCTGCTGCCCCCGCAACCCGACCTCGGTTAAGCGGAAGAAAATGGATGGATTTAGTAACGACAACAAAAACTGATTCTAGTAAAACTCACATGGATACAATTTTACAGGTAATGCATGTTTGGTTTTGGAATTATGTTTATATAACTTTCATATGTATTATGACAGTTATACTGTCATCTTAAATAAAACTAACTTGTGTCTTTACAAACATTACAAACTATGTTTTTCCAGTAAAACTCACAAAAATATTTTTTTCCAGGCATTATTAGACATTTTTCATGTGTGGTTTAGGAAATATGTTTAAATAACTTTCATATTGAATGTGGCAGTTATACTGTTATTATGTGTAAAACCAAATTGTTGTATTTGCAAACCTTACAAAAACAACTGATTCTAGTAAAACTCACATAGATTCAATATTACAGGCATTTTTAGACATTTCACATGTTTGAATACAGTTTTATTGCTTTTTTCGTTAGGGCAAGTCCGATCGGCAGGAGGCCACGGGGAAGACCCAGGACACATTGGGAAGACTATGTCTCAGGCTGGCCTGGGAACGCCTCGGGATCCCCCGAAAAGAGCTGGACAAAGTGGCTGGGGAGAGGGAAGTCTGGGCTTCCTGCTTAGGCTGCTTCCCCCGCAACCCGACCTCGGATAAGCGGAAGAAAATGGATGGATTTAGTATGACAGTTATACTGTCATATTGAGTAAAAAAAACTATTTTTCATAGATTCAATATTACAGGCATCTTTAGATGGATTGCATGTTTGGTTTTGGAGATATGTTTATACAACTTTCATATTTAGTATGTCAGTTATACTGTCATATTGAGTAAAAAAAAACAACTTGTGTCTGCAAACCTTACAAAAGATTATTATTCTAGTAAAACTAACAAAGATACATTTTTCCAAGCATTATTAGCATTTGTTGTTTTGGAGTTATAATGCTTGCATTGAGAGGCGACGGGCTCGGGTGGCAATTCTTGTTGCCCCCCGGCTCAAAGCCTGCACGTTGGAGTTCAACCCAGTGGACCAGTGGGTAGCTTTCCTCCGCCTTCGGGTGGGGGGACGGGTCCTGACTGTTGTTTGGCCTTACGCGCCAAACGGCAGCTCAGAGTACCCACCCTTTTTGGATTCACTCGAGGGAGTACTGGAAAGTGCTCCACCGGGTGATTCCCTCGTTCTACTGGGGGCCTTCAACGCTCATCTTGGCAACAACAGTGAAACCTGGAGAGGCGTGATTGGGAAGAATGGCCGCCCGGATCTGAACCCGAGTGGTGTTTTGTTATTGGACTTTTGTGCTCGTCACAGATTGTCAATAACAAACACCAAGTTCAAACATAAGGGTGTCCATATGTGCACTTGGCACCAGGACACCCTAGGCCGCAGTTCCATGATCGATTTTGTAGTTGTGTCATCGGATTTGCGGTCTCATGTTTTGGACACTCGGGTGAAGAGAGGGGCGGAGCTTTCTACCGATCACCACCTGGTGGTGAGTTGGCTGCGATGGTGGGGGAGGATGCCTGACAGACCTGGCAGGCCCAAACGCATTGTGAGGGTTTGCTGGGAACGCCTCCGGAAGAACTTTGAACATGTCACGAGGGAGGCGCTGGACATTGAGTCTGAGTGGACCATGTTCCGTGCCTCTCTTGTCGAGCCGGCTGATTGGAGCTGTGGCCGCAAGGAGTTTGGTGCCTGTCGTGGCGGTAATCCTAGAACCCGCTGGTGGACACCAGCAGTGAGGGATGCCGTCAAGCTGAAGAAAGAGCCTATCGGGTCCTTTTGGCTCCTGGGACTCCAGAGGCAGCCGACAGGCCAAGCGAAGTGCGGCTTCAGCGGTCGCAGAGGCAAAAACTCGGACATGGGAGGAGTTTGGAGAAGCCATGGAAAACGACTTCCAGACGGCTTCAAAGCGATTCTGGACCACCATCCGCCGGCTCAAGGGGGGGCAGCAGTGCACTGTAACACCGTGTATGGTGAGGATGGTGCGCTGCTGACCTCTACTGCAGCTGTTATTGATCGGTGGAGGGAATACTTCGAAGACCTCCTTAATCCCACCAACATGTCTTCCTATGAGGAAGCAGTGCCTGGGGAATCTGTGGTGGGCTCTCCTATTTCTGGGGCTGAGGATGCCAAGGTAGTTAAAAAGCTCCTCAATGGCAACGCCCTGGGGGTGGATGAGATCCGTCCGGAGTTCCTTAAGGCTCTGGATGCTGTGGGGCTGTCTTGGTTGACAAGACTCTGCAACATCGCGTGGACATCGGGGGCGGTACTTCTGGATTGGGAGACCGGGGTGGTGGTTCCTCTCTTTAAAAGGGGAACCAGAGGGTGTGTTTCAACTATCGTGAGATCACACTCCTCAGTCTTCCCGGTAAGGTCTATTCATGTGTACTGGAGAAGAGGCTACGCCGGATAGTCGAACCTCGGATTCAGGAGGAACAGTGTGGTTTACGTCCTGGTCGTGGAACTGCGGACCAGCTTTATACTCTCGGCAGGGTCCTTGAGGGTGCATGGGAGTTTGCCCAACCAGTCTACATGTGCTTTATGGACTTGGAGAAGGCATTCGACCATTTACCCCTGGAAGTCCTGTGGGGAGTGCTTAGAGAGTATGGGGTAACGGACTGTCTTATTGTGGCGGTTCGCTCCCTTTGCAAGAGTCAGAGCTTGGTCCGCATTGCCGGCAGTAAGTCGGACCCGTTTCCAGTGAGGGTTGGACTCCGCCAAGGCTGCCCTTAGTCACCGATTCTGTTCATAACCTTTATGGACAGAATTTCTAGGCGCAGTCAGGGCGTTGAGGGGATCCGGTTTGGTGTCTGCAGGATTAGGTCTCTGCTATTTGCAGATGATGTGGTCCTGATGGGTTCATCTGGCCAAGATCTTCAGCCCTCACTGGATCGGTTCGCAGACGAGTGTGAAGTGACTGGGATGTGAATCAGCACCTCCAAGTCCGAGTCCATGGTTCTCGCCCGGAAAAGGGTGGAGTGCCATCTCCGGGTTGGGGAGGAGATCTTGCCCCAAGTTGAGGAGTTCAAGGACCTCAGAGTCTTGTTCACGAGTGAGGGAAGAGTGGATCGTGAGATCGACAGGCGGAACGGTGCGGCGTCTTCAGTAATGCGGACGCTGTATTGATCCGTTGTGGTGAAGAAGGAGCTGAGCCGGAAGGCAAAGCTCTCGATTTACCGGTCGATCTACGTTCCCATCCTCACCTATGGTCATGAGCTTTGTGTCATGGCCGAAAGGACAAAATCACGGGTACAAGCGGCCGAAATGAGTTTCCTCCGCCGGGTGGCGGGGCTCTCCCTTAGAGATAGGGTGAGAAGCTCTGTCATCCGGGAGGAGCTCAAAGTAAAGCCATTGCTCCTCCATTTCGAGAGGAGCCAGATGAGGTGGTTCGGGCATCTGGTCAGGATGCCACCCGAACGCCTCCCTAGGGAGGTGTTTCGGTCACGTCCGACCGGTAGGAGGCCCAGGAAGACCCAGGAAACGGGAAGCTTATCTCTCCCGGCTGGCCTGAGAACGCCCCAGGATCCCCCGGGAGGAGCTGGACGAAGTGGCTGGGGAGAGGAAAGTCTGGGCTTCCCTGCTTAGGCTGCAGCCCCCGCAACCCGACCTCGGATAAGCGGAAGAAAATGGATGGCTGGATGGATGGAGTTATGTTTAAATAACTGTCATAAAGAGTAAAACCTCATTTTTGTATTTGTAAACCTTACCAAAACAACTGATTTTAGCAAAACTCACACAGATTCAATATTACAGGCATTTTTAGACATTTTGCTTATTTGGTGTAGGAATTATGATGGAATACATTGTTTTTGCTTATTTCGCATTATCTCAGGATTTTAAGAACTTTACTGTCATATAGAGGAAACCAAATACTTTTTGTGTTTGCAAGCCTTAAAAAAGCATATGTTTCGAGTAAAACTCACAAGAATGCCTTATTTCAGGCATTATTAGCCATTTTTTATGTGTAGTTTAGGCATACTTGCCAATACTCCTGGATTTTCCAGGAGACTCCCGAAATTCAGCGCCTCTCACGAAAACCTCCCGGGACAAATTTTCTCCCGAAAATCTCCCGAAATTCAGGCTGATCTGAGTGAGGACAGCCTGTATTCATGTCTGCTTTCCCACTATATAAACAGCATGCCTGCCCAATCACGTTATAACTGTAGAATGATCGAGGGCGAGTTCTTGGTTTCTTATGTGGGTTTATTGTTAGGTAGTTTCATTAACGTCCTCCCAGCGCGGTAACAACACAAAACAACAGCAGTCACGTTTTCGTCTACCGTAAAGCAGTTTGTCTGCCGTAAACAGCAATGTTGTGACACTCTTTAAACAGGGCAATACTGCCATCTACTGTACATGCATATGTGACAATAACATCCAGGGCTTTTAGAGAGTGCAGTGCACAACTGCGCACACAACAAGGAGACAAAGCAGAAGAACGCGGAAGATACAGCCATGGCGACGCCGACGACAAGTAAGATGAAGAAACATGCTTATAAGTTCCAAGCCGCAGCTGCGATTGGACCTGGATAGCCTCCGGGAAGAAGTAGTGGAATACCAAGTGCTTGGCAGTGAAGATCTTCCTCAGGAAGCAAAGATTGACCGGTTTTTGGCCATGCTCGGGAGGGATGGAAAATTCCAGACTCTCGTGCATTTGATGAAAGCACTTTTGTGCGTGCCACACAGCAATGCATCATCAGAGAGGTTGTTCAGCATGGTTATAAAAATAGTGACAGAGAATAGAACAAGGATGGACAATTCAACCCTTAACTCAACAATGAGTAGATGAGTGTTATGTGTGTGTATATGTGTAAATAAATGAAAACTGAAATTCAAGTATTTATTTTATATATATATATATATATATATATATATATATATATATATATATATATATATATATATATATATATGTCTTATATCTCCTGATGATTGAGGGAACCCCTCATGAAACAGGCCTGTAAAGATGAAGTAGTCTTGTGATTTTTTTCCCCACACATACATATATATATATATAGCTATACATACATATATATATATATATAGCTATACATACATATATATATATATATATATATATATATATATATATATATATATATATATATATATATATATATATATATATATATATATGAAATACTTGACTTGGTGAATTCTAGCTCTAAATATACTCCTCCCCTCTTAACCACACCCCCAACCACGCCCCCACCCCACCCCTGACCATTCCTTCCCCACCCCCACCTCCTGAAATCGGAGGTCTCAATGTTGGCAAGTATGAGTTTAGGAGTTATGTTTAAATAACTGTCATAGTGAGTGTGGCAGTTACACTGTCATATTGAGTAAAAAAAACTAACTTGTGTCTTTGCAAACCTCACAAAAGAAAACGTTTCTAATAAAAATCACAAAGATACATTTCTTCACGCATTATTAGACATTTTTCATGTGTGGTTTAGGAATTATGTTTAAATAACTGTCATATTGAGTGTGGCAGTTATACTGTCATTATGTGTAAAACCTAATTTTGTATTTCCAAACCTTATAAAAACAACTGATTCTAGTAAAACATAGATTCAATTTTACAGGCATTTTTAGACATTTTACATGTTTGGTTTAGGAGTTGTGTTTGAATACATTTTTTATTTTTTATTCTTATTGTTGCTTTTTATTTTTATTCTATTGTAATATGTTTCTATTTTGTTTCAATTTATACCCTCATTATTTACTTTTCACTTTTTACAATTTTGTACACTACTGCTGGAATTTAAATTTTCCTGAGGGAACTCTCCTGAAGGAATCAATCAAGTACTATCTATGTATCTATCTATTTATGTCTCCTGGCTGGCCTGTAAATGCCTCGGGATCCCCCGAGAAGAGCTGGACAAAGTGGCTGGGGAGAGGAAAGTCTGGGCTTCTCTGCTTAGGCTGCTGCCCCCGCAACCTGACCTCGGATAAGCAGGAAGAAAATGGATGGATTTAGTATGACAGTTATACTGTCATATTAAGTAAAAAAATAACTTGGGTCTTTGCAAACATTACAAAATATATTTTTTCTAGTAAAACTCACTAAGATACATAACTCAAGGCATTATTAGCCATTTTGCATGTGTGGTTTAGGACTTATGTTTAAATAATCGTCAGATTGAGTGTGACAGTATACTGTCATAGTGAGTAAAACCCATATTTTGTAATTGCAAACCTTATGAAAACAAATGATTCTACTAAAACTCACATGGATACAATATTACGGGCAATACGGCCTAACCAATCTGGCGCCCTAGGCAAGATTTTAGGTGGCGCCCCCCCACATCGGCAGTGAAGTGTATATACTCACAAGAAACCGAATAGCTTTGTCTTTGACCTTTTTTTTTACTTACAACCAGAGGTGGGTAGTAACGTGCTACATTTACTCCGTTACATCTACTTGAGTAAATTTTGGGATAAATTGTACTTCTAAGAGTAGTTTTAATGCAACATACTTTTACTTTTACTTAAGTATATTTATAGAGAAGGAACGCTACTTTTACTCCGCTACTTTTATCTACATTCAGCTCGCTACTCGCTACTAATTTTTATCGATCTGTTAATGCACGCTTTGTTTGTTTTGGTCTGTCAGACAGACCTTCAAAGTGCCTGCCTTACTGGTGACGTTTCACTTCGTTCCACCAATCAGATGCAGTCACTGGTGACGTTGGACCAATCAAACAGAGCCAGGTGGTCACATGACCTGACTTAAACAAGTTGAAAAACTTATTGGGGTGTTACCATTTAGTGGTCAATTGTACGGAATATTTACTGTACTGTGCAATCTAATCATAAAAGTTCCAATCAATCAATCAAAAGTGTGAAGGAAAAAATATACTTTTTTTATTTCAACCGTACATCCCGTCAAAAGCCTCAAGACCGACCGCACATGAGGATGTTCCTGTCTTCACAATAAAAGTGCCGCTCCATCGCGCCTGCGCTTTCAAAACAAGAGTCTCCGAAAGCCAGCGCGAACAAGCTAGCAAGCTACGGAGTTTGACGCCAATATATTTCTTGTAAAGTGTATAAAAACGAATATGGAAGCTGGACAAACAAGGTGCCAAAAACCAACCACTTTCATGTGGTATTAGACAGAAAGGAGGAACTTTTCTTCTCCTCCATTTGAAAACGTGGACGTTATCATCACTACTGTCTGATTACAGTCAACGCAAGTCATCAGAATCAGGTAATACACCAACTTATATTCTAGTCTGCATGAAAGAAAATAATCTATATGTTAAACATGCATGTATATTCATTAAAACATCTTTAACATGTAAACAAAAACAGCAAAATAAATACATATAAATTATATACTGTATATATCAATGTATATGTATGTATATATATATATATATATATATATATATATATATGTGTGTGTGTGTGTATGTTACTCATCAGTTACTCAGTACTTGAGTAGTTTTTTCACAACATACTTTTTACTTTTACTCAAGTAAATATTTGGGTGACTACTCCTTACTTTTACTTGAGTAATAAATCTCTAAAGTAACAGTACTCTTACTTGAGTACAATTTCTGGCTACTCTAGCCACCTCTGCTTACAACTATACCTAATATATAAAGGGGTGGAAAAGTGACTATTACCTGCACGGCAAACATTAGCTAACCAGAAGGCAATAACAATGTAAACAAAAACACCTGCTTAAAAGATCTAATACAAATGTCCCTGAGGAATGTAAGGTGGGAGTACTGTAATTACCTACCGTTACATTATTATTTTCCATAACAATTTAGCCCCCTCCACAATATTAACCCGACGTTAAAACAGAACTAGCTATTTATTGATTAGCAATTGCCGAATCATGTAACATTAGCTTAATGCTAAAAAGCCAGGTTACTATCACATTCTGTAACAGACAAATAATTTCATGTAGGCTAACGTTACCTACCTGCTACCTCTGTCTTTTCTCGTTTCTCCTCCTCTTCTTTTCTCTTTTTTCTTCCCTGGGCACCTGACAGTTTTGGCCGTTTTGACATCTTGTGTTGATTTTTTGATGTGGTGACGTCCAAAAAGAGTCATGATACGGGAAAGGGGGGGGGGGGGGGCACCGTGCGGGGGGAAGGGTGGGGGGCGTAATGTTGTAACAAATAATATTTCTATTAAATAGGCTTTAATTTGCATTTTAATTAACGTGGGATTATTTTTTGTATTTAGAAATAATAGTACCAACTTTTTTCTTTTTTTTTTTTCTCCAACATTTGTGGCACTGGCGTGGCGCCCTCTGATGGACGGCGCCCTTAGCATTTGCCTATACGGCCTATGCCACGGGCCGGCCCTGATTACGGGCATTTTTAGACATAATGCATGTTTGGTTTTGGAGTAATGTTTATATATTTTTCATATTTTGTATGACAGTAATACTGTCATATTGAATAAAAAAAACTAACTTGTATCTGTACAAACCTTAAAAAATATTTTTTTCCCTGTAAAACTCACAAAGAGACATTTCTCCAGGCATTATTAGCCATTGTGCACATGTGGTTTAGGAGTTATGTTTAAATAAATGTCAAATTGAATGTGGCAGTTATACTGTTATTATGAGTAAAACCTAATTTTTGTAAATGTTAACCTTACCACAATACCTGATTCTGGTAAAACTCACATAGATTCAATATTACAGGCATTTTTAGACATTTTACATGTTTGGTTTAGAGTTGTGTTTGAATACATTTGTATTGCTTTTTTCATTAGGGCAAGTCCGACGGGCAGGAGGCCGCGGGGAAGACCCAGGACACATTGGGAAGACTATGTCTCCCGGCTGGGCTGTCGAACGCCTCGGGATCCCCCGAGATGAGCTGGACGAAGTGGTTGGGGATAGGGAAGTCCGGGCTTCTCTGCTTAGGCTGCTGCCCCTGCAACCGGACCTCGGATAAGCGGAAGAAAATGGATGGATTTAGTATGACAGTTATACTGTCATATTAAGTAAAAAAAACTAACTTACAAAATATATTTTTTCTAGTAAAACTCACAAAGATACATATCTACAGGCATTATTAGCCATTTTGCATGTGTGGTTTAGGAGTTATGTTTAAATAACTGTCATATTGAATGTGGCAGTAATACTGTCATCATGACCTAATTTTTGTAATTGTAAACCTTACCAAAATACCTGATTCTGGTAAAACTCACAAAGATTCAATATTACAGGCATTTTTAGACAGATTACATGTTTGGTTTTGGGGTTATGTTTATACAACTTTCATATTTAGTATAACAGTTATACTATCATATTGAGTACAAAAAACAAAAATGTGTTTCTTTGCAAACCATACAAAAGATCATTGTTTTAGTTAATCTAACAAAGATACATTTCTCCAAGCATTATTAGTCATTTTGCATTTGTTGTTTAGGAGTTATGTTTAAATAACTGTCATAGTGAGTAAAACCTAATTTTTGTATTTGCAAAAACCTTACAAAAACAACTGATTCTAGTAAAACTCACATGGATGCAATATTGCAGGCATTTTTAGACATGATGCATGTTTGATTTTGGAGTTGTGTTTATATAACTTTCATATTTAGTATTACAGTAATACTGTCATATTGAGTAATAAAAACTAACTTGTGTCTTTACAAACCTTACAAAACATTTTTTTCCTGCAAAACTCACAAAGAGACATTTCTCCAGGCATTATTAGCCATTTGGCATGTGTGGTTTAGGAGTTATGTTTAAATAACTGTCAGATTGAGTGTGACAGTATACTGTGAGTAAAACCCATATTTTGTATTTGCAAACCTTACAAAAACAACTGATTCTAGTAAAACTCACATGGATACAAAATTACAGGCATTTTTAGAGATAATGCATGTTTGGTTTTGGAGTTATGTTTATATAACTTCCATATTTAGTATGACAGTAACACTGTCATATTTAGTAAAAAAAAACTAACTTGTGTCGGTACAAACATTACGAAACATTTTTTTTCCAGTAAAACTCACAAAGAGACATTTCTCCAGGCATTAATAGCCATTGTGCATGTGTGGTTTAGGAGTTATGTTTAAATAGATGTCAAATTGAATGTGGCAGTTATACTGTCATTATGAGTGAAACCTAATTTTTGTAATTGTAAACCTTACCAAAATACCTGATTCTGGTAAAACTCACATAGATTCAATATTACATGCATTTTTAGACGGATTGCATGTTTGGTTTTGGAGTTTTGATTATAAAACTTTCATATTTAGTATGACAGTTATACTGTATATTACCATTGAGTAAAAAAAAACCTAACTTGTGACTTTGCAAACCTTACAATAGATCGTTATTCTAGTAAAGACTTAGACTTAGACTTTCTTTTTATTGTCATTCAAATTTGAACTTTACAGCACAGATAAGAACGAAATGTCGTAGTGCAGGATAAAAAAGCAATAAGGTGCATATTTCGATAAATAAATATATATAAATAATATATAAATACTATATATATATATATATATATATATATATATATATATATATATATATATATATATATATATATATACACATATATATATAATAAATAAATATATATAAATATATATAAATAGATAAATAGATTACTGTGCAGATAAATATATTGCACTTTTTCCACATGCGCCCACGTTTATGGGTGTATGTAATATTGTTTATTTCATTCCAGCGAGTTAATTCATTTTGAGGGGAGTTGAGGAGATAATTTAATTATGATGCGTTCAAGAGTCTTACGGCCTGAGGGAAGAAGCTGCTACAGAAGCTGGAGGTTCTGCTTCGGAGGCTGCGGAACCTCTTTCTAGAGTCCAGCAGTGAAAACTGTCCTTGGTGGGGGTGGGAGGAGTCTTTGCAAATTTTCTGAGCCCTGGTCAGGCAGCACTTTTTGCGATCTCCTGGATAGGAGGAAGAGGAGTCCTGATGATCTTTTCCGCCGTCCTCACCACTCTCTGGAGATACTTCCAGTCTGAGGCACTGCAGGCTCCAGTCCAGACAGAGATACTGTTGGTCAGCAGGCTCGCTATAACAACGATACATCTCTCCAAGCATTATTAGCTATTTTGCATTTGTTGTTTAGGAGTTATGTTTAAATAACTGTCAAAGTAAATAAAACCTAATTTTGGTATTTGAAAACCTTACAAAAACAACTGATTCTAGTAAAACTCACACAGATACAATATTACAGGCATTTTTAGACATAATACATGTTTGGTTTTGGAGTAATGTTTGGCGCAGTGGAAGAATGGCCGTGCGCGACCCGAGGTTCCCTGGTTCAATCCCCACCTAGTACCAACCTCGTCATGTCCGTTGTGTCCTGAACAAGACACTTCACCCTTGCTCCTGATGGGTGCTGGTTAGCGCCTTGCATGGCAGCTCCCTCCATCAGTGTGTAAATGTGGAAGTAGTGTCAAAGCGCTTCGAGTACCTTGAAGGTAGAAAAGCGCTATACAAGTACAACCCATTTATTTATATATAGTATGACAGCTATACTGTTATATTGAGTAAAAAAAACTAACTTGTGCCTTTACAAACCTAACACAATATATTTTTTCTAGTAAAACTCACAAAGAGACATTTCCCCAGGTATTATTAGCCATTGTGCATGTGTGGTTTAGGAGTTATGTTTAAATAAATGTCAAATTTAATGTGGCAGGTATACTGTCATGAGTAAAACCTAATTGTTGTAATTGTAAACCTTACCAAAATACCTGATTCTGGTAAAACTCACATAGATTGAATATTACATGCATTTTTAGACGGATTGCTTGTTTGGTTTTGGAGTTATGTTTTTACAACTTTCATATTTAGTATGACAGTTATACTGTCATAGAGTAAAAAAAACAAATAACTTGCGTCTTTGCAAACCTTACAAAAGATCATTATTCTGGTAAAGACTTAGACTTTCTTTTTATTGTCATTCAAATTTGAACTTTACAGCATAGATAACACAATTTCGTTACATAAGCTCATGGTAGTGCAGGATAAAAAAGCAATAAGGTGCATTTATAAATAAATAAATACAAATAATATATAAAATAAATAAATATACTTAAATATATATAAATAAATAAAAATATTACTGTGCAGATAAATATATTGCACTTTTTCCACATGCGCCCACGTTTATGGGTGTATGTTATATTGTTTTTTGTTTATTCCAGCGAGTTAATCCATTTTGAGGGGAGTTGAGGGGATAATTTAATTATAATGCGTTCAAGAGTCTTACGGCCTGAGGGAAGAAGCTGGAGGTTCTGCTTCGGAGGCTGCGGAACCTCTTTCTAGAGTCCAGCAGTGAAAACAGTCCTTGGTGGGGGGAGTCTTTGCAAATTTTCTGAGCCCTGGTCAGGCAGCGCTTTTTGCGATCTCCTGGATAAGAGGAAGAGGATTCCTGAAGATCTTTTCCGCGGTCCTCACCACTCTCTGGAGAGACTTCCAGTCTGAGGCACTGCAGGCTCCAGTCCAGACAGAGATGCTGTTGGTCAGCAGGCTCTCTATAACAAAGATACAGTTCTCCAAGCATTATTAGCTATTTGCATTTGTTGTTTAGGATTTATGTTTAAATAACTGTCATAGTGAGTAAAACCTAAATTTTGTATTTGCAAACCTTACAAAAACAATTGATTCTAGTAAAACTCAGATACAATATCAAAGGCATTTTTAGACATAATGCATGTTTGGTTTTGGAGTTGTGTTTATATAACTTTCATATTTAGTATTACAGTAATACTGTCATATTGAGTAAAGAAAAAACAACTAACTTGTGTCTTTACAAACCTTACAAAATATTTTTCCCAGTAAAACTCAAAGATACATTTCTACAGGCATTATTAGCCATTTTGCATGTGCGGTTTCGGATTTATGTTTAAATAAGTGTCATATTGAGTGTGAAAGTCATAGTGAGTAAAACAAACTAACTTGTGTCTTTGCAATGCTTACAAAAGAAAATGTTACTTGTAAAACTCACAAAAGATACATTTCTTCATGCATTATTAGAAAATGTTCATGTGTAGTTTAGGAGTTATGTTTTAATAACTGTCAAATTGAGTGTGGCAGTTATACTGTCATTAAGTGTTAAACCTAATTTTTGTATTTGCAAACCTTACAAAAACAACTGATTCTAGTAAAACTCTTATAGATTCAATATTGCAGGCATTTAGACATTTCACATGTTTGGTTTAGGAGTTGTGTTTGAATACATTTTAATTGCTTTTTTCGTTAGGGCAAGTCCGACCGGCAGGAGGCCACAGGGAAGCCCCAGGACACATTGGGAAGACTATGTCAGCCGGCTGGCCTGGGAACGCTTCGGGATCCCCCGAGAAGAGCTGGACGAAGTGGCTGGGGAGAGGGAAGTCTGGGCTTCTCTGCTTAGGCTGCTGCCCCCGCAACCCGACCTCGGATAAGCGGAAGAAAATGGATACATTTAGTATGACAGTTATACTATTATATTGAGTAAAAAAAACTAACTTGTGTCTTTAAAAAACCTTACAAATTATATGTTTTCTAGTAAAACTCACAAAGATACATCTCCAGGCAATATAAGCCTTTTTGCATGTGGTTTAGGGGTTATGTTTAAATAACTGCCATATTGAATGTGGCAGTTATACTGTCATGAGTAAAACCTAATTTTTGTAATTGTAAACCTTACCAAAATACCTGATTCTGGTAAAACTCACATAGATTCAATATTACAGGTATTTTTAGACGGATTGCATGTGTAGTTTTGAAATTATGTTTATACAACTTTCTTATTTAGTATGACAGTGATACTATCATATTGAGTAAAAAAACTAACTTGTGTCTTTGCAAACCTTACAAAAGAACATTTTAGTAAAACTCAAAGATACATCTCCAGGCATTATTAGCCATTTTGCATTTGTTGTTTAGGAGTTATGTTTAAATAACTGGCATAGTGAGTAAAACTTAATTTTTGTTAGGCAAACCTTACAAAAACAACTGATTCTAGTAAAACTCACATGCATTCAATATTACAGTTATTTTTAGACATTTTGCCTGTTTGGTTTAGAAATTATGATGGAATACATTTGTATTGCTTTTTTCGCATTATCTCAGGATTTTAGGAATATTACTGTCATATTGAGAAAAAAACTACTTTTTGTGTTTGCAAGCCTTAAAAAAGCATATGTTTCGAGTTAAACTCACAAGAATGCATTATTTCAGGCAATATTAGCTCATTGTTATGTGTAGTTTAAGAGTTATGTTTAATTTACGGTCATATTGAGTGTACATTGTCATGGTGAAAAAAAACAATTTTTTATTTGCAAAAATATCAAACACAGCTGATTCTAGTAAAATTCACAAGGATTCATTATTACAGGCATTTGTACACATATTGCATGTTTGACTTAGGAAATATGTTTGAATACATTTTTAATGCTTTTTTCGCATTATCTCAGGATTTTAGGGATATAACTGTCATAATGAGTAAAAAACTACTTTTTGTGTTTGCAAGATTTAAAAAAGCATATGTTTAGAGTAAAACTCCGTAGAATGCATTATTTGAGGCAACATTAGCCATTTTGCATGTGTAGTTAGGAGTTATTTTTAAATAACTGTCATATTGAGTCTGACAGTATACTGTCATAGTGAGTAAAACTTAATTTTTGTATTTGCAAACATTATAAAAACATCTGATTCTAGTAAAACTCACATGGATTTAATATTACAGGCATTTTTAGACATTTTACATTGTTGGTTTAGGAATTATGTTGGAATACATTTTTATTGCTTTTTTCGCATTATCTCAGGATTTTAAGAACATTACTGTCATATTGAGTAAAAAACTACTTTTTGTGTTTGCAAGCCTTAAAAAAGCATATGTTTCGAGTAAAACTCACAATAATGCATTATTTCAGGCAATAATAGCTCATTTTTATGTGTAGTTTAGGAGTTATGTTTATTTACTGCTATATTGAGTGTACTTGTCATGGTGAAAAAAACCTAATTTTTTTTATTTGCAAAAATTTCAAACACAACCGGTTCTAGTAAAACTCACATGGATTCAATAATACAGGCATTTTTAGACATTTTGCATTGCTGGTTTAGGAATTATGTTGGAATACATTTTTATTGTTTTTTTCGCATTATCTCAGGAGTTTAAGAACATTACTGTCATATTGAGTAAAAAAATACTTTTTGTGTTTGCAAGCCTTAAGAAAGCATATGTTTCCAGGAAAACTCCCAATAATTCATTATTTCAAACATTATTAGCCATTTTGCATGAGTAGTTTAGGAGTTATGATTAAAAAACTGTCATATTGAGTGTGACAGTTTACTTTCATAAAGAGTAAAACCTAATTTTTTTTTTGCAAACTTCACTAAAACAACTGATTCACTAAAACAACTGATTCTAGTAAAACTCACATGTATAATAATACAGGCATTTTTGCACATTTTGCATGTTTAGTTTAGAAATTATGATTGAATACATTTTTATTGCTTTTTTCGCATTATCTCAGGATTTTAAGAATATTACTGTCATATTGAGTAAAAAACTACTTTTTGTGTTTGCAAGCCTTAAAAAAGCATATGTTTCGAGTAAAACTCACAAGAATGCATTATTTCAGGCAATATAAGCTCATTTTTAAGTGTAGTTTAGGAGTTATGATAATGTGATGATGCTAATAAATAATAATAATAAATGTCAAATTGAGTGTGACAGTTTACTTTCATAAAGAGTAAAACCTATTTTTTGTTTTTGCAAACCTTACTAAAACAACTGATTCTAGTTAAACTCACAAGGATTCAATAATACAGGCATTTTTACACATTTTGCATGTTTACTTTAGAAATTATGATTGAATACATTTTTATTGCTTTTTTCGCATTATCTCAAGATTTAAAGAACATTACTGTCATATTAGGTAAAAAAAATACTTTTTGTGTTTGCAAGCCTTAAAAGCATAAGTTTCGAGGAAAACTCCCAAGGATCCATTATTTCAAACATTATTAGCCATTTTGCAAGAGTAGTTTAGGAGTTATGATTAAAAAACTGTCATATTGAGTGTGACAGTTTACTTTCATAAAGAGTAAAACCTAACTTCTGTTTTTGCAAACTTTACTAAAACAACTGATTCTAGTAAAACTCACATGGATTCAATAATACAGGCATTTTTACACATTTTGCATGTTTAGTTTAGAAATTATGATTGAATACATTTTTATTGCTTTTTTCGCATTATCTCAGGATTTTAAGAACATTACTGTCATATTGAGTAAAAAAATACTTTTTGTGTTTGCAAGCCTTAAGAAAGCATATGTTTCGAGGAAATCTCCCAAGGATCCATTATTTCAAACATTATTAGCCATTTTGCATGAGTAGTTTAGGAGTTATGATTAAAAAATTGTCATATTGAGTGTGACAGTTTACTTTCATAAAGAGTAAAATCTAATTTTTGTTTTTGCAAACCTTACTAAAACAACTGATTCTAGTAACACTCACATGGATTTAATATTACAGGCATTTTTAGACATTTTGCATTGTTGGTTTAGGAATTATGTTGGAATACATTTTTATTGCTTTTTTCGCATTATCTCAGGAATTTAAGAACATTACTGTCATATTGAGTAAAAAAATACTTTTTGTGTTTGCAAGCCTTAAGAAAGCATATGTTTCGAGGAAATCTCCCAAGGATCCATTATTTCAAACATTATTAGCCATTTTGCAAGAGTAGTTTAGGAGTTATGATTAAAAAACTGTCATATTGAGTGTGACAGTTTACTTTCATAAAGAGTAAAACCTAACTTCTGTTTTTGCAAACTTTACTAAAACAACTGATTCTAGTAAAACTCACATGGATTCAATAATACAGGCATTTTTACACATTTTGCATGTTTAGTTTAGAAATTATGATTGAATACATTTTTATTGCTTTTTTCGCATTATCTCAGGATTTTAAGAACATTACTGTCATATTGAGTAAAAAAATACTTTTTGTGTTTGCAAGCCTTAAGAAAGCATATGTTTCGAGGAAATCTCCCAAGGATCCATTATTTCAAACATTATTAGCCATTTTGCATGAGTAGTTTAGGAGTTATGATTAAAAAATTGTCATATTGAGTGTGACAGTTTACTTTCATAAAGAGTAAAATCTAATTTTTGTTTTTGCAAACCTTACTAAAACAACTGATTCTAGTAACACTCACATGGATTTAATATTACAGGCATTTTTAGACATTTTGCATTGTTGGTTTAGGAATTATGTTGGAATACATTTTTATTGCTTTTTTCGCATTATCTCAGGAATTTAAGAACATTACTGTCATATTGAGTAAAAAAATACTTTTTGTGTTTGCAAGCCTTAAGAAAGCATATGTTTCGAGGAAATCTCCCAAGGATCCATTATTTCAAACATTATTAGCCATTTTGCATGAGTAGTTTAGGAGTTATAATTAAAAATTGTCATAATGAGTGTGACAGTTTACTTTCATAAAGAGTAAAATCTAATTTTTGTTTTTGCAAAGCTTACTAAAACAACTGAATCTAGTAAAATTCACATGGATTCAATATTACAGGCATTTTTACACATATTGCATGTTTGACTTAGGAAATATGATTGAATACATTGTTATTGCTTTTTTCGCATTATCTCAGGATTTTAGGAAAATAACTGTCATATTGAGTAAAAAACTACTTTTTGTGTTTGCAAGATTTAAAAAAGCATATGTTTAGAGTACAACTCCGTAGAATGCATTATTTGAAGCATCATTAGCCATTTTGCATGTGTAGTTAGGAGTTATTTTTAAATAACTGTCATATTGAGTGTGACAGTACACTTTCATAAAGAGTAAAACCTAATTTTTGTTTTTGCAAACTTTACTAAAACAACTGATTCTAGTAAAACTCACATGGATTCAATAATACAGGCATATTTACACATTTTGCATGTTTAGTTTAGAAATTATGATTGAATACATTTTTATTGCTTTTTTCGCATTATCTCAGGATTTTAAGAACATTACTGTCATATTGAGTAAAAAAATACTTTTTGTGATTGCAAGCCTTAAGAAAGCAAATGTTTCGAGGAAAACTCCCAAGGATCCATTATTTCAAACATTATTAGCCATTTTGCAAGAGTAGTTTAGGAGTTATGATTAAAAAACTGTCATATTGAGTGTGACAGTTTACTTTCATAAAGAGTAAAACCTAACTTCTGTTTTTGCAAACTTTACTAAAACAACTGATTCTAGTAAAACTCACATGGATTCAATAATACAGACATTTTTACACATTTTGCATGTTTAGTTTAGAAATTATGATTGAATACATTTTTATTGCTTTTTTCGCATTATCTCAGGATTTTAAGAACATTACTGTCATATTGAGTAAAAATATACATTTTGTGTTTGCAAGCCTTAAGAAAGCATATGTTTCGAGGAAATCTCCCAAGGATCCATTATTTCAAACATTATTAGCCATTTTGCATGAGTAGTTTAGGAGTTATGATTAAAAAATTGTCATATTGAGTGTGACAGTTTACTTTCATAAAGAGTAAAATCTAATTTTTGTTTTTGCAAACCTTACTAAAACAACTGATTCTAGTAACACTCACATGGATTTAATATTACAGGCATTTTTAGACATTTTGCATTGTTGGTTTAGGAATTATGTTGGAATACATTTTTATTGCTTTTTTCGCATTATCTCAGGAATTTAAGAACATTACTGTCATATTGAGTAAAAAAATACTTTTTGTGTTTGCAAGCCTTAAGAAAGCAAATGTTTCGAGGAAAACTCCCAGGATCCATTATTTCAAACATTATTAGCCATTTTGCATGAGTAGTTTAGGAGTTATGATTAAAAAACTGTCATATTGAGTGTGACAGTTTATTTTTTTAAAGAGTAAAACCTATTTTTTGTTTTTGCAAACCTTACTAAAACAACTGATTCTAGTTAAACTCACATGGATTTATTATTACAGGCATTTTTAGACATTTTGCATTGTTGGTTTAGGAATTATGTTGGAATACATTTTTATTGCTTTTTTCGCATTATCTCAGCATTTTAAGAACATTACTGTCATATTGAGTAAAAACTACTTTTTGTGTTTGCAAGCCTTAAAAAAGCATATGTTTCGAGTAAAACTCCCAAGAATGCATTATTTCAGGCAATATTAGCTCATTTTTATGTGCAGTTTAGGAGTTACGTTTAATTTACTGTCATATTGACTGTACATTGTCATGGTGTAAAAAACCTAATTTTTCTAAATGCAAACCTTTAAACAGAACTGATTCTAGTAAAACATACATTGATTCAATATTACAGGCATTTTTACACATTTTGCATGTTTGGTTTAGGAATTATAATGGAATACATTTTTATTTTGCTTTTTTCGTATTATCTCAGGATTTTAAGAACATTACTGTCATATTGAGTAAAAAAAACTACTTTTTGTGTTTGCAAGATTTAAAAAAGCATATGTTTTGAGTAAAACTCCCAAGGATGCATTATTTCAGGCATCAATAGCCATTTTGCTTGTGTGGATTAGGAGTTTTTAAATAACTGTCATATTGCGTGTGGCAGTTATACTGTTATTATGAGTAAAACCTAATTTTTGTATTTTTAAACATTATAAACCACCTGATTCTAGTAAAATTCACAAAGATACAATATTACAGGCATTTTTAGACATAATGCAGGTTTGGTTTTGGAGTTAGGTTTATAACTTTTCATATTTAGTATGACAGTTATACTGTCATATTAAGTAAAAAAAAAAAAGACTTGTGTCTTTGCAAACCTTACAAAATATTTTTTTCCAGTAAAACTCACAAAGATACATTTCTCTTATTAGCCATTTTGCATGTGTGGTTTCGGAGTTATGTTTAAATAACTGTCAGATACAGAGACAGAGACAGAGACAGTGTGCGAGGTGGAGAAGTTCCGGCTAGATATAGTTGGACTCACTTCGACGCACAGGAACCTGTTCTCTCGAGAGGGGCTGGACTCTCTTCCACTATGGCGTTGCAAGCAATGAGAGGCTGGGGTGGCAATTCTTGTTGTCCCCCCGGCTCAAAGACACGAGTATGGGGATCAGACTGTCTGATTGTGGCGGGTCGCTCCCTGTATGATCAGTGTAGGGCAGCCTTGGTCCGCTTAGGCTGCCCTTTGTCACCGATTCTGTTGTTAACTTTTATGGACAGAATTGCAGTCATGGCGTTGAGGGGATCCGGTTTGGTGGTTGCAGGATTAGGTCTCTGCTTTTTGCAGTTGATGTGGTTCTGATGGCTTCAACTGGCCAGGATCTCCAGCTCTCATTGGATGGCCGAGTATGAAGCGACTGGGATGAGAATCAGCACCTCCAAGTCCGAGTCCATGGTTCTCGCCCGGTAAAGGGTGGGGTGCCATTTCCAGGTTGAGGAGGCGATGGCACATACTAGATGGCCCCAAGTGGAGGAGTTCAAGTACCTAGGAGTTTTGTTCACGAGTGAGGGAAGAGTGGATCATGAGATCCACAGGCGGATCGGTGCGGCGTCTTCAGTAATGAGGACGCTATATCGATCCATTGTGGTGAAGAAGGAGCTGAGCCAGAATTAAAAGCTCTAAATTTACCGGTCGATCTACATTCCCATCCTGCACCCATGGTCATGGTTATGACCGAAAAGACAAGATCCCGGGTACAAGCGGCCAAATTGAGTTTCCTCCGCCGGGTGGCGGGTCTCTCCCTTAGAGATAGGATAAGAAGCTCTGTCATCCGGGAGGAACTCAGAGTAAAGCGCTGCTCCTCCACATTGAGAGGAGCCAGATGAGGTGGTTCGGGCATCTGCTCAGGATGCCACCCGAACGCCTCCCGAGGGAGGTGTTTAGGGCAAGTCCGACCGGCAGGAGGCCACGGGGAAGACCCAGGACACATTGGGAAGATTATGTCTCCCGGCTGGCCTGGGAACGCCTCAGGATCCCCCAAGAAAAGCTGGAAGAAGTCGCTGGGGAGAGGGAAGTCTGGGCTTCTCTGTTTAGGCTGCTGCCCCCGCAACCCGACCTCGGTTAAGCGGAAGAAAATGGATGGATTTAGTAACGACAACAAAAACTGATTCTAGTAAAACTCACATGGATACAATTTTACAGGTAATGCATGTTTGGTTTTGGAATTATGTTTATATAACTTTCATATGTATTATGACAGTTATACTGTCATCTTAAATAAAACTAACTTGTGTCTTTACAAACATTACAAACTATGTTTTTCCAGTAAAACTCACAAAAATATTTTTTTCCAGGCATTATTAGACATTTTTCATGTGTGGTTTAGGAAATATGTTTAAATAACTTTCATATTGAATGTGGCAGTTATACTGTTATTATGTGTAAAACCAAATTGTTGTATTTGCAAACCTTACAAAAACAACTGATTCTAGTAAAACTCACATAGATTCAATATTACAGGCATTTTTAGACATTTCACATGTTTGAATACAGTTTTATTGCTTTTTTCGTTAGGGCAAGTCCGATCGGCAGGAGGCCACGGGGAAGACCCAGGACACATTGGGAAGACTATGTCTCAGGCTGGCCTGGGAACGCCTCGGGATCCCCCGAGAAGAGCTGGACAAAGTGGCTGGGGAGAGGGAAGTCTGGGCTTCCTGCTTAGGCTGCTTCCCCCGCAACCCGACCTCGGATAAGCGGAAGAAAATGGATGGATTTAGTATGACAGTTATACTGTCATATTGAGTAAAAAAAACTATTTTTCATAGATTCAATATTACAGGCATCTTTAGATGGATTGCATGTTTGGTTTTGGAGATATGTTTATACAACTTTCATATTTAGTATGTCAGTTATACTGTCATATTGAGTAAAAAAAAACAACTTGTGTCTGCAAACCTTACAAAAGATTATTATTCTAGTAAAACTAACAAAGATACATTTTTCCAAGCATTATTAGCATTTGTTGTTTTGGAGTTATAATGCTTGCATTGAGAGGCGACGGGCTCGGGTGGCAATTCTTGTTGCCCCCCGGCTCAAAGCCTGCACGTTGGAGTTCAACCCAGTGGACCAGTGGGTAGCTTTCCTCCGCCTTCGGGTGGGGGGACGGGTCCTGACTGTTGTTTGGCCTTACGCGCCAAACGGCAGCTCAGAGTACCCACCCTTTTTGGATTCACTCGAGGGAGTACTGGAAAGTGCTCCACCGGGTGATTCCCTCGTTCTACTGGGGGCCTTCAACGCTCATCTTGGCAACAACAGTGAAACCTGGAGAGGCGTGATTGGGAAGAATGGCCGCCCGGATCTGAACCCGAGTGGTGTTTTGTTATTGGACTTTTGTGCTCGTCACAGATTGTCAATAACAAACACCAAGTTCAAACATAAGGGTGTCCATATGTGCACTTGGCACCAGGACACCCTAGGCCGCAGTTCCATGATCGATTTTGTAGTTGTGTCATCGGATTTGCGGTCTCATGTTTTGGACACTCGGGTGAAGAGAGGGGCGGAGCTTTCTACCGATCACCACCTGGTGGTGAGTTGGCTGCGATGGTGGGGGAGGATGCCTGACAGACCTGGCAGGCCCAAACGCATTGTGAGGGTTTGCTGGGAACGCCTCCGGAAGAACTTTGAACATGTCACGAGGGAGGCGCTGGACATTGAGTCTGAGTGGACCATGTTCCGTGCCTCTCTTGTCGAGCCGGCTGATTGGAGCTGTGGCCGCAAGGAGTTTGGTGCCTGTCGTGGCGGTAATCCTAGAACCCGCTGGTGGACACCAGCAGTGAGGGATGCCGTCAAGCTGAAGAAAGAGCCTATCGGGTCCTTTTGGCTCCTGGGACTCCAGAGGCAGCCGACAGGCCAAGCGAAGTGCGGCTTCAGCGGTCGCAGAGGCAAAAACTCGGACATGGGAGGAGTTTGGAGAAGCCATGGAAAACGACTTCCAGACGGCTTCAAAGCGATTCTGGACCACCATCCGCCGGCTCAAGGGGGGGCAGCAGTGCACTGTAACACCGTGTATGGTGAGGATGGTGCGCTGCTGACCTCTACTGCAGCTGTTATTGATCGGTGGAGGGAATACTTCGAAGACCTCCTTAATCCCACCAACATGTCTTCCTATGAGGAAGCAGTGCCTGGGGAATCTGTGGTGGGCTCTCCTATTTCTGGGGCTGAGGATGCCAAGGTAGTTAAAAAGCTCCTCAATGGCAACGCCCTGGGGGTGGATGAGATCCGTCCGGAGTTCCTTAAGGCTCTGGATGCTGTGGGGCTGTCTTGGTTGACAAGACTCTGCAACATCGCGTGGACATCGGGGGCGGTACTTCTGAATTGGGAGACCGGGGTGGTGGTTCCTCTCTTTAAAAGGGGAACCAGAGGGTGTGTTTCAACTATCGTGAGATCACACTCCTCAGTCTTCCCGGTAAGGTCTATTCATGTGTACTGGAGAAGAGGCTACGCCGGATAGTCGAACCTCGGATTCAGGAGGAACAGTGTGGTTTACGTCCTGGTCGTGGAACTGCGGACCAGCTTTATACTCTCGGCAGGGTCCTTGAGGGTGCATGGGAGTTTGCCCAACCAGTCTACATGTGCTTTATGGACTTGGAGAAGGCATTCGACCATTTACCCCTGGAAGTCCTGTGGGGAGTGCTTAGAGAGTATGGGGTAACGGACTGTCTTATTGTGGCGGTTCGCTCCCTTTGCAAGAGTCAGAGCTTGGTCCGCATTGCCGGCAGTAAGTCGGACCCGTTTCCAGTGAGGGTTGGACTCCGCCAAGGCTGCCCTTAGTCACCGATTCTGTTCATAACCTTTATGGACAGAATTTCTAGGCGCAGTCAGGGCGTTGAGGGGATCCGGTTTGGTGTCTGCAGGATTAGGTCTCTGCTATTTGCAGATGATGTGGTCCTGATGGGTTCATCTGGCCAAGATCTTCAGCCCTCACTGGATCGGTTCGCAGACGAGTGTGAAGTGACTGGGATGTGAATCAGCACCTCCAAGTCCGAGTCCATGGTTCTCGCCCGGAAAAGGGTGGAGTGCCATCTCCGGGTTGGGGAGGAGATCTTGCCCCAAGTTGAGGAGTTCAAGGACCTCAGAGTCTTGTTCACGAGTGAGGGAAGAGTGGATCGTGAGATCGACAGGCGGAACGGTGCGGCGTCTTCAGTAATGCGGACGCTGTATTGATCCGTTGTGGTGAAGAAGGAGCTGAGCCGGAAGGCAAAGCTCTCGATTTACCGGTCGATCTACGTTCCCATCCTCACCTATGGTCATGAGCTTTGTGTCATGGCCGAAAGGACAAAATCATGGGTACAAGCGGCCGAAATGAGTTTCCTCCGCCGGGTGGCGGGGCTCTCCCTTAGAGATAGGGTGAGAAGCTCTGTCATCCGGGAGGAGCTCAAAGTAAAGCCATTGCTCCTCCATTTCGAGAGGAGCCAGATGAGGTGGTTCGGGCATCTGGTCAGGATGCCACCCGAACGCCTCCCTAGGGAGGTGTTTCGGTCACGTCCGACCGGTAGGAGGCCCAGGAAGACCCAGGAAACGGGAAGCTTATCTCTCCCGGCTGGCCTGAGAACGCCCCAGGATCCCCCGGGAGGAGCTGGACGAAGTGGCTGGGGAGAGGAAAGTCTGGGCTTCCCTGCTTAGGCTGCAGCCCCCGCAACCCGACCTCGGATAAGCGGAAGAAAATGGATGGCTGGATGGATGGAGTTATGTTTAAATAACTGTCATAAAGAGTAAAACCTCATTTTTGTATTTGTAAACCTTACCAAAACAACTGATTTTAGCAAAACTCACACAGATTCAATATTACAGGCATTTTTAGACATTTTGCTTATTTGGTGTAGGAATTATGATGGAATACATTGTTTTTGCTTATTTCGCATTATCTCAGGATTTTAAGAACTTTACTGTCATATAGAGGAAACCAAATACTTTTTGTGTTTGCAAGCCTTAAAAAAGCATATGTTTCGAGTAAAACTCACAAGAATGCCTTATTTCAGGCATTATTAGCCATTTTTTATGTGTAGTTTAGGCATACTTGCCAATACTCCTGGATTTTCCAGGAGACTCCCGAAATTCAGCGCCTCTCACGAAAACCTCCCGGGACAAATTTTCTCCCGAAAATCTCCCGAAATTCAGGCTGATCTGAGTGAGGACAGCCTGTATTCATGTCTGCTTTCCCACGATATAAACAGCATGCCTGCCCAATCACGTTATAACTGTAGAATGATCGAGGGCGAGTTCTTGGTTTCTTATGTGGGTTTATTGTTAGGTAGTTTCATTAACGTCCTCCCAGCGCGGTAACAACACAAAACAACAGCAGTCACGTTTTCGTCTACCGTAAAGCAGTTTGTCTGCCGTAAACAGCAATGTTGTGACACTCTTTAAACAGGGCAATACTGCCATCTACTGTACATGCATATGTGACAATAACATCCAGGGCTTTTAGAGAGTGCAGTGCACAACTGCGCACACAACAAGGAGACAAAGCAGAAGAACGCGGAAGATACAGCCATGGCGACGCCGACGACAAGTAAGATGAAGAAACATGCTTATAAGTTCCAAGCCGCAGCTGCGATTGGACCTGGATAGCCTCCGGGAAGAAGTAGTGGAAGACCAAGTGCTTGGCAGTGAAGATCTTCCTCAGGAAGCAAAGATTGACCGGTTTTTGGCCATGCTCGGGAGGGATGGAAAATTCCAGACTCTCGTGCATTTGATGAAAGCACTTTTGTGCGTGCCACACAGCAATGCATCATCAGAGAGGTTGTTCAGCATGGTTATAAAAATAGTGACAGAGAATAGAACAAGGATGGACAATTCAACCCTTAACTCAACAATGAGTAGATGAGTGTTATGTGTGTGTATATGTGTAAATAAATGAAAACTGAAATTCAAGTATTTATTTTATATATATATATATATATATATATATATATATATATATATATATATATATATATATATATATATGTCTTATATCTCCTGATGATTGAGGGAACCCCTCATGAAACAGGCCTGTAAAGATGAAGTAGTCTTGTGATTTTTTTCCCCACACATACATATATATATATATAGCTATACATACATATATATATATATATAGCTATACATACATATATATATATATATATATATATATATATATATATATATATAAATATATATATATATATATATATATATATATATATATATATATATATATATATATATATATATATATATATATATATATATATATATATATATATGAAATACTTGACTTGGTGAATTCTAGCTCTAAATATACTCCTCCCCTCTTAACCACACCCCCAACCACGCCCCCACCCCACCCCTGACCATGCCTTCCCCACCCCCACCTCCTGAAATCGGAGGTCTCAATGTTGGCAAGTATGAGTTTAGGAGTTATGTTTAAATAACTGTCATAGTGAGTGTGGCAGTTACACTGTCATATTGAGTAAAAAAAACTAACTTGTGTCTTTGCAAACCTCACAAAAGAAAACGTTTCTAATAAAAATCACAAAGATACATTTCTTCACGCATTATTAGACATTTTTCATGTGTGGTTTAGGAATTATGTTTAAATAACTGTCATATTGAGTGTGGCAGTTATACTGTCATTATGTGTAAAACCTAATTTTGTATTTCCAAACCTTATAAAAACAACTGATTCTAGTAAAACATAGATTCAATTTTACAGGCATTTTTAGACATTTTACATGTTTGGTTTAGGAGTTGTGTTTGAATACATTTTTTATTTTTTATTCTTATTGTTGCTTTTTATTTTTATTCTATTGTAATATGTTTCTATTTTGTTTCAATTTATACCCCCATTATTTACTTTTCACTTTTTACAATTTTGTACACTACTGCTGGAATTTAAATTTTCCTGAGGGAACTCTCCTGAAGGAATCAATCAAGTACTATCTATGTATCTATCTATTTATGTCTCCTGGCTGGCCTGTAAATGCCTCGGGATCCCCCGAGAAGAGCTGGACAAAGTGGCTGGGGAGAGGAAAGTCTGGGCTTCTCTGCTTAGGCTGCTGCCCCCGCAACCTGACCTCGGATAAGCAGGAAGAAAATGGATGGATTTAGTATGACAGTTATACTGTCATATTAAGTAAAAAAATAACTTGGGTCTTTGCAAACATTACAAAATATATTTTTTCTAGTAAAACTCACTAAGATACATAACTCAAGGCATTATTAGCCATTTTGCATGTGTGGTTTAGGACTTATGTTTAAATAATCGTCAGATTGAGTGTGACAGTATACTGTCATAGTGAGTAAAACCCATATTTTGTAATTGCAAACCTTATGAAAACAAATGATTCTACTAAAACTCACATGGATACAATATTACGGGCAATACGGCCTAACCAATCTGGCGCCCTAGGCAAGATTTTAGGTGGCGCCCCCCCACATCGGCAGTGAAGTGTATATACTCACAAGAAACCGAATAGCTTTGTCTTTGACCTTTTTTTTTACTTACAACCAGAGGTGGGTAGTAACGCGCTACATTTACTCCGTTACATCTACTTGAGTAAATTTTGGGATAAATTGTACTTCTAAGAGTAGTTTTAATGCAACATACTTTTACTTTTACTTAAGTATATTTATAGAGAAGGAACGCTACTTTTACTCCGCTACTTTTATCTACATTCAGCTCGCTACTCGCTACTAATTTTTATCGATCTGTTAATGCACGCTTTGTTTGTTTTGGTCTGTCAGACAGACCTTCAAAGTGCCTGCCTTACTGGTGACGTTTCACTTCGTTCCACCAATCAGATGCAGTCACTGGTGACGTTGGACCAATCAAACAGAGCCAGGTGGTCACATGACCTGACTTAAACAAGTTGAAAAACTTATTGGGGTGTTACCATTTAGTGGTCAATTGTACGGAATATTTACTGTACTGTGCAATCTAATCATAAAAGTTCCAATCAATCAATCAAAAGTGTGAAGGAAAAAATATACTTTTTTTATTTCAACCGTACATCCCGTCAAAAGCCTCAAGACTGACCGCACATGAGGATGTTCCTGTCTTCACAATAAAAGTGCCGCTCCATCGCGCCTGCGCTTTCAAAACAAGAGTCTCCGAAAGCCAGCGCGAACAAGCTAGCAAGCTACGGAGTTTGACGCCAATATATTTCTTGTAAAGTGTATAAAAACGAATATGGAAGCTGGACAAACAAGGTGCCAAAAACCAACCACTTTCATGTGGTATTAGACAGAAAGGAGGAACTTTTCTTCTCCTCCATTTGAAAACGTGGACGTTATCATCACTACTGTCTGATTACAGTCAACGCAAGTCATCAGAATCAGGTAATACACCAACTTATATTCTAGTCTGCATGAAAGAAAATAATCTATATGTTAAACATGCATGTATATTCATTAAAACATCTTTAACATGTAAACAAAAACAGCAAAATAAATACATATAAATTATATACTGTATATATCAATGTATATGTATGTATATATATATATATATATATATATATATATATATATATATATATATATATATATATATATATATATATATATATATGTGTGTGTGTGTGTATGTTACTCATCAGTTACTCAGTACTTGAGTAGTTTTTTCACAACATACTTTTTACTTTTACTCAAGTAAATATTTGGGTGACTACTCCTTACTTTTACTTGAGTAATAAATCTCTAAAGTAACAGTACTCTTACTTGAGTACAATTTCTGGCTACTCTAGCCACCTCTGCTTACAACTATACCTAATATATAAAGGGGTGGAAAAGTGACTATTACCTGCACGGCAAACATTAGCTAACCAGAAGGCAATAACAATGTAAACAAAAACACCTGCTTAAAAGATCTAATACAAATGTCCCTGAGGAATGTAAGGTGGGAGTACTGTAATTACCTACCGTTACATTATTATTTTCCATAACAATTTAGCCCCCTCCACAATATTAACCCGACGTTAAAACAGAACTAGCTATTTATTGATTAGCAATTGCCGAATCATGTAACATTAGCTTAATGCTAAAAAGCCAGGTTACTATCACATTCTGTAACAGACAAATAATTTCATGTAGGCTAACGTTACCTACCTGCTACCTCTGTCTTTTCTCGTTTCTCCTCCTCTTCTTTTCTCTTTTTTCTTCCCTGGGCACCTGACAGTTTTGGCCGTTTTGACATCTTGTGTTGATTTTTTGATGTGGTGACGTCCAAAAAGAGTCATGATACGGGAAAGGGGGGGGGGGGGGGGCACCGTGCGGGGGGAAGGGTGGGGGGCGTAATGTTGTAACAAATAATATTTCTATTAAATAGGCTTTAATTTGCATTTTAATTAACGTGGGATTATTTTTTGTATTTAGAAATAATAGTACCAACTTTTTTCTTTTTTTTTTTTCTCCAACATTTGTGGCACTGGCGTGGCGCCCCCTGATGGACGGCGTCCTTAGCATTTGCCTATGCGGCCTATGCCACGGGCCGGCCCTGATTACGGGCATTTTTAGACATAATGCATGTTTGGTTTTGGAGTAATGTTTATATATTTTTCATATTTTGTATGACAGTAATACTGTCATATTGAATAAAAAAAACTAACTTGTATCTGTACAAACCTTAAAAAATATTTTTTTCCCTGTAAAACTCACAAAGAGACATTTCTCCAGGCATTATTAGCCATTGTGCACATGTGGTTTAGGAGTTATGTTTAAATAAATGTCAAATTGAATGTGGCAGTTATACTGTTATTATGAGTAAAACCTAATTTTTGTAAATGTTAACCTTACCACAATACCTGATTCTGGTAAAACTCACATAGATTCAATATTACAGGCATTTTTAGACATTTTACATGTTTGGTTTAGAGTTGTGTTTGAATACATTTGTATTGCTTTTTTCATTAGGGCAAGTCCGACGGGCAGGAGGCCGCGGGGAAGACCCAGGACACATTGGGAAGACTATGTCTCCCGGCTGGGCTGTCGAACGCCTCGGGATCCCCCGAGATGAGCTGGACGAAGTGGTTGGGGATAGGGAAGTCCGGGCTTCTCTGCTTAGGCTGCTGCCCCTGCAACCGGACCTCGGATAAGCGGAAGAAAATGGATGGATTTAGTATGACAGTTGTACTGTCATATTAAGTAAAAAAAACTAACTTACAAAATATATTTTTTCTAGTAAAACTCACAAAGATACATATCTACAGGCATTATTAGCCATTTTGCATGTGTGGTTTAGGAGTTATGTTTAAATAACTGTCATATTGAATGTGGCAGTAATTTTTGTAATTGTAAACCTTACCAAAATACCTGATTCTGGTAAAACTCACAAAGATTCAATATTACAGGCATTTTTAGACAGATTACATGTTTGGTTTTGGGGTTATGTTTATACAACTTTCATATTTAGTATAACAGTTATACTATCATATTGAGTACAAAAAACAAAAATGTGTTTCTTTGCAAACCATACAAAAGATCATTGTTTTAGTTAATCTAACAAAGATACATTTCTCCAAGCATTATTAGTCATTTTGCATTTGTTGTTTAGGAGTTATGTTTAAATAACTGTCATAGTGAGTAAAACCTAATTTTTGTATTTGCAAAAACCTTACAAAAACAACTGATTCTAGTAAAACTCACATGGATGCAATATTGCAGGCATTTTTAGACATGATGCATGTTTGATTTTGGAGTTGTGTTTATATAACTTTCATATTTAGTATTACAGTAATACTGTCATGAGTAATAAAAACTAACTTGTGTCTTTACAAACCTTACAAAATATTTTTTTTCCTGCAAAACTCACAAAGAGACATTTCTCCAGGCATTATTAGCCATTTGGCATGTGTGGTTTAGGAGTTATGTTTAAATAACTGTCAGATTGAGTGTGACAGTATACTGTGAGTAAAACCCATATTTTGCATTTGCAAACCTTACAAAAACAACTGATTCTAGTAAAACTCACATGGATACAAAATTACAGGCATTTTTAGAGATAATGCATGTTTGGTTTTGGAGTTATGTTTATATAACTTCCATATTTAGTATGACAGTAACACTGTCATATTTAGTAAAAAAAAACTAACTTGTGTCGGTACAAACATTACGAAATATTTTTTTTCCAGTAAAACTCACAAAGAGACATTTCTCCAGGCATTAATAGCCATTGTGCATGTGTGGTTTAGGAGTTATGTTTAAATAGATGTCAAATTGAATGTGGCAGTTATACTGTCATTATGAGTGAAACCTAATTTTTGTAATTGTAAACCTTACCAAAATACCTGATTCTGGTAAAACTCACAGATTCAATATTACATGCATTTTTAGACGGATTGCATGTTTGGTTTTGGAGTTTTGATTATAAAACTTTCATATTTAGTATGACAGTTATACTGTCTATTACCATTGAGTAAAAAAAAACCTAACTTGTGTCTTTGCAAACCTTACAATAGATCGTTATTCTAGTAAAGACTTAGACTTAGACTTTCTTTTTATTGTCATTCAAATTTGAACTTTACAGCACAGATAAGAACGAAATGTCGTAGTGCAGGATAAAAAAGCAATAAGGTGCATATTTCGATAAATAAATATATATAAATAATATATAAATACTATATATATATATATATATATATACATATATATATAATAAATAAATATATATAAATAGATAAATAGATTACTGTGCAGATAAATATATTGCACTTTTTCCACATGCGCCCACGTTTATGGGTGTATGTTATATTGTTTATTTCATTCCAGCGAGTTAATTCATTTTGAGGGGAGTTGAGGAGATCATTTAATTATGATGCGTTCAAGAGTCTTACGGCCTGAGGGAAGAAGCTGCTACAGAAGCTGGAGGTTCTGCTTCGGAGGCTGCGGAACCTCTTTCTAGAGTCCAGCAGTGAAAACTGTCCTTGGTGGGGGTGGGAGGAGTCTTTGCAAATTTTCTGAGCCCTGGTCAGGCAGCACTTTTTGCGATCTCCTGGATAGGAGGAAGAGGAGTCCTGATGATCTTTTCCGCCGTCCTCACCACTCTCTGGAGATACTTCCAGTCTGAGGCACTGCAGGCTCCAGTCCAGACAGAGATACTGTTGGTCAGCAGGCTCGCTATAACAACGATACATCTCTCCAAGCATTATTAGCTATTTTGCATTTGTTGTTTAGGAGTTATGTTTAAATAACTGTCAAAGTAAATAAAACCTAATTTTGGTATTTGAGAACCTTACAAAAACAACTGATTCTAGTAAAACTCACACAGATACAATATTACAGGCATTTTTAGACATAATAAATGTTTGGTTTTGGAGTAATGTTTGGCGCAGTGGAAGAATGGCCGTGCGCGACCCAAGGTTCCCTGGTTCAATCCCCACCTAGTACCAACCTCGTCATGTCCGTTGTGTCCTGAACAAGACACTTCACCCTTGCTCCTGATGGGTGCTGGTTAGCGCCTTGCATGGCAGCTCCCTCCATCAGTGTGTGAATGGGTAAATGTGGAAGTAGTGTCAAAGCGCTTTGAGTACCTTGAAGGTAGAAAAGCGCTATACAAGTACAACCCATTTATTTATATATAGTATGACAGCTATACTGTTATATTGAGTAAAAAAAACTAACTTGTGTCTTTACAAACCTAACACAATATATTTTTTCTAGTAAAACTCACAAAGAGACATTTCCCCAGGTATTATTAGCCATTGTGCATGTGTGGTTTAGGAGTTATGTTTAAATAAATGTCAAATTTAATGTGGCAGGTATACTGTCATGAGTAAAACCTAATTGTTGTAATTGTAAACCTTACCAAAATACCTGATTCTGGTAAAACTCACATAGATTGAATATTACATGCATTTTTAGACGGATTGCTTGTTTGGTTTTGGAGTTATGTTTTTACAACTTTCATATTTAGTATGACAGTTATACTGTCATAGAGTAAAAAAAACAAATAACTTGCGTCTTTGCAAACCTTACAAAGATCATTATTCTGGTAAAGACTTAGACTTTCTTTTTATTGTCATTCAAATTTGAACTTTACAGCATAGATAACACAATTTCGTTACATAAGCTCATGGTAGTGCAGGATAAAAAAGCAATAAGGTGCATTTATAAATAAATAAATAAAAATAATATATAAATATATATATATAAAATAAATAAATATACTTAAATATATATAAAAAAATAAAAATATTACTGTGCAGATAAATATATTGCACTTTTTCCACATGCGCCCACGTTTATGGGTGTATGTTATATTGTTTTTTGTTTATTCCAGCGAGTTAATCCATTTTGAGGGGAGTTGAGGGGATAATTTAATTATAATGCGTTCAAGAGTCTTACGGCCTGAGGGAAGAAGCTGGAGGTTCTGCTTCGGAGGCTGCGGAACCTCTTTCTAGAGTCCAGCAGTGAAAACAGTCCTTGGTGGGGGTGGGGGGAGTCTTTGCAAATTTCTGAGCCCTGGTCAGGCAGCGCTTTTTGCGATCTCCTGGATAAGAGGAAGAGGATTCCTGAAGATCTTTTCCGCGGTCCTCACCACTCTCTGGAGAGACTTCCAGTCTGAGGCACTGCAGGCTCCAGTCCAGACAGAGATGCTGTTGGTCAGCAGGCTCTCTATAACAAAGATACAGTTCTCCAAGCATTATTAGCTATTTGCATTTGTTGTTTAGGATTTATGTTTAAATAACTGTCATAGTGAGTAAAACCTAAATTTTGTATTTGCAAACCTTACAAAAACAATTGATTCTAGTAAAACTCAGATACAATATCAAAGGCATTTTTAGACATAATGCATGTTTGGTTTTGGAGTTGTGTTTATATAACTTTCATATTTAGTATTACAGTAATACTGTCATATTGAGTAAAGAAAAAACAACTAACTTGTGTCTTTACAAACCTTACAAAATATTTTTCCCAGTAAAACTCAAAGATACATTTCTACAGGCATTATTATCCATTTTGCATGTGCGGTTTAGGATTTATGTTTAAATAAGTGTCATATTGAGTGTGAAAGTCATAGTGAGTAAAACAAACTAACTTGTGTCTTTGCAATGCTTACAAAAGAAAATGTTACTAGTAAAACTCACAAAAGATACATTTCTTCATGCATTATTAGAAAATGTTCATGTGTAGTTTAGGAGTTATGTTTTAATAACTGTCAAATTGAGTGTAGCAGTTATACTGTCATTAAGTGTTAAACCTAATTTTTGTATTTGCAAACCTTACAAAAACAACTGATTCTAGTAAAACTCTTATAGATTCAATATTGCAGGCATTTAGACATTTCACATGTTTGGTTTAGGAGTTGTGTTTGAATACATTTTAATTGCTTTTTTCGTTAGGGCAAGTCCGACCGGCAGGAGGCCACAGGGAGGCCCCAGGACACATTGGGAAGACTATGTCAGCCGGCTGGCCTGGGAACGCTTCGGGATCCCCCGAGAAGAGCTGGACGAAGTGGCTGGGGAGAGGGAAGTCTGGGCTTCTCTGCTTAGGCTGCTGCCCCCGCAACCCGACCTCGGATAAGCGGAAGAAAATGGATACATTTAGTATGACAGTTATACTATTATATTGAGTAAAAAAAACTAACTTGTGTCTTTAAAAAACCTTACAAATTATATGTTTTCTAGTAAAACTCACAAAGATACATCTCCAGGCAATATAAGCCTTTTTGCATGTGGTTTAGGGGTTATGTTTAAATAACTGCCATATTGAATGTGGCAGTTATACTGTCATGAGTAAAACCTAATTTTTGTAATTGTAAACCTTACCAAAATACCTGATTCTGGTAAAACTCACAGATTCAATATTACAGGGATTTTTAGACGGATTGCATGTGTAGTTTTGAAATTATGTTTATACAACTTTCTTATTTAGTATGACAGTGATACTATCATATTGAGTAAAAAAACTAACTTGTGTCTTTGCAAACCTTACAAAAGAACATTTTAGTAAAACTCAAAGATACATCTCCAGGCATTATTAGCCATTTTGCATTTGTTGTTTAGGAGTTATGTTTAAATAACTGGCATAGTGAGTAAAACTTAATTTTTGTATTTGCAAACCTTACAAAAACAACTGATTCTAGTAATACTCACATGGATACAATATTACAGGCATTTTTAGACATAATGCATGTTTGGTTTTAGAGTTATGTTTATATAACTTTCATATTTAGTATGACAGTAAAACTGTCGTATTGAGTAAAAAAAACTAACTTGTGTCTTTGCAATCCTTACAAAAGATCATTATTCTAGTAAAACTCAAAGATACATTCCTCCGGGCATTATTAGCCACTTTGCATGTGTGGTTTAGGAGATATGTTTTAAACAACTGTCATATTTAGGTGGCAGTTATATGTCTATGCGTAAAGCCTAATTATTGTATTTGCAAATCTTTCAAAAACAACTGATTACAGTAATTGTCACATAGTTTTAATATTACAGGTATTTTTAGACATTTTGCATTGTTGGTTTAGGAATTATGTTGCAATACATATTTTTATTGCTTTTTTTGCATTATCTCAGGATTGTAAAAATATTAGTCAAATTGAGTAAAAAACTACTGATTGGGTGTGGCAGTTATACTGTCATTATGTGTAAAACCTAATTGTTGTATTTGCAAACCTTACAAAAACAACTGATTGTAGTAAAACTCACATGGATAAAATATTACAGGCATTTTTAGACATAATACATCTTTGGTTTATGAATCGTGTTCGATTGCTCCTGCTCACAGAACCACACAGCCAGTGCACAACACACGAGCCACAAGCCCACAGCCCAAGGCAGTTAAATACCCCTGCAAATCCACAAGGCACGACACTTACTTTGGAGTCAGAGTTTCCTCTGCCCCTGCGTATTGTGGGATTCTGGGGGTTCTTTTCGGTAGCCTGCGGGTCTGCTGGGTAGTCTTGGGGATTCCTTCTCAACCTGCGCGCGTTCACCCGGTCCTCCTTGTCAAGCCTGACGATCCTCCTGGTCGCTCCTTTTTAAATGTGTGCAGCCCTAATGCTCCACAGGTGCGTCTGATTTCAGGTGCCGTTCGATTGGGCACTTTGGTTGTCAGGGGCAACAAGCTAAAAGGGGCAACGTCTTAAAATGCCAGCAAAGTCCACAAGGAATAAACTTATGCAATTAAAAATACAGTCAAAGTCCTCAAAGTGTCAAAACATGCAATCAAATTGTAAAATGTAAAAACATGCAATTAAAATCTACAACAATAAAAACGCTCAGACATGCATGACAATGAAACAAAAAAAATAAAATCCCCTACTTGTGTCCCATCACATCCCCCCCATACATTATCGTTGTCAGTCCCTGCAACGGGGGGAACTCTCGTCTGCATAGCGGGCAGGCAACTGTCAGTCAAAGCCTTTTTTAGCTCTTCAAAGGACGTCTAACAATCTGGTGTCCACACTATTTTGTGGGCCTGTGCCTTCTTGTCGGTGGGACGGCCAGTGAGGCCGTCCCACCGACATTTATTTAGGGGACGGGCTATTTTAGCAAACCCAGCCACAAAACGTTGGTAATAGCCTGCCAATCCAAGAAACGCTCTCACTTCCTTGACAGTGGTCGGAGCGGCCCAGTCCTGTACTGCCTTAATTTTACCTGAGTCCGGTCTCACTCCATCCCGATCCACCACGTGTCCCAAGAATTTCACCTCACGCTGAAAGAGCTTGCACTTAGAGGGCTTGAGTTTAAGTCCATGTCGCTGCAACCGTTCAAACACCTGGTCCAGGTGCTGTAGATGGGCAGTGAAATCAACAGAAAAAATTATTATGTCATCAAGATAAACCAACAATGATTCCGCTATTTGACCATTCAAACAATGATGTATAAGCCGTTGGAAAGTGGCAGGTGCATTGCATAGACCAAATGGCATGCGTTCAAACTGGAACAGTCCGAGGAGAGTTGTGAATGCAGTCTTTTCACGATCGTCCGGGTGCACCTCCACTTGCCAATACCCACTAGCAAGGTCTAAGGTCGAAAACCATTCAGATTTGCTCAGACTAGTTAGGGTCTCTTCGATTCAGGGGAACGGAAAGGCGTCTTTATGTGTAACTAAGTTTAACCTCCGGTAGTCTACACAAAAGCGCCAACTCCCATCCTTTTTGCGGACTAACACTATAGGCGCTGCCCAGGGATTGCAGCTTTCCTTTATCACTCTCTGTTCAAGCATACCTGAAAGCATGCAGTGTCTTCACTTCCTTATGCAACAGAGGCGGGATGGGTCGGTATCTCTCCCTGGTAGGGGCGGAATCTCCAGTCAGTATCCTGTGTTGCACAACACTGGTCCTTCCAAAGTCCTCATGTTGTGCAAACACCTTCTCCCACTTCGCCAGCAGGGCGCGTAGCTGCACCTGTTGCTGCTCAGACAGATCCGGCTTATCACTCAAATCCCTAACATCTGGGGACAGTTCTGGATTGGTTTGGGCTGTGGCATCAATGAGTGACACTTCTACCACACCCTCCTCTACTAGAGATAAACACAGATCCTCAGCTCCATGCACATCACTATCATCAACACAGAACAGCTGCCCTAGCTTCTCAAATCGTTTTAAGGAAATACTGTAGGAATGGGGGTTATAAACACGGAGGGGCAGCCTACCTCTGTTCACCACGACCAGGGCGCAGTAGTTAGCCTCTCACCAACATCTCCTTTGGGGGATATGTAATACTAGTCTTCGAGGCCAATCTCACGTGGCCTAGCAAGCCATCTTCAGCAGCAACAGCTTCTATACGGGAACATGTAGCAAAAGCTTCCCTCCACACCTTTTGCTTTTGAAGATGCCGAAGAGTAGAGGTCTTAGGACATTTAAAAACGGCATCCCAACAACCCACGATTATATTCATACCTATTATGAAGGGGTGTGTACAGTTTTGATCCGCAACAATTACTACTCCTCTTTCGGGAACTTTAACACCCTCTACCTCAAAATCAAGAACCGCATAGCCGATATAGGGGATTTCCAGGCCATTAGCTGCTCTTAGACGAAAAAGGGTAGGGGTCCTTTCGAGCTTAGCTTCGGTAAAGTGAGCATTAAATAGGCTTTCGGACATTAGCGTCACTTGGGACCCGGTGTCTAAAAGTCCTGGCAGAATAGTGCCTCCAGCATCTACTTGTATTGTGGGGCATTGACCTACAAATGTTTCTGGAGCCCTGGATGATGTTGGCGTGGTGGCCAGCCCTGCAACTCGGATCTCAGCAGCAGGGACATTTAGTTTAAATCCGGTGCATGTGTAGTTGCAGTGCTGAATTTTTAGACATAATGCATGTTTGGTTTTGGAGTTATGTTTATATAACTTGTGTTTATAGTATGACAGTTATACTGTTATATTGAGTAAAAAAAACTAACTTGTGTCTTTGCAAACCTTACAAAAGAAAATGTTACTAGTAAAACTCACAAAGATACATTTCTTCATGCATTATTAGAAAATGTTCATGTGTAGTTTTGAAGTTATGTTTATATAACTTTCATATATAGTATGACAGTTATACTGTTATATTGAGTAAAAAAAAACTAACTTGTGTCTTTACAAACCTTACAAAATATTGTTTCCCAGTAAAACTCACAAAGATACATTTCTACAGACATTATTAGTAATTTTGTATGTGTGGTTTAGGAGTTATGTTTAAATAACTGAAATTGAGTGTGACAGTATACTGTCAAAGTGAGTAAAAAAAACTAACTCGTGTCTTTGCAAACCTTACAAAAGAAAATGTTACTAGTAAAACTTACAAAGATACATTTCTTCATGCATTATTAGAAAATGGTCATGTGTAGTTTAGGAGTTATGTTTAAATAACTGTCATTTTGAGTGTGGTAGTATAACTGCCACACATATTGAGTTATAAAGTTAAGTGTAAAACCTAATTTTTGTATTTGCAAACCTTACAAAAACAACTGATTCTTGTAAAACTCACATAGATTCAATATTAAAGGCATTTTAGACATTTTACATGTTTTGTTTAGGAGTTGTGTTTGAATACATTAGTATTGCTTTTTTCGTTAAGGCAAGTCCAAACGGCAGGAGGCCACGGGGAAGACACAGGACACATTGGGAAGATTATATCAGCTGGCTGGCCTGGGAATGCCTCGGGATCCCCCGAGAAGAGCTGGACGAAGTAGCTGGGGATAGGGAAGTCTGGGCTTCTCTGCTTAGGCTGCAGCCCCCGCAACACGACGTCGGATAAGCGGAAGAAAATGGATGGATTTAGTATGACAGTTATACTATCATATTGAGTAAAAAAAAAAAAAAAACTTTTGTTTTTGTAAACATTCAAAATATATTTTTTCTAGTAAAACTCACAAAGATACATGGAGTTTAAATAACTGTCATAGTAAGTAAAACCTATTTTTTGTATTTGAAAACCTTACAAAAACAACTGATTCTAGTAAAACTCACATGGATTCAATATAACAGGCATTTTTACACATTTTGCATGTTTGGTTTAGAAATTATGATGGAACACATTTTTATTGCTTTTTTCGCATTATCTCAGGATTATAAGAATATTACTGTCACATTGAGTAAAAACTACTTTCTGTGTTTGCAAGGATTAAAAAAGCATATTTTTCGAGTAAAACTCCTAAGGATGCATTTTTTCAGGCATCATTAGCCATTTAGCATTTGTAGTTTAGGAGTTATGTTTAAATAACTGTCATATTAAATGTAACAGTATACTCTCATATAGAGAAAAACCTAATTTTTGTATTTGCAAACCTTACAAAAACAACTGATTCTAGTAAAACTCACATGCATTCAATATTACAGTTATTTTTAGACATTTTGCCTGTTTGGTTTAGAAATTATGATGGAATACATTTGTATTGCTTTTTTCGCATTATCTCAGGATTTTAGGAATATTACTGTCATATTGAGTAAAAAACTACTTTTTGTGTTTGCAAGCCTTAAAAAAGCATATGTTTCGAGTTAAACTCACAAGAATGCATTATTTCAGGCAATATTAGCTCATTGTTATGTGTAGTTTAGGAGTTATGTTTAATTTACGGTCATATTGAGTGTACATTGTCATGGTGAAAAAAAACACAATTTTTTATTTGCAAAAATTTCAAACACAGCTGATTCTAGTAAAATTCACAAGGATTCATTATTACAGGCATTTTTACACATATTGCATGTTTGACTTAGGAAATATGTTTGAATACATTTTTAATGCTTTTTTCGCATTATCTCAGGATTTTAGGGATATAACTGTGTCATGAGTAAAAAACTACTTTTTGTGTTTGCAAGATTTAAAAAAGCATATGTTTAGAGTAAAACTCCGTAGAATGCATTATTTGAGGCAACATTAGCCATTTTGCTTGTGTAGTTAGGAGTTATTTTTAAATAACTGTCATATTGAGTGTGACAGTATACTGTCATAGTGAGTAAAACTTAATTTTTGTATTTGCAAACATTATAAAAACATCTGATTCTAGTAAAACTCACATGGATTTAATATTACAGGCATTTTTAGACATTTTACATTGTTGGTTTAGGAATTATGTTGGAATACATTTTTATTGCTTTTTTCGCATTATCTCAGGATTTTAAGAACATTACTGTCATATTGAGTAAAAAACTACTTTTTGTGTTTGCAAGCCTTAAAAAAGCATATGTTTCGAGTAAAACTCACAAGAATGCATTATTTCAGGCAATATAAGCTCATTTTTAAGTGTAGTTTAGGAGTTATGATAATGTGATGATGCTAATAAATAATAATAATAAATGTCATATTGAGTGTGACAGTTTACTTTCATAAAGAGTAAAACCTATTTTTTGTTTTTGCAAACCTTACTAAAACAACTGATTCTAGTTAAACTCACAAGGATTCAATAATACAGGCATTTTTACACATTTTGCATGTTTACTTTAGAAATTATGATTGAATACATTTTTATTGCTTTTTTCGCATTATCTCAAGATTTAAAGAACATTACTGTCATATTAGGTAAAAAAAAATACTTTTTGTGTTTGCAAGCCTTAAAAGCATATGTTTCGAGAAAAACTCCCAAGGATCCATTATTTCAAACATTATTAGCCATTTTGCAAGAGTAGTTTAGGAGTTATGATTAAAAAACTGTCATATTGAGTGTGACAGTTTACTTTCATAAAGAGTAAAACCTAACTTCTGTTTTTGCAAACTTTACTAAAACAACTGATTCTAGTAAACCTCACATGGATTCAATAATACAGGCATTTTTACACATTTTGCATGTTTAGTTTAGAAATTATGATTGAATACATTTTTATTGCTTTTTTCGCATTATCTCAGGATTTTAAGAACATTACTGTCATATTGAGTAAAAAAATACTTTTTGTGTTTGCAAGCCTTAAGAAAGCATATGTTTCGAGGAAATCTCCCAAGGATCCATTATTTCAAACATTATTAGCCATTTTGCATGAGTAGTTTAGGAGTTATGATTAAAAAATTGTCATATTGAGTGTGACAGTTTACTTTCATAAAGAGTAAAATCTAATTTTTGTTATTGCAAACCTTACTAAAACAACTGATTCTAGTAACACTCACATGGATTTAATATTACAGGCATTTTTAGACATTTTGCATTGTTGGTTTAGGAATTATGTTGGAATACATTTTTATTGCTTTTTTCGCATTATCTCAGAATTTTAAGAACATTACTGTCACATTGAGTAAGAACTACTTTCTGTGTTTGCAAGGATTAAAAAAGCATATTTTTCGAGTAAAACTCCTAAGGATGCATTTTTTCAGGCATCATTAGCCATTTAGCATTTGTAGTTTAGGAGTTATGTTTAAATAACTGTCATATTAAATGTAACAGTATACTCTCATATAGAGTAAAACCTAATTTTTGTATTTGCAAACCTTACAAAAACAACTGATTCTAGTAAAACTCACATACATTCAATATTACAGTTATTTTTAGAGATTTTTTCTGTTTGGTTTAGAAATTATGATGGAATACATTTGTATTGCTTTTTTCGCATTATCTCAGGATTTTAGGAATATTACTGTCATATTGAGAAAAAAACTACTTTTTGTGTTTGCAAGCCTTAAAAAAGCATATGTTTCGAGTTAAACTCACAAGAATGCATTATTTCAGGCAATATTAGCTCATTGTTATGTGTAGTTTAAGAGTTATGTTTAATTTACGGTCATATTGAGTGTACATTGTCATGGTGAAAAAAAACACAATTTTTTATTTGCAAAAATATCAAACACAGCTGATTCTAGTAAAATTCACAAGGATTCATTATTACAGGCATTTTTACACATATTGCATGTTTGACTTGGGAAATATGTTTGAATACATTTTTAATGCTTTTTTCGCATTATCTCAGGATTTTAGGGATATAACTGTCATAATGAGTAAAAAACTACTTTTTGTGTTTGCAAGATTTAAAAAAGCATATGTTTAGAGTAAAACTCCGTAGAATGCATTATTTGAGGCAACATTAGCCATTTTGCATGTGTAGTTAGGAGTTATTTTTAAATAACTGTCATATTGAGTCTGACAGTATACTGTCATAGTGAGTAAAACTTAATTTTTGTATTTGCAAACATTATAAAAACATCTGATTCTAGTAAAACTCACATGGATTTAATATTACAGGCATTTTTAGACATTTTACATTGTTGGTTTAGGAATTATGTTGGAATACATTTTTATTGCTTTTTTCGCATTATCTCAGGATTTTAAGAACATTACTGTCATATTGAGTAAAAAACTACTATTTGTGTTTGCAAGCCTTAAAAAAGCATATGTTTCGAGTAAAACTCACAATAATGCATTATTTCAGGCAAAAATAGCTCATTTTTATGTGTAGTTTAGGAGTTATGTTTATTTACTGCTATATTGAGTGTACTTGTCATGGTGAAAAAAACCAAATTTTTTTTATTTGCAAAAATTTCAAACACAACCGGTTCTAGTAAAACTCACATGGATTCAATAATACAGGCATTTTTACACATTTTGCATGTTTAGTTTAGAAATTATGATTGAATACATTTTTATTGCTTTTTTCGCAGTATCTCGGAGTTTAAGAACATTACTGTCATATTGAGTAAAAAAAAATACTTTTTGTGTTTGCAAGCCTTAAGAAAGCATATGTTTCGAGGAAAACTCCCAAGAATCCATTATTTCAAACATTATTAGCCATTTTGCATGAGTAGTTTAGGAGTTATGATTAAAAAATTGTCATATTGAGTGTGACAGTTTATTTTTATAAAGAGTAAAACCTAATTTTTGTTTTTGCAAACCTTACTAAAACAACTGATTCTAGTAAAACTCACATGGATTTAATATTACAGGCATTTTTAGACACTTTGCATTGTTGGTTTAGGAATTATGTTGGAATACATTTTTATTGCTTTTTTCGCATTATCTCAGAATTTTAAGAACATTACTGTCATATTGAGTAAAAACTACTTTTTGTGTTTGCAAGCCTTAAAAAAGCATATGTTTCGAGTAGAACTCACAAGAATGCATTATTTCAGGCAATATTAGCTCATTATTAAGTGTAGTTTAGGAGTTATGTTTAATTTACTGTCATATTGAGTGTACATTGTCCTGGTAAAAAAAACCTAATTTTTGTATGTGCAAAAATTTCAAACACAACCTAATCTAGTAAAACTCACATGGATTCGATATTACAGGCATTTTTACAAATTTTGCATGTTTGATATAGGAAATATGATTGAATATATTTTCATTGCTTTTTTCGCAATATCTCACGATTTTAGGAATATTACTGTCATATTGAGTAAAAAACTACTTTTTGTGTTTGCAAGATTTGAAAAAGCAAATGTTTCGAGTAAAACTCCATAGAATGCATTATTTGAGGCATCATTAGACATTTTGCATGTGTAGTTTAGGTGTTATGATTAAATAACTGTCATATTGAGTGTGACAGTTTACTTTCATAAAGAGTAAAACCTAATTTTTGTTTTTGCAAACCTTACTAAAACAACTGATTCTAGTAAAACTCACATGGATTCAATATAACAGGCATTTTTACACATTTTGCATGTTTAGTTTAGAAATTATTATTGAATACATTTTTATTGCTTTTTTCGCATTACTCAGGATTTTAAGAACATTACTGTCATATTGAGTAAAAAACTACTTTTTGTGTTTGCAAGCCTTAAAAAAGCATATGTTTCGAGTAAAACTCACAAGAATGCATTATTTCAGGCAATATTAGCTCATTTTTACGTGCAGTTTAGGAGTTATGTTTAATTTACTGTCATATTGAGTGTACATTGTGATGGTGAAAAAAACCTAATTTTTCTAATTGCAAACCTTTAAACAGAATTGATTCTAGTAAAACATACATTGATTCAATATTACAGGCATTTTTACACATTTTGCATGTTTGGTTTAGGAATTATAATGGAATACATTTTTTTTTGCTTTTTTCGTATTATCTCAGGATTTTAAGAACATTACTGTCATATTGAGTAAAAAAATACTTTTTGTGTTTGCAAGATTTAAAAAAGCATATGTTTTGAGTAAAACTCCCGAGGATGCATTATTTCAGGCATCAATAGCCATTTTGCTTGTGTGGATTAGGAGTTTTTAAATAACTGTCATATTGCGTGTGGCAGTTATACTGTTATTATGAGTAAAACCTAATTTTTGTATTTTTAAACCTTATAAACCACCTGATTCTAGTAAAATTCACAAAGATACAATATTACAGGCATTTTTAGACATAATGCAGGTTTGGTTTTGGAGTTAGGTTTATAACATTTCATATTTAGTATGACAGTTATACTGTCATATTAAGTAAAAAAAAAAAAAAGACGTGTCTTTGCAAACCTTACAAAATATTTTTTTCCAGTAAAACTCAAAGAGATACATTTCTCTTATTAGCCATTTTGCATGTGTGGTTTCGGAGTTATGTTTAAATAACTGTCAGATACAGAGACAGAGACAGTGTGCGAGGTGGAGAAGTTCCGGCTAGATATAGTTGGACTCACTTCGACGCACAGGAACCTGTTCTCTCGAGAGGGGCTGGACTCTCTTCCACTATGGCGTTGCACGCAATGAGAGGCTGGGGTGGCAATTCTTGTTGTCCCCCCGGCTCAAAGACACGAGTATGGGGTATCGGACTGTCTGATTGTGGCGGGTCGCTCCCTGTATGATCAGTGTAGGGCAGCCTTGGTCCGCTTAGGCTGCCCTTTGTCACCGATTCTGTTGTTAACTTTTATGGACAGAATTGCAGTCATGGCGTTGAGGGGATCCGGTTTGGTGGTTGCAGGATTAGGTCTCTGCTTTTTGCAGTTGATGTGGTTCTGATGGCTTCAACTGGCCAGGATCTCCAGCTCTCATTGGATGGCCGAGTATGAAGCGACTGGGATGAGAATCAGCACCTCCAAGTCCGAGTCCATGGTTCTCGCCCGGTAAAGGGTGGGGTGCCATTTCCAGGTTGAGGAGGCGATGGCACATACTAGATGGCCCCAAGTGGAGGAGTTCAAGTACCTAGGAGTCTTGTTCACGAGTGAGGGAAGAGTGGATCATGAGATCCACAGGCGGATCGGTGCGGCGTCTTCAGTAATGAGGACGCTATATCGATCCATTGTGGTGAAGAAGGAGCTGAGCCAGAATTAAAAGCTCTAAATTTACCGGTCGATCTACATTCCCATCCTGCACCCATGGTCATGGTTATGACCGAAAAGACAAGATCCCGGGTACAAGCGGCCAAATTGAGTTTCCTCCGCCGGGTGGCGGGTCTCTCCCTTAGAGATAGGATAAGAAGCTCTGTCATCCGGGAGGAACTCAGAGTAAAGCACTGCTCCTCCACATTGAGAGGAGCCAGATGAGGTGGTTCGGGCATCTGCTCAGGATGCCACCCGAACGCCTCCCGAGGGAGGTGTTTAGGGCAAGTCCGACCGGCAGGAGGCCACGGGGAAGACCCAGGACACATTGGGAAGATTATGTCTCCCGGCTGGCCTGGGAACGCCTGAGGATCCCCCAAGAAGAGCTGGAAGAAGTGCCTGGGGAGAGGGAAGTCTGGGCTTCTCTGTTTAGGCTGCTGCCCCCGCAACCCGACCTCGGTTAAGCGGAAGAAAATGGATGGATTTAGTAACGACAACAAAAAATGATTCTAGTAAAACTCACATGGATACAATTTTACAGGTAATGCATGTTTGGTTTTGGAATTATGTTTATATAACTTTCATATGTATTATGACAGTTATACTGTCATCTTAAATAAAACTAACTTGTGTCTTTACAAACATTACAAACTATGTTTTTCCAGTAAAACTCACAAAAATATTTTTTTCCAGGCATTATTAGACATTTTTCATGTGTGGTTTAGGAAATATGTTTAAATAACTTCCATATTGAATGTGGCAGTTATACTGTTATTATGTGTAAAACCAAATTGTTGTATTTGCAAACCTTACAAAAACAACTGATTCTAGTAAAACTCACATAGATTCAATATTACAGGCATTTTTAGACATTTCACATGTTTGAATACAGTTTTATTGCTTTTTTCGTTAGGGCAAGTCCGATCGGCAGGAGGCCATGGGGAAGACCCAGGACACATTGGGAAGACTATGTCTCAGGCTGGCCTGGGAACGCCTCGGGATCCCCCGAGAAGAGCTGGACAAAGTGGCTGGGGAGAGGGAAGTCTGGGCTTCCTGCTTAGGCTGCTTCCCCCGCAACCCGACCTCGGATAAGCGGAAGAAAATGGATGGATTTAGTATGACAGTTATACTGTCATATTGATTAAATAAACTATTTTTCATAGATTCAATATTACAGGCATCTTTAGATGGATTGCATGTTTGGTTTTTGAGATATGTTTATACAACTTTCATATTTAGTATGACAGTTATACTGTCATATTGAGTAAAAAAAACAAACTTGTGTCTGCAAACCTTACAAAAGATTATTATTTTAGTAAAACTAACAAAGATACATTTTTCCAAGCATTATTAGCATTTGTTGTTTTGGAGTTATAATGCTTGCATTGAGAGGCGACGGGCTCGGGTGGCAATTCTTGTTGCCCCCCGGCTCAAAGCCTGCACGTTGGAGTTCAACCCAGTGGACCAGTGGGTAGCTTTCCTCCGCCTTCGGGTGGGGGGACGGGTCCTGACTGTTGTTTGGCCTTACGCGCCAAACGGCAGCTCAGAGTACCCACCCTTTTTGGATTCACTCGAGGGAGTACTGGAAAGTGCTCCACCGGGTGATTCCCTCGTTCTACTGGGGGCCTTCAACGCTCATCTTGGCAACAACAGTGAAACCTGGAGAGGCGTGATTGGGAAGAATGGCCGCCCGGATCTGAACCCGAGTGGTGTTTTGTTATTGGACTTTTGTGCTCGTCACAGATTGTCAATAACAAACACCAAGTTCAAACATAAGGGTGTCCATATGTGCACTTGGCACCAGGACACCCTAGGCCGCAGTTCCATGATCGATTTTGTAGTTGTGTCATCGGATTTGCGGTCTCATGTTTTGGACACTCGGGTGAAGAGAGGGGCGGAGCTTTCTACCGATCACCACCTGGTGGTGAGTTGGCTGCGATGGTGGGGGAGGATGCCTGACAGACCTGGCAGGCCCAAACGCATTGTGAGGGTTTGCTGGGAACGCCTCCGGAAGAACTTTGAACATGTCACGGGGGAGGTGCTGGACATTGAGTCTGAGTGGACCATGTTCCGTGCCTCTCTTGTCGAGCCGGCTGATTGGAGCTGTGGCCGCAAGGAGTTTGGTGCCTGTCGTGGCGGTAATCCTAGAACCCGCTGGTGGACACCAGCAGTGAGGGATGCCGTCAAGCTGAAGAAAGAGCCTATCGGGTCCTTTTGGCTCCTGGGACTCCAGAGGCAGCCGACAGGCCAAGCGAAGTGCGGCTTCAGCGGTCGCAGAGGCAAAAACTCGGACATGGGAGGAGTTTGGAGAAGCCATGGAAAACGACTTCCAGACGGCTTCGAAGCGATTCTGGACCACCATTCGCCGGCTCAAGGGGGTGCAGCAGTGCACTGTAACACCGTGTATGGTGAGGATGGTGCGCTGCTGACCTCTACTGCAGCTGTTATTGATCGGTGGAGGGAATACTTCGAAGACCTCCTTAATCCCACCAACATGTCTTCCTATGAGGAAGCAGTGCCTGGGGAATCTGTGGTGGGCTCTCCTATTTCTGGGGCTGAGGATGCCAAGGTAGTTAAAAAGCTCCTCAATGGCAACGCCCTGGGGGTGGATGAGATCCGTCCGGAGTTCCTTAAGGCTCTGGATGCTGTGGGGCTGTCTTGGTTGACAAGACTCTGCAACATCGCGTGGACATCGGGGGCGGTACTTCTGGATTGGGAGACCGGGGTGGTGGTTCCTCTCTTTAAGAAGGGGAACCAGAGGGTGTGTTTCAACTATCGTGAGATCACACTCCTAGTCTTCCCGGTAAGGTCTATTCATGTGTACTGGAGAAGAGGCTACGCCGGATAGTCGAACCTCGGATTTAGGAGGAACAGTGTGGTTTACGTCCTGGTCGTGGAACTGCGGACCAGCTTTATACTCTCGGCAGGGTCCTTGAGGGTGCATGGGAGTTTGCCCAACCAGTCTACATGTGCTTTATGGACTTGGAAAAGGCATTCGACCATTTACCCCTGGAAGTCCTGTGGGGAGTGCTTAGAGAGTATGGGGTAACGGACTGTCTTATTGTGGCGGTTCGCTCCCTTTGCAAGAGTCAGAGCTTGGTCCGCATTGCCGGCAGTAAGTCGGACCCGTTTCCAGTGAGGGTTGGACTCCGCCAAGGCTGCCCTTTGTCACCGATTCTGTTCATAACCTTTATGGACAGAATTTCTAGGCACAGTCAGGGCGTTGAGGGGATCCGGTTTGGTGTCTGCAGGATTAGGTCTCTGCTATTTGCAGATGATGTGGTCCTGATGGCTTCATCTGGCCAAGATCTTCAGCCCTCACTGGATCGGTTCGCAGACGAGTGTGAAGTGACTGGGATGTGAATCAGCACCTCCAAGTCCGAGTCCATGGTTCTCGCCCGGAAAAGGGTGGAGGGCCATCTCCGGGTTGGGGAGGAGATCTTGCCCCAAGTGGAGGAGTTCAAGGACCTCAGAGTCTTGTTCACGAGTGAGGGAAGAGTGGATCGTGAGATCGACAGGCGGAACGGTGCGGCGTCTTCAGTAATGCGGACGCTGTATTTATCCGTTGTGGTGAAGAAGGAGCTGAGCCGGAAGGCAAAGCTCTCGATTTACCGGTCGATCTACGTTCCCATCCTCACCTATGGTCATGAGCTTTGTGTCATGGCCGAAAGGACAAAATCACGGGTACAAGCGGCCGAAATGAGTTTCCTCCGCCGGGTGGCGGGGCTCTCCCTTAGAGATAGGGTGAGAAGCTCTGTCATCCGGGAGGAGCTCAAAGTAAAGCCATTGCTCCTCCATTTCGAGAGGAGCCAGATGAGGTGGTTCGGGCATCTGGTCAGGATGCCACCCGAACGCCTCCCTAGGGAGGTGTTTCGGGCACGTCCGACCGGTAGGAGGCCCAGGAAGACCCAGGAAACGGGAAGCTTATCTCTCCCGGCTGGCCTGGGAACGCCCCAGGATCCCCCGGGAGGAGCTGGACGAAGTGGCTGGGGAGAGGAAAGTCTGGGCTTCCCTGCTTAGGCTGCAGCCCCCGCAACCCGACCTCGGATAAGCGGAAGAAAATGGATGGCTGGATGGATGGAGTTATGTTTAAATAACTGTCATAAAGAGTAAAACCTCATTTTTGTATTTGTAAACCTTACCAAAACAACTGATTTTAGTAAAACTCACACAGATTCAATATTACAGGCATTTTTAGACATTTTGCTTATTTGGTGTAGGAATTATGATAGAATACATTATTTTTGCTTATTTCGCATTATCTCAGGATTTTAAGAACTTTACTGTCATATAGAGGAAACCAAATACTTTTTGTGTTTGCAAGCCTTAAAAAAGCATATGTTTCGAGTAAAACTCACAAGAATGCCTTATTTCAGGCATTATTAGCCATTTTTTATGTGTAGTTTAGGCATACTTGCCAATACTCCTGGATTTTCCAGGAGACTCCCGAAATTCAGCGCCTCTCACGAAAACCTCCCGGGACAAATTTTCTCCCGAAAATCTCCCGAAATTCAGGCTTATCTGAGTGAGGACAGCCTGTATTCACGTCTGCTTTCCCACGATATAAACAGCATGCCTGCCCAATCACGTTATAACTGTAGAATGATCGAGGGCGAGTTCTTGGTTTCTTATGTGGGTTTATTGTTAGGTAGTTTCATTAACGTCCTCCCAGCGCGGTAACAACACAAAACAACAGCAGTCACGTTTTCGTCTACCGTAAAGCAGTTTGTCTGCCGTAAACAGCAATGTTGTGACACTCTTTAAACAGGGCAATACTGCCATCTACTGTACATGCATGTGTGACAATAACATCCAGGGCTTTTAGAGAGTGCAGTGCACAACTGCGCACACAACAAGGAGACAAAGCAGAAGAAAGCGGAAGATACAGCCATGGCGACGCCGACGACGAGTAAGATGAAGAAACAGGCATTTTTATACATAATGCAGGTTTGGTTTTAGGGTTATGTTTATACAACTTTCATATTTAGAATGACAGTTATACAATCATATTGAGTAAAACAAACTAACTTGTGTCTTTACAAACATCACAATTTTTTTTTTTTTTTTCAGGAAAACTCACAAAGATACATTTCTCCAGGGATTATTAGCCATTTTTTATGTGCGGTTTAGGAGTTACATTATGTTTAAATAACTGTCAAATTGAATTTAGCAGATATACTGTCATTATGACAAAAACCCAATTTTTGTATTTGTAAACCTTTCCAAATTACCTGATTCTGGTTAAACTCACATAGATACAATATTACAGGGATTTTTAGACATAATGCATCTTTACTTTTGGAGTTATGTTTATATAACTTTCATATTTGGTATGACAGTTATACTGTCATATTGAATTAAAAAAATTAACTTGCGTCTTTGCAAAACTTGCAAAAGATTATTTTTCTAGTTAAACTAACAAGGATACATGTCTCCAGGCATTATTAGACATTTTGCATGTTTGGTGTAGGAATTATGTTAAAAAAAACATTTTTATTGCTTTTTTCGCATTATCTCAGTATTTTAAGAATATTACTGTCATTTTGAGGAAAAAACTACTTTTTGTTTTGGCAAGCCTTAAAATAGCATATGTTTCGAGTAAAACTCACAAAGATGCATTGTTTTAGGCTTTATTGGCCTATTTGCATGTGTTATTATGAAGATATGTTTAAATAACTGTCAAATTGAATTTAGCAGATATACTGTCATTATGACAAAAACCCAATTTTTGTATTTGTAAACCTTTCCAAATTACCTGATTCTGGTTAAACTCACATAGATACAATATTACAGGCATTTTAAGACATAATGCATGTTCAGTTTTGGAGTTATGTTTACATAACTGTCATATTAAATGTGGCAGTTATACTGTCATTATGAGTAAAACCTAATTTTTGTATTTGTAAACCTTACCAAAATACATGATTCTGGTAAAACTCACATTTAAACAATTTTACAGGCATTTTAATACATAATGCATGTTTGTTTTTAGGGTTATGTTTATACAACTTTCATATTTAGTAAGACAGTTATACAATCATATTGAGTAAAAAAAATACTAACTTGTGTCTTGACAAACCTTACAAAATATTTTTTTTTTTTCAGGAAAACTCACAAAAATACATTTTTCCAGGCATTATTAGCCATTTTGCATGTGGTTTAGGCGTTACAGTATGTTTAAATAACTGTCAGATTGAATGTGACAATATACTGTCATAGTGAGTAAAACCTAGATTTTGTATTTGTAAACCTTACCAAGATACCTGATTCTGGTGAAACTCACATAAATACAACATTACAGGCATTTTTAGACATAATGCATGTTTGGTTTTGGAGTTATGTTTATATAACTTTCATATTTAGTATGAGAGTTATGCCATTATATTGAGTAAAAAAAGCTAACTTGTGTCTTTATGAACCTTAAAAAATATTTGTTTCCAGTAAAACTCACAAAGATACATTTCTCCAGGCATTATTAGCCATTAATTATGTTTGGTTTAGGAGTTATGTTTAAATAACTGTCATATTGAGTGTGGCAGTTATACTGTCATTATGAGTAAAACCTATTTTTTGTATTTGTAAACCTTACCAAAATAACTGATTCTGATAAAACTCACATAAATTCAATATTACAGGCAGTTTAAGACAGATTGCAAGTTTGGTTTAGGAGTTTGGTTTTGGAATTATGTTTATATAACTTTCATATTTAGTATGACAGTTATATCATCATATTGAGTAAAAAAAAAAAACGTTTGTCTTTACAAACCTTACAAAATATTGTTTTCTAGTAAAACTTACAAAGATACATTTCTCCAGGCAGTATTAGCCATTTTGCATGTGTGGTTTAAGAGTTATGTTAAAATAACTGTCATATCAAATGTTGCAGTTATACTGTCATTATGAGTAAAACACAAGTTGTGTATTTGTAAACCTTACCAAAATATCTGATTCTGGTAAAACTCACATAGATTCAAAATTACAGGCATTTTTAGACGGATTGCAAGTTTGATTTTGGAGTTATGTTTATTTGACGTTCATATTTAGTATGACAGTTATGCTGTCATATTGAGTAAAAAAACAACTAACTTTTGTCTTTACAAACCTTACAAAATATTTTTTTTCCAGTTAATTTCACAAAAATACATTTCTCCAGGCATTATTAGCCATTTAGCATGTTTGGTTTAGGAGTTATGTTTAAATAACTGTTTGGTTTTGGAGTTATGTTTATATAACTTTCATATTTAGTATGAGAGTTATGCCATTATATTGAGTAAAAAAAGCTAACTTGTGTCTTTATGAACCTTAAAAAATATTTGTTTCCAGTAAAACTCACAAAGATACATTTCTCCAGGCATTATTAGCCATTAATTATGTTTGGTTTAGGAGTTATGTTTAAATAACTGTCATATTGAGTGTGGCAGTTATACTGTCATTATGAGTAAAACCTATTTTTTGTATTTGTAAACCTTACCAAAATAACTGATTCTGATAAAACTCACATAAATTCAATATTACAGGCAGTTTAAGACAGATTGCAAGTTTGGTTTAGGAGTTTGGTTTTGGAATTATGTTTATATAACTTTCATATTTAGTATGACAGTTATATCATCATATTGAGTAAAAAAAAAAACGTTTGTCTTTACAAACCTTACAAAATATTGTTTTCTAGTAAAACTTACAAAGATACATTTCTCCAGGCAGTATTAGCCATTTTGCATGTGTGGTTTAAGAGTTATGTTAAAATAACTGTCATATCAAATGTTGCAGTTATACTGTCATTATGAGTAAAACACAAGTTGTGTATTTGTAAACCTTACCAAAATATCTGATTCTGGTAAAACTCACATAGATTCAAAATTACAGGCATTTTTAGACGGATTGCAAGTTTGATTTTGGAGTTATGTTTATTTAACGTTCATATTTAGTATGACAGTTATGCTGTCATATTGAGTAAAAAAACAACTAACTTTTGTCTTTACAAACCTTACAAAATATTTTTTTTCCAGTTAATTTCACAAAAATACATTTCTCCATGCATTATTAGCCATTTAGCATGTTTGGTTTAGGAGTTATGTTTAAATAACTGTTATTTTGAATATGGCAGTTATACTGTCATTAAGAGTAAAACCCAATTTTTGTATTTGTAAACCTTACCAAAATACCTGATTCTGGTAAAACTCACATAGATTCAATATTACAAGCATTTTTAGACCGATTGCAAGTTTGGTTTTGGACTTATGATTATTTAACTTTCATATTTAGTACGACAGTTACACTGTCATATTGAGTAAAAAACACTAACTTGTGTCTTTACAAACCTTACAAACTATTTTTTTTCCCAGTAAAACTTACAAATATACATTTTTCCCGGCATTATTAGTCATTTTGCATGTGTGGTTTAGGAGTTATGTTTAAATAACTGTCAGATTGAATGTGACAGTTTACTGTCATAGTGAGTAAAACCTAATTTTTGTATTTGTAAACCTTAACAAAATACTTGATTCTAGTAAAACTCACATAGATTCAATATTACAGGCATTTTTAGACAGATTGCATGTTTGGTTTTGGAGTTGTTTATATACCTTTCATATTTAGTATGTCATATTGAGTAAAAAAAAAAAACTTGTGTCTTTACAAACCTTACAAAATAAAGTAAGGTATATAAACCAGACACCAGTTACCAGATGTCACCAATTCTGTTCATAACTTTTATGGACAGAATTTCTAGGCGCAGTCAAGGCGTTGAGGGGATCTGGTTTGGTGGCTGCAGGATTAGGTCTCTGCTTTTTGCAGATGATGTGGTCCTGATGGCTTCATCTGGCCAAGATCTTCAGCTCTCACTGGATCGGTTCGCAGCTGAGTGTGAAGCGACTGGGATGAGAATCAGCACCTCCAAGTCCGAGTCCATGGTTCTCGCCCGGAAAAGGGTGGAGTGCCATCTCCGGGTTGGGGAGGAGATCTTGCCCCAAGTGGAGGAGTTCAAGTACCTCGGAGTCTTGTTCAAGAGTGAGGGATGAGTGAATCGTGAGATCGACAGGCGGATCGGTGCGGCGTCTTCAGTAATGCGGACGCTGTATCGGTCCGTTGTGGTGAAGAAGGAGCTGAGCCGGAAGGCAAAGCTCTCAATTTACCGGTCGATCTACGTTCCCATACTCACCTATGGTCATGAGCTTTGGGTTATGACCGAAAGGACAAGATCACGGGTACAAGCGGCCGAAATGAGTTTCCTCCGCCGGGTGGCGGGGCTCTCCCTTAGAGATAGGGTGAGAAGCTCTGCCATCCGGGAGGAGCTCAAAGTAAAGCCGCTGCTCCTCCACATCGAGAGGAGCCAGATGAGGTGGTTCGGGCATCTGGTCAGGATGCCACCCGAACGCCTCCCTAGGGAGGTGTTTAGAGCACGTCCGACCGGTAGGAGGCCGCGGGGAAGACCCAGGACACGTTGGGAAGACTATGTCTTTCATATTACAGTTATACTGTCATATTGAGTAGAAAAAAGCTAACTTGTGTCTTTACAAACCTTACAAACTATTTTTTTCCAGTAAAACTTACAAAGATACATCTCTCCAGGCATTATTAGACATTTTGCATGCATGGTTTAGGTGTTATGTTTAAATAACAGTCAGAGACATGTATATTTTGTTAATTTTACTAGAAAATGTATCTTTTATAAGTCAATGCAGTATAACTGTCAAACTAAATGTAAAAGTTATATAAACATAACTCCAAAAATGAACATGCATTATGTCTAAAAATGCCTAAAATTTTGTATCTATGTGAGTTTTACCAGAATCAGATAATTTGGTAAGGTTTACAAATACAAAAATTGGGTTTTTCTCATAATGACAGTATAACTGCTAAATTCAATTTGACAGTTTTTTAAACATAACTTCCTAACCACACATGATTGAGTGTGGCACTTATAATGTCACTATCAGTAAAACCTATTTTTTTTATTTGTCAACCTTACCAAAATACCTCATTTTGGTAAAACTCACATAATTCAATATTACAGACATTTTTAGACGGATTACAAGTTTGGTTCTGGAGTCATGTTTATATATTTTTTGCATGCAGTATGACAGTTATACTGTCATATTGAGTAAAAAAAAACTAACATGGGTCTTTACAAACCTTACAAAATATTTGTCCTAGTAAAACTCACAAAGATACATTTCTCCAGGCATTATTAGCCATTTTGCATGTGTGGTTTAGAAGTTATGTTTACATAACTGTCAGATTGAATGTGACAGTATACTGTCATAGTGAGTAAAACCTAATTTTTGTATTTGTAAACCTTACCAAAATACCTGATTCTGGTAAAACTCACATAGATACAATATTACAGGTATTTTTAGACAAAATTCATGTTTGTTTTTGGAGTTATGTTTATATAACTTTCATATTTAGTATGACCGTTATACCATCATATTGAGTAAAAAACAACAACTACCTTGTGTCAAATCATTTTTTTCTCTGTAAAACTCACAAAGATTCAGGCATTATTAGCCATTTATCATGTTTGGTTTAGGAATTATGTTTAAATACCTTTTCATGTTAAATGTGGCAGTTATACTGTCATTATGAGTAAAACATAATTTTTGTATTTGTAAACCTTACCAAAATACCTGATTCTGGTAAAACTCACATAGATTCAATATTACAGGCATTTTTAGACGGACTGAAAGTTTGGTTTTGGAGTTATGTCTATTTAACTTTCATATTTAGTATGACAGTTAAACTGTCATATTGAGTAAAAAAAACTAACTTGTGTTTTTACAAAATTTTAAAAATATTTTTTTCCAGAAAAATTCACAGAGATACATTTCTCCAGGCATTATTAGTCACTTTGAATGTGTGGTTTAGGAGTTATGTTTAAATAACTGTCAGATTGAATGTGACAGTATACTGTCATAGTGAGTAAAACCAATATTTTGTATTTGCAAAACTTACAAAAACAACTGATTCTAGTAAAACTCACATGGATACAATATTACAGGCATTTTTAGACATAATGCATGTTTGGTTTTGGAGTTATGTTTATACTACTTTTACATTTAGTATGACAGTTATACTGTCCATCCATCCATCCATTTTCTACCGCTTATTCCCTTAGGGGTCGCGGGGGGCGCTGGAGCCTATCTCAGCTACAATCGGGCGGAAGGCGAGGTACACCCTGAAAAAGTCGCCACCTCATAAGATTAAGTAAAAAAAACTAAATTGTTTGTTTAGGGACGGCGTGGCGCAGTGGCCGTGCGCAACCCGAGGGTCCCTGGTTCAATCCCCACCTAGTACCAACCTCGTCATGTCCGTTGTGTCCTGAGCAAGACGCTTCACCCTTGCTCCTGATGGGTGCTGGTTAGCGCCTTGCATGGCAGCTCCCTCCATCAGTGTGTGAATGTGTGTGTGAATGGGTAAATGTGGAAGTAGTGTCAAAGCGCTTTGAGTACCTTGAAGGTAGAAAAGCGCTATACAAGTACAACCCATTTATCATTTATTATTTATTTATTTACAAACCTTACAAAATATGTTTTTCCAGTAATCTCACAAAGATACATTTCTCCAGGAATTATAGCCATTTTGCATGTGTGGTTTGGTAGTTATGTTTAAATAACTGTCAAATTGAATGTGACAGTATACTATCATGGTGAGTAAAATCAATATTTTATAATTGCAAACCTTACTACAACAATTGATTTTAGTAAAACTCGCATGGATACAAAATTACAGGCATTTTTAAACATAATGCATGTTTGGTTTTGGAGTTATGTTTATATATTTTTTACATTTAGTATTACAGTTAAACTGTCATATTGAGTAAAAAAAACTAACTTGTGTCTTTATAAACCTTAAAAAATATATTTTTCCAGTAAAACTCACAAAGATACATTTATCCAGGCATTATTAGCCATTAACCATGTTTGGTTTAGAGTTATGTTTAAATAACTGTCATATTGAGTGTGGCAGATATACTGTCATTATGAGTAAAACCTATTTTTTGTATTTGTAAAATTACCAAAATAACTGATTCTGATAAAACTCACATGGATAAAATATTACAGGATTTTTTTAGACATAAAGCATGTTTCCATCATATTGAGTAAAAAAAACTAACTTTTGTCTATACAAACATTACAAAATATTTTATTTTCCAGTAAAACTCACAAAAATACATTTCTCCAGTTATTATTGGCCATTTTGCATCTGTGGAGGAGTTCAAGTACCTCGGAGTCTTGTTCACGAGTGAGGGAAGAGTGGATCGTGAAATCGACAGGCGGATCGGTGCGGCGTCTTCAGTAATGCGGACGCTGTATCGATCCGTTGTGGTGAAGAAGGAGCTGAGCCGGAAGGCAAAGCTCTCAATTTACCGGTCGATCTACGTTCCCATCCTCACCTATGGTCATGAGCTTTGGGTTATGACCGAAAGGACAAGATCACGGGTACAAGCGGCCGAAATGAGTTTCCTCCGCCGGGTGGCGGGGCTCTCCCTTAGAGATAGGGTGAGAAGCTCTTTCATCCGGGGGGAGCTCAAAGTAAAGCCGCTGCTCCTCCGCATCGAGAGGAGCCAGATGAGGTGGTTCGGGCATCTGGTCAGGATGCCACCCGAGCGCCTCCCTAAGGAGGTGTTTAGGGCATGTCCAAGCGGTAGGAGGCCACGAGGAAGACCCAGGACACGTTGGGAAGACTATGTCTCCCGGCTGGCCTGGGAACGCCTCGGGATCCCCCGGGAGGAGCTGGACGAAGTGGCTGGGGAGAGGGAAGTCTGGGCTTCCCTGCTTAGGCTGCTGCCCCCGCGACCCGACCTCGGATAAGCGGAAGAAGATGGATGGATGGATGGGTTTACAATTTGTGTTTAAATAACAGTCAGATTGAATGTGACAGTATACTGTCATAGTGAGTAAAACCTAATTTTTGTATTTGTAAACCTTAACAAAATACCTGATACTAGTAAAACTCACATAGATTCAATATTACAGGCATTTTTAGACGGATTGCATGTTTGGTATTGGAGTTATTATGACAGTTATACAAATATATTGAATAAAAAAAACTATTTTGTGTCTTATCAAACCTTACAAAATATTTTTTTCCTGTAAAACTCACAAAGATACATTTCTCCAGGCATTATTAGCCATTTTGCATGTGTGGTTTAGGAGTTATGTTAACATAACCGTCATATTGAGGATGGCAGTTATACTGTCATTATGAGTAAAACCTAATTTTTGTATTTATTAACCTTACCAAAATTCCTGATTCTGGTAAAACTCACATAGATACAATATTACAGGCATTATGTTTAAATAACTGTCATATCAAATAATGCAATTATACTGTCATTATGAGTAAAACCCAAGTTGTGTATTTGTAAACCTTACCAAAATACCTGATTCTGGTAAAACTCATATAGATTCAGTTTAAGACGGATTGCAGCTTTGGTTTAGGAGTTTGGTTTTGGAATGATGTGTATATTACTTTTATATTTAGTTTGACAGTTACACCATCATATTGAGTAAAAAAAACAACTTTTTTCTTTACACACCTTACAAAATATTTTTTTCTAGTAAAACTCACAAAGATACATTTCTCCAGGCATTATTAGCTATTTAGCATGTTTGGTTTAGGAGTTCTGTTTAAATAACTGTTATTTTGAATATGGCAGTTATACTGTCATTATGAGTAAAACCCAATTTTTGTAATTGTAAACCTTACCAAAATACCCGATTCTTGTAAAACTCACATAGATTCAATATTACAGGCATTTTTAGACGTATTGCAAGTTTGGTTTTGGAGTTATGTTTATTTAACTTTCATATTTAGTATGACAGTTTTACTGTCATATTAAGTAAAAAAAACTAACTTGTGTCTTTACAAACCTTATACATTTTTTATTCGTTTTCCAGGAAAACTCACAAAGATACATTTCCCCAGGCATTATTAGCCATTTTGTATTTGTGGTTTAGGAGTTATGTTTAAATAACTGTCAGATTGAATATACTGTCATAGTGAGTAAAACCTAAATTGTGTATTTATAAACCTTACCAAAATACCTGATTCTGGTAAAACTCACATAGATACAATATTACAGGCATTTTTAGACATACTGTATGTTTGGTTTTGGAGTTATGTTTATATACATTTCTCCAGGCATTATTAGCCATTTGTCATGTTTGGATTAGGAGTTATGTTTAAATAACTGTCATATCAAATGTTGCAGTTATACTGTCATTATGAGTAAAACCCAAGTTTTGTATTTATAAACCTTGCCAAAATACCTGATTCTGGTAAAACTCACATAGATTCAATATTACAGGCAGTTTAAGACAGATTGCAAGTTTGATTTAGGAATTTGGTTTTGGAATTATGTTTATATAACTTTCATATTTAGTATGACAGTTATACCATCATATTGAGTAAAAAAAAACTAACTTTTGTCTTTACAAACCTTACAAAATATTTTTTTTCTAGTAAAAATCACAAAGATACAATTCTCCAGGCATTATTAACCATTTTGCATGTGTGGTATAGGAGTTATGTTTACATAACTGTCATATTAAATGTGGCAGTTATACTGTCATTATGAGTAAAACCAAATTTGTATATATGTAAACCTTACCAAAATACCTGATTCTGGTAAAACTCACATAGATTCAATACTAAAGGCATTTTTAGACATAATGCATGTTTGGTTTTGGAGTTATGTTTGTATACATTTCTCCAGGCATTAATAGCCATTTAGCATGTTTGGTTCAGGAGTTATGTTTAAATAACTGTTATTTTGAATATGGCAGTTATACTGTCATCCATCCATCCATCCATCCATCCATCCATCTTCTTCCGCTTATTCGAGGTCGGGTCGCGGGGGCAGCAGCCTAAGCAGGGAAGCCCAGACTTCCCTCTCCCCAGCCACTTCGTCCAGCTCTTCCTGTGGGACCCCGAGGCGTTCCCAGGCCAGCCGGGAGACATAGTCTTCCCAACGTGTCCTGGGTCTTCCCCGCGCCCTCCTACCGGTCTTAGGACATTTAAAAACGGCATCCCAACAACCCACGATTAGATTCATACCTATTATGAAGGGGTGTGTACAGTTTTGATCCGCAACAATTACTACTCCTCTTTCGGGAACTTTAACACCCTCTACCTCAAAACCAAGAACCGCATAGGGGATTTCCAGGCCATTAGCTGCTCTTAGACGAAAAAGGGTAGGGGTCCTTTCGAGCTTAGCTTTGGTAAAGTGAGCATTAAATAGGCTTTCGGACATTAGCGTCACTTGGGACCCGGTGTCTAAAAGTCCTGGCAGAATAGTGCCTCCAGCATCTACTTGTATTTTGTTTGTTTGTTTTTAGACATAATGCATGTTTGGTTTTGGAGTTATGTTTATATAACTTGTGTTTATAGTATGACAGTTATACTGTTATATTGAGTAAAAAAAACTAACTTGTGTCTTTACAAACCTTACAAAATATGTTTTCCCAGTAAAACTCACAAAGTTACATTTCTACAGGCATTATTAGCCATTTTGCATGTGTGGTTTAGGAGTTATGTTTAAATAACTGATATTGAGTGTGACAGTATACTGTCAAAGTGAGTAAAAAAAACTAACTTGTGTCTTTGCAAACCTTACAAAAGAAAATGTTACTCGTAAAACTCACAATGATACATTTCTTCATGCATTATTAGAAAATGTTCATGTGTAGTTTTGAAGTTATGTTTATATAACTTTCATATATAGTATGACAGTTATACTGTTATATTGAGTAAAAAAACTAACTTGTGTCTTTACAAACCTTACAAAATATTGTTTCCCAGTAAAACTCACAAATATACATTTCTACAGGCATTATTAGCCATTTTGTATGTGTGGTTTAGGAGTTATGTTTAAATAACTGAAATTGAGTGTGACAGTATATTGTCAAAGTGAGTAAAAAAAAAACTAACTCGTGTCTTTGCAAACCTTACAAAAGAAAATGTTACTAGTAAAACTCACAAAGATACATTTCTTCATGCATTATTAGAAAATGGTCATGTGTAGTTTAGGAGTTATGTTTAAATAACTGTCATTTTGAGTGTGGTAGTATAACTGCCACACATATTGAGTTATAAAATTAAGTGTAAAACCTAATTTTTGTATTTGCAAACCTTACAAAAACAACTGATTCTTGTAAAACTCACATAGATTCAATATTAAAGGCATTTTAGACATTTTACATGTTTTGTATAGGAGTTGTGTTTGAATACATTAGTATTGCTTTTTTCGTTAAGGCAAGTCCAAACGGCAGGAGGCCACGGGGAAGACACAGGACACATTGGGAAGATTATATCAGCTGGCTGGCCTGGGAACGCCTCGGGATCCCCCGAGAAGAGCTGGACAAAGTAGCTGGGGATAGGGAAGTCTGGGCTTCTCTGCTTAGGCTGGATTTAGTATGACAGTTATACTCCCTGCTAAAAATGTTCTATAGAATTTCTATAAAAAAAAGTGTAAAGAATTTCTAAAGAATATCTCAATAGAACTCTATAGAATTTCTAATGAACTTTAGGACCGAAGTTCTATAGAACAGGATTCTAAAGAATGGTTTTATAGAACATGATTCTAAAGAATGGTTCTATAGAACAGGGTTCTAAAGAATGGTTCTATAGAACAGGATTCTAAAGAATGGTTCTATGGAACACAATTCTGAAGAATAGTGCTATAGAAGAAAGTTCTAAAGAGTAGTTCTATAAAACAGGCTCCTATGGAATGGCTTTCTGTGGAATACGGTTCAGAATGATGTAGAAATGATTGGGCAGGCATTCTACAAAATCTGTGGTCTAACACTGGCAATGGAGAAAGACAAATATTGCAGTTGAATGAATGTTGACTTGTATTTATTATATACATGTAAATCAAATCTTATTGAGTAAAAAAAACTAACTTTTGTTTTTGTAAACATTCAAAATATATTTTTTCTAGTAAAACTCACAAAGATACATGGAGTTTAAATAACTGTCATAGTAAGTAAAACCTATTTTTTGTATTTGAAAACCTTACAAAAACAACTGATTCTAGTAAAACTCACATGGATTCAATATTACAGACATTTTTACACATTTTGCATGTTTGGTTTAGAAATTATGATGGAACACATTTTTATTGCCAACACGTCTTCCTATGAGGAAGCAGTGCCTGGGGAGTCTGTGGTGGGCTCTCCTATTTCTGGGGCTGAGGTTGCTGAGGTAGTTAAAAAGCTCCTCGGTGGCAAGGCCCCAGGGGTAGATGAGATCCGCCCGGAGTTCCTTAAGGCTCTGGATGCTGTGGGGATGTCTTGGTTGACAAGACTCTGCAGCATCGCGTGGACACCGGGGGCGGTACCTCTGGATTGGCAGACCGGGGTGGTGGTTCCTCTCTTTAAGAAGGGGAACCGGAGGGTGTGCTCTAACTATCGTGGGATCACACTCTTCAGCCTTCCCGGTAAGGTCTATTCAGGTGTACTGGAGAGGAGGCTACGCCGGATAGTTGAACCTCAGATTCAGGAGGAACAATGTGGTTTTCGTCCTGGTCGTGGAACTGTGGACCAGCTCTATACTCTCGGCAGGGTCCTTGAGGGTGCATGGGAGTTTGGCTAACCAGTCTACATGTGTTTTGTGGACTTGGAGAAGGCATTCGACCGTGTCCCTCGGGAAGTCCTGTGGGGAGTGCTCAGAGAGTATGGGGTATCGGACTGTCTGATTGTGGCAGTCCGCTTCCTGTATGCTCAGTGCCAGAGCTTGGTCCGCATTGCCGGCAGTAAGTCGGACACGTTTCCAGTGAGGGTTGGACTCCGCCAAGGCTGCCCTTTGTCACCGATTCTGTTCATAACTTTTATGGACAGAATTTCTAGGCGCAGTCAAGGCGTTGAGGGGATCTGGTTTGGTGGCTGTAGGATTAGGTCTCTGCTTTTTGCAGATGATGTGGTCCTGATGGCTTCATCTGGCCAGGATCTTCAGCTCTCACTGGATCGGTTCGCAGCCGAGTGTGAAGCAACTGGGATGAGAATCAGCACCTCCAAGTCCAAGTCCATGGTTCTCGCCCGGAAAAGGGTGGGTCCCTGGTTCAATCCCCACGTAGTACCAACCTCGTCATGTCTGTTGTGTCCTGAGCAAGACACTTCACCCTTGCTCCTGATGGGTGCTTGCATGGCAGCTCCCTCCATCAGTGTGTGAATGTGTGTGTGAATGGGTAAATGTGGAAGTAGTGTCAAAGCGCTTTGAGTACCTTGAAGGTAGAAACGCGCTATACAAGTACAACCCATTTATCATTTATCATTTATCTCAGGATTTTAGGAATACTACTGTCATAATGAGAAAAAAACTACTTTTTGTGTTTGCAAGCCTTAAAAAAGCATATGTTTCGAGTAAAACTCACAAGAATGCATTATTTCAGGCAATATTAGCTCATATTTATGTGTAGTTTAGGAGTTATGTTTAATTTACTGTCATATTGTCATGGTGAAAAAAATTTTTTTTTTTATTTGCAAAAATTTCAAACACAGCTGAATCTAGTAAAATTCACATGGATTCAATATTACAGGCATTTTTACACATATTGCATGTTTGACTTAGGAAATATGATTGAATACATTGTTATTGCTTTTTTCGCATTATCTCAGGATTTTAGGAAAATAACTGTCATATTGAGTAAAAAACTACTTTTTGTGTTTGCAAGATTTAACAAAGCATATGTTTAGAGTAAAACTCCGTAGAATGCATTATTTGAAGCATCATTAGCCATTTTGCATGTGTAGTTAGGAGTTATTTTTAAATAACTGTCATATTGAGTGTGACAGTACACTTTCATAAAGAGTAAAACCTAATTTTTGTTTTTGCAAACTTTACTAAAACAACTGATTCTAGTAAAACCCACATGGATTCAATAATACAGGCATATTTACACATTTTGCATGTTTAGTTTAGAAATTATGATTGAATACATTTTTATTGCTTTTTTCGCATTATCTCAGGATTTTAAGAACATTACTGTCATATTGAGTAAAAAAATACTTTTTGTGATTGCAAGCCTTAAGAAAGCAAAGTTTCGAGGAAAACTCCCAAGGATCCATTATTTCAAACATTATTAGCCATTTTGCAAGAGTAGTTTAGGAGTTATGATTAAAAAACTGTCATATTGAGTGTGACAGTTTACTTTCATAAAGAGTAAAACCTAACTTCTGTTTTTGCAAACTTTACTAAAACAACTGATTCTAGTAAAACTCACATGGATTCAATAATACAGACATTTTTACACATTTTGCATGTTTAGTTTAGAACTTATGATTGAATACATTTTTATTGCTTTTTTCGCATTATCTCAGGATTTTAAGAACATTACTGTCATATTGAGTAAAAAAATAAATTTTGTCTTTGCAAGCCTTAAGAAAGCATATGTTTCGAGGAAATCTCCCAAGGATCCATTATTTCAAACATTATTAGCCATTTTGCATGAGTAGTTTAGGAGTTATGATTAAAAAATTGTCATATTGAGTGTGACAGTTTACTTTCATAAAGAGTAAAATCTAATTTTTGTTTTTGCAAACCTTACTAAAACAACTGATTCTAGTAACACTCACATGGATTTAATATTACAGGCATTTTTAGACATTTTGCATTGTTGGTTTAGGAATTATGTTGGAATACATTTTTTTTGCTTTTTTTTGCATTATCTCAGAATTTTAAAAACATTACTGTCATATTGAGTAAAAACTACTTTTTGTGTTTTCAAGCCTTAAAAAAAGCATATGTTTCGAGTAAAACTCACAAGAATGCATTTTTTCAGGCAATATTAGCTCATTTTTAAGTGTAGTTTAGGAGTTATGTTTAATTTACTGTCATATTGAGTGTACATTGTCATGGTGAAAAAAACCTAATTTTTGTATTTGCAAAAATTTCAAACGCAACCTAATCTAGTAAAACTCACATGGATTCAATATTACAGGCATTTTTACACATTTTGCATGTTTGATTTAGGATATATGATTGAAAACATTTTCATTGCTTTTTTCGCATTATCTCAGGATTTTACTGTCATATTGAGTAAAAAACTACTTTTTGTGTTTGCAAGATTTGAAAAAGCATATGTTTCGAGTAAAACTCCGTAGAATGCATTATTGAGGCATCATTAGACATTTTGCATGTGTAGTTTAGGAGTTATGATTAAATAAATGTAATGAGTGTAACAGTTTACTTTCATAAAGAGTAAAACTTAATTTTTGTTTTTGCAAACTTTACTTAAAAACTGATTCTAGTAAAACTCACAAGGATTCAATAATGCAGGCATTTTTACACATTTTGAATGTTTACTTTAGAAATTATGATTGAATACATTGTTATTGCTTTTTTCGCATTATCTCAGGATTTTAAGAACATTACTGTCATATTGAGTAAAAAAATACTTTTTGTGTTTGCAAGCCTTAAGAAAGCATTATTTCGAGGAAAACTCCCAAGGATCCATTATTTCAAACATTATTAGCCATTTTGCAAGAGTAGTTTAGGAGTTATGATTAAAAAATTGTCATATTGAGTGTGACAGTTTACTTTCATATAGAGTAAAACCTAACTTCTGTTTTTGCAAACTTTACTAAAACAACTGATTCTAGTAAAACTCACATGGATTCAATAATACAGACATTTTTACACATTTTGCATGTTTAGTTTAGAAATTATGATTGAATACATTTTTATTGCTTTTTTCGCATTATCTCAGGATTTTAAGAACATTACTGTCATATTGAGTAAAAAAATACATTTTGTGTTTGCAAGCCTTAAGAAAGCATATGTTTCGAGGAAATCTCCCAAGGATCCATTATTTCAAACATTATTAGCTTTTGCATGAGTAGTTTAGGAGTTATGATTAAAAAATTGTCATATTGAGTGTGACAGTATACTTTCATAAAGAGTAAAATCTAATTTTTGTTTTTGCAAACCTTACTAAAACAACTGATTCTAGTAACACTCACATGGATTTAATATTACAGGCATTTTTAGACATTTTGCATTGTTGGTTTAGGAATTATGTTGGAATACATTTTTATTGCTTTTTTCGCATTATCTCAGGAATTTAAGAACATTACTGTCATATTGAGTAAAAAAATACTTTTTGTGTTTGCAAGCCTTAAGAAAGCATATGTTTCGAGGAAATCTCCCAAGGATCCATTATTTCAAACATTATTAGCCAGTTTGCATGAGTAGTTTAGGAGTTATAATTAAAAATTGTCATATTGAGTGTGACAGTTTACTTTCATAAAGAGTAAAATCTAATTTTTGTTTTTGCAAACCTTACTAAAACAACTGATTCTAGTAACACTCACATGGATTTAATATTACAGGCATTTTTAGACATTTTGCATTGTTGGTTTAGGAATTATGTTGGAATACATTTTTATTGCTTTTTTCGCATTATCTCAGGAATTTAAGAACATTACTGTCATATTGAGTAAAAAAATACTTTTTGTGTTTGCAAGCCTTAAGAAAGCATATGTTTCGAGGAAATCTCCCAAGGATCCATTATTTCAAACATTATTAGCCATTTTGCATGAGTAGTTTAGGAGTTATAATTAAAAATTGTCATATTGAGTGTGACAGTTTACTTTCATAAAGAGTAAAATCTAATTTTTGTTTTTGCAAAGCTTACTGAAACAACTGAATCTAGTAAAATTCACATGGATTCAATATTACAGGCATTTTTACACATATTGCATGTTTGACTTAGGAAATATGATTGAATACATTGTTATTGCTTTTTTCGCATTATCTCAGGATTTTAGGAAAATAACTGTCATATTGAGTAAAAAACTACTTTTTGAGTTTGCAAGATTTAAAAAAGCATATGTTTAGAGTAAAACTCCGTAGAATGCATTATTTGAAGCATCATTAGCCATTTTGCATGTGTAGTTAGGAGTTATTTTTAAATAACTGTCATATTGAGTGTGACAGTACACTTTCATAAAGAGTAAAACCTAATTTTTGTTTTTGCAAACTTTACTAAAACAACTGATTCTAGTAAAACTCACATGGATTCAATAATACAGGCATATTTACACATTTTGCATGTTTAGTTTAGAAATTATGATTGAATACATTTTTATTGCTTTTTTCGCATTATCTCAGGATTTTAAGAACATTACTGTCATATTGAGTAAAAAAATACTTTTTGTGATTGCAAGCCTTAAGAAAGCAAATGTTTCGAGGAAAACTCCCAAGGATCCATTATTTCAAACATTATTAGCCATTTTGCAAGAGTAGTTTAGGAGTTATGATTAAAAAACTGTCATATTGAGTGTGACAGTTTACTTTCATAAAGAGTAAAACCTAATTTTTGTTTTTGCAAACTTTACTTAAAAAACTGATTCTAGTAAAACTCACATGGATTCAATAATGCAGGCATTTTTACACATTTTGAATGTTTACTTTAGAAATTATGATTGAATACATTGTTATTGCTTTTTTCGCATTATCTCAGGATTTTAAGAACATTACTGTCATATTGAGTAAAAAAAATACTTTTTGTGTTTGCAAGCCTTAAGAAAGCATTAGTTTCGAGGAAAACTCCCAAGGATCCATTATTTCAAACATTATTAGCCATTTTGCAAGAGTAGTTTAGGAGTTATGATTAAAAAATTGTCATATTGAGTGTGACAGTTTACTTTCATATAGAGTAAAACCTAACTTCTGTTTTTGCAAACTTTACTAAAACAACTGATTCTAGTAAAACTCACATGGATTCAATAATACAGGCATTTTTACACATTTTGCATGTTTAGTTTAGAATTTATGATTGAATACATTTTTATTGCTTTTTTCGCATTATCTTAGGATTTTAAGAACATTACTGTCATATTGAGTAAAAAAATACATTTTGTGTTTGCAAGCCTTAAGAAAGCATATGTTTCGAGGAAATCTCCCAAGGATCCATTATTTCAAACATTATTAGCTTTTGCATGAGTAGTTTAGGAGTTATGATTAAAAAATTGTCATATTGAGTGTGACAGTATACTTTCATAAAGAGTAAAATCTAATTTTTGTTTTTGCAAACCTTACTAAAACAACTGATTCTAGTAACACTCACATGGATTTAATATTACAGGCATTTTTAGACATTTTGCATTGTTGGTTTAGGAATTATGTTGGAATACATTTTTATTGCTTTTTTCGCATTATCTCAGGAATTTAAGAACATTACTGTCATATTGAGTAAAAAAATACTTTTTGTGTTTGCAAGCCTTAAGAAAGCATATGTTTCGAGGAAATCTCCCAAGGATCCATTATTTCAAACATTATTAGCCATTTTGCATGAGTAGTTTAGGAGTTATAATTAAAAATTGTCATATTGAGTGTGACAGTTTACTTTCATAAAGAGTAAAATCTAATTTTTGTTTTTGCAAAGCTTACTAAAACAACTGAATCTAGTAAAATTCACATGGATTCAATATTACAGGCATTTTTACACATATTGCATGTTTGACTTAGGAAATATGATTGAATACATTGTTATTGCTTTTTTCGCATTATCTCAGGATTTTAGGAAAATAACTGTCATATTGAGTAAAAAACTACTTTTTGTGTTTGCAAGATTTAAAAAAGCATATGTTTAGAGTACAACTCCGTAGAATGCATTATTTGAAGCATCATTAGCCATTTTGCATGTGTAGTTAGGAGTTATTTTTAAATAACTGTCATATTGAGTGTGACAGTACACTTTCATAAAGAGTAAAACCTAATTTTTGTTTTTGCAAACTTTACTAAAACAACTGATTCTAGTAAAACTCACATGGATTCAATAATACAGGCATATTTACACATTTTGCATGTTTAGTTTAGAAATTATGATTGAATACATTTTTATTGCTTTTTTCGCATTATCTCAGGATTTTAAGAACATTACTGTCATATTGAGTAAAAAAATACTTTTTGTGATTGCAAGCCTTAAGAAAGCAAATGTTTCGAGCAAAACTCCCAAGGATCCATTATTTCAAACATTATTAGCCATTTTGCAAGAGTAGTTTAGGAGTTATGATTAAAAAACTGTCATATTGAGTGTGACAGTTTACTTTCATAAAGAGTAAAACCTAACTTCTATTTTTGCAAACTTTACTAAAACAACTGATTCTAGTAAAACTCACATGGATTCAATAATACAGACAGTTTTACACATTTTGCATGTTTAGTTTAGAAATTATGATTGAATACATTTTTATTGCTTTTTTCGCATTATCTCAGGATTTTAAGAACATTACTGTCATATTGAGTAAAAAAATACTTTTTGTGTTTGCAAGCCTTAAGAAAGCATATGTTTCGAGGAAATCTCCCAAGGATCCATTATTTCAAACATTATTAGCCATTTTGCATGAGTAGTTTAGGAGTTATGATTAAAAAATTGTCATATTGAGTGTGACAGTTTACTTTCATAAAGAGTAAAATCTAATTTTTGTTTTTGCAAACCTTACTAAAACAACTGATTCTAGTAACACTCACATGGATTTAATATTACAGGCATTTTTAGACATTTTGCATTGTTGGTTTAGGAATTATGTTGGAATACATTTTTATTGCTTTTTTCGCATTATCTCAGGAATTTAAGAACATTACTGTCATATTGAGTAAAAAAATACTTTTTGTGTTTGCAAGCCTTAAGAAAGCAAATGTTTCGAGGAAAACTCCCAGGATCCATTATTTCAAACATTATTAGCCATTTTGCATGAGTAGTTTAGGAGTTATGATTAAAAAACTGTCATATTGAGTGTGACAGTTTATTTTTTTAAAGAGTAAAACCTATTTTTTGTTTTTGCAAACCTTACTAAAACAACTGATTCTAGTTAAACTCACATGGATTTATTATTACAGGCATTTTTAGACATTTTGCATTGTTGGTTTAGGAATTATGTTGGAATACATTTTTATTGCTTTTTTCGCATTATCTCAGCATTTTAAGAACATTACTGTCATATTGAGTAAAAACTACTTTTTGTGTTTGCAAGCCTTAAAAAAGCATATGTTTCGAGTAAAACTCCCAAGAATGCATTATTTCAGGCAATAGTAGCTCATTTTTATGTGCAGTTTAGGAGTTACGTTTAATTTACTGTCATATTGAGTGTACATTGTCATGGTGAAAAAAACCTAATTTTTCTAATTGCAAACCTTTAAACAGAACTGATTCTAGTAAAACATACATTGATTCAATATTACAGGCATTTTTACACATTTTGCATGTTTGGTTTAGGAATTATAATGGAATACATTTTTATTTTGCTTTTTTCGTATTATCTCAGGATTTTAAGAACATTACTGTCATATTGAGTAAAAAAACTACTTTTTGTGTTTGCAAGATTTAAAAAAGCATATGTTTTGAGTAAAACTCCCAAGGATGCATTATTTCAGGCATCAATAGCCATTTTGCTTGTGTGGGTTAGGAGTTTTTAAATAACTGTCATATTGCGTGTGGCAGTTATACTGTTATTATGAGTAAAACCTAATTTTTGTATTTTTAAACATTATAAACCACCTGATTCTAGTAAAATTCACAAAGATACAATATTACAGGCATTTTTAGACATAATGCAGGTTTGGTTTTGGAGTTAGGTTTATAACTTTTCATATTTAGTATGACAGTTATACTGTCATATTAAGTAAAAAAAAAAAAAGACTTGTGTCTTTGCAAACCTTACAAAATATTTTTTTCCAGTAAAACTCACAAAGATACATTTCTCTTATTAGCCATTTTGCATGTGTGGTTTCGGAGTTATGTTTAAATAACTGTCAGATACAGAGACAGAGACAGAGACAGTGTGCGAGGTGGAGAAGTTCCGGCTAGATATAGTTGGACTCACTTCGACGCACAGGAACCTGTTCTCTCGAGAGGGGCTGGACTCTCTTCCACTATGGCGTTGCAAGCAATGAGAGGCTGGGGTGGCAATTCTTGTTGTCCCCCCGGCTCAAAGACACGAGTATGGGGATCAGACTGTCTGATTGTGGCGGGTCGCTCCCTGTATGATCAGTGTAGGGCAGCCTTGGTCCGCTTAGGCTGCCCTTTGTCACCGATTCTGTTGTTAACTTTTATGGACAGAATTGCAGTCATGGCGTTGAGGGGATCCGGTTGGTGGTTGCAGGATTAGGTCTCTGCTTTTTGCAGTTGATGTGGTTCTGATGGCTTCAACTGGCCAGGATCTCCAGCTCTCATTGGATGGCCGAGTATGAAGCGACTGGGATGAGAATCAGCACCTCCAAGTCCGAGTCCATGGTTCTCGCCCGGTAAAGGGTGGGGTGCCATTTCCAGGTTGAGGAGGCGATGGCACATACTAGATGGCCCCAAGTGGAGGAGTTCAAGTACCTAGGAGTCTTGTTCACGAGTGAGGGAAGAGTGGATCATGAGATCCACAGGCGGATCGGTGCGGCGTCTTCAGTAATGAGGACGCTATATCGATCCATTGTGGTGAAGAAGGAGCTGAGCCAGAATTAAAAGCTCTAAATTTACCGGTCGATCTACATTCCCATCCTGCACCCATGGTCATGGTTATGACCGAAAAGACAAGATCCCGGGTACAAGCGGCCAAATTGAGTTTCCTCCGCCGGGTGGCGGGTCTCTCCCTTAGAGATAGGATAAGAAGCTCTGTCATCCGGGAGGAACTCAGAGTAAAGCGCTGCTCCTCCACATTGAGAGGAGCCAGATGAGGTGGTTCGGGCATCTGCTCAGGATGCCACCCGAACGCCTCCCGAGGGAGGTGTTTAGGGCAAGTCCGACCGGCAGGAGGCCACGGGGAAGACCCAGGACACATTGGGAAGATTATGTCTCCCGGCTGGCCTGGGAACGCCTCAGGATCCCCCAAGAAAAGCTGGAAGAAGTCGCTGGGGAGAGGGAAGTCTGGGCTTCTCTGTTTAGGCTGCTGCCCCCGCAACCCGACCTCGGTTAAGCGGAAGAAAATGGATGGATTTAGTAACGACAACAAAAACTGATTCTAGTAAAACTCACATGGATACAATTTTACAGGTAATGCATGTTTGGTTTTGGAATTATGTTTATATAACTTTCATATGTATTATGACAGTTATACTGTCATCTTAAATAAAACTAACTTGTGTCTTTACAAACATTACAAACTATGTTTTTCCAGTAAAACTCACAAAAATATTTTTTTCCAGGCATTATTAGACATTTTTCATGTGTGGTTTAGGAAATATGTTTAAATAACTTTCATATTGAATGTGGCAGTTATACTGTTATTATGTGTAAAACCAAATTGTTGTATTTGCAAACCTTACAAAAACAACTGATTCTAGTAAAACTCACATAGATTCAATATTACAGGCATTTTTAGACATTTCACATGTTTGAATACAGTTTTATTGCTTTTTTCGTTAGGGCAAGTCCGATCGGCAGGAGGCCACGGGGAAGACCCAGGACACATTGGGAAGACTATGTCTCAGGCTGGCCTGGGAACGCCTCGGGATCCCCCGAGAAGAGCTGGACAAAGTGGCTGGGGAGAGGGAAGTCTGGGCTTCCTGCTTAGGCTGCTTCCCCCGCAACCCGACCTCGGATAAGCGGAAGAAAATGGATGGATTTAGTATGACAGTTATACTGTCATATTGAGTAAAAAAAACTATTTTTCATAGATTCAATATTACAGGCATCTTTAGATGGATTGCATGTTTGGTTTTGGAGATATGTTTATACAACTTTCATATTTAGTATGTCAGTTATACTGTCATATTGAGTAAAAAAAAACAACTTGTGTCTGCAAACCTTACAAAAGATTATTATTCTAGTAAAACTAACAAAGATACATTTTTCCAAGCATTATTAGCATTTGTTGTTTTGGAGTTATAATGCTTGCATTGAGAGGCGACGGGCTCGGGTGGCAATTCTTGTTGCCCCCCGGCTCAAAGCCTGCACGTTGGAGTTCAACCCAGTGGACCAGTGGGTAGCTTTCCTCCGCCTTCGGGTGGGGGGACGGGTCCTGACTGTTGTTTGGCCTTACGCGCCAAACGGCAGCTCAGAGTACCCACCCTTTTTGGATTCACTCGAGGGAGTACTGGAAAGTGCTCCACCGGGTGATTCCCTCGTTCTACTGGGGGCCTTCAACGCTCATCTTGGCAACAACAGTGAAACCTGGAGAGGCGTGATTGGGAAGAATGGCCGCCCGGATCTGAACCCGAGTGGTGTTTTGTTATTGGACTTTTGTGCTCGTCACAGATTGTCAATAACAAACACCAAGTTCAAACATAAGGGTGTCCATATGTGCACTTGGCACCAGGACACCCTAGGCCGCAGTTCCATGATCGATTTTGTAGTTGTGTCATCGGATTTGCGGTCTCATGTTTTGGACACTCGGGTGAAGAGAGGGGCGGAGCTTTCTACCGATCACCACCTGGTGGTGAGTTGGCTGCGATGGTGGGGGAGGATGCCTGACAGACCTGGCAGGCCCAAACGCATTGTGAGGGTTTGCTGGGAACGCCTCCGGAAGAACTTTGAACATGTCACGAGGGAGGCGCTGGACATTGAGTCTGAGTGGACCATGTTCCGTGCCTCTCTTGTCGAGCCGGCTGATTGGAGCTGTGGCCGCAAGGAGTTTGGTGCCTGTCGTGGCGGTAATCCTAGAACCCGCTGGTGGACACCAGCAGTGAGGGATGCCGTCAAGCTGAAGAAAGAGCCTATCGGGTCCTTTTGGCTCCTGGGACTCCAGAGGCAGCCGACAGGCCAAGCGAAGTGCGGCTTCAGCGGTCGCAGAGGCAAAAACTCGGACATGGGAGGAGTTTGGAGAAGCCATGGAAAACGACTTCCAGACGGCTTCGAAGCGATTCTGGACCACCATTCGCCGGCTCAAGGGGGTGCAGCAGTGCACTGTAACACCGTGTATGGTGAGGATGGTGCGCTGCTGACCTCTACTGCAGCTGTTATTGATCGGTGGAGGGAATACTTCGAAGACCTCCTTAATCCCACCAACATGTCTTCCTATGAGGAAGCAGTGCCTGGGGAATCTGTGGTGGGCTCTCCTATTTCTGGGGCTGAGGATGCCAAGGTAGTTAAAAAGCTCCTCAATGGCAACGCCCTGGGGGTGGATGAGATCCGTCCGGAGTTCCTTAAGGCTCTGGATGCTGTGGGGCTGTCTTGGTTGACAAGACTCTGCAACATCGCGTGGACATCGGGGGCGGTACTTCTGGATTGGGAGACCGGGGTGGTGGTTCCTCTCTTTAAAAGGGGAACCAGAGGGTGTGTTTCAACTATCGTGAGATCACACTCCTCAGTCTTCCCGGTAAGGTCTATTCATGTGTACTGGAGAAGAGGCTACGCCGGATAGTCGAACCTCGGATTCAGGAGGAACAGTGTGGTTTACGTCCTGGTCGTGGAACTGCGGACCAGCTTTATACTCTCGGCAGGGTCCTTGAGGGTGCATGGGAGTTTGCCCAACCAGTCTACATGTGCTTTATGGACTTGGAGAAGGCATTCGACCATTTACCCCTGGAAGTCCTGTGGGGAGTGCTTAGAGAGTATGGGGTAACGGACTGTCTTATTGTGGCGGTTCGCTCCCTTTGCAAGAGTCAGAGCTTGGTCCGCATTGCCGGCAGTAAGTCGGACCCGTTTCCAGTGAGGGTTGGACTCCGCCAAGGCTGCCCTTAGTCACCGATTCTGTTCATAACCTTTATGGACAGAATTTCTAGGCGCAGTCAGGGCGTTGAGGGGATCCGGTTTGGTGTCTGCAGGATTAGGTCTCTGCTATTTGCAGATGATGTGGTCCTGATGGGTTCATCTGGCCAAGATCTTCAGCCCTCACTGGATCGGTTCGCAGACAAGTGTGAAGTGACTGGGATGTGAATCAGCACCTCCAAGTCCGAGTCCATGGTTCTCGCCCGGAAAAGGGTGGAGTGCCATCTCCGGGTTGGGGAGGAGATCTTGCCCCAAGTTGAGGAGTTCAAGGACCTCAGAGTCTTGTTCACGAGTGAGGGAAGAGTGGATCGTGAGATCGACAGGCGGAACGGTGCGGCGTCTTCAGTAATGCGGACGCTGTATTGATCCGTTGTGGTGAAGAAGGAGCTGAGCCGGAAGGCAAAGCTCTCGATTTACCGGTCGATCTACGTTCCCATCCTCACCTATGGTCATGAGCTTTGTGTCATGGCCGAAAGGACAAAATCACGGGTACAAGCGGCCGAAATGAGTTTCCTCCGCCGGGTGGCGGGGCTCTCCCTTAGAGATAGGGTGAGAAGCTCTGTCATCCGGGAGGAGCCATTGCTCCTCCATTTCGAGAGGAGCCAGATGAGGTGGTTCGGGCATCTGGTCAGGATGCCACCCGAACGCCTCCCTAGGGAGGTGTTTCGGTCACGTCCGACCGGTAGGAGGCCCAGGAAGACCCAGGAAACGGGAAGCTTATCTCTCCCGGCTGGCCTGAGAACGCCCCAGGATCCCCCGGGAGGAGCTGGACGAAGTGGCTGGGGAGAGGAAAGTCTGGGCTTCCCTGCTTAGGCTGCAGCCCCCGCAACCCGACCTCGGATAAGCGGAAGAAAATGGATGGCTGGATGGATGGAGTTATGTTTAAATAACTGTCATAAAGAGTAAAACCTCATTTTTGTATTTGTAAACCTTACCAAAACAACTGATTTTAGCAAAACTCACACAGATTCAATATTACAGGCATTTTTAGACATTTTGCTTATTTGGTGTAGGAATTATGATGGAATACATTGTTTTTGCTTATTTCGCATTATCTCAGGATTTTAAGAACTTTACTGTCATATAGAGGAAACCAAATACTTTTTGTGTTTGCAAGCCTTAAAAAAGCATATGTTTCGAGTAAAACTCACAAGAATGCCTTATTTCAGGCATTATTAGCCATTTTTTATGTGTAGTTTAGGCATACTTGCCAATACTCCTGGATTTTCCAGGAGACTCCCGAAATTCAGCGCCTCTCACGAAAACCTCCCGGGACAAATTTTCTCCCGAAAATCTCCCGAAATTCAGGCTGATCTGAGTGAGGACAGCCTGTATTCATGTCTGCTTTCCCACGATATAAACAGCATGCCTGCCCAATCACGTTATAACTGTAGAATGATCGAGGGCGAGTTCTTGGTTTCTTATGTGGGTTTATTGTTAGGTAGTTTCATTAACGTCCTCCCAGCGCGGTAACAACACAAAACAACAGCAGTCACGTTTTCGTCTACCGTAAAGCAGTTTGTCTGCCGTAAACAGCAATGTTGTGACACTCTTTAAACAGGGCAATACTGCCATCTACTGTACATGCATATGTGACAATAACATCCAGGGCTTTTAGAGAGTGCAGTGCACAACTGCGCACACAACAAGGAGACAAAGCAGAAGAACGCGGAAGATACAGCCATGGCGACGCCGACGACAAGTAAGATGAAGAAACATGCTTATAAGTTCCAAGCCGCAGCTGCGATTGGACCTGGATAGCCTCCGGGAAGAAGTAGTGGAAGACCAAGTGCTTGGCAGTGAAGATCTTCCTCAGGAAGCAAAGATTGACCGGTTTTTGGCCATGCTCGGGAGGGATGGAAAATTCCAGACTCTCGTGCATTTGATGAAAGCACTTTTGTGCGTGCCACACAGCAATGCATCATCAGAGAGGTTGTTCAGCATGGTTATAAAAATAGTGACAGAGAATAGAACAAGGATGGACAATTCAACCCTTAACTCAACAATGAGTAGATGAGTGTTATGTGTGTGTGTATATGTGTAAATAAATGAAAACTGAAATTCAAGTATTTATTTTATATATATATATATATATATATATATATATATATATATATATATATATATATATATATATATATATATATATATATATATATATATATGTCTTATATCTCCTGATGATTGAGGGAACCCCTCATGAAACAGGCCTGTAAAGATGAAGTAGTCTTGTGATTTTTTCCCCCACACATACATATATATATATATAGCTATACATACATATATATATATATATAGCTATACATACATATATATATATATATATATATATATATATATATATATATATATATATATATATATATATATATATATATATATATATATATATATATATAATATATATATATATATATATATATATATATATATATATATATATATATATATATATATATATATATATATATATATATATATATATGAAATACTTGACTTGGTGAATTCTAGCTCTAAATATACTCCTCCCCTCTTAACCACACCCCCAACCACGCCCCCACCCCACCCCTGACCATGCCTTCCCCACCCCCACCTCCTGAAATCGGAGGTCTCAATGTTGGCAAGTATGAGTTTAGGAGTTATGTTTAAATAACTGTCATAGTGAGTGTGGCAGTTACACTGTCATATTGAGTAAAAAAAACTAACTTGTGTCTTTGCAAACCTCACAAAAGAAAACGTTTCTAATAAAAATCACAAAGATACATTTCTTCACGCATTATTAGACATTTTTCATGTGTGGTTTAGGAATTATGTTTAAATAACTGTCATATTGAGTGTGGCAGTTATACTGTCATTATGTGTAAAACCTAATTTTGTATTTCCAAACCTTATAAAAACAACTGATTCTAGTAAAACATAGATTCAATTTTACAGGCATTTTTAGACATTTTACATGTTTGGTTTAGGAGTTGTGTTTGAATACATTTTTTATTTTTTATTCTTATTGTTGCTTTTTATTTTTATTCTATTGTAATATGTTTCTATTTTGTTTCAATTTATACCCCCATTATTTACTTTTCACTTTTTACAATTTTGTACACTACTGCTGGAATTTAAATTTTCCTGAGGGAACTCTCCTGAAGGAATCAATCAAGTACTATCTATGTATCTATCTATTTATGTCTCCTGGCTGGCCTGTAAATGCCTCGGGATCCCCCGAGAAGAGCTGGACAAAGTGGCTGGGGAGAGGAAAGTCTGGGCTTCTCTGCTTAGGCTGCTGCCCCCGCAACCTGACCTCGGATAAGCAGGAAGAAAATGGATGGATTTAGTATGACAGTTATACTGTCATATTAAGTAAAAAAATAACTTGGGTCTTTGCAAACATTACAAAATATATTTTTTCTAGTAAAACTCACTAAGATACATAACTCAAGGCATTATTAGCCATTTTGCATGTGTGGTTTAGGACTTATGTTTAAATAATCGTCAGATTGAGTGTGACAGTATACTGTCATAGTGAGTAAAACCCATATTTTGTAATTGCAAACCTTATGAAAACAAATGATTCTACTAAAACTCACATGGATACAATATTACGGGCAATACGGCCTAACCAATCTGGCGCCCTAGGCAAGATTTTAGGTGGCGCCCCCCCACATCGGCAGTGAAGTGTATATACTCACAAGAAACCGAATAGCTTTGTCTTTGACCTTTTTTTTTACTTACAACCAGAGGTGGGTAGTAACGCGCTACATTTACTCCGTTACATCTACTTGAGTAAATTTTGGGATAAATTGTACTTCTAAGAGTAGTTTTAATGCAACATACTTTTACTTTTACTTAAGTATATTTATAGAGAAGGAACGCTACTTTTACTCCGCTACTTTTATCTACATTCAGCTCGCTACTCGCTACTAATTTTTATCGATCTGTTAATGCACGCTTTGTTTGTTTTGGTCTGTCAGACAGACCTTCAAAGTGCCTGCCTTACTGGTGACGTTTCACTTCGTTCCACCAATCAGATGCAGTCACTGGTGACGTTGGACCAATCAAACAGAGCCAGGTGGTCACATGACCTGACTTAAACAAGTTGAAAAACTTATTGGGGTGTTACCATTTAGTGGTCAATTGTACGGAATATTTACTGTACTGTGCAATCTAATCATAAAAGTTCCAATCAATCAATCAAAAGTGTGAAGGAAAAAATATACTTTTTTTATTTCAACCGTACATCCCGTCAAAAGCCTCAAGACTGACCGCACATGAGGATGTTCCTGTCTTCACAATAAAAGTGCCGCTCCATCGCGCCTGCGCTTTCAAAACAAGAGTCTCCGAAAGCCAGCGCGAACAAGCTAGCAAGCTACGGAGTTTGACGCCAATATATTTCTTGTAAAGTGTATAAAAACGAATATGGAAGCTGGACAAACAAGGTGCCAAAAACCAACCACTTTCATGTGGTATTAGACAGAAAGGAGGAACTTTTCTTCTCCTCCATTTGAAAACGTGGACGTTATCATCACTACTGTCTGATTACAGTCAACGCAAGTCATCAGAATCAGGTAATACACCAACTTATATTCTAGTCTGCATGAAAGAAAATAATCTATATGTTAAACATGCATGTATATTCATTAAAACATCTTTAACATGTAAACAAAAACAGCAAAATAAATACATATAAATTATATACTGTATATATCAATGTATATGTATGTATATATATATATATATATATATATATATATATATATATATATATATATATATATATATATATATATATATATATATATATGTGTGTGTGTGTGTATGTTACTCATCAGTTACTCAGTACTTGAGTAGTTTTTTCACAACATACTTTTTACTTTTACTCAAGTAAATATTTGGGTGACTACTCCTTACTTTTACTTGAGTAATAAATCTCTAAAGTAACAGTACTCTTACTTGAGTACAATTTCTGGCTACTCTAGCCACCTCTGCTTACAACTATACCTAATATATAAAGGGGTGGAAAAGTGACTATTACCTGCACGGCAAACATTAGCTAACCAGAAGGCAATAACAATGTAAACAAAAACACCTGCTTAAAAGATCTAATACAAATGTCCCTGAGGAATGTAAGGTGGGAGTACTGTAATTACCTACCGTTACATTATTATTTTCCATAACAATTTAGCCCCCTCCACAATATTAACCCGACGTTAAAACAGAACTAGCTATTTATTGATTAGCAATTGCCGAATCATGTAACATTAGCTTAATGCTAAAAAGCCAGGTTACTATCACATTCTGTAACAGACAAATAATTTCATGTAGGCTAACGTTACCTACCTGCTACCTCTGTCTTTTCTCGTTTCTCCTCCTCTTCTTTTCTCTTTTTTCTTCCCTGGGCACCTGACAGTTTTGGCCGTTTTGACATCTTGTGTTGATTTTTTGATGTGGTGACGTCCAAAAAGAGTCATGATACGGGAAAGGGGGGGGGGGGGCACCGTGCGGGGGGAAGGGTGGGGGGCGTAATGTTGTAACAAATAATATTTCTATTAAATAGGCTTTAATTTGCATTTTAATTAACGTGGGATTATTTTTTGTATTTAGAAATAATAGTACCAACTTTTTTCTTTTTTTTTTTTCTCCAACATTTGTGGCACTGGCGTGGCGCCCCCTGATGGACGGCGTCCTTAGCATTTGCCTATGCGGCCTATGCCACGGGCCGGCCCTGATTACGGGCATTTTTAGACATAATGCATGTTTGGTTTTGGAGTAATGTTTATATATTTTTCATATTTTGTATGACAGTAATACTGTCATATTGAATAAAAAAAACTAACTTGTATCTGTACAAACCTTAAAAAATATTTTTTTCCCTGTAAAACTCACAAAGAGACATTTCTCCAGGCATTATTAGCCATTGTGCACATGTGGTTTAGGAGTTATGTTTAAATAAATGTCAAATTGAATGTGGCAGTTATACTGTTATTATGAGTAAAACCTAATTTTTGTAAATGTTAACCTTACCACAATACCTGATTCTGGTAAAACTCACATAGATTCAATATTACAGGCATTTTTAGACATTTTACATGTTTGGTTTAGAGTTGTGTTTGAATACATTTGTATTGCTTTTTTCATTAGGGCAAGTCCGACGGGCAGGAGGCCGCGGGGAAGACCCAGGACACATTGGGAAGACTATGTCTCCCGGCTGGGCTGTCGAACGCCTCGGGATCCCCCGAGATGAGCTGGACGAAGTGGTTGGGGATAGGGAAGTCCGGGCTTCTCTGCTTAGGCTGCTGCCCCTGCAACCGGACCTCGGATAAGCGGAAGAAAATGGATGGATTTAGATGACAGTTATACTGTCATATTAAGTAAAAAAAACTAACTTACAAAATATATTTTTTCTAGTAAAACTCACAAAGATACATATCTACAGGCATTATTAGCCATTTTGCATGTGTGGTTTAGGAGTTATGTTTAAATAACTGTCATATTGAATGTGGCAGTAATACTGTCATCATGACCTAATTTTTGTAATTGTAAACCTTACCAAAATACCTGATTCTGGTAAAACTCACAAAGATTCAATATTACAGGCATTTTTAGACAGATTACATGTTTGGTTTTGGGGTTATGTTTATACAACTTTCATATTTAGTATAACAGTTATACTATCATATTGAGTACAAAAAACAAAAATGTGTTTCTTTGCAAACCATACAAAAGATCATTGTTTTAGTTAATCTAACAAAGATACATTTCTCCAAGCATTATTAGTCATTTTGCATTTGTTGTTTAGGAGTTATGTTTAAATAACTGTCATAGTGAGTAAAACCTAATTTTTGTATTTGCAAAAACCTTACAAAAACAACTGATTCTAGTAAAACTCACATGGATGCAATATTGCAGGCATTTTTAGACATGATGCATGTTTGATTTTGGAGTTGTGTTTATATAACTTTCATATTTAGTATTACAGTAATACTGTCATATTGAGTAATAAAAACTAACTTGTGTCTTTACAAACCTTACAAAACATTTTTTTCCTGCAAAACTCACAAAGAGACATTTCTCCAGGCATTATTAGCCATTTGGCATGTGTGGTTTAGGAGTTATGTTTAAATAACTGTCAGATTGAGTGTGACAGTATACTGTGAGTAAAACCCATATTTTGTATTTGCAAACCTTACAAAAACAACTGATTCTAGTAAAACTCACATGGATACAAAATTACAGGCATTTTTAGAGATAATGCATGTTTGGTTTTGGAGTTATGTTTATATAACTTCCATATTTAGTATGACAGTAACACTGTCATATTTAGTAAAAAAAAACTAACTTGTGTCGGTACAAACATTACAAAACATTTTTTTTCCAGTAAAACTCACAAAGAGACATTTCTCCAGGCATTAATAGCCATTGTGCATGTGTGGTTTAGGAGTTATGTTTAAATAGATGTCAAATTGAATGTGGCAGTTATACTGTCATTATGAGTGAAACCTAATTTTTGTAATTGTAAACCTTACCAAAATACCTGATTCTGGTAAAACTCACATAGATTCAATATTACATGCATTTTTAGACGGATTGCATGTTTGGTTTTGGAGTTTTGATTATAAAACTTTCATATTTAGTATGACAGTTATACTGTATATTACCATTGAGTAAAAAAAAACCTAACTTGTGACTTTGCAAACCTTACAATAGATCGTTATTCTAGTAAAGACTTAGACTTAGACTTTCTTTTTATTGTCATTCAAATTTGAACTTTACAGCACAGATAAGAACGAAATGTCGTAGTGCAGGATAAAAAAGCAATAAGGTGCATATTTCGATAAATAAATATATATAAATAATATATAAATACTATATATATATATATATATATATATATATATATATATATATATATACACATATATATATAATAAATAAATATATATAAATATATATAAATAGATAAATAGATTACTGTGCAGATAAATATATTGCACTTTTTCCACATGCGCCCACGTTTATGGGTGTATGTAATATTGTTTATTTCATTCCAGCGAGTTAATTCATTTTGAGGGGAGTTGAGGAGATAATTTAATTATGATGCGTTCAAGAGTCTTACGGCCTGAGGGAAGAAGCTGCTACAGAAGCTGGAGGTTCTGCTTCGGAGGCTGCGGAACCTCTTTCTAGAGTCCAGCAGTGAAAACTGTCCTTGGTGGGGGTGGGAGGAGTCTTTGCAAATTTTCTGAGCCCTGGTCAGGCAGCACTTTTTGCGATCTCCTGGATAGGAGGAAGAGGAGTCCTGATGATCTTTTCCGCCGTCCTCACCACTCTCTGGAGATACTTCCAGTCTGAGGCACTGCAGGCTCCAGTCCAGACAGAGATACTGTTGGTCAGCAGGCTCGCTATAACAACGATACATCTCTCCAAGCATTATTAGCTATTTTGCATTTGTTGTTTAGGAGTTATGTTTAAATAACTGTCAAAGTAAATAAAACCTAATTTTGGTATTTGAAAACCTTACAAAAACAACTGATTCTAGTAAAACTCACACAGATACAATATTACAGGCATTTTTAGACATAATACATGTTTGGTTTTGGAGTAATGTTTGGCGCAGTGGAAGAATGGCCGTGCGCGACCCGAGGTTCCCTGGTTCAATCCCCACCTAGTACCAACCTCGTCATGTCCGTTGTGTCCTGAACAAGACACTTCACCCTTGCTCCTGATGGGTGCTGGTTAGCGCCTTGCATGGCAGCTCCCTCCATCAGTGTGTAAATGTGGAAGTAGTGTCAAAGCGCTTCGAGTACCTTGAAGGTAGAAAAGCGCTATACAAGTACAACCCATTTATTTATATATAGTATGACAGCTATACTGTTATATTGAGTAAAAAAAACTAACTTGTGCCTTTACAAACCTAACACAATATATTTTTTCTAGTAAAACTCACAAAGAGACATTTCCCCAGGTATTATTAGCCATTGTGCATGTGTGGTTTAGGAGTTATGTTTAAATAAATGTCAAATTTAATGTGGCAGGTATACTGTCATGAGTAAAACCTAATTGTTGTAATTGTAAACCTTACCAAAATACCTGATTCTGGTAAAACTCACATAGATTGAATATTACATGCATTTTTAGACGGATTGCTTGTTTGGTTTTGGAGTTATGTTTTTACAACTTTCATATTTAGTATGACAGTTATACTGTCATAGAGTAAAAAAAACAAATAACTTGCGTCTTTGCAAACCTTACAAAAGATCATTATTCTGGTAAAGACTTAGACTTTCTTTTTATTGTCATTCAAATTTGAACTTTACAGCATAGATAACACAATTTCGTTACATAAGCTCATGGTAGTGCAGGATAAAAAAGCAATAAGGTGCATTTATAAATAAATAAATACAAATAATATATAAAATAAATAAATATACTTAAATATATATAAATAAATAAAAATATTACTGTGCAGATAAATATATTGCACTTTTTCCACATGCGCCCACGTTTATGGGTGTATGTTATATTGTTTTTTGTTTATTCCAGCGAGTTAATCCATTTTGAGGGGAGTTGAGGGGATAATTTAATTATAATGCGTTCAAGAGTCTTACGGCCTGAGGGAAGAAGCTGGAGGTTCTGCTTCGGAGGCTGCGGAACCTCTTTCTAGAGTCCAGCAGTGAAAACAGTCCTTGGTGGGGGGAGTCTTTGCAAATTTTCTGAGCCCTGGTCAGGCAGCGCTTTTTGCGATCTCCTGGATAAGAGGAAGAGGATTCCTGAAGATCTTTTCCGCGGTCCTCACCACTCTCTGGAGAGACTTCCAGTCTGAGGCACTGCAGGCTCCAGTCCAGACAGAGATGCTGTTGGTCAGCAGGCTCTCTATAACAAAGATACAGTTCTCCAAGCATTATTAGCTATTTGCATTTGTTGTTTAGGATTTATGTTTAAATAACTGTCATAGTGAGTAAAACCTAAATTTTGTATTTGCAAACCTTACAAAAACAATTGATTCTAGTAAAACTCAGATACAATATCAAAGGCATTTTTAGACATAATGCATGTTTGGTTTTGGAGTTGTGTTTATATAACTTTCATATTTAGTATTACAGTAATACTGTCATATTGAGTAAAGAAAAAACAACTAACTTGTGTCTTTACAAACCTTACAAAATATTTTTCCCAGTAAAACTCAAAGATACATTTCTACAGGCATTATTAGCCATTTTGCATGTGCGGTTTCGGATTTATGTTTAAATAAGTGTCATATTGAGTGTGAAAGTCATAGTGAGTAAAACAAACTAACTTGTGTCTTTGCAATGCTTACAAAAGAAAATGTTACTTGTAAAACTCACAAAAGATACATTTCTTCATGCATTATTAGAAAATGTTCATGTGTAGTTTAGGAGTTATGTTTTAATAACTGTCAAATTGAGTGGGGCAGGTATACTGTCATTAAGTGTTAAACCTTATTTTTGTATTTGCAAACCTTACAAAAACAACTGATTCTAGTAAAACTCTTATAGATTCAATATTGCAGGCATTTAGACATTTCACATGTTTGGTTTAGGAGTTGTGTTTGAATACATTTTAATTGCTTTTTTCGTTAGGGCAAGTCCGACCGGCAGGAGGCCACAGGGAAGCCCCAGGACACATTGGGAAGACTATGTCAGCCGGCTGGCCTGGGAACGCTTCGGGATCCCCCGAGAAGAGCTGGACGAAGTGGCTGGGGAGAGGGAAGTCTGGGCTTCTCTGCTTAGGCTGCTGCCCCCGCAACCCGACCTCGGATAAGCGGAAGAAAATGGATACATTTAGTATGACAGTTATACTATTATATTGAGTAAAAAAAACTAACTTGTGTCTTTAAAAAACCTTACAAATTATATGTTTTCTAGTAAAACTCACAAAGATACATCTCCAGGCAATATAAGCCTTTTTGCATGTGGTTTAGGGGTTATGTTTAAATAACTGCCATATTGAATGTGGCAGTTATACTGTCATGAGTAAAACCTAATTTTTGTAATTGTAAACCTTACCAAAATACCTGATTCTGGTAAAACTCACATAGATTCAATATTACAGGTATTTTTAGACGGATTGCATGTGTAGTTTTGAAATTATGTTTATACAACTTTCTTATTTAGTATGACAGTGATACTATCATATTGAGTAAAAAAACTAACTTGTGTCTTTGCAAACCTTACAAAAGAACATTTTAGTAAAACTCAAAGATACATCTCCAGGCATTATTAGCCATTTTGCATTTGTTGTTTAGGAGTTATGTTTAAATAACTGGCATAGTGAGTAAAACTTAATTTTTGTATTTGCAAACCTTACAAAAACAACTGATTCTAGTAAAACTCACATGCATTCAATATTACAGTTATTTTTAGACATTTTGCCTGTTTGGTTTAGAAATTATGATGGAATACATTTGTATTGCTTTTTTCGCATTATCTCAGGATTTTAGGAATATTACTGTCATATTGAGAAAAAAACTACTTTTTGTGTTTGCAAGCCTTAAAAAAGCATATGTTTCGAGTTAAACTCACAAGAATGCATTATTTCAGGCAATATTAGCTCATTGTTATGTGTAGTTTAAGAGTTATGTTTAATTTACGGTCATATTGAGTGTACATTGTCATGGTGAAAAAAAACACAATTTTTTATTTGCAAAAATATCAAACACAGCTGATTCTAGTAAAATTCACAAGGATTCATTATTACAGGCATTTTTACACATATTGCATGTTTGACTTAGGAAATATGTTTGAATACATTTTTAATGCTTTTTTCGCATTATCTCAGGATTTTAGGGATATAACTGTCATAATGAGTAAAAAACTACTTTTTGTGTTTGCAAGATTTAAAAAAGCATATGTTTAGAGTAAAACTCCGTAGAATGCATTATTTGAGGCAACATTAGCCATTTTGCATGTGTAGTTAGGAGTTATTTTTAAATAACTGTCATATTGAGTCTGACAGTATACTGTCATAGTGAGTAAAACTTAATTTTTGTATTTGCAAACATTATAAAAACATCTGATTCTAGTAAAACTCACATGGATTTAATATTACAGGCATTTTTAGACATTTTACATTGTTGGTTTAGGAATTATGTTGGAATACATTTTTATTGCTTTTTTCGCATTATCTCAGGATTTTAAGAACATTACTGTCATATTGAGTAAAAAACTACTTTTTGTGTTTGCAAGCCTTAAAAAAGCATATGTTTCGAGTAAAACTCACAATAATGCATTATTTCAGGCAATAATAGCTCATTTTTATGTGTAGTTTAGGAGTTATGTTTATTTACTGCTATATTGAGTGTACTTGTCATGGTGAAAAAAACCTAATTTTTTTTATTTGCAAAAATTTCAAACACAACCGGTTCTAGTAAAACTCACATGGATTCAATAATACAGGCATTTTTACACATTTTGCATGTTTAGTTTAGAAATTATGATTGAATACATTTTTATTGCTTTTTTCGCAGTATCTCGGAGTTTAAGAACATTACTGTCATATTGAGTAAAAAAAATACTTTTTGTGTTTGCAAGCCTTAAGAAAGCATATGTTTCGAGGAAAACTCCCAAGAATCCATTATTTCAAACATTATTAGCCATTTTGCATGAGTAGTTTAGGAGTTATGATTAAAAAACTGTCATATTGAGTGTGACAGTTTACTTTCATAAAGAGTAAAACCTAATTTTTGTTTTTGCAAACTTCACTAAAACAACTGATTCTAGTAAAACTCACATGGATTCAATAATACATGCATTTTTACACATTTTGCATGTTTAGTTTAGAAATTATGATTGAATAGATTTTTATTGCTTTTTTCGCATTATCTTCAGATTTTAAGAACATTACTGTCATATTGAGTAAAAGAATACTTTTTGTGTTTGCAAGCCTTAAGAAAGCAAATGTTTCGAGGAAAACTCCCAAGGATCCATTATTTCAAACATTATTAGCCATTTTGCATGAGTAGTTTAGGAGTTATGATTAAAAAACTGTCATATTGAGTGTGACAGTTTACTTTCATAAAGAGTAAAACCTAATTTTTGTTTTTGCAAACCTTACTCCAACAACTGATTCTAGTAAAACTCACATGGATATTACAGGCATTTTTAGACATTTTGCATTGCTGGTTTAGGAATTATGTTGGAATACATTTTTATTGTTTTTTTCGCATTATCTCAGGAGTTTAAGAACATTACTGTCATATTGAGTAAAAAAATACTTTTTGTGTTTGCAAGCCTTAAGAAAGCATATGTTTCCAGGAAAACTCCCAATAATTCATTATTTCAAACATTATTAGCCATTTTGCATGAGTAGTTTAGGAGTTATGATTAAAAAACTGTCATATTGAGTGTGACAGTTTACTTTCATAAAGAGTAAAACCTAATTTTTTTTTTGCAAACTTCACTAAAACAACTGATTCTAGTAAAACTCACATGGATTCAATAATACAGGCATTTTTGCACATTTTGCATGTTTAGTTTAGAAATTATGATTGAATACATTTTTATTGCTTTTTTCGCATTATCTCAGGATTTTAAGAACATTACTGTCATATTGAGTAAAAAACTACTTTTTGTGTTTGCAAGCCTTAAAAAAGCATATGTTTCGAGTAAAACTCACAAGAATGCATTATTTCAGGCAATATAAGCTCATTTTTAAGTGTAGTTTAGGAGTTATGATAATGTGATGATGCTAATAAATAATAATAATAAATGTCATATTGAGTGTGACAGTTTACTTTCATAAAGAGTAAAACCTATTTTTTGTTTTTGCAAACCTTACTAAAACAACTGATTCTAGTTAAACTCACAAGGATTCAATAATACAGGCATTTTTACACATTTTGCATGTTTACTTTAGAAATTATGATTGAATACATTTTTATTGCTTTTTTCGCATTATCTCAAGATTTAAAGAACATTACTGTCATATTGAGTAAAAAAATACTTTTTGTGTTTGCAAGCCTTAAAAGCATAAGTTTCGAGGAAAACTCCCAAGGATCCATTATTTCAAACATTATTAGCCATTTTGCAAGAGTAGTTTAGGAGTTATGATTAAAAAACTGTCATATTGAGTGTGACAGTACACTTTCATAAAGAGTAAAACCTAACTTCTGTTTTTGCAAACTTTACTAAAACAACTGATTCTAGTAAAACTCACATGGATTCAATAATACAGGCATTTTTACACATTTTGCATGTTTAGTTTAGAAATTATGATTGAATACATTTGTATTGCTTTTTTCGCATTATCTCAGGATTTTAAGAACATTACTGTCATATTGAGTAAAAAAATACTTTTTGTGTTTGCAAGCCTTAAGAAAGCATATGTTTCGAGGAAATCTCCCAAGGATCCATTATTTCAAACATTATTAGCCATTTTGCATGAGTAGTTTAGGAGTTATGATTAAAAAATTGTCATATTGAGTGTGACAGTTTACTTTCATAAAGAGTAAAATCTAATTTTTGTTTTTGCAAACCTTACTAAAACAACTGATTCTAGTAACACTCACATGGATTTAATATTACAGGCATTTTTAGACATTTTGCATTGTTGGTTTAGGAATTATGTTGGAATACATTTTTATTGCTTTTTTCGCATTATCTCAGGAATTTAAGAACATTACTGTCATATTGAGTAAAAAAATACTTTTTGTGTTTGCAAGCCTTAAGAAAGCATATGTTTCGAGGAAATCTCCCAAGGATCCATTTTTTCAAACATTATTAGCCATTTTGCATGAGTAGTTTAGGAGTTATAATTAAAAATTGTCATAATGAGTGTGACAGTTTACTTTCATAAAGAGTAAAATCTAATTTTTGTTTTTGCAAAGCTTACTAAAACAACTGAATCTAGTAAAATTCACATGGATTCAATATTACAGGCATTTTTACACATATTGCATGTTTGACTTAGGAAATATGATTGAATACATTGTTATTGCTTTTTTCGCATTATCTCAGGATTTTAGGAAAATAACTGTCATATTGAGTAAAAAACTACTTTTTGTGTTTGCAAGATTTAAAAAAGCATATGTTTAGAGTACAACTCCGTAGAATGCATTATTTGAAGCATCATTAGCCATTTTGCATGTGTAGTTAGGAGTTATTTTTAAATAACTGTCATATTGAGTGTGACAGTACACTTTCATAAAGAGTAAAACCTAATTTTTGTTTTTGCAAACTTTACTAAAACAACTGATTCTAGTAAAACTCACATGGATTCAATAATACAGACATTTTTACACATTTTGCATGTTTTGTTTAGAAATTATGATTGAATACATTTTTATTGCTTTTTTCGCATTATCTCAGGATTTTAAGAACATTACAGTCATATTGAGTAAAAAAATACATTTTGTGTTTGCAAGCCTTAAGAAAGCATATGTTTCGAGGAAATCTCCCAAGGATCCATTATTTCAAACATTATTAGCCATTTTGCATGAGTAGTTTAGGAGTTATGATTAAAAAATTGTCATATTGAGTGTGACAGTTTACTTTCATAAAGAGTAAAATCTAATTTTTGTTTTTGCAAACCTTACTAAAACAACTGATTCTAGTAACACTCACATGGATTTAATATTACAGGCATTTTTAGACATTTTGCATTGTTGGTTTAGGAATTATGTTGGAATACATTTTTATTGCTTTTTTCGCATTATCTCAGGAATTTAAGAACATTACTGTCATATTGAGTAAAAAAATACTTTTTGTGTTTGCAAGCCTTAAGAAAGCAAATGTTTCGAGGAAAACTCCCAGGATCCATTATTTCAAACATTATTAGCCATTTTGCATGAGTAGTTTAGGAGTTATGATTAAAAAACTGTCATATTGAGTGTGACAGTTTATTTTTTTAAAGAGTAAAACCTATTTTTTGTTTTTGCAAACCTTACTAAAACAACTGATTCTAGTTAAACTCACATGGATTTATTATTACAGGCATTTTTAGACATTTTGCATTGTTGGTTTAGGAATTATGTTGGAATACATTTTTATTGCTTTTTTCGCATTATCTCAGCATTTTAAGAACATTACTGTCATATTGAGTAAAAATTACTTTTTGTGTTTGCAAGCCTTAAAAAAGCATATGTTTCGAGTAAAACTCACAAGAATGCATTATTTCAGGCAATATTAGCTCATTTTTATGTGCAGTTTAGGAGTTACGTTTAATTTACTGTCATATTGAGTGTACATTGTCATGGTGAAAAAAACCTAATTTTTCTAATTGCAAACCTTTAAACAGAACTGATTCTAGTAAAACATACATTGATTCAATATTACAGGCATTTTTACACATTTTGCATGTTTGGTTTAGGAATTATAATGGAATACATTTTTATTTTGCTTTTTTCGTATTATCTCAGGATTTTAAGAACATTACTGTCATATTGAGTAAAAAAACTACTTTTTGTGTTTGCAAGATTTAAAAAAGCATATGTTTTGAGTAAAACTCCCAAGGATGCATTATTTCAGGCATCAATAGCCATTTTGCTTGTGTGGATTAGGAGTTTTTAAATAACTGTCATATTGCGTGTGGCAGTTATACTGTTATTATGAGTAAAACCTAATTTTTGTATTTTTAAACATTATAAACCACCTGATTCTAGTAAAATTCACAAAGATATAATATTACAGGCATTTTTAGACATAATGCAGGTTTGGTTTTGGAGTTAGGTTTATAACTTTTCATATTTAGTATGACAGTTATACTGTCATATTAAGTAAAAAAAAAAAAGACTTGTGTCTTTGCAAACCTTACAAAATATTTTTTTCCAGTAAAACTCACAAAGATACATTTCTCTTATTAGCCATTTTGCATGTGTGGTTTCGGAGTTATGTTTAAATAACTGTCAGATACAGAGACAGAGACAGAGACAGTGTGCGAGGTGGAGAAGTTCCGGCTAGATATAGTTGGACTCACTTCGACGCACAGGAACCTGTTCTCTCGAGAGGGGCTGGACTCTCTTCCACTATGGCGTTGCAAGCAATGAGAGGCTGGGGTGGCAATTCTTGTTGTCCCCCCGGCTCAAAGACACGAGTATGGGGATCAGACTGTCTGATTGTGGCGGGTCGCTCCCTGTATGATCAGTGTAGGGCAGCCTTGGTCCGCTTAGGCTGCCCTTTGTCACCGATTCTGTTGTTAACTTTTATGGACAGAATTGCAGTCATGGCGTTGAGGGGATCCGGTTTGGTGGTTGCAGGATTAGGTCTCTGCTTTTTGCAGTTGATGTGGTTCTGATGGCTTCAACTGGCCAGGATCTCCAGCTCTCATTGGATGGCCGAGTATGAAGCGACTGGGATGAGAATCAGCACCTCCAAGTCCGAGTCCATGGTTCTCGCCCGGTAAAGGGTGGGGTGCCATTTCCAGGTTGAGGAGGCGATGGCACATACTAGATGGCCCCAAGTGGAGGAGTTCAAGTACCTAGGAGTCTTGTTCACGAGTGAGGGAAGAGTGGATCATGAGATCCACAGGCGGATCGGTGCGGCGTCTTCAGTAATGAGGACGCTATATCGATCCATTGTGGTGAAGAAGGAGCTGAGCCAGAATTAAAAGCTCTAAATTTACCGGTCGATCTACATTCCCATCCTGCACCCATGGTCATGGTTATGACCGAAAAGACAAGATCCCGGGTACAAGCGGCCAAATTGAGTTTCCTCCGCCGGGTGGCGGGTCTCTCCCTTAGAGATAGGATAAGAAGCTCTGTCATCCGGGAGGAACTCAGAGTAAAGCGCTGCTCCTCCACATTGAGAGGAGCCAGATGAGGTGGTTCGGGCATCTGCTCAGGATGCCACCCGAACGCCTCCCGAGGGAGGTGTTTAGGGCAAGTCCGACCGGCAGGAGGCCACGGGGAAGACCCAGGACACATTGGGAAGATTATGTCTCCCGGCTGGCCTGGGAACGCCTCAGGATCCCCCAAGAAAAGCTGGAAGAAGTCGCTGGGGAGAGGGAAGTCTGGGCTTCTCTGTTTAGGCTGCTGCCCCCGCAACCCGACCTCGGTTAAGCGGAAGAAAATGGATGGATTTAGTAACGACAACAAAAACTGATTCTAGTAAAACTCACATGGATACAATTTTACAGGTAATGCATGTTTGGTTTTGGAATTATGTTTATATAACTTTCATATGTATTATGACAGTTATACTGTCATCTTAAATAAAACTAACTTGTGTCTTTACAAACATTACAAACTATGTTTTTCCAGTAAAACTCACAAAAATATTTTTTTCCAGGCATTTTTCATGTGTGGTTTAGGAAATATGTTTAAATAACTTTCATATTGAATGTGGCAGTTATACTGTTATTATGTGTAAAACCAAATTGTTGTATTTGCAAACCTTACAAAAACAACTGATTCTAGTAAAACTCACATAGATTCAATATTACAGGCATTTTTAGACATTTCACATGTTTGAATACAGTTTTATTGCTTTTTTCGTTAGGGCAAGTCCGATCGGCAGGAGGCCACGGGGAAGACCCAGGACACATTGGGAAGACTATGTCTCAGGCTGGCCTGGGAACGCCTCGGGATCCCCCGAGAAGAGCTGGACAAAGTGGCTGGGGAGAGGGAAGTCTGGGCTTCCTGCTTAGGCTGCTTCCCCCGCAACCCGACCTCGGATAAGCGGAAGAAAATGGATGGATTTAGTATGACAGTTATACTGTCATATTGAGTAAAAAAAACTATTTTTCATAGATTCAATATTACAGGCATCTTTAGATGGATTGCATGTTTGGTTTTGGAGATATGTTTATACAACTTTCATATTTAGTATGTCAGTTATACTGTCATATTGAGTAAAAAAAAACAACTTGTGTCTGCAAACCTTACAAAAGATTATTATTCTAGTAAAACTAACAAAGATACATTTTTCCAAGCATTATTAGCATTTGTTGTTTTGGAGTTCAAATGCTTGCATTGAGAGGCGACGGGCTCGGGTGGCAATTCTTGTTGCCCCCCGGCTCAAAGCCTGCACGTTGGAGTTCAACCCAGTGGACCAGTGGGTAGCTTTCCTCCGCCTTCGGGTGGGGGGACGGGTCCTGACTGTTGTTTGGCCTTACGTGCCAAACGGCAGCTCAGAGTACCCACCCTTTTTGGATTCACTCGAGGGAGTACTGGAAAGTGCTCCACCGGGTGATTCCCTCGTTCTACTGGGGGCCTTCAACGCTCATCTTGGCAACAACAGTGAAACCTGGAGAGGCGTGATTGGGACGAATGGCTGCCCGGATCTGAACCCGAGTGGTGTTTTGTTATTGGACTTTTGTGCTCGTCACAGATTGTCAATAACAAACACCAAGTTCAAACATAAGGGTGTCCATATGTGCACTTGGCACCAGGACACCCTAGGCCGCAGTTCCATGATCGATTTTGTAGTTGTGTCATCGGATTTGCGGTCTCATGTTTTGGACACTCGGGTGAAGAGAGGGGCGGAGCTTTCTACCGATCACCACCTGGTGGTGAGTTGGCTGCGATGGTGGGGGAGGATGCCTGACAGACCTGGCAGGCCCAAACGCATTGTGAGGGTTTGCTGGGAACGCCTCCGGAAGAACTTTGAACATGTCACGAGGGAGGCGCTGGACATTGAGTCTGAGTGGACCATGTTCCGTGCCTCTCTTGTCGAGCCGGCTGATTGGAGCTGTGGCCGCAAGGAGTTTGGTGCCTGTCGTGGCGGTAATCCTAGAACCCGCTGGTGGACACCAGCAGTGAGGGATGCCGTCAAGCTGAAGAAAGAGCCTATCGGGTCCTTTTGGCTCCTGGGACTCCAGAGGCAGCCGACAGGCCAAGCGAAGTGCGGCTTCAGCGGTCGCAGAGGCAAAAACTCGGACATGGGAGGAGTTTGGAGAAGCCATGGAAAACGACTTCCAGACGGCTTCAAAGCGATTCTGGACCACCATCCGCCGGCTCAAGGGGGGGCAGCAGTGCACTGTAACACCGTGTATGGTGAGGATGGTGCGCTGCTGACCTCTACTGCAGCTGTTATTGATCGGTGGAGGGAATACTTCGAAGACCTCCTTAATCCCACCAACATGTCTTCCTATGAGGAAGCAGTGCCTGGGGAATCTGTGGTGGGCTCTCCTATTTCTGGGGCTGAGGATGCCAAGGTAGTTAAAAAGCTCCTCAATGGCAACGCCCTGGGGGTGGATGAGATCCGTCCGGAGTTCCTTAAGGCTCTGGATGCTGTGGGGCTGTCTTGGTTGACAAGACTCCGCAACATCGCGTGGACATCGGGGGCGGTACTTCTGGATTGGGAGACCGGGGTGGTGGTTCCTCTCTTTAAAAGGGGAACCAGAGGGTGTGTTTCAACTATCGTGAGATCACACTCCTCAGTCTTCCCGGTAAGGTCTATTCATGTGTACTGGAGAAGAGGCTACGCCGGATAGTCGAACCTCGGATTCAGGAGGAACAGTGTGGTTTACGTCCTGGTCGTGGAACTGCGGACCAGCTTTATACTCTCGGCAGGGTCCTTGAGGGTGCATGGGAGTTTGCCCAACCAGTCTACATGTGCTTTATGGACTTGGAGAAGGCATTCGACCATTTACCCCTGGAAGTCCTGTGGGGAGTGCTTAGAGAGTATGGGGTAACGGACTGTCTTATTGTGGCGGTTCGCTCCCTTTGCAAGAGTCAGAGCTTGGTCCGCATTGCCGGCAGTAAGTCGGACCCGTTTCCAGTGAGGGTTGGACTCCGCCAAGGCTGCCCTTAGTCACCGATTCTGTTCATAACCTTTATGGACAGAATTTCTAGGCGCAGTCAGGGCGTTGAGGGGATCCGGTTTGGTGTCTGCAGGATTAGGTCTCTGCTATTTGCAGATGATGTGGTCCTGATGGGTTCATCTGGCCAAGATCTTCAGCCCTCACTGGATCGGTTCGCAGACGAGTGTGAAGTGACTGGGATGTGAATCAGCACCTCCAAGTCCGAGTCCATGGTTCTCGCCCGGAAAAGGGTGGAGTGCCATCTCCGGGTTGGGGAGGAGATCTTGCCCCAAGTTGAGGAGTTCAAGGACCTCAGAGTCTTGTTCACGAGTGAGGGAAGAGTGGATCGTGAGATCGACAGGCGGAACGGTGCGGCGTCTTCAGTAATGCGGACGCTGTATTGATCCGTTGTGGTGAAGAAGGAGCTGAGCCGGAAGGCAAAGCTCTCGATTTACCGGTCGATCTACGTTCCCATCCTCACCTATGGTCATGAGCTTTGTGTCATGGCCGAAAGGACAAAATCACGGGTACAAGCGGCCGAAATGAGTTTCCTCCGCCGGGTGGCGGGGCTCTCCCTTAGAGATAGGGTGAGAAGCTCTGTCATCCGGGAGGAGCTCAAAGTAAAGCCATTGCTCCTCCATTTCGAGAGGAGCCAGATGAGGTGGTTCGGGCATCTGGTCAGGATGCCACCCGAACGCCTCCCTAGGGAGGTGTTTCGGTCACGAAACACCTCCAGGAAGACCCAGGAAACGGGAAGCTTATCTCTCCCGGCTGGCCTGAGAACGCCCCAGGATCCCCCGGGAGGAGCTGGACGAAGTGGCTGGGGAGAGGAAAGTCTGGGCTTCCCTGCTTAGGCTGCAGCCCCCGCAACCCGACCTCGGATAAACGGAAGAAAATGGATGGCTGGATGGATGGAGTTATGTTTAAATAACTGTCATAAAGAGTAAAACCTCATTTTTGTATTTGTAAACCTTACCAAAACAACTGATTTTAGCAAAACTCACACAGATTCAATATTACAGGCATTTTTAGACATTTTGCTTATTTGGTGTAGGAATTATGATGGAATACATTGTTTTTGCTTATTTCGCATTATCTCAGGATTTTAAGAACTTTACTGTCATATAGAGGAAACCAAATACTTTTTGTGTTTGCAAGCCTTAAAAAAGCATATGTTTCGAGTAAAACTCACAAGAATGCCTTATTTCAGGCATTATTAGCCATTTTTTATGTGTAGTTTAGGCATACTTGCCAATACTCCTGGATTTTCCAGGAGACTCCCGAAATTCAGCGCCTCTCACGAAAACCTCCCGGGACAAATTTTCTCCCGAAAATCTCCCGAAATTCAGGCTGATCTGAGTGAGGACAGCCTGTATTCATGTCTGCTGTCCCACGATATAAACAGCATGCCTGCCCAATCACGTTATAACTGTAGAATGATCGAGGGCGAGTTCTTGGTTTCTTATGTGGGTTTATTGTTAGGTAGTTTCATTAACGTCCTCCCAGCGCGGTAACAACACAAAACAACAGCAGTCACGTTTTCGTCTACCGTAAAGCAGTTTGTCTGCCGTAAACAGCAATGTTGTGACACTCTTTAAACAGGGCAATACTGCCATCTACTGTACATGCATATGTGACAATAACATCCAGGGCTTTTAGAGAGTGCAGTGCACAACTGCGCACACAACAAGGAGACAAAGCAGAAGAACGCGGAAGATACAGCCATGGCGACGCCGACGACAAGTAAGATGAAGAAACATGCTTATAAGTTCCAAGCCGCAGCTGCGATTGGACCTGGATAGCCTCCGGGAAGAAGTAGTGGAAGACCAAGTGCTTGGCAGTGAAGATCTTCCTCAGGAAGCAAAGATTGACCGGTTTTTGGCCATGCTCGGGAGGGATGGAAAATTCCAGACTCTCGTGCATTTGATGAAAGCACTTTTGTGCGTGCCACACAGCAATGCATCATCAGAGAGGTTGTTCAGCATGGTTATAAAAATAGTGACAGAGAATAGAACAAGGATGGACAATTCAACCCTTAACTCAACAATGAGTAGATGAGTGTTATGTGTGTGTATATGTGTAAATAAATGAAAACTGAAATTCAAGTATTTATTTTATATATATATATATATATATATATATATATATATATATATATATATATATATATATATATATATATATATATATATATATATATATATATATATATATATATATGTCTTATATCTCCTGATGATTGAGGGAACCCCTCATGAAACAGGCCTGTAAAGATGAAGTAGTCTTGTGATTTTTTTCCCCACACATACATATATATATATATAGCTATACATACATATATATATATATATATAGCTATACATACATATATATATATATATATATATATATATATATATATATAAATATATATATATATATATATATATATATATATATATATATATATATATATATATATATATATATATATATATATATGAAATACTTGACTTGGTGAATTCTAGCTCTAAATATACTCCTCCCCTCTTAACCACACCCCCAACCACGCCCCCACCCCACCCCTGACCATGCCTTCCCCACCCCCACCTCCTGAAATCGGAGGTCTCAATGTTGGCAAGTATGAGTTTAGGAGTTATGTTTAAATAACTGTCATAGTGAGTGTGGCAGTTACACTGTCATATTGAGTAAAAAAAACTAACTTGTGTCTTTGCAAACCTCACAAAAGAAAACGTTTCTAATAAAAATCACAAAGATACATTTCTTCACGCATTATTAGACATTTTTCATGTGTGGTTTAGGAATTATGTTTAAATAACTGTCATATTGAGTGTGGCAGTTATACTGTCATTATGTGTAAAACCTAATTTTGTATTTCCAAACCTTATAAAAACAACTGATTCTAGTAAAACATAGATTCAATTTTACAGGCATTTTTAGACATTTTACATGTTTGGTTTAGGAGTTGTGTTTGAATACATTTTTTATTTTTTATTCTTATTGTTGCTTTTTATTTTTATTCTATTGTAATATGTTTCTATTTTGTTTCAATTTATACCCCCATTATTTACTTTTCACTTTTTACAATTTTGTACACTACTGCTGGAATTTAAATTTTCCTGAGGGAACTCTCCTGAAGGAATCAATCAAGTACTATCTATGTATCTATCTATTTATGTCTCCTGGCTGGCCTGTAAATGCCTCGGGATCCCCCGAGAAGAGCTGGACAAAGTGGCTGGGGAGAGGAAAGTCTGGGCTTCTCTGCTTAGGCTGCTGCCCCCGCAACCTGACCTCGGATAAGCAGGAAGAAAATGGATGGATTTAGTATGACAGTTATACTGTCATATTAAGTAAAAAAATAACTTGGGTCTTTGCAAACATTACAAAATATATTTTTTCTAGTAAAACTCACTAAGATACATAACTCAAGGCATTATTAGCCATTTTGCATGTGTGGTTTAGGACTTATGTTTAAATAATCGTCAGATTGAGTGTGACAGTATACTGTCATAGTGAGTAAAACCCATATTTTGTAATTGCAAACCTTATGAAAACAAATGATTCTACTAAAACTCACATGGATACAATATTACGGGCAATACGGCCTAACCAATCTGGCGCCCTAGGCAAGATTTTAGGTGGCGCCCCCCCACATCGGCAGTGAAGTGTATATACTCACAAGAAACCGAATAGCTTTGTCTTTGACCTTTTTTTTTACTTACAACCAGAGGTGGGTAGTAACGCGCTACATTTACTCCGTTACATCTACTTGAGTAAATTTTGGGATAAATTGTACTTCTAAGAGTAGTTTTAATGCAACATACTTTTACTTTTACTTAAGTATATTTATAGAGAAGGAACGCTACTTTTACTCCGCTACTTTTATCTACATTCAGCTCGCTACTCGCTACTAATTTTTATCGATCTGTTAATGCACGCTTTGTTTGTTTTGGTCTGTCAGACAGACCTTCAAAGTGCCTGCCTTACTGGTGACGTTTCACTTCGTTCCACCAATCAGATGCAGTCACTGGTGACGTTGGACCAATCAAACAGAGCCAGGTGGTCACATGACCTGACTTAAACAAGTTGAAAAAGTTATTGGGGTGTTACCATTTAGTGGTCAATTGTACGGAATATTTACTGTACTGTGCAATCTAATCATAAAAGTTCCAATCAATCAATCAAAAGTGTGAAGGAAAAAATATACCTTTTTTATTTCAACCGTACATCCCGTCAAAAGCCTCAAGACTGACCGCACATGAGGATGTTCCTGTCTTCACAATAAAAGTGCCGCTCCATCGCGCCTGCGCTTTCAAAACAAGAGTCTCCGAAAGCCAGCGCGAACAAGCTAGCAAGCTACGGAGTTTGACGCCAATATATTTCTTGTAAAGTGTATAAAAACGAATATGGAAGCTGGACAAACAAGGTGCCAAAAACCAACCACTTTCATGTGGTATTAGACAGAAAGGAGGAACTTTTCTTCTCCTCCATTTGAAAACGTGGACGTTATCATCACTACTGTCTGATTACAGTCAACGCAAGTCATCAGAATCAGGTAATACACCAACTTATATTCTAGTCTGCATGAAAGAAAATAATCTATATGTTAAACATGCATGTATATTCATTAAAACATCTTTAACATGTAAACAAAAACAGCAAAATAAATACATATAAATTATATACTGTATATATCAATGTATATGTATGTATATATATATATATATATATATATATATATATATATATATATATATATATATATATATGTGTGTGTGTGTGTATGTTACTCATCAGTTACTCAGTACTTGAGTAGTTTTTTCACAACATACTTTTTACTTTTACTCAAGTAAATATTTGGGTGACTACTCCTTACTTTTACTTGAGTAATAAATCTCTAAAGTAACAGTACTCTTACTTGAGTACAATTTCTGGCTACTCTAGCCACCTCTGCTTACAACTATACCTAATATATAAAGGGGTGGAAAAGTGACTATTACCTGCACGGCAAACATTAGCTAACCAGAAGGCAATAACAATGTAAACAAAAACACCTGCTTAAAAGATCTAATACAAATGTCCCTGAGGAATGTAAGGTGGGAGTACTGTAATTACCTACCGTTACATTATTATTTTCCATAACAATTTAGCCCCCTCCACAATATTAACCCGACGTTAAAACAGAACTAGCTATTTATTGATTAGCAATTGCCGAATCATGTAACATTAGCTTAATGCTAAAAAGCCAGGTTACTATCACATTCTGTAACAGACAAATAATTTCATGTAGGCTAACGTTACCTACCTGCTACCTCTGTCTTTTCTCGTTTCTCCTCCTCTTCTTTTCTCTTTTTTCTTCCCTGGGCACCTGACAGTTTTGGCCGTTTTGACATCTTGTGTTGATTTTTTGATGTGGTGACGTCCAAAAAGAGTCATGATACGGGAAAGGGGGGGGGGGGGGGGGGCACCGTGCGGGGGGAAGGGTGGGGGGTGTAATGTTGTAACAAATAATATTTCTATTAAATAGGCTTTAATTTGCATTTTAATTAACGTGGGATTATTTTTTGTATTTAGAAATAATAGTACCAACTTTTTTCTTTTCTTTTTTTCTCCAACATTTGTGGCACTGGCGTGGCGCCCTCTGATGGACGGCGCCCTTAGCATTTGCCTATACGGCCTATGCCACGGGCCGGCCCTGATTACGGGCATTTTTAGACATAATGCATGTTTGGTTTTGGAGTAATGTTTATATATTTTTCATATTTTGTATGACAGTAATACTGTCATATTGAATAAAAAAAACTAACTTGTATCTGTACAAACCTTAAAAAATATTTTTTTCCCTGTAAAACTCACAAAGAGACATTTCTCCAGGCATTATTAGCCATTGTGCACATGTGGTTTAGGAGTTATGTTTAAATAAATGTCAAATTGAATGTGGCAGTTATACTGTTATTATGAGTAAAACCTAATTTTTGTAAATGTTAACCTTACCACAATACCTGATTCTGGTAAAACTCACATAGATTCAATATTACAGGCATTTTTAGACATTTTACATGTTTGGTTTAGAGTTGTGTTTGAATACATTTGTATTGCTTTTTTCATTAGGGCAAGTCCGACGGGCAGGAGGCCGCGGGGAAGACCCAGGACACATTGGGAAGACTATGTCTCCCGGCTGGGCTGTCGAACGCCTCGGGATCCCCCGAGATGAGCTGGACGAAGTGGTTGGGGATAGGGAAGTCCGGGCTTCTCTGCTTAGGCTGCTGCCCCTGCAACCGGACCTCGGATAAGCGGAAGAAAATGGATGGATTTAGTATGACAGTTATACTGTCATATTAAGTAAAAAAAACTAACTTACAAAATATATTTTTTCTAGTAAAACTCACAAAGATACATATCTACAGGCATTATTAGCCATTTTGCATGTGTGGTTTAGGAGTTTTGTTTAAATAACTGTCATATTGAATGTGGCAGTAATACTGTCATCATGACCTAATTTTTGTAATTGTAAACCTTACCAAAATACCTGATTCTGGTAAAACTCACAAAGATTCAATATTACAGGCATTTTTAGACAGATTACATGTTTGGTTTTGGGGTTATGTTTATACAACTTTCATATTTAGTATAACAGTTATACTATCATATTGAGTACAAAAAACAAAAATGTGTTTCTTTGCAAACCATACAAAAGATCATTGTTTTAGTTAATCTAACAAAGATACATTTCTCCAAGCATTATTAGTCATTTTGCATTTGTTGTTTAGGAGTTATGTTTAAATAACTGTCATAGTGAGTAAAACCTAATTTTTGTATTTGCAAAAACCTTACAAAAACAACTGATTCTAGTAAAACTCACATGGATGCAATATTGCAGGCATTTTTAGACATGATGCATGTTTGATTTTGGAGTTGTGTTTATATAACTTTCATATTTAGTATTACAGTAATACTGTCATATTGAGTAATAAAAACTAACTTGTGTCTTTACAAACCTTACAAAACATTTTTTTCCTGCAAAACTCACAAAGAGACATTTCTCCAGGCATTATTAGCCATTTGGCATGTGTGGTTTAGGAGTTATGTTTAAATAACTGTCAGATTGAGTGTGACAGTATACTGTGAGTAAAACCCATATTTTGTATTTGCAAACCTTACAAAAACAACTGATTCTAGTAAAACTCACATGGATACAAAATTACAGGCATTTTTAGAGATAATGCATGTTTGGTTTTGGAGTTATGTTTATATAACTTCCATATTTAGTATGACAGTAACACTGTCATATTTAGTAAAAAAAAACTAACTTGTGTCGGTACAAACATTACGAAACATTTTTTTTCCAGTAAAACTCACAAAGAGACATTTCTCCAGGCATTAATAGCCATTGTGCATGTGTGGTTTAGGAGTTATGTTTAAATAGATGTCAAATTGAATGTGGCAGTTATACTGTCATTATGAGTGAAACCTAATTTTTGTAATTGTAAACCTTACCAAAATACCTGATTCTGGTAAAACTCACATAGATTCAATATTACATGCATTTTTAGACGGATTGCATGTTTGGTTTTGGAGTTTTGATTATAAAACTTTCATATTTAGTATGACAGTTATACTGTATATTACCATTGAGTAAAAAAAAACCTAACTTGTGACTTTGCAAACCTTACAATAGATCGTTATTCTAGTAAAGACTTAGACTTAGACTTTCTTTTTATTGTCATTCAAATTTGAACTTTACAGCACAGATAAGAACGAAATGTCGTAGTGCAGGATAAAAAAGCAATAAGGTGCATATTTCGATAAATAAATATATATAAATAATATATAAATACTATATATATATATATATATATATATATATATATATATATATATATATATATATATATATATATATATATATATATATATATATATATACACATATATATATAATAAATAAATATATATAAATATATATAAATAGATAAATAGATTACTGTGCAGATAAATATATTGCACTTTTTCCACATGCGCCCACGTTTATGGGTGTATGTAATATTGTTTATTTCATTCCAGCGAGTTAATTCATTTTGAGGGGAGTTGAGGAGATAATTTAATTATGATGCGTTCAAGAGTCTTACGGCCTGAGGGAAGAAGCTGCTACAGAAGCTGGAGGTTCTGCTTCGGAGGCTGCGGAACCTCTTTCTAGAGTCCAGCAGTGAAAACTGTCCTTGGTGGGGGTGGGAGGAGTCTTTGCAAATTTTCTGAGCCCTGGTCAGGCAGCACTTTTTGCGATCTCCTGGATAGGAGGAAGAGGAGTCCTGATGATCTTTTCCGCCGTCCTCACCACTCTCTGGAGATACTTCCAGTCTGAGGCACTGCAGGCTCCAGTCCAGACAGAGATACTGTTGGTCAGCAGGCTCGCTATAACAACGATACATCTCTCCAAGCATTATTAGCTATTTTGCATTTGTTGTTTAGGAGTTATGTTTAAATAACTGTCAAAGTAAATAAAACCTAATTTTGGTATTTGAAAACCTTACAAAAACAACTGATTCTAGTAAAACTCACACAGATACAATATTACAGGCATTTTTAGACATAATACATGTTTGGTTTTGGAGTAATGTTTGGCGCAGTGGAAGAATGGCCGTGCGCGACCCGAGGTTCCCTGGTTCAATCCCCACCTAGTACCAACCTCGTCATGTCCGTTGTGTCCTGAACAAGACACTTCACCCTTGCTCCTGATGGGTGCTGGTTAGCGCCTTGCATGGCAGCTCCCTCCATCAGTGTGTAAATGTGGAAGTAGTGTCAAAGCGCTTCGAGTACCTTGAAGGTAGAAAAGCGCTATACAAGTACAACCCATTTATTTATATATAGTATGACAGCTATACTGTTATATTGAGTAAAAAAAACTAACTTGTGCCTTTACAAACCTAACACAATATATTTTTTCTAGTAAAACTCACAAAGAGACATTTCCCCAGGTATTATTAGCCATTGTGCATGTGTGGTTTAGGAGTTATGTTTAAATAAATGTCAAATTTAATGTGGCAGGTATACTGTCATGAGTAAAACCTAATTGTTGTAATTGTAAACCTTACCAAAATACCTGATTCTGGTAAAACTCACATAGATTGAATATTACATGCATTTTTAGACGGATTGCTTGTTTGGTTTTGGAGTTATGTTTTTACAACTTTCATATTTAGTATGACAGTTATACTGTCATAGAGTAAAAAAAACAAATAACTTGCGTCTTTGCAAACCTTACAAAAGATCATTATTCTGGTAAAGACTTAGACTTTCTTTTTATTGTCATTCAAATTTGAACTTTACAGCATAGATAACACAATTTCGTTACATAAGCCATGGTAGTGCAGGATAAAAAAGCAATAAGGTGCATTTATAAATAAATAAATACAAATAATATATAAAATAAATAAATATACTTAAATATATATAAATAAATAAAAATATTACTGTGCAGATAAATATATTGCACTTTTTCCACATGCGCCCACGTTTATGGGTGTATGTTATATTGTTTTTTGTTTATTCCAGCGAGTTAATCCATTTTGAGGGGAGTTGAGGGGATAATTTAATTATAATGCGTTCAAGAGTCTTACGGCCTGAGGGAAGAAGCTGGAGGTTCTGCTTCGGAGGCTGCGGAACCTCTTTCTAGAGTCCAGCAGTGAAAACAGTCTTTGGTGGGGGTGGGGGGAGTCTTTGCAAATTTTCTGAGCCCTGGTCAGGCAGTGCTTTTTGCGATCTCCTGGATAAGAGGAAGAGGATTCCTGAAGATCTTTTCCGCGGTCCTCACCACTCTCTGGAGAGACTTCCAGTCTGAGGCACTGCAGGCTCCAGTCCAGACAGAGATGCTGTTGGTCAGCAGGCTCTCTATAACAAAGATACAGTTCTCCAAGCATTATTAGCTATTTGCATTTGTTGTTTAGGATTTATGTTTAAATAACTGTCATAGTGAGTAAAACCTAAATTTTGTATTTGCAAACCTTACAAAAACAATTGATTCTAGTAAAACTCAGATACAATATCAAAGGCATTTTTAGACATAATACATGTTTGGTTTTGGAGTTGTGTTTATATAACTTTCATATTTAGTATTACAGTAATACTGTCATATTGAGTAAAGAAAAAACAACTAACTTGTGTCTTTACAAACCTTACAAAATATTTTTCCCAGTAAAACTCAAAGATACATTTCTACAGGCATTATTAGCCATTTTGCATGTGCGGTTTTGGATTTATGTTTAAATAAGTGTCATATTGAGTGTGAAAGTCATAGTGAGTAAAACAAACTAACTTGTGTCTTTGCAATGCTTACAAAAGAAAATGTTACTTGTAAAACTCACAAAAGATACATTTCTTCATGCATTATTAGAAAATGTTCATGTGTAGTTTAGGAGTTATGTTTTAATAACTGTCAAATTGAGTGTGGCAGTTATACTGTCATTAAGTGTTAAACCTAATTTTTGTATTTGCAAACCTTACAAAAACAACTGATTCTAGTAAAACTCTTATAGATTCAATATTGCAGGCATTTAGACATTTCACATGTTTGGTTTAGGAGTTGTGTTTGAATACATTTTAATTGCTTTTTTCGTTAGGGCAAGTCCGACCGGCAGGAGGCCACAGGGAAGCCCCAGGACACATTGGGAAGACTATGTCAGCCGGCTGGCCTGGGAACGCTTCGGGATCCCCCGAGAAGAGCTGGACGAAGTGGCTGGGGAGAGGGAAGTCTGGGCTTCTCTGCTTAGGCTGCTGCCCCCGCAACCCGACCTCGGATAAGCGGAAGAAAATGGATACATTTAGTATGACAGTTATACTATTATATTGAGTAAAAAAAACTAACTTGTGTCTTTAAAAAAACCTTACAAATTATATGTTTTCTAGTAAAACTCACAAAGATACATCTCCAGGCAATATAAGCCTTTTTGCATGTGGTTTAGGGGTTATGTTTAAATAACTGCCATATTGAATGTGGCAGTTATACTGTCATGAGTAAAACCTAATTTTTGTAATTGTAAACCTTACCAAAATACCTGATTCTGGTAAAACTCACATAGATTCAATATTACAGGTATTTTTAGACGGATTGCATGTGTAGTTTTGAAATTATGTTTATACAACTTTCTTATTTAGTATGACAGTGATACTATCATATTGAGTAAAAAAACTAACTTGTGTCTTTGCAAACCTTACAAAAGAACATTTTAGTAAAACTCAAAGATACATCTCCAGGCATTATTAGCCATTTTGCATTTGTTGTTTAGGAGTTATGTTTAAATAACTGGCATAGTGAGTAAAACTTAATTTTTGTATTTGCAAACCTTACAAAAACAACTGATTCTAGTAAAACTCACATGCATTCAATATTACAGTTATTTTTAGACATTTTGCCTGTTTGGTTTAGAAATTATGATGGAATACATTTGTATTGCTTTTTTCGCATTATCTCAGGATTTTAGGAATATTACTGTCATATTGAGAAAAAAACTACTTTTTGTGTTTGCAAGCCTTAAAAAAGCATATGTTTCGAGTTAAACTCACAAGAATGCATTATTTCAGGCAATATTAGCTCATTGTTATGTGTAGTTTAAGAGTTATGTTTAATTTACGGTCATATTGAGTGTACATTGTCATGGTGAAAAAAAACACAATTTTTTATTTGCAAAAATATCAAACACAGCTGATTCTAGTAAAATTCACAAGGATTCATTATTACAGGCATTTTTACACATATTGCATGTTTGACTTAGGAAATATGTTTGAATACATTTTTAATGCTTTTTTCGCATTATCTCAGGATTTTAGGGATATAACTGTCATAATGAGTAAAAAACTACTTTTTGTGTTTGCAAGATTTAAAAAAGCATATGTTTAGAGTAAAACTCCGTAGAATGCATTATTTGAGGCAACATTAGCCATTTTGCATGTGTAGTTAGGAGTTATTTTTAAATAACTGTCATATTGAGTCTGACAGTATACTGTCATAGTGAGTAAAACTTAATTTTTGTATTTGCAAACATTATAAAAACATCTGATTCTAGTAAAACTCACATGGATTTAATATTACAGGCATTTTTAGACATTTTACATTGTTGGTTTAGGAATTATGTTGGAATACATTTTTATTGCTTTTTTCGCATTATCTCAGGATTTTAAGAACATTACTGTCATATTGAGTAAAAAACTACTTTTTGTGTTTGCAAGCCTTAAAAAAGCATATGTTTCGAGTAAAACTCACAATAATGCATTATTTCAGGCAATAATAGCTCATTTTTATGTGTAGTTTAGGAGTTATGTTTATTTACTGCTATATTGAGTGTACTTGTCATGGTGAAAAAAACCTAATTTTTTTTATTTGCAAAAATTTCAAACACAACCGGTTCTAGTAAAACTCACATGGATTCAATAATACAGGCATTTTTAGACATTTTGCATTGCTGGTTTAGGAATTATGTTGGAATACATTTTTATTGTTTTTTTCGCATTATCTCAGGAGTTTAAGAACATTACTGTCATATTGAGTAAAAAAATACTTTTTGTGTTTGCAAGCCTTAAGAAAGCATATGTTTCCAGGAAAACTCCCAATAATTCATTATTTCAAACATTATTAGCCATTTTGCATGAGTAGTTTAGGAGTTATGATTAAAAAACTGTCATATTGAGTGTGACAGTTTACTTTCATAAAGAGTAAAACCTAATTTTTTTTTTGCAAACTTCAATAAAACAACTGATTCTAGTAAAACTCACATGGATTCAATAATACAGGCATTTTTGCACATTTTGCATGTTTAGTTTAGAAATTATGATTGAATACATTTTTATTGCTTTTTTCGCATTATCTCAGGATTTTAAGAACATTACTGTCATATTGAGTAAAAAACTACTTTTTGTGTTTGCAAGCCTTAAAAAAGCATATGTTTCGAGTAAAACTCACAAGAATGCATTATTTCAGGCAATATAAGCTCATTTTTAAGTGTAGTTTAGGAGTTATGATAATGTGATGATGCTAATAAATAATAATAATAAATGTCATATTGAGTGTGACAGTTTACTTTCATAAAGAGTAAAACCTATTTTTTGTTTTTGCAAACCTTACTAAAACAACTGATTCTAGTTAAACTCACAAGGATTCAATAATACAGGCATTTTTACACATTTTGCATGTTTACTTTAGAAATTATGATTGAATACATTTTTATTGCTTTTTTCGCATTATCTCAAGATTTAAAGAACATTACTGTCATATTAGGTAAAAAAAATACTTTTTGTGTTTGCAAGCCTTAAAAGCATAAGTTTCGAGGAAAACTCCCAAGGATCCATTATTTCAAACATTATTAGCCATTTTGCAAGAGTAGTTTAGGAGTTATGATTAAAAAACTGTCATATTGAGTGTGACAGTTTACTTTCATAAAGAGTAAAACCTAACTTCTGTTTTTGCAAACTTTACTAAAACAACTGATTCTAGTAAAACTCACATGGATTCAATAATACAGGCATTTTTACACATTTTGCATGTTTAGTTTAGAAATTATGATTGAATACATTTTTATTGCTTTTTTCGCATTATCTCAGGATTTTAAGAACATTACTGTCATATTGAGTAAAAAAATACTTTTTGTGTTTGCAAGCCTTAAGAAAGCATATGTTTCGAGGAAATCTCCCAAGGATCCATTATTTCAAACATTATTAGCCATTTTGCATGAGTAGTTTAGGAGTTATGATTAAAAAATTGTCATATTGAGTGTGACAGTTTACTTTCATAAAGAGTAAAATCTAATTTTTGTTTTTGCAAACCTTACTAAAACAACTGATTCTAGTAACACTCACATGGATTTAATATTACAGGCATTTTTAGACATTTTGCATTGTTGGTTTAGGAATTATGTTGGAATACATTTTTATTGCTTTTTTCGCATTATCTCAGGAATTTAAGAACATTACTGTCATATTGAGTAAAAAAATACTTTTTGTGTTTGCAAGCCTTAAGAAAGCATATGTTTCGAGGAAATCTCCCAAGGATCCATTATTTCAAACATTATTAGCCATTTTGCATGAGTAGTTTAGGAGTTATAATTAAAAATTGTCATAATGAGTGTGACAGTTTACTTTCATAAAGAGTAAAATCTAATTTTTGTTTTTGCAAAGCTTACTAAAACAACTGAATCTAGTAAAATTCACAAGGATTCAATATTACAGGCATTTTTACACATATTGCATGTTTGACTTAGGAAATATGATTGAATACATTGTTATTGCTTTTTTCGCATTATCTCAGGATTTTAGGAAAATAACTGTCATATTGAGTAAAAAACTACTTTTTGTGTTTGCAAGATTTAAAAAAGCATATGTTTAGAGTACAACTCCGTAGAATGCATTATTTGAAGCATCATTAGCCATTTTGCATGTGTAGTTAGGAGTTATTTTTAAATAACTGTCATATTGAGTGTGACAGTACACTTTCATAAAGAGTAAAACCTAATTTTTGTTTTTGCAAACTTTACTAAAACAACTGATTCTAGTAAAACTCACATGGATTCAATAATACAGGCATATTTACACATTTTGCATGTTTAGTTTAGAAATTATGATTGAATACATTTTTATTGCTTTTTTCGCATTATCTCAGGATTTTAAGAACATTACTGTCATATTGAGTAAAAAAATACTTTTTGTGATTGCAAGCCTTAAGAAAGCAAATGTTTCGAGCAAAACTCCCAAGGATCCATTATTTCAAACATTATTAGCCATTTTGCAAGAGTAGTTTAGGAGTTATGATTAAAAAACTGTCATATTGAGTGTGACAGTTTACTTTCATAAAGAGTAAAACCTAACTTCTATTTTTGCAAACTTTACTAAAACAACTGATTCTAGTAAAACTCACATGGATTCAATAATACAGACAGTTTTACACATTTTGCATGTTTAGTTTAGAAATTATGATTGAATACATTTTTATTGCTTTTTTCGCATTATCTCAGGATTTTAAGAACATTACTGTCATATTGAGTAAAAAAATACTTTTTGTGTTTGCAAGCCTTAAGAAAGCATATGTTTCGAGGAAATCTCCCAAGGATCCATTATTTCAAACATTATTAGCCATTTTGCATGAGTAGTTTAGGAGTTATGATTAAAAAATTGTCATATTGAGTGTGACAGTTTACTTTCATAAAGAGTAAAATCTAATTTTTGTTTTTGCAAACCTTACTAAAACAACTGATTCTAGTAACACTCACATGGATTTAATATTACAGGCATTTTTAGACATTTTGCATTGTTGGTTTAGGAATTATGTTGGAATACATTTTTATTGCTTTTTTCGCATTATCTCAGGAATTTAAGAACATTACTGTCATATTGAGTAGAAAAATACTTTTTGTGTTTGCAAGCCTTAAGAAAGCAAATGTTTCGAGGAAAACTCCCAGGATCCATTATTTCAAACATTATTAGCCATTTTGCATGAGTAGTTTAGGAGTTATGATTAAAAAACTGTCATATTTTTTATGACAGCGGTATAGCTCGGTTGGTAGAGCGGCCGTGCCAGCAACTTGAGGGTTGCAGGTTCGATCCCCGCTTCCGCCATCCTAGTCACTGCTGTTGTGTCCTTGGGCAAGACACTTTACCCACCTGCTCCCAGTGCCACCCACACTGGTTTAAATGTAACTTAGATATTGGGTTTCACTATGTAAAGCGCTTTGAGTCACTAGAGAAAAGCGCTATATAAATATAATTCACTTCACTTCATATTGAGTGTGACAGTTTATTTTTTTAAAGAGTAAAACCTATTTTTTGTTTTTGCAAACCTTACTAAAACAACTGATTCTAGTTAAACTCACATGGATTTATTATTACAGGCATTTTTAGACATTTTGCATTGTTGGTTTAGGAATTATGTTGGAATACATTTTTATTGCTTTTTTCGCATTATCTCAGCATTTTAAGAACATTACTGTCATATTGAGTAAAAACTACTTTTTGTGTTTGCAAGCCTTAAAAAAGCATATGTTTCGAGTAAAACTCCCAAGAATGCATTATTTCAGGCAATATTAGCTCATTTTTATGTGCAGTTTAGGAGTTACGTTTAATTTACTGTCATATTGAGTGTACATTGTCATGGTGAAAAAAACCTAATTTTTCTAATTGCAAACCTTTAAACAGAACTGATTCTAGTAAAACATACATTGATTCAATATTACAGGCATTTTTACACATTTTGCATGTTTGGTTTAGGAATTATAATGGAATACATTTTTATTTTGCTTTTTTCGTATTATCTCAGGATTTTAAGAACATTACTGTCATATTGAGTAAAAAAACTACTTTTTGTGTTTGCAAGATTTAAAAAAGCATATGTTTTGAGTAAAACTCCCAAGGATGCATTATTTCAGGCATCAATAGCCATTTTGCTTGTGTGGGTTAGGAGTTTTTAAATAACTGTCATATTGCGTGTGGCAGTTATACTGTTATTATGAGTAAAACCTAATTTTTGTATTTTTAAACATTATAAACCACCTGATTCTAGTAAAATTCACAAAGATACAATATTACAGGCATTTTTAGACATAATGCAGGTTTGGTTTTGGAGTTAGGTTTATAACTTTTCATATTTAGTATGACAGTTATACTGTCATATTAAGTAAAAAAAAAAAAAGACTTGTGTCTTTGCAAACCTTACAAAATATTTTTTTCCAGTAAAACTCACAAAGATACATTTCTCTTATTAGCCATTTTGCATGTGTGGTTTCGGAGTTATGTTTAAATAACTGTCAGATACAGAGACAGAGACAGAGACAGTGTGCGAGGTGGAGAAGTTCCGGCTAGATATAGTTGGACTCAATTCGACGCACAGGAACCTGTTCTCTCGAGAGGGGCTGGACTCTCTTCCACTATGGCGTTGCAAGCAATGAGAGGCTGGGGTGGCAATTCTTGTTGTCCCCCCGGCTCAAAGACACGAGTATGGGGATCAGACTGTCTGATTGTGGCGGGTCGCTCCCTGTATGATCAGTGTAGGGCAGCCTTGGTCCGCTTAGGCTGCCCTTTGTCACCGATTCTGTTGTTAACTTTTATGGACAGAATTGCAGTCATGGCGTTGAGGGGATCCGGTTGGTGGTTGCAGGATTAGGTCTCTGCTTTTTGCAGTTGATGTGGTTCTGATGGCTTCAACTGGCCAGGATCTCCAGCTCTCATTGGATGGCCGAGTATGAAGCGACTGGGATGAGAATCAGCACCTCCAAGTCCGAGTCCATGGTTCTCGCCCGGTAAAGGGTGGGGTGCCATTTCCAGGTTGAGGAGGCGATGGCACATACTAGATGGCCCCAAGTGGAGGAGTTCAAGTACCTAGGAGTCTTGTTCACGAGTGAGGGAAGAGTGGATCATGAGATCCACAGGCGGATCGGTGCGGCGTCTTCAGTAATGAGGACGCTATATCGATCCATTGTGGTGAAGAAGGAGCTGAGCCAGAATTAAAAGCTCTAAATTTACCGGTCGATCTACATTCCCATCCTGCACCCATGGTCATGGTTATGACCGAAAAGACAAGATCCCGGGTACAAGCGGCCAAATTGAGTTTCCTCCGCCGGGTGGCGGGTCTCTCCCTTAGAGATAGGATAAGAAGCTCTGTCATCCGGGAGGAACTCAGAGTAAAGCGCTGCTCCTCCACATTGAGAGGAGCCAGATGAGGTGGTTCGGGCATCTGCTCAGGATGCCACCCGAACGCCTCCCGAGGGAGGTGTTTAGGGCAAGTCCGACCGGCAGGAGGCCACGGGGAAGACCCAGGACACATTGGGAAGATTATGTCTCCCGGCTGGCCTGGGAACGCCTCAGGATCCCCCAAGAAAAGCTGGAAGAAGTCGCTGGGGAGAGGGAAGTCTGGGCTTCTCTGTTTAGGCTGCTGCCCCCGCAACCCGACCTCGGTTAAGCGGAAGAAAATGGATGGATTTAGTAACGACAACAAAAACTGATTCTAGTAAAACTCACATGGATACAATTTTACAGGTAATGCATGTTTGGTTTTGGAATTATGTTTATATAACTTTCATATGTATTATGACAGTTATACTGTCATCTTAAATAAAACTAACTTGTGTCTTTACAAACATTACAAACTATGTTTTTCCAGTAAAACTCACAAAAATATTTTTTTCCAGGCATTATTAGACATTTTTCATGTGTGGTTTAGGAAATATGTTTAAATAACTTTCATATTGAATGTGGCAGTTATACTGTTATTATGTGTAAAACCAAATTGTTGTATTTGCAAACCTTACAAAAACAACTGATTCTAGTAAAACTCACATAGATTCAATATTACAGGCATTTTTAGACATTTCACATGTTTGAATACAGTTTTATTGCTTTTTTCGTTAGGGCAAGTCCGATCGGCAGGAGGCCACGGGGAAGACCCAGGACACATTGGGAAGACTATGTCTCAGGCTGGCCTGGGAACGCCTCGGGATCCCCCGAGAAGAGCTGGACAAAGTGGCTGGGGAGAGGGAAGTCTGGGCTTCCTGCTTAGGCTGCTTCCCCCGCAACCCGACCTCGGATAAGCGGAAGAAAATGGATGGATTTAGTATGACAGTTATACTGTCATATTGAGTAAAAAAAACTATTTTTCATAGATTCAATATTACAGGCATCTTTAGATGGATTGCATGTTTGGTTTTGGAGATATGTTTATACAACTTTCATATTTAGTATGTCAGTTATACTGTCATATTGAGTAAAAAAAAACAACTTGTGTCTGCAAACCTTACAAAAGATTATTATTCTAGTAAAACTAACAAAGATACATTTTTCCAAGCATTATTAGCATTTGTTGTTTTGGAGTTATAATGCTTGCATTGAGAGGCGACGGGCTCGGGTGGCAATTCTTGTTGCCCCCCGGCTCAAAGCCTGCACGTTGGAGTTCAACCCAGTGGACCAGTGGGTAGCTTTCCTCCGCCTTCGGGTGGGGGGACGGGTCCTGACTGTTGTTTGGCCTTACGCGCCAAACGGCAGCTCAGAGTACCCACCCTTTTTGGATTCACTCGAGGGAGTACTGGAAAGTGCTCCACCGGGTGATTCCCTCGTTCTACTGGGGGCCTTCAACGCTCATCTTGGCAACAACAGTGAAACCTGGAGAGGCGTGATTGGGAAGAATGGCCGCCCGGATCTGAACCCGAGTGGTGTTTTGTTATTGGACTTTTGTGCTCGTCACAGATTGTCAATAACAAACACCAAGTTCAAACATAAGGGTGTCCATATGTGCACTTGGCACCAGGACACCCTAGGCCGCAGTTCCATGATCGATTTTGTAGTTGTGTCATCGGATTTGCGGTCTCATGTTTTGGACACTCGGGTGAAGAGAGGGGCGGAGCTTTCTACCGATCACCACCTGGTGGTGAGTTGGCTGCGATGGTGGGGGAGGATGCCTGACAGACCTGGCAGGCCCAAACGCATTGTGAGGGTTTGCTGGGAACGCCTCCGGAAGAACTTTGAACATGTCACGAGGGAGGCGCTGGACATTGAGTCTGAGTGGACCATGTTCCGTGCCTCTCTTGTCGAGCCGGCTGATTGGAGCTGTGGCCGCAAGGAGTTTGGTGCCTGTCGTGGCGGTAATCCTAGAACCCGCTGGTGGACACCAGCAGTGAGGGATGCCGTCAAGCTGAAGAAAGAGCCTATCGGGTCCTTTTGGCTCCTGGGACTCCAGAGGCAGCCGACAGGCCAAGCGAAGTGCGGCTTCAGCGGTCGCAGAGGCAAAAACTCGGACATGGGAGGAGTTTGGAGAAGCCATGGAAAACGACTTCCAGACGGCTTCAAAGCGATTCTGGACCACCATCCGCCGGCTCAAGGGGGGGCAGCAGTGCACTGTAACACCGTGTATGGTGAGGATGGTGCGCTGCTGACCTCTACTGCAGCTGTTATTGATCGGTGGAGGGAATACTTCGAAGACCTCCTTAATCCCACCAACATGTCTTCCTATGAGGAAGCAGTGCCTGGGGAATCTGTGGTGGGCTCTCCTATTTCTGGGGCTGAGGATGCCAAGGTAGTTAAAAAGCTCCTCAATGGCAACGCCCTGGGGGTGGATGAGATCCGTCCGGAGTTCCTTAAGGCTCTGGATGCTGTGGGGCTGTCTTGGTTGACAAGACTCTGCAACATCGCGTGGACATCGGGGGCGGTACTTCTGGATTGGGAGACCGGGGTGGTGGTTCCTCTCTTTAAAAGGGGAACCAGAGGGTGTGTTTCAACTATCGTGAGATCACACTCCTCAGTCTTCCCGGTAAGGTCTATTCATGTGTACTGGAGAAGAGGCTACGCCGGATAGTCGAACCTCGGATTCAGGAGGAACAGTGTGGTTTACGTCCTGGTCGTGGAACTGCGGACCAGCTTTATACTCTCGGCAGGGTCCTTGAGGGTGCATGGGAGTTTGCCCAACCAGTCTACATGTGCTTTATGGACTTGGAGAAGGCATTCGACCATTTACCCCTGGAAGTCCTGTGGGGAGTGCTTAGAGAGTATGGGGTAACGGACTGTCTTATTGTGGCGGTTCGCTCCCTTTGCAAGAGTCAGAGCTTGGTCCGCATTGCCGGCAGTAAGTCGGACCCGTTTCCAGTGAGGGTTGGACTCCGCCAAGGCTGCCCTTAGTCACCGATTCTGTTCATAACCTTTATGGACAGAATTTCTAGGCGCAGTCAGGGCGTTGAGGGGATCCGGTTTGGTGTCTGCAGGATTAGGTCTCTGCTATTTGCAGATGATGTGGTCCTGATGGGTTCATCTGGCCAAGATCTTCAGCCCTCACTGGATCGGTTCGCAGACGAGTGTGAAGTGACTGGGATGTGAATCAGCACCTCCAAGTCCGAGTCCATGGTTCTCGCCCGGAAAAGGGTGGAGTGCCATCTCCGGGTTGGGGAGGAGATCTTGCCCCAAGTTGAGGAGTTCAAGGACCTCAGAGTCTTGTTCACGAGTGAGGGAAGAGTGGATCGTGAGATCGACAGGCGGAACGGTGCGGCGTCTTCAGTAATGCGGACGCTGTATTGATCCGTTGTGGTGAAGAAGGAGCTGAGCCGGAAGGCAAAGCTCTCGATTTACCGGTCGATCTACGTTCCCATCCTCACCTATGGTCATGAGCTTTGTGTCATGGCCGAAAGGACAAAATCACGGGTACAAGCGGCCGAAATGAGTTTCCTCCGCCGGGTGGCGGGGCTCTCCCTTAGAGATAGGGTGAGAAGCTCTGTCATCCGGGAGGAGCTCAAAGTAAAGCCATTGCTCCTCCATTTCGAGAGGAGCCAGATGAGGTGGTTCGGGCATCTGGTCAGGATGCCACCCGAACGCCTCCCTAGGGAGGTGTTTCGGTCACGTCCGACCGGTAGGAGGCCCAGGAAGACCCAGGAAACGGGAAGCTTATCTCTCCCGGCTGGCCTGAGAACGCCCCAGGATCCCCCGGGAGGAGCTGGACGAAGTGGCTGGGGAGAGGAAAGTCTGGGCTTCCCTGCTTAGGCTGCAGCCCCCGCAACCCGACCTCGGATAAGCGGAAGAAAATGGATGGCTGGATGGATGGAGTTATGTTTAAATAACTGTCATAAAGAGTAAAACCTCATTTTTGTATTTGTAAACCTTACCAAAACAACTGATTTTAGCAAAACTCACACAGATTCAATATTACAGGCATTTTTAGACATTTTGCTTATTTGGTGTAGGAATTATGATGGAATACATTGTTTTTGCTTATTTCGCATTATCTCAGGATTTTAAGAACTTTACTGTCATATAGAGGAAACCAAATACTTTTTGTGTTTGCAAGCCTTAAAAAAGCATATGTTTCGAGTAAAACTCACAAGAATGCCTTATTTCAGGCATTATTAGCCATTTTTTATGTGTAGTTTAGGCATACTTGCCAATACTCCTGGATTTTCCAGGAGACTCCCGAAATTCAGCGCCTCTCACGAAAACCTCCCGGGACAAATTTTCTCCCGAAAATCTCCCGAAATTCAGGCTGATCTGAGTGAGGACAGCCTGTATTCATGTCTGCTTTCCCACGATATAAACAGCATGCCTGCCCAATCACGTTATAACTGTAGAATGATCGAGGGCGAGTTCTTGGTTTCTTATGTGGGTTTATTGTTAGGTAGTTTCATTAACGTCCTCCCAGCGCGGTAACAACACAAAACAACAGCAGTCACGTTTTCGTCTACCGTAAAGCAGTTTGTCTGCCGTAAACAGCAATGTTGTGACACTCTTTAAACAGGGCAATACTGCCATCTACTGTACATGCATATGTGACAATAACATCCAGGGCTTTTAGAGAGTGCAGTGCACAACTGCGCACACAACAAGGAGACAAAGCAGAAGAACGCGGAAGATACAGCCATGGCGACGCCGACGACAAGTAAGATGAAGAAACATGCTTATAAGTTCCAAGCCGCAGCTGCGATTGGACCTGGATAGCCTCCGGGAAGAAGTAGTGGAATACCAAGTGCTTGGCAGTGAAGATCTTCCTCAGGAAGCAAAGATTGACCGGTTTTTGGCCATGCTCGGGAGGGATGGAAAATTCCAGACTCTCGTGCATTTGATGAAAGCACTTTTGTGCGTGCCACACAGCAATGCATCATCAGAGAGGTTGTTCAGCATGGTTATAAAAATAGTGACAGAGAATAGAACAAGGATGGACAATTCAACCCTTAACTCAACAATGAGTAGATGAGTGTTATGTGTGTGTATATGTGTAAATAAATGAAAACTGAAATTCAAGTATTTATTTTATATATATATATATATATATATATATATATATATATATATATATATATATATATATATATATATATATATATATATATATATATATATATATATATGTCTTATATCTCCTGATGATTGAGGGAACCCCTCATGAAACAGGCCTGTAAAGATGAAGTAGTCTTGTGATTTTTTTCCCCACACATACATATATATATATATAGCTATACATACATATATATATATATATAGCTATACATACATATATATATATATATATATATATATATATATATATATATATATATATATATATATATATATATATATATATATATAATATATATATATATATATATATATATATATATATATATATATATATATATATGAAATACTTGACTTGGTGAATTCTAGCTCTAAATATACTCCTCCCCTCTTAACCACACCCCCAACCACGCCCCCACCCCACCCCTGACGATGCCTTCCCCACCCCCACTTCCTGAAATCGGAGGTCTCAATGTTGGCAAGTATGAGTTTAGGAAATATGTTTAAATAACTGTCATAGTGAGTGTGGCAGTTACACTGTCATATTGAGTAAAAAAAACTAACTTGTGTCTTTGCAAACCTCACAAAAGAAAACGTTTCTAATAAAAATCACAAAGATACATTTCTTCACGCATTATTAGACATTTTTCATGTGTGGTTTAGGAATTATGTTTAAATAACTGTCATATTGAGTGTGGCAGTTATACTGTCATTATGTGTAAAACCTAATTTTGTATTTCCAAACCTTATAAAAACAACTGATTCTAGTAAAACATAGATTCAATTTTACAGGCATTTTTAGACATTTTACATGTTTGGTTTAGGAGTTGTGTTTGAATACATTTTTTATTTTTTATTCTTATTGTTGCTTTTTATTTTTATTCTATTGTAATATGTTTCTATTTTGTTTCAATTTATACCCCCATTATTTACTTTTCACTTTTTACAATTTTGTACACTACTGCTGGAATTTAAATTTTCCTGAGGGAACTCTCCTGAAGGAATCAATCAAGTACTATCTATGTATCTATCTATTTATGTCTCCTGGCTGGCCTGTAAATGCCTCGGGATCCCCCGAGAAGAGCTGGACAAAGTGGCTGGGGAGAGGAAAGTCTGGGCTTCCCTGCTTAGGCTGCAGCCCCCGCAACCCGACCTCGGATAAGCGGAAGAAAATGGATGGCTGGATGGATGGAGTTATGTTTAAATAACTGTCATAAAGAGTAAAACCTCATTTTTGTATTTGTAAACCTTACCAAAACAACTGATTTTAGCAAAACTCACACAGATTCAATATTACAGGCATTTTTAGACATTTTGCTTATTTGGTGTAGGAATTATGATGGAATACATTGTTTTTGCTTATTTCGCATTATCTCAGGATTTTAAGAACTTTACTGTCATATAGAGGAAACCAAATACTTTTTGTGTTTGCAAGCCTTAAAAAAGCATATGTTTCGAGTAAAACTCACAAGAATGCCTTATTTCAGGCATTATTAGCCATTTTTTATGTGTAGTTTAGGCATACTTGCCAATACTCCTGGATTTTCCAGGAGACTCCCGAAATTCAGCGCCTCTCACGAAAACCTCCCGGGACAAATTTTCTCCCGAAAATCTCCCGAAATTCAGGCTGATCTGAGTGAGGACAGCCTGTATTCATGTCTGCTTTCCCACGATATAAACAGCATGCCTGCCCAATCACGTTATAACTGTAGAATGATCGAGGGCGAGTTCTTGGTTTCTTATGTGGGTTTATTGTTAGGTAGTTTCATTAACGTCCTCCCAGCGCGGTAACAACACAAAACAACAGCAGTCACGTTTTCGTCTACCGTAAAGCAGTTTGTCTGCCGTAAACAGCAATGTTGTGACACTCTTTAAACAGGGCAATACTGCCATCTACTGTACATGCATATGTGACAATAACATCCAGGGCTTTTAGAGAGTGCAGTGCACAACTGCGCACACAACAAGGAGACAAAGCAGAAGAACGCGGAAGATACAGCCATGGCGACGCCGACGACAAGTAAGATGAAGAAACATGCTTATAAGTTCCAAGCCGCAGCTGCGATTGGACCTGGATAGCCTCCGGGAAGAAGTAGTGGAATACCAAGTGCTTGGCAGTGAAGATCTTCCTCAGGAAGCAAAGATTGACCGGTTTTTGGCCATGCTCGGGAGGGATGGAAAATTCCAGACTCTCGTGCATTTGATGAAAGCACTTTTGTGCGTGCCACACAGCAATGCATCATCAGAGAGGTTGTTCAGCATGGTTATAAAAATAGTGACAGAGAATAGAACAAGGATGGACAATTCAACCCTTAACTCAACAATGAGTAGATGAGTGTTATGTGTGTGTATATGTGTAAATAAATGAAAACTGAAATTCAAGTATTTATTTTATATATATATATATATATATATATATATATATATATATATATATATATATATATATATATATATATATATATATATATATGTCTTATATCTCCTGATGATTGAGGGAACCCCTCATGAAACAGGCCTGTAAAGATGAAGTAGTCTTGTGATTTTTTTCCCCACACATACATATATATATATATAGCTATACATACATATATATATATATATAGCTATACATACATATATATATATATATATATATATATATATATATATATATATATATATATATATATATATATATATATATATATATATAAATATATATATATATATATATATATATATATATATATATATATATATATATATATATATATGAAATACTTGACTTGGTGAATTCTAGCTCTAAATATACTCCTCCCCTCTTAACCACACCCCCAACCACGCCCCCACCCCACCCCTGACGATGCCTTCCCCACCCCCACCTCCTGAAATCGGAGGTCTCAATGTTGGCAAGTATGAGTTTAGGAGTTATGTTTAAATAACTGTCATAGTGAGTGTGGCAGTTACACTGTCATATTGAGTAAAAAAAACTAACTTGTGTCTTTGCAAACCTCACAAAAGAAAACGTTTCTAATAAAAATCACAAAGATACATTTCTTCACGCATTATTAGACATTTTTCATGTGTGGTTTAGGAATTATGTTTAAATAACTGTCATATTGAGTGTGGCAGTTATACTGTCATTATGTGTAAAACCTAATTTTGTATTTCCAAACCTTATAAAAACAACTGATTCTAGTAAAACATAGATTCAATTTTACAGGCATTTTTAGACATTTTACATGTTTGGTTTAGGAGTTGTGTTTGAATACATTTTTTATTTTTTATTCTTATTGTTGCTTTTTATTTTTATTCTATTGTAATATGTTTCTATTTTGTTTCAATTTATACCCCCATTATTTACTTTTCACTTTTTACAATTTTGTACACTACTGCTGGAATTTAAATTTTCCTGAGGGAACTCTCCTGAAGGAATCAATCAAGTACTATCTATGTATCTATCTATTTATGTCTCCTGGCTGGCCTGTAAATGCCTCGGGATCCCCCGAGAAGAGCTGGACAAAGTGGCTGGGGAGAGGAAAGTCTGGGCTTCTCTGCTTAGGCTGCTGCCCCCGCAACCTGACCTCGGATAAGCAGGAAGAAAATGGATGGATTTAGTATGACAGTTATACTGTCATATTAAGTAAAAAAATAACTTGGGTCTTTGCAAACATTACAAAATATATTTTTTCTAGTAAAACTCACTAAGATACATAACTCAAGGCATTATTAGCCATTTTGCATGTGTGGTTTAGGACTTATGTTTAAATAATCGTCAGATTGAGTGTGACAGTATACTGTCATAGTGAGTAAAACCCATATTTTGTAATTGCAAACCTTATGAAAACAAATGATTCTACTAAAACTCACATGGATACAATATTACGGGCAATACGGCCTAACCAATCTGGCGCCCTAGGCAAGATTTTAGGTGGCGCCCCCCCACATCGGCAGTGAAGTGTATATACTCACAAGAAACCGAATAGCTTTGTCTTTGACCTTTTTTTTTACTTACAACCAGAGGTGGGTAGTAACGCGCTACATTTACTCCGTTACATCTACTTGAGTAAATTTTGGGATAAATTGTACTTCTAAGAGTAGTTTTAATGCAACATACTTTTACTTTTACTTAAGTATATTTATAGAGAAGGAACGCTACTTTTACTCCGCTACTTTTATCTACATTCAGCTCGCTACTCGCTACTAATTTTTATCGATCTGTTAATGCACGCTTTGTTTGTTTTGGTCTGTCAGACAGACCTTCAAAGTGCCTGCCTTACTGGTGACGTTTCACTTCGTTCCACCAATCAGATGCAGTCACTGGTGACGTTGGACCAATCAAACAGAGCCAGGTGGTCACATGACCTGACTTAAACAAGTTGAAAAACTTATTGGGGTGTTACCATTTAGTGGTCAATTGTACGGAATATTTACTGTACTGTGCAATCTAATCATAAAAGTTCCAATCAATCAATCAAAAGTGTGAAGGAAAAAATATACTTTTTTTATTTCAACCGTACATCCCGTCAAAAGCCTCAAGACCGACCGCACATGAGGATGTTCCTGTCTTCACAATAAAAGTGCCGCTCCATCGCGCCTGCGCTTTCAAAACAAGAGTCTCCGAAAGCCAGCGCGAACAAGCTAGCAAGCTACGGAGTTTGACGCCAATATATTTCTTGTAAAGTGTATAAAAACGAATATGGAAGCTGGACAAACAAGGTGCCAAAAACCAACCACTTTCATGTGGTATTAGACAGAAAGGAGGAACTTTTCTTCTCCTCCATTTGAAAACGTGGACGTTATCATCACTACTGTCTGATTACAGTCAACGCAAGTCATCAGAATCAGGTAATACACCAACTTATATTCTAGTCTGCATGAAAGAAAATAATCTATATGTTAAACATGCATGTATATTCATTAAAACATCTTTAACATGTAAACAAAAACAGCAAAATAAATACATATAAATTATATACTGTATATATCAATGTATATGTATGTATATATATATATATATATATATATATATATATATATATATATATATATATATATGTGTGTGTGTGTGTGTATGTTACTCATCAGTTACTCAGTACTTGAGTAGTTTTTTCACAACATACTTTTTACTTTTACTCAAGTAAATATTTGGGTGACTACTCCTTACTTTTACTTGAGTAATAAATCTCTAAAGTAACAGTACTCTTACTTGAGTACAATTTCTGGCTACTCTAGCCACCTCTGCTTACAACTATACCTAATATATAAAGGGGTGGAAAAGTGACTATTACCTGCACGGCAAACATTAGCTAACCAGAAGGCAATAACAATGTAAACAAAAACACCTGCTTAAAAGATCTAATACAAATGTCCCTGAGGAATGTAAGGTGGGAGTACTGTAATTACCTACCGTTACATTATTATTTTCCATAACAATTTAGCCCCCTCCACAATATTAACCCGACGTTAAAACAGAACTAGCTATTTATTGATTAGCAATTGCCGAATCATGTAACATTAGCTTAATGCTAAAAAGCCAGGTTACTATCACATTCTGTAACAGACAAATAATTTCATGTAGGCTAACGTTACCTACCTGCTACCTCTGTCTTTTCTCGTTTCTCCTCCTCTTCTTTTCTCTTTTTTCTTCCCTGGGCACCTGACAGTTTTGGCCGTTTTGACATCTTGTGTTGATTTTTTGATGTGGTGACGTCCAAAAAGAGTCATGATACGGGAAAGGGGGGGGGGGGGGGGGCACCGTGCGGGGGGAAGGGTGGGGGGTGTAATGTTGTAACAAATAATATTTCTATTAAATAGGCTTTAATTTGCATTTTAATTAACGTGGGATTATTTTTTGTATTTAGAAATAATAGTACCAACTTTTTTCTTTTCTTTTTTTCTCCAACATTTGTGGCACTGGCGTGGCGCCCTCTGATGGACGGCGCCCTTAGCATTTGCCTATACGGCCTATGCCACGGGCCGGCCCTGATTACGGGCATTTTTAGACATAATGCATGTTTGGTTTTGGAGTAATGTTTATATATTTTTCATATTTTGTATGACAGTAATACTGTCATATTGAATAAAAAAAACTAACTTGTATCTGTACAAACCTTAAAAAATATTTTTTTCCCTGTAAAACTCACAAAGAGACATTTCTCCAGGCATTATTAGCCATTGTGCACATGTGGTTTAGGAGTTATGTTTAAATAAATGTCAAATTGAATGTGGCAGTTATACTGTTATTATGAGTAAAACCTAATTTTTGTAAATGTTAACCTTACCACAATACCTGATTCTGGTAAAACTCACATAGATTCAATATTACAGGCATTTTTAGACATTTTACATGTTTGGTTTAGAGTTGTGTTTGAATACATTTGTATTGCTTTTTTCATTAGGGCAAGTCCGACGGGCAGGAGGCCGCGGGGAAGACCCAGGACACATTGGGAAGACTATGTCTCCCGGCTGGGCTGTCGAACGCCTCGGGATCCCCCGAGATGAGCTGGACGAAGTGGTTGGGGATAGGGAAGTCCGGGCTTCTCTGCTTAGGCTGCTGCCCCTGCAACCGGACCTCGGATAAGCGGAAGAAAATGGATGGATTTAGTATGACAGTTATACTGTCATATTAAGTAAAAAAAAACTAACTTACAAAATATATTTTTTCTAGTAAAACTCACAAAGATACATATCTACAGGCATTATTAGCCATTTTGCATGTGTGGTTTAGGAGTTATGTTTAAATAACTGTCATATTGAATGTGGCAGTAATACTGTCATCATGACCTAATTTTTGTAATTGTAAACCTTACCAAAATACCTGATTCTGGTAAAACTCACAAAGATTCAATATTACAGGCATTTTTAGACAGATTACATGTTTGGTTTTGGGGTTATGTTTATACAACTTTCATATTTAGTATAACAGTTATACTATCATATTGAGTACAAAAAACAAAAATGTGTTTCTTTGCAAACCATACAAAAGATCATTGTTTTAGTTAATCTAACAAAGATACATTTCTCCAAGCATTATTAGTCATTTTGCATTTGTTGTTTAGGAGTTATGTTTAAATAACTGTCATAGTGAGTAAAACCTAATTTTTGTATTTGCAAAAACCTTACAAAAACAACTGATTCTAGTAAAACTCACATGGATGCAATATTGCAGGCATTTTTAGACATGATGCATGTTTGATTTTGGAGTTGTGTTTATATAACTTTCATATTTAGTATTACAGTAATACTGTCATATTGAGTAATAAAAACTAACTTGTGTCTTTACAAACCTTACAAAACATTTTTTTCCTGCAAAACTCACAAAGAGACATTTCTCCAGGCATTATTAGCCATTTGGCATGTGTGGTTTAGGAGTTATGTTTAAATAACTGTCAGATTGAGTGTGACAGTATACTGTGAGTAAAACCCATATTTTGTATTTGCAAACCTTACAAAAACAACTGATTCTAGTAAAACTCACATGGATACAAAATTACAGGCATTTTTAGAGATAATGCATGTTTGGTTTTGGAGTTATGTTTATATAACTTCCATATTTAGTATGACAGTAACACTGTCATATTTAGTAAAAAAAAACTAACTTGTGTCGGTACAAACATTACGAAACATTTTTTTTCCAGTAAAACTCACAAAGAGACATTTCTCCAGGCATTAATAGCCATTGTGCATGTGTGGTTTAGGAGTTATGTTTAAATAGATGTCAAATTGAATGTGGCAGTTATACTGTCATTATGAGTGAAACCTAATTTTTGTAATTGTAAACCTTACCAAAATACCTGATTCTGGTAAAACTCACATAGATTCAATATTACATGCATTTTTAGACGGATTGCATGTTTGGTTTTGGAGTTTTGATTATAAAACTTTCATATTTAGTATGACAGTTATACTGTATATTACCATTGAGTAAAAAAAAACCTAACTTGTGACTTTGCAAACCTTACAATAGATCGTTATTCTAGTAAAGACTTAGACTTAGACTTTCTTTTTATTGTCATTCAAATTTGAACTTTACAGCACAGATAAGAACGAAATGTCGTAGTGCAGGATAAAAAAGCAATAAGGTGCATATTTCGATAAATAAATATATATAAATAATATATAAATACTATATATATATATATATATATATATATATATATATATATATATATATATATATATATATATATATATACACATATATATATAATAAATAAATATATATAAATATATATAAATAGATAAATAGATTACTGTGCAGATAAATATATTGCACTTTTTCCACATGCGCCCACGTTTATGGGTGTATGTAATATTGTTTATTTCATTCCAGCGAGTTAATTCATTTTGAGGGGAGTTGAGGAGATAATTTAATTATGATGCGTTCAAGAGTCTTACGGCCTGAGGGAAGAAGCTGCTACAGAAGCTGGAGGTTCTGCTTCGGAGGCTGCGGAACCTCTTTCTAGAGTCCAGCAGTGAAAACTGTCCTTGGTGGGGGTGGGAGGAGTCTTTGCAAATTTTCTGAGCCCTGGTCAGGCAGCACTTTTTGCGATCTCCTGGATAGGAGGAAGAGGAGTCCTGAAGATCTTTTCCGCCGTCCTCACCACTCTCTGGAGATACTTCCAGTCTGAGGCACTGCAGGCTCCAGTCCAGACAGAGATACTGTTGGTCAGCAGGCTCGCTATAACAACGATACATCTCTCCAAGCATTATTAGCTATTTTGCATTTGTTGTTTAGGAGTTATGTTTAAATAACTGTCAAAGTAAATAAAACCTAATTTTGGTATTTGAAAACCTTACAAAAACAACTGATTCTAGTAAAACTCACACAGATACAATATTACAGGCATTTTTAGACATAATACATGTTTGGTTTTGGAGTAATGTTTGGCGCAGTGGAAGAATGGCCGTGCGCGACCCGAGGTTCCCTGGTTCAATCCCCACCTAGTACCAACCTCGTCATGTCCGTTGTGTCCTGAACAAGACACTTCACCCTTGCTCCTGATGGGTGCTGGTTAGCGCCTTGCATGGCAGCTCCCTCCATCAGTGTGTAAATGTGGAAGTAGTGTCAAAGCGCTTCGAGTACCTTGAAGGTAGAAAAGCGCTATACAAGTACAACCCATTTATTTATATATAGTATGACAGCTATACTGTTATATTGAGTAAAAAAAACTAACTTGTGCCTTTACAAACCTAACACAATATATTTTTTCTAGTAAAACTCACAAAGAGACATTTCCCCAGGTATTATTAGCCATTGTGCATGTGTGGTTTAGGAGTTATGTTTAAATAAATGTCAAATTTAATGTGGCAGGTATACTGTCATGAGTAAAACCTAATTGTTGTAATTGTAAACCTTACCAAAATACCTGATTCTGGTAAAACTCACATAGATTGAATATTACATGCATTTTTAGACGGATTGCTTGTTTGGTTTTGGAGTTATGTTTTTACAACTTTCATATTTAGTATGACAGTTATACTGTCATAGAGTAAAAAAAACAAATAACTTGCGTCTTTGCAAACCTTACAAAAGATCATTATTCTGGTAAAGACTTAGACTTTCTTTTTATTGTCATTCAAATTTGAACTTTACAGCATAGATAACACAATTTCGTTACATAAGCTCATGGTAGTGCAGGATAAAAAAGCAATAAGGTGCATTTATAAATAAATAAATACAAATAATATATAAAATAAATAAATATACTTAAATATATATAAATAAATAAAAATATTACTGTGCAGATAAATATATTGCACTTTTTCCACATGCGCCCACGTTTATGGGTGTATGTTATATTGTTTTTTGTTTATTCCAGCGAGTTAATCCATTTTGAGGGGAGTTGAGGGGATAATTTAATTATAATGCGTTCAAGAGTCTTACGGCCTGAGGGAAGAAGCTGGAGGTTCTGCTTCGGAGGCTGCGGAACCTCTTTCTAGAGTCCAGCAGTGAAAACAGTCCTTGGTGGGGGGAGTCTTTGCAAATTTTCTGAGCCCTGGTCAGGCAGCGCTTTTTGCGATCTCCTGGATAAGAGGAAGAGGATTCCTGAAGATCTTTTCCGCGGTCCTCACCACTCTCTGGAGAGACTTCCAGTCTGAGGCACTGCAGGCTCCAGTCCAGACAGAGATGCTGTTGGTCAGCAGGCTCTCTATAACAAAGATACAGTTCTCCAAGCATTATTAGCTATTTGCATTTGTTGTTTAGGATTTATGTTTAAATAACTGTCATAGTGAGTAAAACCTAAATTTTGTATTTGCAAACCTTACAAAAACAATTGATTCTAGTAAAACTCAGATACAATATCAAAGGCATTTTTAGACATAATGCATGTTTGGTTTTGGAGTTGTGTTTATATAACTTTCATATTTAGTATTACAGTAATACTGTCATATTGAGTAAAGAAAAAACAACTAACTTGTGTCTTTACAAACCTTACAAAATATTTTTCCCAGTAAAACTCAAAGATACATTTCTACAGGCATTATTAGCCATTTTGCATGTGCGGTTTCGGATTTATGTTTAAATAAGTGTCATATTGAGTGTGAAAGTCATAGTGAGTAAAACAAACTAACTTGTGTCTTTGCAATGCTTACAAAAGAAAATGTTACTTGTAAAACTCACAAAAGATACATTTCTTCATGCATTATTAGAAAATGTTCATGTGTAGTTTAGGAGTTATGTTTTAATAACTGTCAAATTGAGTGTGGCAGTTATACTGTCATTAAGTGTTAAACCTAATTTTTGTATTTGCAAACCTTACAAAAACAACTGATTCTAGTAAAACTCTTATAGATTCAATATTGCAGGCATTTAGACATTTCACATGTTTGGTTTAGGAGTTGTGTTTGAATACATTTTAATTGCTTTTTTCGTTAGGGCAAGTCCGACCGGCAGGAGGCCACAGGGAAGCCCCAGGACACATTGGGAAGACTATGTCAGCCGGCTGGCCTGGGAACGCTTCGGGATCCCCCGAGAAGAGCTGGACGAAGTGGCTGGGGAGAGGGAAGTCTGGGCTTCTCTGCTTAGGCTGCTGCCCCCGCAACCCGACCTCGGATAAGCGGAAGAAAATGGATACATTTAGTATGACAGTTATACTATTATATTGAGTAAAAAAAACTAACTTGTGTCTTTAAAAAACCTTACAAATTATATGTTTTCTAGTAAAACTCACAAAGATACATCTCCAGGCAATATAAGCCTTTTTGCATGTGGTTTAGGGGTTATGTTTAAATAACTGCCATATTGAATGTGGCAGTTATACTGTCATGAGTAAAACCTAATGTTTGTAATTGTAAACCTTACCAAAATACCTGATTCTGGTAAAACTCACATAGATTCAATATTACAGGTATTTTTAGACGGATTGCATGTGTAGTTTTGAAATTATGTTTATACAACTTTCTTATTTAGTATGACAGTGATACTATCATATTGAGTAAAAAAACTAACTTGTGTCTTTGCAAACCTTACAAAAGAACATTTTAGTAAAACTCAAAGATACATCTCCAGGCATTATTAGCCATTTTGCATTTGTTGTTTAGGAGTTATGTTTAAATAACTGGCATAGTGAGTAAAACTTAATTTTTGTATTTGCAAACCTTACAAAAACAACTGATTCTAGTAAAACTCACATGCATTCAATATTACAGTTATTTTTAGACATTTTGCCTGTTTGGTTTAGAAATTATGATGGAATACATTTGTATTGCTTTTTTCGCATTATCTCAGGATTTTAGGAATATTACTGTCATATTGAGAAAAAAACTACTTTTTGTGTTTGCAAGCCTTAAAAAAGCATATGTTTCGAGTTAAACTCACAAGAATGCATTATTTCAGGCAATATTAGCTCATTGTTATGTGTAGTTTAAGAGTTATGTTTAATTTACGGTCATATTGAGTGTACATTGTCATGGTGAAAAAAAACACAATTTTTTATTTGCAAAAATATCAAACACAGCTGATTCTAGTAAAATTCACAAGGATTCATTATTACAGGCATTTTTACACATATTGCATGTTTGACTTAGGAAATATGTTTGAATACATTTTTAATGCTTTTTTCGCATTATCTCAGGATTTTAGGGATATAACTGTCATAATGAGTAAAAAACTACTTTTTGTGTTTGCAAGATTTAAAAAAGCATATGTTTGGAGTAAAACTCCGTAGAATGCATTATTTGAGGCAACATTAGCCATTTTGCATGTGTAGTTAGGAGTTATTTTTAAATAACTGTCATATTGAGTCTGACAGTATACTGTCATAGTGAGTAAAACTTAATTTTTGTATTTGCAAACATTATAAAAACATCTGATTCTAGTAAAACTCACATGGATTTAATATTACAGGCATTTTTAGACATTTTACATTGTTGGTTTAGGAATTATGTTGGAATACATTTTTATTGCTTTTTTCGCATTATCTCAGGATTTTAAGAACATTACTGTCATATTGAGTAAAAAACTACTTTTTGTGTTTGCAAGCCTTAAAAAAGCATATGTTTCGAGTAAAACTCACAATAATGCATTATTTCAGGCAATAATAGCTCATTTTTATGTGTAGTTTAGGAGTTATGTTTATTTACTGCTATATTGAGTGTACTTGTCATGGTGAAAAAAACCTAATTTTTTTTATTTGCAAAAATTTCAAACACAACCGGTTCTAGTAAAACTCACATGGATTCAATAATACAGGCATTTTTAGACATTTTGCATTGCTGGTTTAGGAATTATGTTGGAATACATTTATATTGTTTTTTTCGCATTATCTCAGGAGTTTAAGAACATTACTGTCATATTGAGTAAAAAAATACTTTTTGTGTTTGCAAGCCTTAAGAAAGCATATGTTTCCAGGAAAACTCCCAATAATTCATTATTTCAAACATTATTAGCCATTTTGCATGAGTAGTTTAGGAGTTATGATTAAAAAACTGTCATATTGAGTGTGACAGTTTACTTTCATAAAGAGTAAAACCTAATTTTTTTTTTGCAAACTTCACTAAAACAACTGATTCTAGTAAAACTCACATGGATTCAATAATACAGGCATTTTTGCACATTTTGCATGTTTAGTTTAGAAATTATGATTGAATACATTTTTATTGCTTTTTTCGCATTATCTCAGGATTTTAAGAATATTACTGTCATATTGAGTAAAAAACTACTTTTTGTGTTTGCAAGCCTTAAAAAAGCATATGTTTCGAGTAAAACTCACAAGAATGCATTATTTCAGGCAATATAAGCTCATTTTTAAGTGTAGTTTAGGAGTTATGATAATGTGATGATGCTAATAAATAATAATAATAAATGTCAAATTGAGTGTGACAGTTTACTTTCATAAAGAGTAAAACCTATTTTTTGTTTTTGCAAACCTTACTAAAACAACTGATTCTAGTTAAACTCACAAGGATTCAATAATACAGGCATTTTTACACATTTTGCATGTTTACTTTAGAAATTATGATTGAATACATTTTTATTGCTTTTTTCGCATTATCTCAAGATTTAAAGAACATTACTGTCATATTAGGTAAAAAAAATACTTTTTGTGTTTGCAAGCCTTAAAAGCATAAGTTTCGAGGAAAACTCCCAAGGATCCATTATTTCAAACATTATTAGCCATTTTGCAAGAGTAGTTTAGGAGTTATGATTAAAAAACTGTCTTTTTGAGTGTGACAGTTTACTTTCATAAAGAGTAAAACCTAACTTCTGTTTTTGCAAACTTTACTAAAACAAATGATTCTAGTAAAACTCACATGGATTCAATAATACAGGCATTTTTACACATTTTGCATGTTTAGTTTAGAAATTATGATTGAATACATTTTTATTGCTTTTTTCGCATTATCTCAGGATTTTAAGAACATTACTGTCATATTGAGTAAAAAAATACTTTTTTGTGTTTGCAAGCCTTAAGAAAGCATATGTTTCGAGGAAATCTCCCAAGGATCCATTATTTCAAACATTATTAGCCATTTTGCATGAGTAGTTTAGGAGTTATGATTAAAAAATTGTCATATTGAGTGTGACAGTTTACTTTCATAAAGAGTAAAATCTAATTTTTGTTTTTGCAAACCTTACTAAAACAACTGATTCTAGTAACACTCACATGGATTTAATATTACAGGCATTTTTAGACATTTTGCATTGTTGGTTTAGGAATTATGTTGGAATACATTTTTATTGCTTTTTTCGCATTATCTCAGGAATTTAAGAACATTACTGTCATATTGAGTAAAAAAATACTTTTTGTGTTTGCAAGCCTTAAGAAAGCATATGTTTCGAGGAAATCTCCCAAGGATCCATTATTTCAAACATTATTAGCCATTTTGCATGAGTAGTTTAGGAGTTATAATTAAAAATTGTCATAATGAGTGTGACAGTTTACTTTCATAAAGAGTAAAATCTAATTTTTGTTTTTGCAAAGCTTACTAAAACAACTGAATCTAGTAAAATTCACATGGATTCAATATTACAGGCATTTTTACACATATTGCATGTTTGACTTAGGAAATATGATTGAATACATTGTTATTGCTTTTTTCGCATTATCTCAGGATTTTAGGAAAATAACAAATTGAGTAAAAAACTACTTTTTGTGTTTGCAAGATTTAAAAAAGCATATGTTTAGAGTACAACTCCGTAGAATGCATTATTTGAAGCATCATTAGCCATTTTGCATGTGTAGTTAGGAGTTATTTTTAAATAACTGTCATATTGAGTGTGACAGTACAATTTCATAAAGAGTAAAACCTAATTTTTGTTTTTGCAAACTTTACTAAAACAACTGATTCTAGTAAAACTCACATGGATTCAATAATACAGGCATATTTACACATTTTGCATGTTTAGTTTAGAAATTATGATTGAATACATTTTTATTGCTTTTTTCGCATTATCTCAGGATTTTAAGAACATTACTGTCATATTGAGTAAAAAAATACTTTTTGTGATTGCAAGCCTTAAGAAAGCAAATGTTTCGAGGAAAACTCCCAAGGATCCATTATTTCAAACATTATTAGCCATTTTGCAAGAGTAGTTTAGGAGTTATGATTAAAAAACTGTCATATTGAGTGTGACAGTTTACTTTCATAAAGAGTAAAACCTAACTTCTGTTTTTGCAAACTTTACTAAAACAACTGATTCTAGTAAAACTCACATGGATTCAATAATACAGACATTTTTACACATTTTGCATGTTTAGTTTAGAAATTATGATTGAATACATTTTTATTGCTTTTTTCGCATTATCTCAGGATTTTAAGAACATTACTGTCATATTGAGTAAAAATATACATTTTGTGTTTGCAAGCCTTAAGAAAGCATATGTTTCGAAGAAATCTCCCAAGGATCCATTATTTCAAACATTATTAGCCATTTTGCATGAGTAGTTTAGGAGTTATGATTAAAAAATTGTCATATTGAGTGTGACAGTTTACTTTCATAAAGAGTAAAATCTAATTTTTGTTTTTGCAAACCTTACTAAAACAACTGATTCTAGTAACACTCACATGGATTTAATATTACAGGCATTTTTAGACATTTTGCATTGTTGGTTTAGGAATTATGTTGGAATACATTTTTATTGCTTTTTTCGCATTATCTCAGGAATTTAAGAACATTACTGTCATATTGAGTAAAAAAATACTTTTTGTGTTTGCAAGCCTTAAGAAAGCAAATGTTTCGAGGAAAACTCCCAGGATCCATTATTTCAAACATTATTAGCCATTTTGCATGAGTAGTTTAGGAGTTATGATTAAAAAACTGTCATATTGAGTGTGACAGTTTATTTTTTTAAAGAGTAAAACCTATTTTTTGTTTTTGCAAACCTTACTAAAACAACTGATTCTAGTTAAACTCACATGGATTTATTATTACAGGCATTTTTAGACATTTTGCATTGTTGGTTTAGGAATTATGTTGGAATACATTTTTATTGCTTTTTTCGCATTATCTCAGCATTTTAAGAACATTACTGTCATATTGAGTAAAAACTACTTTTTGTGTTTGCAAGCCTTAAAAAAGCATATGTTTCGAGTAAAACTCCCAAGAATGCATTATTTCAGGCAATATTAGCTCATTTTTATGTGCAGTTTAGGAGTTACGTTTAATTTACTGTCATATTGACTGTACATTGTCATGGTGTAAAAAACCTAATTTTTCTAATTGCAAACCTTTAAACAGAACTGATTCTAGTAAAACATACATTGATTCAATATTACAGGCATTTTTACACATTTTGCATGTTTGGTTTAGGAATTATAATGGAATACATTTTTATTTTGCTTTTTTCGTATTATCTCAGGATTTTAAGAACATTACTGTCATATTGAGTAAAAAAAACTACTTTTTGTGTTTGCAAGATTTAAAAAAGCATATGTTTTGAGTAAAACTCCCAAGGATGCATTATTTCAGGCATCAATAGCCATTTTGCTTGTGTGGATTAGGAGTTTTTAAATAACTGTCATATTGCGTGTGGCAGTTATACTGTTATTATGAGTAAAACCTAATTTTTGTATTTTTAAACATTATAAACCACCTGATTCTAGTAAAATTCACAAAGATACAATATTACAGGCATTTTTAGACATAATGCAGGTTTGGTTTTGGAGTTAGGTTTATAACTTTTCATATTTAGTATGACAGTTATACTGTCATATTAAGTAAAAAAAAAAAAGACTTGTGTCTTTGCAAACCTTACAAAATATTTTTTTCCAGTAAAACTCACAAAGATACATTTCTCTTATTAGCCATTTTGCATGTGTGGTTTCGGAGTTATGTTTAAATAACTGTCAGATACAGAGACAGAGACAGAGACAGTGTGCGAGGTGGAGAAGTTCCGGCTAGATATAGTTGGACTCACTTCGACGCACAGGAACCTGTTCTCTCGAGAGGGGCTGGACTCTCTTCCACTATGGCGTTGCAAGCAATGAGAGGCTGGGGTGGCAATTCTTGTTGTCCCCCCGGCTCAAAGACACGAGTATGGGGATCAGACTGTCTGATTGTGGCGGGTCGCTCCCTGTATGATCAGTGTAGGGCAGCCTTGGTCCGCTTAGGCTGCCCTTTGTCACCGATTCTGTTGTTAACTTTTATGGACAGAATTGCAGTCATGGCGTTGAGGGGATCCGGTTTGGTGGTTGCAGGATTAGGTCTCTGCTTTTTGCAGTTGATGTGGTTCTGATGGCTTCAACTGGCCAGGATCTCCAGCTCTCATTGGATGGCCGAGTATGAAGCGACTGGGATGAGAATCAGCACCTCCAAGTCCGAGTCCATGGTTCTCGCCCGGTAAAGGGTGGGGTGCCATTTCCAGGTTGAGGAGGCAATGGCACATACTAGATGGCCCCAAGTGGAGGAGTTCAAGTACCTAGGAGTCTTGTTCACGAGTGAGGGAAGAGTGGATCATGAGATCCACAGGCGGATCGGTGCGGCGTCTTCAGTAATGAGGACGCTATATCGATCCATTGTGGTGAAGAAGGAGCTGAGCCAGAATTAAAAGCTCTAAATTTACCGGTCGATCTACATTCCCATCCTGCACCCATGGTCATGGTTATGACCGAAAAGACAAGATCCCGGGTACAAGCGGCCAAATTGAGTTTCCTCCGCCGGGTGGCGGGTCTCTCCCTTAGAGATAGGATAAGAAGCTCTGTCATCCGGGAGGAACTCAGAGTAAAGCGCTGCTCCTCCACATTGAGAGGAGCCAGATGAGGTGGTTCGGGCATCTGCTCAGGATGCCACCCGAACGCCTCCCGAGGGAGGTGTTTAGGGCAAGTCCGACCGGCAGGAGGCCACGGGGAAGACCCAGGACACATTGGGAAGATTATGTCTCCCGGCTGGCCTGGGAACGCCTCAGGATCCCCCAAGAAAAGCTGGAAGAAGTCGCTGGGGAGAGGGAAGTCTGGGCTTCTCTGTTTAGGCTGCTGCCCCCGCAACCCGACCTCGGTTAAGCGGAAGAAAATGGATGGATTTAGTAACGACAACAAAAACTGATTCTAGTAAAACTCACATGGATACAATTTTACAGGTAATGCATGTTTGGTTTTGGAATTATGTTTATATAACTTTCATATGTATTATGACAGTTATACTGTCATCTTAAATAAAACTAACTTGTGTCTTTACAAACATTACAAACTATGTTTTTCCAGTAAAACTCACAAAAATATTTTTTTCCAGGCATTTTTCATGTGTGGTTTAGGAAATATGTTTAAATAACTTTCATATTGAATGTGGCAGTTATACTGTTATTATGTGTAAAACCAAATTGTTGTATTTGCAAACCTTACAAAAACAACTGATTCTAGTAAAACTCACATAGATTCAATATTACAGGCATTTTTAGACATTTCACATGTTTGAATACAGTTTTATTGCTTTTTTCGTTAGGGCAAGTCCGATCGGCAGGAGGCCACGGGGAAGACCCAGGACACATTGGGAAGACTATGTCTCAGGCTGGCCTGGGAACGCCTCGGGATCCCCCGAGAAGAGCTGGACAAAGTGGCTGGGGAGAGGGAAGTCTGGGCTTCCTGCTTAGGCTGCTTCCCCCGCAACCCGACCTCGGATAAGCGGAAGAAAATGGATGGATTTAGTATGACAGTTATACTGTCATATTGAGTAAAAAAAACTATTTTTCATAGATTCAATATTACAGGCATCTTTAGATGGATTGCATGTTTGGTTTTGGAGATATGTTTATACAACTTTCATATTTAGTATGTCAGTTATACTGTCATATTGAGTAAAAAAAAACAACTTGTGTCTGCAAACCTTACAAAAGATTATTATTCTAGTAAAACTAACAAAGATACATTTTTCCAAGCATTATTAGCATTTGTTGTTTTGGAGTTATAATGCTTGCATTGAGAGGCGACGGGCTCGGGTGGCAATTCTTGTTGCCCCCCGGCTCAAAGCCTGCACGTTGGAGTTCAACCCAGTGGACCAGTGGGTAGCTTTCCTCCGCCTTCGGGTGGGGGGACGGGTCCTGACTGTTGTTTGGCCTTACGCGCCAAACGGCAGCTCAGAGTACCCACCCTTTTTGGATTCACTCGAGGGAGTACTGGAAAGTGCTCCACCGGGTGATTCCCTCGTTCTACTGGGGGCCTTCAACGCTCATCTTGGCAACAACAGTGAAACCTGGAGAGGCGTGATTGGGAAGAATGGCCGCCCGGATCTGAACCCGAGTGGTGTTTTGTTATTGGACTTTTGTGCTCGTCACAGATTGTCAATAACAAACACCAAGTTCAAACATAAGGGTGTCCATATGTGCACTTGGCACCAGGACACCCTAGGCCGCAGTTCCATGATCGATTTTGTAGTTGTGTCATCGGATTTGCGGTCTCATGTTTTGGACACTCGGGTGAAGAGAGGGGCGGAGCTTTCTACCGATCACCACCTGGTGGTGAGTTGGCTGCGATGGTGGGGGAGGATGCCTGACAGACCTGGCAGGCCCAAACGCATTGTGAGGGTTTGCTGGGAACGCCTCCGGAAGAACTTTGAACATGTCACGAGGGAGGCGCTGGACATTGAGTCTGAGTGGACCATGTTCCGTGCCTCTCTTGTCGAGCCGGCTGATTGGAGCTGTGGCCGCAAGGAGTTTGGTGCCTGTCGTGGCGGTAATCCTAGAACCCGCTGGTGGACACCAGCAGTGAGGGATGCCGTCAAGCTGAAGAAAGAGCCTATCGGGTCCTTTTGGCTCCTGGGACTCCAGAGGCAGCCGACAGGCCAAGCGAAGTGCGGCTTCAGCGGTCGCAGAGGCAAAAACTCGGACATGGGAGGAGTTTGGAGAAGCCATGGAAAACGACTTCCAGACGGCTTCAAAGCGATTCTGGACCACCATCCGCCGGCTCAAGGGGGGGCAGCAGTGCACTGTAACACCGTGTATGGTGAGGATGGTGCGCTGCTGACCTCTACTGCAGCTGTTATTGATCGGTGGAGGGAATACTTCGAAGACCTCCTTAATCCCACCAACATGTCTTCCTATGAGGAAGCAGTGCCTGGGGAATCTGTGGTGGGCTCTCCTATTTCTGGGGCTGAGGATGCCAAGGTAGTTAAAAAGCTCCTCAATGGCAACGCCCTGGGGGTGGATGAGATCCGTCCGGAGTTCCTTAAGGCTCTGGATGCTGTGGGGCTGTCTTGGTTGACAAGACTCTGCAACATCGCGTGGACATCGGGGGCGGTACTTCTGAATTGGGAGACCGGGGTGGTGGTTCCTCTCTTTAAAAGGGGAACCAGAGGGTGTGTTTCAACTATCGTGAGATCACACTCCTCAGTCTTCCCGGTAAGGTCTATTCATGTGTACTGGAGAAGAGGCTACGCCGGATAGTCGAACCTCGGATTCAGGAGGAACAGTGTGGTTTACGTCCTGGTCGTGGAACTGCGGACCAGCTTTATACTCTCGGCAGGGTCCTTGAGGGTGCATGGGAGTTTGCCCAACCAGTCTACATGTGCTTTATGGACTTGGAGAAGGCATTCGACCATTTACCCCTGGAAGTCCTGTGGGGAGTGCTTAGAGAGTATGGGGTAACGGACTGTCTTATTGTGGCGGTTCGCTCCCTTTGCAAGAGTCAGAGCTTGGTCCGCATTGCCGGCAGTAAGTCGGACCCGTTTCCAGTGAGGGTTGGACTCCGCCAAGGCTGCCCTTAGTCACCGATTCTGTTCATAACCTTTATGGACAGAATTTCTAGGCGCAGTCAGGGCGTTGAGGGGATCCGGTTTGGTGTCTGCAGGATTAGGTCTCTGCTATTTGCAGATGATGTGGTCCTGATGGGTTCATCTGGCCAAGATCTTCAGCCCTCACTGGATCGGTTCGCAGACGAGTGTGAAGTGACTGGGATGTGAATCAGCACCTCCAAGTCCGAGTCCATGGTTCTCGCCCGGAAAAGGGTGGAGTGCCATCTCCGGGTTGGGGAGGAGATCTTGCCCCAAGTTGAGGAGTTCAAGGACCTCAGAGTCTTGTTCACGAGTGAGGGAAGAGTGGATCGTGAGATCGACAGGCGGAACGGTGCGGCGTCTTCAGTAATGCGGACGCTGTATTGATCCGTTGTGGTGAAGAAGGAGCTGAGCCGGAAGGCAAAGCTCTCGATTTACCGGTCGATCTACGTTCCCATCCTCACCTATGGTCATGAGCTTTGTGTCATGGCCGAAAGGACAAAATCACGGGTACAAGCGGCCGAAATGAGTTTCCTCCGCCGGGTGGCGGGGCTCTCCCTTAGAGATAGGGTGAGAAGCTCTGTCATCCGGGAGGAGCTCAAAGTAAAGCCATTGCTCCTCCATTTCGAGAGGAGCCAGATGAGGTGGTTCGGGCATCTGGTCAGGATGCCACCCGAACGCCTCCCTAGGGAGGTGTTTCGGTCACGTCCGACCGGTAGGAGGCCCAGGAAGACCCAGGAAACGGGAAGCTTATCTCTCCCGGCTGGCCTGAGAACGCCCCAGGATCCCCCGGGAGGAGCTGGACGAAGTGGCTGGGGAGAGGAAAGTCTGGGCTTCCCTGCTTAGGCTGCAGCCCCCGCAACCCGACCTCGGATAAGCGGAAGAAAATGGATGGCTGGATGGATGGAGTTATGTTTAAATAACTGTCATAAAGAGTAAAACCTCATTTTTGTATTTGTAAACCTTACCAAAACAACTGATTTTAGCAAAACTCACACAGATTCAATATTACAGGCATTTTTAGACATTTTGCTTATTTGGTGTAGGAATTATGATGGAATACATTGTTTTTGCTTATTTCGCATTATCTCAGGATTTTAAGAACTTTACTGTCATATAGAGGAAACCAAATACTTTTTGTGTTTGCAAGCCTTAAAAAAGCATATGTTTCGAGTAAAACTCACAAGAATGCCTTATTTCAGGCATTATTAGCCATTTTTTATGTGTAGTTTAGGCATACTTGCCAATACTCCTGGATTTTCCAGGAGACTCCCGAAATTCAGCGCCTCTCACGAAAACCTCCCGGGACAAATTTTCTCCCGAAAATCTCCCGAAATTCAGGCTGATCTGAGTGAGGACAGCCTGTATTCATGTCTGCTTTCCCACGATATAAACAGCATGCCTGCCCAATCACGTTATAACTGTAGAATGATCGAGGGCGAGTTCTTGGTTTCTTATGTGGGTTTATTGTTAGGTAGTTTCATTAACGTCCTCCCAGCGCGGTAACAACACAAAACAACAGCAGTCACGTTTTCGTCTACCGTAAAGCAGTTTGTCTGCCGTAAACAGCAATGTTGTGACACTCTTTAAACAGGGCAATACTGCCATCTACTGTACATGCATATGTGACAATAACATCCAGGGCTTTTAGAGAGTGCAGTGCACAACTGCGCACACAACAAGGAGACAAAGCAGAAGAACGCGGAAGATACAGCCATGGCGACGCCGACGACAAGTAAGATGAAGAAACATGCTTATAAGTTCCAAGCCGCAGCTGCGATTGGACCTGGATAGCCTCCGGGAAGAAGTAGTGGAAGACCAAGTGCTTGGCAGTGAAGATCTTCCTCAGGAAGCAAAGATTGACCGGTTTTTGGCCATGCTCGGGAGGGATGGAAAATTCCAGACTCTCGTGCATTTGATGAAAGCACTTTTGTGCGTGCCACACAGCAATGCATCATCAGAGAGGTTGTTCAGCATGGTTATAAAAATAGTGACAGAGAATAGAACAAGGATGGACAATTCAACCCTTAACTCAACAATGAGTAGATGAGTGTTATGTGTGTGTATATGTGTAAATAAATGAAAACTGAAATTCAAGTATTTATTTTATATATATATATATATATATATATATATATATATATATATATATATATATATATATGTCTTATATCTCCTGATGATTGAGGGAACCCCTCATGAAACAGGCCTGTAAAGATGAAGTAGTCTTGTGATTTTTTTCCCCACACATACATATATATATATATAGCTATACATACATATATATATATATATATAGCTAAACATACATATATATATATATATATATATATATATATATATATATATATATATATATAAATATATATATATATATATATATATATATATATATATATATATATATATATATATATATATATATATATATATATACATATACATATATATATCTATATATATATATATATATATATATATATGAAATACTTGACTTGGTGAATTCTAGCTCTAAATATACTCCTCCCCTCTTAACCACACCCCCAACCACGCCCCCACCCCACCCCTGACCATGCCTTCCCCACCCCCACCTCCTGAAATCGAAGGTCTCAATGTTGGCAAGTATGAGTTTAGGAGTTATGTTTAAATAACTGTCATAGTGAGTGTGGCAGTTACACTGTCATATTGAGTAAAAAAAACTAACTTGTGTCTTTGCAAACCTCACAAAAGAAAACGTTTCTAATAAAAATCACAAAGATACATTTCTTCACGCATTATTAGACATTTTTCATGTGTGGTTTAGGAATTATGTTTAAATAACTGTCATATTGAGTGTGGCAGTTATACTGTCATTATGTGTAAAACCTAATTTTGTATTTGCAAACCTTATAAAAACAACTGATTCTAGTAAAACATAGATTCAATTTTACAGGCATTTTTAGACATTTTACATGTTTGGTTTAGGAGTTGTGTTTGAATACATTTTTTATTTTTTATTCTTATTGTTGCTTTTTATTTTTATTCTATTGTAATATGTTTCTATTTTGTTTCAATTTATACCCCCATTATTTACTTTTCACTTTTTACAATTTTGTACACTACTGCTGGAATTTAAATTTTCCTGAGGGAACTCTCCTGAAGGAATCAATCAAGTACTATCTATGTATCTATCTATTTATGTCTCCTGGCTGGCCTGTAAATGCCTCGGGATCCCCCGAGAAGAGCTGGACAAAGTGGCTGGGGAGAGGAAAGTCTGGGCTTCTCTGCTTAGGCTGCTGCCCCCGCAACCTGACCTCGGATAAGCAGGAAGAAAATGGATGGATTTAGTATGACAGTTATACTGTCATATTAAGTAAAAAAATAACTTGGGTCTTTGCAAACATTACAAAATATATTTTTTCTAGTAAAACTCACTAAGATACATAACTCAAGGCATTATTAGCCATTTTGCATGTGTGGTTTAGGACTTATGTTTAAATAATCGTCAGATTGAGTGTGACAGTATACTGTCATAGTGAGTAAAACCCATATTTTGTAATTGCAAACCTTATGAAAACAAATGATTCTACTAAAACTCACATGGATACAATATTACGGGCAATACGGCCTAACCAATCTGGCGCCCTAGGCAAGATTTTAGGTGGCGCCCCCCCACATCGGCAGTGAAGTGTATATACTCACAAGAAACCGAATAGCTTTGTCTTTGACCTTTTTTTTTTACTTACAACCAGAGGTGGGTAGTAACGCGCTACATTTACTCCGTTACATCTACTTGAGTAAATTTTGGGATAAATTGTACTTCTAAGAGTAGTTTTAATGCAACATACTTTTACTTTTACTTAAGTATATTTATAGAGAAGGAACGCTACTTTTACTCCGCTACTTTTATCTACATTCAGCTCGCTACTCGCTACTAATTTTTATCGATCTGTTAATGCACGCTTTGTTTGTTTTGGTCTGTCAGACAGACCTTCAAAGTGCCTGCCTTACTGGTGACGTTTCACTTCGTTCCACCAATCAGATGCAGTCACTGGTGACGTTGGACCAATCAAACAGAGCCAGGTGGTCACATGACCTGACTTAAACAAGTTGAAAAACTTATTGGGGTGTTACCATTTAGTGGTCAATTGTACGGAATATTTACTGTACTGTGCAATCTAATCATAAAAGTTCCAATCAATCAATCAAAAGTGTGAAGGAAAAAATATACTTTTTTTATTTCAACCGTACATCCCGTCAAAAGCCTCAAGACTGACCGCACATGAGGATGTTCCTGTCTTCACAATAAAAGTGCCGCTCCATCGCGCCTGCGCTTTCAAAACAAGAGTCTCCGAAAGCCAGCGCGAACAAGCTAGCAAGCTACGGAGTTTGACGCCAATATATTTCTTGTAAAGTGTATAAAAACGAATATGGAAGCTGGACAAACAAGGTGCCAAAAACCAACCACTTTCATGTGGTATTAGACAGAAAGGAGGAACTTTTCTTCTCCTCCATTTGAAAACGTGGACGTTATCATCACTACTGTCTGATTACAGTCAACGCAAGTCATCAGAATCAGGTAATACACCAACTTATATTCTAGTCTGCATGAAAGAAAATAATCTATATGTTAAACATGCATGTATATTCATTAAAACATCTTTAACATGTAAACAAAAACAGCAAAATAAATACATATAAATTATATACTGTATATATCAATGTATATGTATGTATATATATATATATATATATATATATATATATATATATATATATATATATATATATATATATATATATATATATATATATGTGTGTGTGTGTGTATGTTACTCATCAGTTACTCAGTACTTGAGTAGTTTTTTCACAACATACTTTTTACTTTTACTCAAGTAAATATTTGGGTGACTACTCCTTACTTTTACTTGAGTAATAAATCTCTAAAGTAACAGTACTCTTACTTGAGTACAATTTCTGGCTACTCTAGCCACCTCTGCTTACAACTATACCTAATATATAAAGGGGTGGAAAAGTGACTATTACCTGCACGGCAAACATTAGCTAACCAGAAGGCAATAACAATGTAAACAAAAACACCTGCTTAAAAGATCTAATACAAATGTCCCTGAGGAATGTAAGGTGGGAGTACTGTAATTACCTACCGTTACATTATTATTTTCCATAACAATTTAGCCCCCTCCACAATATTAACCCGACGTTAAAACAGAACTAGCTATTTATTGATTAGCAATTGCCGAATCATGTAACATTAGCTTAATGCTAAAAAGCCAGGTTACTATCACATTCTGTAACAGACAAATAATTTCATGTAGGCTAACGTTACCTACCTGCTACCTCTGTCTTTTCTCGTTTCTCCTCCTCTTCTTTTCTCTTTTTTCTTCCCTGGGCACCTGACAGTTTTGGCCGTTTTGACATCTTGTGTTGATTTTTTGATGTGGTGACGTCCAAAAAGAGTCATGATACGGGAAAGGGGGGGGGGGGGGGGGCACCGTGCGGGGGGAAGGGTGGGGGGCGTAATGTTGTAACAAATAATATTTCTATTAAATAGGCTTTAATTTGCATTTTAATTAACGTGGGATTATTTTTTGTATTTAGAAATAATAGTACCAACTTTTTTCTTTTTTTTTTTTCTCCAACATTTGTGGCACTGGCGTGGCGCCCCCTGATGGACGGCGTCCTTAGCATTTGCCTATGCGGCCTATGCCACGGGCCGGCCCTGATTACGGGCATTTTTAGACATAATGCATGTTTGGTTTTGGAGTAATGTTTATATATTTTTCATATTTTGTATGACAGTAATACTGTCATATTGAATAAAAAAAACTAACTTGTATCTGTACAAACCTTAAAAAATATTTTTTTCCCTGTAAAACTCACAAAGAGACATTTCTCCAGGCATTATTAGCCATTGTGCACATGTGGTTTAGGAGTTATGTTTAAATAAATGTCAAATTGAATGTGGCAGTTATACTGTTATTATGAGTAAAACCTAATTTTTGTAAATGTTAACCTTACCACAATACCTGATTCTGGTAAAACTCACATAGATTCAATATTACAGGCATTTTTAGACATTTTACATGTTTGGTTTAGAGTTGTGTTTGAATACATTTGTATTGCTTTTTTCATTAGGGCAAGTCCGACGGGCAGGAGGCCGCGGGGAAGACCCAGGACACATTGGGAAGACTATGTCTCCCGGCTGGGCTGTCGAACGCCTCGGGATCCCCCGAGATGAGCTGGACGAAGTGGTTGGGGATAGGGAAGTCCGGGCTTCTCTGCTTAGGCTGCTGCCCCTGCAACCGGACCTCGGATAAGCGGAAGAAAATGGATGGATTTAGTATGACAGTTATACTGTCATATTAAGTAAAAAAAACTAACTTACAAAATATATTTTTTCTAGTAAAACTCACAAAGATACATATCTACAGGCATTATTAGCCATTTTGCATGTGTGGTTTAGGAGTTATGTTTAAATAACTGTCATATTGAATGTGGCAGTAATACTGTCATCATGACCTAATTTTTGTAATTGTAAACCTTACCAAAATACCTGATTCTGGTAAAACTCACAAAGATTCAATATTACAGGCATTTTTAGACAGATTACATGTTTGGTTTTGGGGTTATGTTTATACAACTTTCATATTTAGTATAACAGTTATACTATCATATTGAGTACAAAAAACAAAAATGTGTTTCTTTGCAAACCATACAAAAGATCATTGTTTTAGTTAATCTAACAAAGATACATTTCTCCAAGCATTATTAGTCATTTTGCATTTGTTGTTTAGGAGTTATGTTTAAATAACTGTCATAGTGAGTAAAACCTAATTTTTGTATTTGCAAAAACCTTACAAAAACAACTGATTCTAGTAAAACTCACATGGATGCAATATTGCAGGCATTTTTAGACATGATGCATGTTTGATTTTGGAGTTGTGTTTATATAACTTTCATATTTAGTATTACAGTAATACTGTCATATTGAGTAATAAAAACTAACTTGTGTCTTTACAAACCTTACAAAACATTTTTTTCCTGCAAAACTCACAAAGAGACATTTCTCCAGGCATTATTAGCCATTTGGCATGTGTGGTTTAGGAGTTATGTTTAAATAACTGTCAGATTGAGTGTGACAGTATACTGTGAGTAAAACCCATATTTTGTATTTGCAAACCTTACAAAAACAACTGATTCTAGTAAAACTCACATGGATACAAAATTACAGGCATTTTTAGAGATAATGCATGTTTGGTTTTGGAGTTATGTTTATATAACTTCCATATTTAGTATGACAGTAACACTGTCATATTTAGTAAAAAAAAACTAACTTGTGTCGGTACAAACATTACAAAACATTTTTTTTCCAGTAAAACTCACAAAGAGACATTTCTCCAGGCATTAATAGCCATTGTGCATGTGTGGTTTAGGAGTTATGTTTAAATAGATGTCAAATTGAATGTGGCAGTTATACTGTCATTATGAGTGAAACCTAATTTTTGTAATTGTAAACCTTACCAAAATACCTGATTCTGGTAAAACTCACATAGATTCAATATTACATGCATTTTTAGACGGATTGCATGTTTGGTTTTGGAGTTTTGATTATAAAACTTTCATATTTAGTATGACAGTTATACTGTATATTACCATTGAGTAAAAAAAAACCTAACTTGTGACTTTGCAAACCTTACAATAGATCGTTATTCTAGTAAAGACTTAGACTTAGACTTTCTTTTTGGCATCTGGTCAGGATGCCACCCGAACGCCTCCCTAGGGAGGTGTTTCGGTCACGTCCGACCGGTAGGAGGCCCAGGAAGACCCAGGAAACGGGAAGCTTATCTCTCCCGGCTGGCCTGAGAACGCCCCAGGATCCCCCGGGAGGAGCTGGACGAAGTGGCTGGGGAGAGGAAAGTCTGGGCTTCCCTGCTTAGGCTGCAGCCCCCGCAACCCGACCTCGGATAAGCGGAAGAAAATGGATGGCTGGATGGATGGAGTTATGTTTAAATAACTGTCATAAAGAGTAAAACCTCATTTTTGTATTTGTAAACCTTACCAAAACAACTGATTTTAGCAAAACTCACACAGATTCAATATTACAGGCATTTTTAGACATTTTGCTTATTTGGTGTAGGAATTATGATGGAATACATTGTTTTTGCTTATTTCGCATTATCTCAGGATTTTAAGAACTTTACTGTCATATAGAGGAAACCAAATACTTTTTGTGTTTGCAAGCCTTAAAAAAGCATATGTTTCGAGTAAAACTCACAAGAATGCCTTATTTCAGGCATTATTAGCCATTTTTTATGTGTAGTTTAGGCATACTTGCCAATACTCCTGGATTTTCCAGGAGACTCCCGAAATTCAGCGCCTCTCACGAAAACCTCCCGGGACAAATTTTCTCCCGAAAATCTCCCGAAATTCAGGCTGATCTGAGTGAGGACAGCCTGTATTCATGTCTGCTTTCCCACGATATAAACAGCATGCCTGCCCAATCACGTTATAACTGTAGAATGATCGAGGGCGAGTTCTTGGTTTCTTATGTGGGTTTATTGTTAGGTAGTTTCATTAACGTCCTCCCAGCGCGGTAACAACACAAAACAACAGCAGTCACGTTTTCGTCTACCGTAAAGCAGTTTGTCTGCCGTAAACAGCAATGTTGTGACACTCTTTAAACAGGGCAATACTGCCATCTACTGTACATGCATATGTGACAATAACATCCAGGGCTTTTAGAGAGTGCAGTGCACAACTGCGCACACAACAAGGAGACAAAGCAGAAGAACGCAGAAGATACAGCCATGGCGACGCCGACGACAAGTAAGATGAAGAAACATGCTTATAAGTTCCAAGCCGCAGCTGCGATTGGACCTGGATAGCCTCCGGGAAGAAGTAGTGGAATACCAAGTGCTTGGCAGTGAAGATCTTCCTCAGGAAGCAAAGATTGACCGGTTTTTGGCCATGCTCGGGAGGGATGGAAAATTCCAGACTCTCGTGCATTTGATGAAAGCACTTTTGTGCGTGCCACACAGCAATGCATCATCAGAGAGGTTGTTCAGCATGGTTATAAAAATAGTGACAGAGAATAGAACAAGGATGGACAATTCAACCCTTAACTCAACAATGAGTAGATGAGTGTTATGTGTGTGTATATGTGTAAATAAATGAAAACTGAAATTCAAGTATTTATTTTATATATATATATATATATATATATATATATATATATATATATATATATATATATATATATATGTCTTATATCTCCTGATGATTGAGGGAACCCCTCATGAAACAGGCCTGTAAAGATGAAGTAGTCTTGTGATTTTTTTCCCCACACATACATATATATATATATATATATATATATATATATATATATATATATAAATATATATATATATATATATATATATATATATATATATATATATATATATATATATATATATATATATATACATATACATATATATATATATATATATATATATATATATATATATATGAAATACTTGACTTGGTGAATTCTAGCTCTAAATATACTCCTCCCCTCTTAACCACACCCCCAACCACGCCCCCACCCCACCCCTGACCATGCCTTCCCCACCCCCACCTCCTGAAATCGAAGGTCTCAATGTTGGCAAGTATGAGTTTAGGAGTTATGTTTAAATAACTGTCATAGTGAGTGTGGCAGTTACACTGTCATATTGAGTAAAAAAAACTAACTTGTGTCTTTGCAAACCTCACAAAAGAAAACGTTTCTAATAAAAATCACAAAGATACATTTCTTCACGCATTATTAGACATTTTTCATGTGTGGTTTAGGAATTATGTTTAAATAACTGTCATATTGAGTGTGGCAGTTATACTGTCATTATGTGTAAAACCTAATTTTGTATTTGCAAACCTTATAAAAACAACTGATTCTAGTAAAACATAGATTCAATTTTACAGGCATTTTTAGACATTTTACATGTTTGGTTTAGGAGTTGTGTTTGAATACATTTTTTATTTTTTATTCTTATTGTTGCTTTTTATTTTTATTCTATTGTAATATGTTTCTATTTTGTTTCAATTTATACCCCCATTATTTACTTTTCACTTTTTACAATTTTGTACACTACTGCTGGAATTTAAATTTTCCTGAGGGAACTCTCCTGAAGGAATCAATCAAGTACTATCTATGTATCTATCTATTTATGTCTCCTGGCTGGCCTGTAAATGCCTCGGGATCCCCCGAGATGAAATATTTTTTTCCCAGTAAAACTCACAAAGAGACATTTCTCCAGGCATTATTAGCCATTGTGCACATGTGGTTTAGGAGTTATGTTTAAATAAATGTCAAATTGAATGTGGCAGTTATACTGTTTTTATGAGTAAAACCTAATTTTTGTAAATGTTAACCTTACCACAATACCTGATTCTGGTAAAACTCACATAGATTCAATATTACAGGCATTTTTAGACATTTTACATGTTTGGTTTAGAGTTGTGTTTGAATACATTTGTATTGCTTTTTTCATTAGGGCAAGTCCGACGGGCAGGAGGCCGCGGGGAAGACCCAGGACACATTGGGAAGACTATGTCTCCCGGCTGGGCTGTCGAACGCCTCGGGATCCCCCGAGATGAGCTGGACGAAGTGGTTGGGGATAGGGAAGTCCGGGCTTCTCTGCTTAGGCTGCTGCCCCTGCAACCGGACCTCGGATAAGCGGAAGAAAATGGATGGATTTAGTATGACAGTTGTACTGTCATATTAAGTAAAAAAAACTAACTTACAAAATATATTTTTTCTAGTAAAACTCACAAAGATACATATCTACAGGCATTATTAGCCATTTTGCATGTGTGGTTTAGGAGTTATGTTTAAATAACTGTCATATTGAATGTGGCAGTAATACTGTCATCATGACCTAATTTTTGTAATTGTAAACCTTACCAAAATACCTGATTCTGGTAAAACTCACAAAGATTCAATATTACAGGCATTTTTAGACAGATTACATGTTTGGTTTTGGGGTTATGTTTATACAACTTTCATATTTAGTATAACAGTTATACTATCATATTGAGTACAAAAAACAAAAATGTGTTTCTTTGCAAACCATACAAAAGATCATTGTTTTAGTTAATCTAACAAAGATACATTTCTCCAAGCATTATTAGTCATTTTGCATTTGTTGTTTAGGAGTTATGTTTAAATAACTGTCATAGTGAGTAAAACCTAATTTTTGTATTTGCAAAAACCTTACAAAAACAACTGATTCTAGTAAAACTCACATGGATGCAATATTGCAGGCATTTTTAGACATGATGCATGTTTGATTTTGGAGTTGTGTTTATATAACTTTCATATTTAGTATTACAGTAATACTGTCATGAGTAATAAAAACTAACTTGTGTCTTTACAAACCTTACAAAATATTTTTTTTCCTGCAAAACTCACAAAGAGACATTTCTCCAGGCATTATTAGCCATTTGGCATGTGTGGTTTAGGAGTTATGTTTAAATAACTGTCAGATTGAGTGTGACAGTATACTGTGAGTAAAACCCATATTTTGCATTTGCAAACCTTACAAAAACAACTGATTCTAGTAAAACTCACATGGATACAAAATTACAGGCATTTTTAGAGATAATGCATGTTTGATTTTGGAGTTATGTTTATATAACTTCCATATTTAGTATGACAGTAACACTGTCATATTTAGTAAAAAAAAACTAACTTGTGTCGGTACAAACATTACGAAATATTTTTTTTCCAGTAAAACTCACAAAGAGACATTTCTCCAGGCATTAATAGCCATTGTGCATGTGTGGTTTAGGAGTTATGTTTAAATAGATGTCAAATTGAATGTGGCAGTTATACTGTCATTATGAGTGAAACCTAATTTTTGTAATTGTAAACCTTACCAAAATACCTGATTCTGGTAAAACTCACATAGATTCAATATTACATGCATTTTTAGACGGATTGCATGTTTGGTTTTGGAGTTTTGATTATAAAACTTTCATATTTAGTATGACAGTTATACTGTATATTACCATTGAGTAAAAAAAAACCTAACTTGTGACTTTGCAAACCTTACAATAGATCGTTATTCTAGTAAAGACTTAGACTTAGACTTTCTTTTTATTGTCATTCAAATTTGAACTTTACAGCACAGATAAGAACGAAATGTCGTAGTGCAGGATAAAAAAGCAATAAGGTGCATATTTCGATAAATAAATATATATAAATAATATATAAATACTATATATATATATACATATATATATAATAAATAAATATATATAAATAGATAAATAGATTACTGTGCAGATAAATATATTGCACTTTTTCCACATGCGCCCACGGTTATGGGTGTATGTTATATTGTTTATTTCATTCCAGCGAGTTAATTCATTTTGAGGGGAGTTGAGGAGATCATTTAATTATGATGCGTTCAAGAGTCTTACGGCCTGAGGGAAGAAGCTGCTACAGAAGCTGGAGGTTCTGCTTCGGAGGCTGCGGAACCTCTTTCTAGAGTCCAGCAGTGAAAACTGTCCTTGGTGGGGGTGGGAGGAGTCTTTGCAAATTTTCTGAGCCCTGGTCAGGCAGCACTTTTTGCGATCTCCTGGATAGGAGGAAGAGGAGTCCTGATGATCTTTTCCGCCGTCCTCACCACTCTCTGGAGATACTTCCAGTCTGAGGCACTGCAGGCTCCAGTCCAGACAGAGATACTGTTGGTCAGCAGGCTCGCTATAACAACGATACATCTCTCCAAGCATTATTAGCTATTTTGCATTTGTTGTTTAGGAGTTATGTTTAAATAACTGTCAAAGTAAATAAAACCTAATTTTGGTATTTGAGAACCTTACAAAAACAACTGATTCTAGTAAAACTCACACAGATACAATATTACAGGCATTTTTAGACATAATACATGTTTGGTTTTGGAGTAATGTTTGGCGCAGTGGAAGAATGGCCGTGCGCGACCCGAGGTTCCCTGGTTCAATCCCCACCTAGTACCAACCTCGTCATGTCCGTTGTGTCCTGAACAAGACACTTCACCCTTGCTCCTGATGGGTGCTGGTTAGCGCCTTGCATGGCAGCTCCCTCCATCAGTGTGTGAATGGGTAAATGTGGAAGTAGTGTCAAAGCGCTTTGAGTACCTTGAAGGTAGAAAAGCGCTATACAAGTACAACCCATTTATTTATATATAGTATGACAGCTATACTGTTATATTGAGTAAAAAAAACTAACTTGTGTCTTTACAAACCTAACACAATATATTTTTTCTAGTAAAACTCACAAAGAGACATTTCCCCAGGTATTATTAGCCATTGTGCATGTGTGGTTTAGGAGTTATGTTTAAATAAATGTCAAATTTAATGTGGCAGGTATACTGTCATGAGTAAAACCTAATTGTTGTAATTGTAAACCTTACCAAAATACCTGATTCTGGTAAAACTCACATAGATTGAATATTACATGCATTTTTAGACGGATTGCTTGTTTGGTTTTGGAGTTATGTTTTTACAACTTTCATATTTAGTATGACAGTTATACTGTCATAGAGTAAAAAAAACAAATAACTTGCGTCTTTGCAAACCTTACAAAGATCATTATTCTGGTAAAGACTTAGACTTTCTTTTTATTGTCATTCAAATTTGAACTTTACAGCATAGATAACACAATTTCGTTACATAAGCTCATGGTAGTGCAGGATAAAAAAGCAATAAGGTGCATTTATAAATAAATAAATAAAAATAATATATAAATATATATATATAAAATAAATAAATATACTTAAATATATATAAATAAATAAAAATATTACTGTGCAGATAAATATATTGCACTTTTTCCACATGCGCCCACGTTTATGGGTGTATGTTATATTGTTTTTTGTTTATTCCAGCGAGTTAATCCATTTTGAGGGGAGTTGAGGGGATAATTTAATTATAATGCGTTCAAGAGTCTTACGGCCTGAGGGAAGAAGCTGGAGGTTCTGCTTCGGAGGCTGCGGAACCTCTTTCTAGAGTCCAGCAGTGAAAACAGTCCTTGGTGGGGGTGGGGGGAGTCTTTGCAAATTTTCTGAGCCCTGGTCAGGCAGCGCTTTTTGCGATCTCCTGGATAAGAGGAAGAGGATTCCTGAAGATCTTTTCCGCGGTCCTCACCACTCTCTGGAGAGACTTCCAGTCTGAGGCACTGCAGGCTCCAGTCCAGACAGAGATGCGGTTGGTCAGCAGGCTCTCTATAACAAAGATACAGTTCTCCAAGCATTATTAGCTATTTGCATTTGTTGTTTAGGATTTATGTTTAAATAACTGTCATAGTGAGTAAAACCTAAATTTTGTATTTGCAAACCTTACAAAAACAATTGATTCTAGTAAAACTCAGATACAATATCAAAGGCATTTTTAGACATAATGCATGTTTGGTTTTGGAGTTGTGTTTATATAACTTTCATATTTAGTATTAGAGTAATACTGTCATATTGAGTAAAGAAAAAACAACTAACTTGTGTCTTTACAAACCTTACAAAATATTTTTCCCAGTAAAACTCAAAGATACATTTCTACAGGCATTATTATCCATTTTGCATGTGCGGTTTAGGATTTATGTTTAAATAAGTGTCATATTGAGTGTGAAAGTCATAGTGAGTAAAACAAACTAACTTGTGTCTTTGCAATGCTTACAAAAGAAAATGTTACTAGTAAAACTCACAAAAGATACATTTCTTCATGCATTATTAGAAAATGTTCATGTGTAGTTTAGGAGTTATGTTTTAATAACTATCAAATTGAGTGTAGCAGTTATACTGTCATTAAGTGTTAAACCTAATTTTTGTATTTGCAAACCTTACAAAAACAACTGATTCTAGTAAAACTCTTATAGATTCAATATTGCAGGCATTTAGACATTTCACATGTTTGGTTTAGGAGTTGTGTTTGAATACATTTTAATTGCTTTTTTCGTTAGGGCAAGTCCGACCGGCAGGAGGCCACAGGGAGGCCCCAGGACACATTGGGAAGACTATGTCAGCCGGCTGGCCTGGGAACGCTTCGGGATCCCCCGAGAAGAGCTGGACGAAGTGGCTGGGGAGAGGGAAGTCTGGGCTTCTCTGCTTAGGCTGCTGCCCCCGCAACCCGACCTCGGATAAGCGGAAGAAAATGGATACATTTAGTTTGACAGTTATACTATTATATTGAGTAAAAAAAACTAACTTGTGTCTTTAAAAAACCTTACAAATTATATGTTTTCTAGTAAAACTCACAAAGATACATCTCCAGGCAATATAAGCCTTTTTGCATGTGGTTTAGGGGTTATGTTTAAATAACTGCCATATTGAATGTGGCAGTTATACTGTCATGAGTAAAACCTAATTTTTGTAATTGTAAACCTTACCAAAATACCTGATTCTGGTAAAACTCACAGATTCAATATTACAGGGATTTTTAGACGGATTGCATGTGTAGTTTTGAAATTATGTTTATACAACTTTCTTATTTAGTATGACAGTGATACTATCATATTGAGTAAAAAAACTAACTTGTGTCTTTGCAAACCTTACAAAAGAACATTTTAGTAAAACTCAAAGATACATCTCCAGGCATTATTAGCCATTTTGCATTTGTTGTTTAGGAGTTATGTTTAAATAACTGGCATAGTGAGTAAAACTTAATTTTTGTATTTGCAAACCTTACAAAAACAACTGATTCTAGTAATACTCACATGGATACAATATTACAGGCATTTTTAGACATAATGCATGTTTGGTTTTAGAGTTATGTTTATATAACTTTCATATTTAGTATGACAGTAAAACTGTCGTATTGAGTAAAAAAAACTAACTTGTGTCTTTGCAATCCTTACAAAAGATCATTATTCTAGTAAAACTCACAAAGATACATTCCTCCGGGCATTATTAGCCACTTTGCATGTGTGGTTTAGGAGATATGTTTTAAACAACTGTCATATTTAGGTGGCAGTTATATGTCTATGCGTAAAACCTAATTATTGTATTTGCAAATCTTTCAAAAACAACTGATTACAGTAATTGTCACATAGTTTTAATATTACAGGTATTTTTAGACATTTTGCATTGTTGGTTTAGGAATTATGTTGCAATACATATTTTTATTGCTTTTTTTGCATTATCTCAGGATTGTAAAAATATTAGTCAAATTGAGTAAAAAACTACTGATTGGGTGTGGCAGTTATACTGTCATTATGTGTAAAACCTAATTGTTGTATTTGCAAACCTTACAAAAACAACTGATTGTAGTAAAACTCACATGGATAAAATATTACAGGCATTTTTAGACATAATACATCTTTGGTTTATGAATCGTGTTCGATTGCTCCTGCTCACAGAACCACACAGCCAGCGCACAACACACGAGCCACAAGCCCACAGCCCAAGGCAGTTAAATACCCCTGCAAATCCACAAGGCACGACACTTACTTTGGAGTCAGAGTTTCCTCTGCCCCTGCGTATTGTGGGATTCTGGGGGTTCTTTTCGGTAGCCTGCGGGTCTGCTGGGTAGTCTTGGGGATTCCTTCTCAACCTGCGCGCGTTCACCCGGTCCTCCTTGTCAAGCCTGACGATCCTCCTGGTCGCTCCTTTTTAAATGTGTGCAGCCCTAATGCTCCACAGGTGCGTCTGATTTCAGGTGCCGTTCGATTGGGCACTTTGGTTGTCAGGGGCAACAAGCTAAAAGGGGCAACGTCTTAAAATGCCAGCAAAGTCCACAAGGAATAAACTTATGCAATTAAAAATACAGTCAAAGTCCTCAAAGTGTCAAAACATGCAATCAAATTGTAAAATGTAAAAACATGCAATTAAAATCTACAACAATAAAAACGCTCAGACATGCATGACAATGAAACAAAAAAAATAAAATCCCCTACTTGTGTCCCATCACATCTCCCCCATACATTATCGTTGTCAGTCCCTGCAACGGGGGGAACTCTCGTCTGCATAGCGGGCAGGCAACTGTCAGTCAAAGCCTTTTTTAGCTCTTCAAAGGACGTCTAACACTCTGGTGTCCACACTATTTTGTGGGCCTGTGCCTTCTTGTCGGTGGGACGGCCAGTGAGGCCGTCCCACCGACATTTATTTAGGGGACGGGCTATTTTAGCAAACCCAGCCACAAAACGTTGGTAATAGCCTGCCAATCCAAGAAACGCTCTCACTTCCTTGACAGTGGTCGGAGCGGCCCAGTCCTGTACTGCCTTAATTTTACCTGAGTCCGGTCTCACTCCATCCCGATCCACCACGTGTCCCAAGAATTTCACCTCACGCTGAAAGAGCTTGCACTTAGAGGGCTTGAGTTTAAGTCCATGTCGCTGCAACCGTTCAAACACCTGGTCCAGGTGCTGTAGATGGGCAGTGAAATCAACAGAAAAAATTATTATGTCATCAAGATAAACCAACAATGATTCCGCTATTTGACCATTCAAACAATGATGTATAAGCCGTTGGAAAGTGGCAGGTGCATTGCATAGACCAAATGGCATGCGTTCAAACTGGAACAGTCCGAGGAGAGTTGTGAATGCAGTCTTTTCACGATCGTCCGGGTGCACCTCCACTTGCCAATACCCACTAGCGAGGTCTAAGGTCGAAAACCATTCAGATTTGCTCAGACCAGTTAGGGTCTCTTCGATTCAGGGGAACGGAAAGGCGTCTTTATGTGTAACTAAGTTTAACCTCCGGTAGTCTACACAAAAGCGCCAACTCCCATCCTTTTTGCGGACTAACACTATAGGCGCTGCCCAGGGATTGCAGCTTTCCTTTATCACTCTCTGTTCAAGCATACCTGAAAGCATGCAGTGTCTTCACTTCCTTATGCAACAGAGGCGGGATGGGTCGGTATCTCTCCCTGGTAGGGGCGGAATCTCCAGTCAGTATCCTGTGTTGCACAACACTGGTCCTTCCAAAGTCCTCATGTTGTGCAAACACCTTCTCCCACTTCGCCAGCAGGGCGCGTAGCTGCACCTGTTGCTGCTCAGACAGATCCGGCTTATCACTCAAATCCCTAACATCTGGGGACAGTTCTGGATTGGTTTGGGCTGTGGCATCAATGAGTGACACTTCTACCACACCCTCCTCTACTAGAGATAAACACAGATCCTCAGCTCCATGCACATCACTATCATCAACACAGAACAGCTGCCCTAGCTTCTCAAATCGTTTTAAGGAAATACTGTAGGAATGGGGGTTATAAACACGGAGGGGCAGCCTACCTCTGTTCACCACGACCAGGGCGCAGTAGTTAGCCTCTCACCAACATCTCCTTTGGGGGATATGTAATACTAGTCTTCGAGGCCAATCTCACGTGGCCTAGCAAGCCATCTTCAGCAGCAACAGCTTCTATACGGGAACATGTAGCAAAAGCTTCCCTCCACACCTTTTGCTTTTGAAGATGCCGAAGAGTAGAGGTCTTAGGACATTTAAAAACGGCATCCCAACAACCCACGATTATATTCATACCTATTATGAAGGGGTGTGTACAGTTTTGATCCGCAACAATTACTACTCCTCTTTCGGGAACTTTAACACCCTCTACCTCAAAATCAAGAACCGCATAGCCGATATAGGGGATTTCCAGGCCATTAGCTGCTCTTAGACGAAAAAGGGTAGGGGTCCTTTCGAGCTTAGCTTCGGTAAAGTGAGCATTAAATAGGCTTTCGGACATTAGCGTCACTTGGGACCCGGTGTCTAAAAGTCCTGGCAGAATAGTGCCTCCAGCATCTACTTGTATTGTGGGGCATTGACCTACAAATGTTTCTGGAGCCCTGGATGATGTTGGCGTGGTGGCCAGCCCTGCAACTCGGATCTCAGCAGCAGGGACATTTAGTTTAAATCCGGTGCATGTGTAGTTGCAGTGCTGAATTTTTAGACATAATGCATGTTTGGTTTTGGAGTTATGTTTATATAACTTGTGTTTATAGTATGACAGTTATACTGTTATATTGAGTAAAAAAAACTAACTTGTGTCTTTGCAAACCTTACAAAAGAAAATGTTACTAGTAAAACTCACAAAGATACATTTCTTCATGCATTATTAGAAAATGTTCATGTGTAGTTTTGAAGTTATGTTTATATAACTTTCATATATAGTATGACAGTTATACTGTTATATTGAGTAAAAAAAAACTAACTTGTGTCTTTACAAACCTTACAAAATATTGTTTCCCAGTAAAACTCACAAAGATACATTTCTACAGACATTATTAGTAATTTTGTATGTGTGGTTTAGGAGTTATGTTTAAATAACTGAAATTGAGTGTGACAGTATACTGTCAAAGTGAGTAAAAAAAACTAACTCGTGTCTTTGCAAACCTTACAAAAGAAAATGTTACTAGTAAAACTCACAAAGATACATTTCTTCATGCATTATTAGAAAATGGTCATGTGTAGTTTAGGAGTTATGTTTAAATAACTGTCATTTTGAGTGTGGTAGTATAACTGCCACACATATTGAGTTATAAAGTTAAGTGTAAAACCTAATTTTTGTATTTGCAAACCTTACAAAAACAACTGATTCTTGTAAAACTCACATAGATTCAATATTAAAGGCATTTTAGACATTTTACATGTTTTGTTTAGGAGTTGTGTTTGAATACATTAGTATTGCTTTTTTCGTTAAGGCAAGTCCAAACGGCAGGAGGCCACGGGGAAGACACAGGACACATTGGGAAGATTATATCAGCTGGCTGGCCTGGGAATGCCTCGGGATCCCCCGAGAAGAGCTGGACGAAGTAGCTGGGGATAGGGAAGTCTGGGCTTCTCTGCTTAGGCTGCAGCCCCCGCAACACGACGTCGGATAAGCGGAAGAAAATGGATGGATTTAGTATGACAGTTATACTATCATATTGAGTAAAAAAAAAAAAAAAAACTTTTGTTTTTGTAAACATTCAAAATATATTTTTTCTAGTAAAACTCACAAAGATACATGGAGTTTAAATAACTGTCATAGTAAGTAAAACCTATTTTTTGTATTTGAAAACCTTACAAAAACAACTGATTCTAGTAAAACTCACATGGATTCAATATAACAGGCATTTTTACACATTTTGCATGTTTGGTTTAGAAATTATGATGGAACACATTTTTATTGCTTTTTTCGCATTATCTCAGGATTATAAGAATATTACTGTCACATTGAGTAAGAACTACTTTCTCTGTTTGCAAGGATTAAAAAAGCATATTTTTCGAGTAAAACTCCTAAGGATGCATTTTTTTCAGGCATCATTAGCCATTTAGCATTTGTAGTTTAGGAGTTATGTTTAAATAACTGTCATATTAAATGTAACAGTATACTCTCATATAGAGAAAAACCTAATTTTTGTATTTGCAAACCTTACAAAAACAACTGATTCTAGTAAAACTCACATGCATTCAATATTACAGTTATTTTTAGACATTTTGCCTGTTTGGTTTAGAAATTATGATGGAATACATTTGTATTGCTTTTTTCGCATTATCTCAGGATTTTAGGAATATTACTGTCATATTGAGTAAAAAACTACTTTTTGTGTTTGCAAGCCTTAAAAAAGCATATGTTTCGAGTTAAACTCACAAGAATGCATTATTTCAGGCAATATTAGCTCATTGTTATGTGTAGTTTAGGAGTTATGTTTAATTTACGGTCATATTGAGTGTACATTGTCATGGTGAAAAAAAACACAATTTTTTATTTGCAAAAATTTCAAACACAGCTGATTCTAGTAAAATTCACAAGGATTCATTATTACAGGCATTTTTACACATATTGCATGTTTGACTTAGGAAATATGTTTGAATACATTTTTAATGCTTTTTTCGCATTATCTCAGGATTTTAGGGATATAACTGTGTCATGAGTAAAAAACTACTTTTTGTGTTTGCAAGATTTAAAAAAGCATATGTTTAGAGTAAAACTCCGTAGAATGCATTATTTGAGGCAACATTAGCCATTTTGCTTGTGTAGTTAGGAGTTATTTTTAAATAACTGTCATATTGAGTGTGACAGTATACTGTCATAGTGAGTAAAACTTAATTTTTGTATTTGCAAACATTATAAAAACATCTGATTCTAGTAAAACTCACATGGATTTAATATTACAGGCATTTTTAGACATTTTACATTGTTGGTTTAGGAATTATGTTGGAATACATTTTTATTGCTTTTTTCGCATTATCTCAGGATTTTAAGAACATTACTGTCATATTGAGTAAAAAACTACTTTTTGTGTTTGCAAGCCTTAAAAAAGCATATGTTTCGAGTAAAACTCACAAGAATGCATTATTTCAGGCAATATAAGCTCATTTTTAAGTGTAGTTTAGGAGTTATGATAATGTGATGATGCTAATAAATAATAATAATAAATGTCATATTGAGTGTGACAGTTTACTTTCATAAAGAATAAAACCTATTTTTTGTTTTTGCAAACCTTACTAAAACAACTGATTCTAGTTAAACTCACAAGGATTCAATAATACAGGCATTTTTACACATTTTGCATGTTTACTTTAGAAATTATGATTGAATACATTTTTATTGCTTTTTTCGCATTATCTCAAGATTTAAAGAACATTACTGTCATATTAGGTAAAAAAAAATACTTTTTGTGTTTGCAAGCCTTAAAAGCATATGTTTCGAGAAAAACTCCCAAGGATCCATTATTTCAAACATTATTAGCCATTTTGCAAGAGTAGTTTAGGAGTTATGATTAAAAAACTGTCATATTGAGTGTGACAGTTTACTTTCATAAAGAGTAAAACCTAACTTCTGTTTTTGCAAACTTTACTAAAACAACTGATTCTAGTAAAACTCACATGGATTCAATAATACAGGCATTTTTACACATTTTGCATGTTTAGTTTAGAAATTATGATTGAATACATTTTTATTGCTTTTTTCGCATTATCTCAGGATTTTAAGAACATTACTGTCATATTGAGTAAAAAAATACTTTTTGTGTTTGCAAGCCTTAAGAAAGCATATGTTTCGAGGAAATCTCCCAAGGATCCATTATTTCAAACATTATTAGCCATTTTGCATGAGTAGTTTAGGAGTTATGATTAAAAAATTGTCATATTGAGTGTGACAGTTTACTTTCATAAAGAGTAAAATCTAATTTTTGTTTTTGCAAACCTTACTAAAACAACTGATTCTAGTAACACTCACATGGATTTAATATTACAGGCATTTTTAGACATTTTGCATTGTTGGTTTAGGAATTATGTTGGAATACATTTTTATTGTTTTTTTCGCATTATCTCAGAATTTTAAGAACATTACTGTCACATTGAGTAAAAACTACTTTCTGTGTTTGCAAGGATTAAAAAAGCATATTTTTCGAGTAAAACTCCTAAGGATGCATTTTTTCAGGCATCATTAGCCATTTAGCATTTGTAGTTTAGGAGTTATGTTTAAATAACTGTCATATTAAATGTAACAGTATACTCTCATATAGAGTAAAACCTAATTTTTGTATTTGCAAACCTTACAAAAACAACTGATTCTAGTAAAACTCACATACATTCAATATTACAGTTATTTTTAGAGATTTTTTCTGTTTGGTTTAGAAATTATGATGGAATACATTTGTATTGCTTTTTTCGCATTATCTCAGGATTTTAGGAATATTACTGTCATATTGAGAAAAAAACTACTTTTTGTGTTTGCAAGCCTTAAAAAAGCATATGTTTCGAGTTAAACTCACAAGAATGCATTATTTCAGGCAATATTAGCTCATTGTTATGTGTAGTTTAAGAGTTATGTTTAATTTACGGTCATATTGAGTGTACATTGTCATGGTGAAAAAAAACACAATTTTTTTATTTGCAAAAATATCAAACACAGCTGATTCTAGTAAAATTCACAAGGATTCATTATTACAGGCATTTTTACACATATTGCATGTTTGACTTGGGAAATATGTTTGAATACATTTTTAATGCTTTTTTCGCATTATCTCAGGATTTTAGGGATATAACTGTCATAATGAGTAAAAAACTACTTTTTGTGTTTGCAAGATTTAAAAAAGCATATGTTTAGAGTAAAACTCCGTAGAATGCATTATTTGAGGCAACATTAGCCATTTTGCATGTGTAGTTAGGAGTTATTTTTAAATAACTGTCATATTGAGTCTGACAGTATACTGTCATAGTGAGTAAAACTTAATTTTTGTATTTGCAAACATTATAAAAACATCTGATTCTAGTAAAACTCACATGGATTTAATATTACAGGCATTTTTAGACATTTTACATTGTTGGTTTAGGAATTATGTTGGAATACATTTTTATTGCTTTTTTCGCATTATCTCAGGATTTTAAGAACATTACTGTCATATTGAGTAAAAAACTACTTTTTGTGTTTGCAAGCCTTAAAAAAGCATATGTTTCGAGTAAAACTCACAATAATGCATTATTTCAGGCAATAATAGCTCATTTTTATGTGTAGTTTAGGAGTTATGTTTATTTACTGCTATATTGAGTGTACTTGTCATGGTGAAAAAAAACCTAATTTTTTTTATTTGCAAAAATTTCAAACACAACCGGTTCTAGTAAAACTCACATGGATTCAATAATACAGGCATTTTTACACATTTTGCATGTTTAGTTTAGAAATTATGATTGAATACATTTTTATTGCTTTTTTCCGCAGTATCTCGGAGTTTAAGAACATTACTGTCATATTGAGTAAAAAAAATACTTTTTGTGTTTGCAAGCCTTAAGAAAGCATATGTTTCGAGGAAAACTCCCAAGAATCCATTATTTCAAACATTATTAGCCATTTTGCATGAGTAGTTTAGGAGTTATGATTAACAAATTGTCATATTGAGTGTGACAGTTTATTTTTATAAAGAGTAAAACCTAATTTTTGTTTTTGCAAACCTTACTAAAACAACTGATTCTAGTAAAACTCACATGGATTTAATATTACAGGCATTTTTAGACATTTTGCATTGTTGGTTTGGGAATTATGTTGGAATACATTTTTATTGCTTTTTTCGCATTATCTCAGAATTTTAAGAACATTACTGTTATATTGAGTAAAAACTACTTTTTGTGTTTGCAAGCCTTAAAAAAGCATATGTTTCGAGTAAAACTCACAAGAATGCATTATTTCAGGCAATATAAGCTCATTTTTAAGTGTAGTTTAGGAGTTATGATAATGTGATGATGCTAATAAATAATAATAATAAATGTCATATTGAGTGTGACAGTTTACTTTCATAAAGAATAAAACCTATTTTTTGTTTTTGCAAACCTTACTAAAACAACTGATTCTAGTTAAACTCACAAGGATTCAATAATACAGGCATTTTTACACATTTTGCATGTTTACTTTAGAAATTATGATTGAATACATTTTTATTGCTTTTTTCGCATTATCTCAAGATTTAAAGAACATTACTGTCATATTAGGTAAAAAAAAATACTTTTTGTGTTTGCAAGCCTTAAAAGCATATGTTTCGAGAAAAACTCCCAAGGATCCATTATTTCAAACATTATTAGCCATTTTGCAAGAGTAGTTTAGGAGTTATGATTAAAAAACTGTCATATTGAGTGTGACAGTTTACTTTCATAAAGAGTAAAACCTAACTTCTGTTTTTGCAAACTTTACTAAAACAACTGATTCTAGTAAAACTCACATGGATTCAATAATACAGGCATTTTTACACATTTTGCATGTTTAGTTTAGAAATTATGATTGAATACATTTTTATTGCTTTTTTCGCATTATCTCAGGATTTTAAGAACATTACTGTCATATTGAGTAAAAAAATACTTTTTGTGTTTGCAAGCCTTAAGAAAGCATATGTTTCGAGGAAATCTCCCAAGGATCCATTATTTCAAACATTATTAGCCATTTTGCATGAGTAGTTTAGGAGTTATGATTAAAAAATTGTCATATTGAGTGTGACAGTTTACTTTCATAAAGAGTAAAATCTAATTTTTGTTTTTGCAAACCTTACTAAAACAACTGATTCTAGTAACACTCACATGGATTTAATATTACAGGCATTTTTAGACATTTTGCATTGTTGGTTTAGGAATTATGTTGGAATACATTTTTATTGCTTTTTTCGCATTATCTCAGAATTTTAAGAACATTACTGTCACATTGAGTAAAAACTACTTTCTGTGTTTGCAAGGATTAAAAAAGCATATTTTTCGAGTAAAACTCCTAAGGATGCATTTTTTCAGGCATCATTAGCCATTTAGCATTTGTAGTTTAGGAGTTATGTTTAAATAACTGTCATATTAAATGTAACAGTATACTCTCATATAGAGTAAAACCTAATTTTTGTATTTGCAAACCTTACAAAAACAACTGATTCTAGTAAAACTCACATACATTCAATATTACAGTTATTTTTAGAGATTTTTTCTGTTTGGTTTAGAAATTATGATGGAATACATTTGTATTGCTTTTTTCGCATTATCTCAGGATTTTAGGAATATTACTGTCATATTGAGAAAAAAACTACTTTTTGTGTTTGCAAGCCTTAAAAAAGCATATGTTTCGAGTTAAACTCACAAGAATGCATTATTTCAGGCAATATTAGCTCATTGTTATGTGTAGTTTAGGAGTTATGTTTAATTTACGGTCATATTGAGTGTACATTGTCATGGTGAAAAAAAACACAATTTTTTATTTGCAAAAATTTCAAACACAGCTGATTCTAGTAAAATTCACAAGGATTCATTATTACAGGCATTTTTACACATATTGCATGTTTGACTTGGGAAATATGTTTGAATACATTTTTAATGCTTTTTTCGCATTATCTCAGGATTTTAGGGATATAACTGTCATAATGAGTAAAAAACTACTTTTTGTGTTTGCAAGATTTAAAAAAGCATATGTTTAGAGTAAAACTCCGTAGAATGCTTTATTTGAGGCAACATTAGCCATTTTGCATGTGTAGTTAGGAGTTATTTTTAAATAACTGTCATATTGAGTCTGACAGTATACTGTCATAGTGAGTAAAACTTAATTTTTGTATTTGCAAACATTATAAAAACATCTGATTCTAGTAAAACTCACATGGATTTAATATTACAGGCATTTTTAGACATTTTACATTGTTGGTTTAGGAATTATGTTGGAATACATTTTTATTGCTGTTTTCGCATTATCTCAGGATTTTAAGAACATTACTGTCATATTGAGTAAAAAACTACTTTTTGTGTTTGCAAGCCTTAAAAAAGCATATGTTTCGAGTAAAACTCACAATAATGCATTATTTCAGGCAATAATAGCTCATTTTTATGTGTAGTTTAGGAGTTATGTTTATTTACTGCTATATTGAGTGTACTTGTCATGGTGAAAAAAACCTAATTTTTTTTATTTGCAAAAATTTCAAACACATCCGGTTCTAGTAAAACTCACATGGATTCAATAATACAGGCATTTTTACACATTTTGCATGTTTAGTTTAGAAATTATGATTGAATACATTTTTATTGCTTTTTTCGCAGTATCTCGGAGTTTAAGAACATTACTGTCATATTGAGTAAAAAAAATACTTTTTGTGTTTGCAAGCCTTAAGAAAGCATATGTTTCGAGGAAAACTCCCAAGAATCCATTATTTCAAACATTATTAGCCATTTTGTATGAGTAGTTTAGGAGTTATGATTAAAAAATTGTCATATTGAGTGACAGTTTATTTTTATAAAGAGTAAAACCTAATTTTTGTTTTTGCAAACCTTACTAAAACAACTGATTCTAGTAAAACTCACATGGATTTAATATTACAGGCATTTTTAGACATTTTGCATTGTTGGTTTAGGAATTATGTTGGAATACATTTTTATTGCTTTTTTCGCATTATCTCAGAATTTTAAGAACATTACTGTTATATTGAGTAAAAACTACTTTTTGTGTTTGCAAGCCTTAAAAAAGCATATGTTTCGAGTAAAACTCACAAGAATGCATTATTTCAGGCAATATAAGCTCATTTTTAAGTGTAGTTTAGGAGTTATGATAATGTGATGATGCTAATAAATAATAATAATAAATGTCATATTGAGTGTGACAGTTTACTTTCATAAAGAATAAAACCTATTTTTTGTTTTTGCAAACCTTACTAAAACAACTGATTCTAGTTAAACTCACAAGGATTCAATAATACAGGCATTTTTACACATTTTGCATGTTTACTTTAGAAATTATGATTGAATACATTTTTATTGCTTTTTTCGCATTATCTCAAGATTTAAAGAACATTACTGTCATATTAGGTAAAAAAAAATACTTTTTGTGTTTGCAAGCCTTAAAAGCATATGTTTCGAGAAAAACTCCCAAGGATCCATTATTTCAAACATTATTAGCCATTTTGCAAGAGTAGTTTAGGAGTTATGATTAAAAAACTGTCATATTGAGTGTGACAGTTTACTTTCATAAAGAGTAAAACCTAACTTCTGTTTTTGCAAACTTTACTAAAACAACTGATTCTAGTAAAACTCACATGGATTCAATAATACAGGCATTTTTACACATTTTGCATGTTTAGTTTAGAAATTATGATTGAATACATTTTTATTGCTTTTTTCGCATTATCTCAGGATTTTAAGAACATTACTGTCATATTGAGTAAAAAAATACTTTTTGTGTTTGCAAGCCTTAAGAAAGCATATGTTTCGAGGAAATCTCCCAAGGATCCATTATTTCAAACATTATTAGCCATTTTGCATGAGTAGTTTAGGAGTTATGATTAAAAAATTGTCATATTGAGTGTGACAGTTTACTTTCATAAAGAGTAAAATCTAATTTTTGTTTTTGCAAACCTTACTAAAACAACTGATTCTAGTAACACTCACATGGATTTAATATTACAGGCATTTTTAGACATTTTGCATTGTTGGTTTAGGAATTATGTTGGAATACATTTTTATTGCTTTTTTCGCATTATCTCAGAATTTTAAGAACATTACTGTCACATTGAGTAAAAACTACTTTCTGTGTTTGCAAGGATTAAAAAAGCATATTTTTCGAGTAAAACTCCTAAGGATGCATTTTTTCAGGCATCATTAGCCATTTAGCATTTGTAGTTTAGGAGTTATGTTTAAATAACTGTCATATTAAATGTAACAGTATACTCTCATATAGAGTAAAACCTAATTTTTGTATTTGCAAACCTTACAAAAACAACTGATTCTAGTAAAACTCACATACATTCAATATTACAGTTATTTTTAGAGATTTTTTCTGTTTGGTTTAGAAATTATGATGGAATACATTTGTATTGCTTTTTTCGCATTATCTCAGGATTTTAGGAATATTACTGTCATATTGAGAAAAAAACTACTTTTTGTGTTTGCAAGCCTTAAAAAAGCATATGTTTCGAGTTAAACTCACAAGAATGCATTATTTCAGGCAATATTAGCTCATTGTTATGTGTAGTTTAGGAGTTATGTTTAATTTACGGTCATATTGAGTGTACATTGTCATGGTGAAAAAAAACACAATTTTTTATTTGCAAAAATTTCAAACACAGCTGATTCTAGTAAAATTCACAAGGATTCATTATTACAGGCATTTTTACACATATTGCATGTTTGACTTGGGAAATATGTTTGAATACATTTTTAATGCTTTTTTCGCATTATCTCAGGATTTTAGGGATATAACTGTCATAATGAGTAAAAAACTACTTTTTGTGTTTGCAAGATTTAAAAAAGCATATGTTTAGAGTAAAACTCCGTAGAATGCTTTATTTGAGGCAACATTAGCCATTTTGCATGTGTAGTTAGGAGTTATTTTTAAATAACTGTCATATTGAGTCTGACAGTATACTGTCATAGTGAGTAAAACTTAATTTTTGTATTTGCAAACATTATAAAAACATCTGATTCTAGTAAAACTCACATGGATTTAATATTACAGGCATTTTTAGACATTTTACATTGTTGGTTTAGGAATTATGTTGGAATACATTTTTATTGCTGTTTTCGCATTATCTCAGGATTTTAAGAACATTACTGTCATATTGAGTAAAAAACTACTTTTTGTGTTTGCAAGCCTTAAAAAAGCATATGTTTCGAGTAAAACTCACAATAATGCATTATTTCAGGCAATAATAGCTCATTTTTATGTGTAGTTTAGGAGTTATGTTTATTTACTGCTATATTGAGTGTACTTGTCATGGTGAAAAAAACCTAATTTTTTTTATTTGCAAAAATTTCAAACACATCCGGTTCTAGTAAAACTCACATGGATTCAATAATACAGGCATTTTTACACATTTTGCATGTTTAGTTTAGAAATTATGATTGAATACATTTTTATTGCTTTTTTCGCAGTATCTCGGAGTTTAAGAACATTACTGTCATATTGAGTAAAAAAAATACTTTTTGTGTTTGCAAGCCTTAAGAAAGCATATGTTTCGAGGAAAACTCCCAAGAATCCATTATTTCAAACATTATTAGCCATTTTGTATGAGTAGTTTAGGAGTTATGATTAAAAAATTGTCATATTGAGTGACAGTTTATTTTTATAAAGAGTAAAACCTAATTTTTGTTTTTGCAAACCTTACTAAAACAACTGATTCTAGTAAAACTCACATGGATTTAATATTACAGGCATTTTTAGACATTTTGCATTGTTGGTTTAGGAATTATGTTGGAATACATTTTTATTGCTTTTTTCGCATTATCTCAGAATTTTAAGAACATTACTGTTATATTGAGTAAAAACTACTTTTTGTGTTTGCAAGCCTTAAAAAAGCATATGTTTCGAGTAGAACTCACAAGAATGCATTATTTCAGGCAATATTAGCTCATTATTAAGTGTAGTTTAGGAGTTATGTTTAATTTACTGTCATATTGAGTGTACATTGTCCTGGTAAAAAAAACCTAATTTTTGTATGTGCAAAAATTTCAAACACAACCTAATCTAGTAAAACTCACATGGATTCGATATTACAGGCATTTTTACAAATTTTGCATGTTTGATATAGGAAATATGATTGAATATATTTTCATTGCTTTTTTCGCAATATCTCACGATTTTAGGAATATTACTGTCATATTGAGTAAAAAACTACTTTTTGTGTTTGCAAGATTTGAAAAAGCAAATGTTTCGAGTAAAACTCCATAGAATGCATTATTTGAGGCATCATTAGACATTTTGCATGTGTAGTTTAGGTGTTATGATTAAATAACTGTCATATTGAGTGTGACAGTTTACTTTCATAAAGAGTAAAACCTAATTTTTGTTTTTGCAAACCTGCTAGAATCAACTGATTCTAGTAAAACTCACATGGATTCAATATAACAGGCATTTTTACACATTTTGCATGTTTAGTTTAGAAATTATTATTGAATACATTTTTATTGCTTTTTTCGCATTACTCAGGATTTTAAGAACATTACTGTCATATTGAGTAAAAAACTACTTTTTGTGTTTGCAAGCCTTAAAAAAGCATATGTTTCGAGTAAAAGTCACAAGAATGCATTATTTCAGGCAATATTAGCTCATTTTTACGTGCAGTTTAGGAGTTATGTTTAATTTACTGTCATATTGAGTGTACATTGTGATGGTGAAAAAAACCTAATTTTTCTAATTGCAAACCTTTAAACAGAATTGATTCTAGTAAAACATACATTGATTCAATATTACAGGCATTTTTACACATTTTGCATGTTTGGTTTAGGAATTATAATGGAATACATTTTTTTTTGCTTTTTTCGTATTATCTCAGGATTTTAAGAACATTACTGTCATATTGAGTAAAAAAATACTTTTTGTGTTTGCAAGATTTAAAAAAGCATATGTTTTGAGTAAAACTCCCGAGGATGCATTATTTCAGGCATCAATAGCCATTTTGCTTGTGTGGATTAGGAGTTTTTAAATAACTGTCATATTGCGTGTGGCAGTTATACTGTTATTATGAGTAAAACCTAATTTTTGTATTTTTAAACCTTATAAACCACCTGATTCTAGTAAAATTCACAAAGATACAATATTACAGGCATTTTTAGACATAATGCAGGTTTGGTTTTGGAGTTAGGTTTATAACATTTCATATTTAGTATGACAGTTATACTGTCATATTAAGTAAAAAAAAAAAAAGACGTGTCTTTGCAAACCTTACAAAATATTTTTTTCCAGTAAAACTCAAAAAGATACATTTCTCTTATTAGCCATTTTGCATGTGTGGTTTCGGAGTTATGTTTAAATAACTGTCAGATACAGAGACAGAGACAGTGTGCGAGGTGGAGAAGTTCCGGCTAGATATAGTTGGACTCACTTCGACGCACAGGAACCTGTTCTCTCGAGAGGGGCTGGACTCTCTTCCACTATGGCGTTGCAAGCAATGAGAGGCTGGGGTGGCAATTCTTGTTGTCCCCCCGGCTCAAAGACACGAGTATGGGGTATCGGACTGTCTGATTGTGGCGGGTCGCTCCCTGTATGATCAGTGTAGGGCAGCCTTGGTCCGCTTAGGCTGCCCTTTGTCACCGATTCTGTTGTTAACTTTTATGGACAGAATTGCAGTCATGGCGTTGAGGGGATCCGGTTTGGTGGTTGCAGGATTAGGTCTCTGCTTTTTGCAGTTGATGTGGTTCTGATGGCTTCAACTGGCCAGGATCTCCAGCTCTCATTGGATGGCCGAGTATGAAGCGACTGGGATGAGAATCAGCACCTCCAAGTCCGAGTCCATGGTTCTCGCCCGGTAAAGGGTGGGGTGCCATTTCCAGGTTGAGGAGGCGATGGCACATACTAGATGGCCCCAAGTGGAGGAGTTCAAGTACCTATGAGTCTTGTTCACGAGTGAGGGAAGAGTGGATCATGAGATCCACAGGCGGATCGGTGCGGCGTCTTCAGTAATGAGGACGCTATATCGATCCATTGTGGTGAAGAAGGAGCTGAGCCAGAATTAAAAGCTCTAAATTTACCGGTCGATCTACATTCCCATCCTGCACCCATGGTCATGGTTATGACCGAAAAGACAAGATCCCGGGTACAAGCGGCCAAATTGAGTTTCCTCCGCCGGGTGGCGGGTCTCTCCCTTAGAGATAGGATAAGAAGCTCTGTCATCCGGGAGGAACTCAGAGTAAAGCGCTGCTCCTCCACATTGAGAGGAGCCAGATGATGTGGTTCGGGCATCTGCTCAGGATGCCACCCGAACGCCTCCCGAGGGAGGTGTTTAGGGCAAGTCCGACCGGCAGGAGGCCACGGGGAAGACCCAGGACACATTGGGAAGATTATGTCTCCCGGCTGGCCTGGGAACGCCTGAGGATCCCCCAAGAAGAGCTGGAAGAAGTGCCTGGGGAGAGGGAAGTCTGGGCTTCTCTGTTTAGGCTGCTGCCCCCGCAACCCGACCTCGGTTAAGCGGAAGAAAATGGATGGATTTAGTAACGACAACAAAAAATGATTCTAGTAAAACTCACATGGATACAATTTTACAGGTAATGCATGTTTGGTTTTGGAATTATGTTTATATAACTTTCATATGTATTATGACAGTTATACTGTCATCTTAAATAAAACTAACTTGTGTCTTTACAAACATTACAAACTATGTTTTTCCAGTAAAACTCACAAAAATATTTTTTTCCAGGCATTATTAGACATTTTTCATGTGTGGTTTAGGAAATATGTTTAAATAACTTCCATATTGAATGTGGCAGTTATACTGTTATTATGTGTAAAACCAAATTGTTGTATTTGCAAACCTTACAAAAACAACTGATTCTAGTAAAACTCACATAGATTCAATATTACAGGCATTTTTAGACATTTCACATGTTTGAATACAGTTTTATTGCTTTTTTCGTTAGGGCAAGTCCGATCGGCAGGAGGCCATGGGGAAGACCCAGGACACATTGGGAAGACTATGTCTCAGGCTGGCCTGGGAACGCCTCGGGATCCCCCGAGAAGAGCTGGACAAAGTGGCTGGGGAGAGGGAAGTCTGGGCTTCCTGCTTAGGCTGCTTCCCCCGCAACCCGACCTCGGATAAGCGGAAGAAAATGGATGGATTTAGTATGACAGTTATACTGTCATATTGATTAAATAAACTATTTTTCATAGATTCAATATTACAGGCATCTTTAGATGGATTGCATGTTTGGTTTTTGAGATATGTTTATACAACTTTCATATTTAGTATGACAGTTATACTGTCATATTGAGTAAAAAAAACAAACTTGTGTCTGCAAACCTTACAAAAGATTATTATTCTAGTAAAACTAACAAAGATACATTTTTCCAAGCATTATTAGCATTTGTTGTTTTGGAGTTACAATGCTTGCATTGAGAGGCGACGGGCTCGGGTGGCAATTCTTGTTGCCCCCCGGCTCAAAGCCTGCACGTTGGAGTTCAACCCAGTGGACCAGTGGGTAGCTTTCCTCCGCCTTCGGGTGGGGGGACGGGTCCTGACTGTTGTTTGGCCTTACGCGCCAAACGGCAGCTCAGAGTACCCACCCTTTTTGGATTCACTCGAGGGAGTACTGGAAAGTGCTCCACCGGGTGATTCCCTCGTTCTACTGGGGGCCTTCAACGCTCATCTTGGCAACAACAGTGAAACCTGGAGAGGCGTGATTGGGAAGAATGGCCGCCCGGATCTGAACCCGAGTGGTGTTTTGTTATTGGACTTTTGTGCTCGTCACAGATTGTCAATAACAAACACCAAGTTCAAACATAAGGGTGTCCATATGTGCACTTGGCACCAGGACACCCTAGGCCGCAGTTCCATGATCGATTTTGTAGTTGTGTCATCGGATTTGCGGTCTCATGTTTTGGACACTCGGGTGAAGAGAGGGGCGGAGCTTTCTACCGATCACCACCTGGTGGTGAGTTGGCTGCGATGGTGGGGGAGGATGCCTGACAGACCTGGCAGGCCCAAACGCATTGTGAGGGTTTGCTGGGAACGCCTCCGGAAGAACTTTGAACATGTCACGAGGGAGGTGCTGGACATTGAGTCTGAGTGGACCATGTTCCGTGCCTCTCTTGTCGAGCCGGCTGATTGGAGCTGTGGCCGCAAGGAGTTTGGTGCCTGTCGTGGCGGTAATCCTAGAACCCGCTGGTGGACACCAGCAGTGAGGGATGCCGTCAAGCTGAAGAAAGAGCCTATCGGGTCCTTTTGGCTCCTGGGACTCCAGAGGCAGCCGACAGGCCAAGCGAAGTGCGGCTTCAGCGGTCGCAGAGGCAAAAACTCGGACATGGGAGGAGTTTGGAGAAGCCATGGAAAACGACTTCCAGACGGCTTCGAAGCGATTCTGGACCACCATTCGCCGGCTCAAGGGGGTGCAGCAGTGCACTGTAACACCGTGTATGGTGAGGATGGTGCGCTGCTGACCTCTACTGCAGCTGTTATTGATCGGTGGAGGGAATACTTCGAAGACCTCCTTAATCCCACCAACATGTCTTCCTATGAGGAAGCAGTGCCTGGGGAATCTGTGGTGGGCTCTCCTATTTCTGGGGCTGAGGATGCCAAGGTAGTTAAAAAGCTCCTCAATGGCAACGCCCTGGGGGTGGATGAGATCCATCCGGAGTTCCTTAAGGCTCTGGATGCTGTGGGGCTGTCTTGGTTGACAAGACTCTGCAACATCGCGTGGACATCGGGGGCGGTACTTCTGGATTGGGAGACCGGGGTGGTGGTTCCTCTCTTTAAGAAGGGGAACCAGAGGGTGTGTTTCAACTATCGTGAGATCACACTCCTAGTCTTCCCGGTAAGGTCTATTCATGTGTACTGGAGAAGAGGCTACGCCGGATAGTCGAACCTCGGATTTAGGAGGAACAGTGTGGTTTACGTCCTGGTCGTGGAACTGCGGACCAGCTTTATACTCTCGGCAGGGTCCTTGAGGGTGCATGGGAGTTTGCCCAACCAGTCTACATGTGCTTTATGGACTTGGAAAAGGCATTCGACCATTTACCCCTGGAAGTCCTGTGGGGAGTGCTTAGAGAGTATGGGGTAACGGACTGTCTTATTGTGGCGGTTCGCTCCCTTTGCAAGAGTCAGAGCTTGGTCCGCATTGCCGGCAGTAAGTCGGACCCGTTTCCAGTGAGGGTTGGACTCCGCCAAGGCTGCCCTTTGTCACCGATTCTGTTCATAACCTTTATGGACAGAATTTCTAGGCACAGTCAGGGCGTTGAGGGGATCCGGTTTGGTGTCTGCAGGATTAGGTCTCTGCTATTTGCAGATGATGTGGTCCTGATGGCTTCATCTGGCCAAGATCTTCAGCCCTCACTGGATCGGTTCGCAGACGAGTGTGAAGTGACTGGGATGTGAATCAGCACCTCCAAGTCCGAGTCCATGGTTCTCGCCCGGAAAAGGGTGGAGGGCCATCTCCGGGTTGGGGAGGAGATCTTGCCCCAAGTGGAGGAGTTCAAGGACCTCAGAGTCTTGTTCACGAGTGAGGGAAGAGTGGATCGTGAGATCGACAGGCGGAACGGTGCGGCGTCTTCAGTAATGCGGACGCTGTATTTATCCGTTGTGGTGAAGAAGGAGCTGAGCCGGAAGGCAAAGCTCTCGATTTACCGGTCGATCTACGTTCCCATCCTCACCTATGGTCATGAGCTTTGTGTCATGGCCGAAAGGACAAAATCACGGGTACAAGCGGCCGAAATGAGTTTCCTCCGCCGGGTGGCGGGGCTCTCCCTTAGAGATAGGGTGAGAAGCTCTGTCATCCGGGAGGAGCTCAAAGTAAAGCCATTGCTCCTCCATTTCGAGAGGAGCCAGATGAGGTGGTTCGGGCATCTGGTCAGGATGCCACCCGAACGCCTCCCTAGGGAGGTGTTTCGGGCACGTCCGACCGGTAGGAGGCCCAGGAAGACCCAGGAAACGGGAAGCTTATCTCTCCCGGCTGGCCTGGGAACGCCCCAGGATCCCCCGGGAGGAGCTGGACGAAGTGGCTGGGGAGAGGAAAGTCTGGGCTTCCCTGCTTAGGCTGCAGCCCCCGCAACCCGACCTCGGATAAGCGGAAGAAAATGGATGGCTGGATGGATGGAGTTATGTTTAAATAACTGTCATAAAGAGTAAAACCTCATTTTTGTATTTGTAAACCTTACCAAAACAACTGATTTTAGTAAAACTCACACAGATTCAATATTACAGGCATTTTTAGACATTTTGCTTATTTGGTGTAGGAATTATGATAGAATACATTATTTTTGCTTATTTCGCATTATCTCAGGATTTTAAGAACTTTACTGTCATATAGAGGAAACCAAATACTTTTTGTGTTTGCAAGCCTTAAAAAAGCATATGTTTCGAGTAAAACTCACAAGAATGCCTTATTTCAGGCATTATTAGCCATTTTTTATGTGTAGTTTAGGCATACTTGCCAATACTCCTGGATTTTCCAGGAGACTCCCGAAATTCAGCGCCTCTCACGAAAACCTCCCGGGACAAATTTTCTCCCGAAAATCTCCCGAAATTCAGGCTTATCTGAGTGAGGACAGCCTGTATTCACGTCTGCTTTCCCACGATATAAACAGCATGCCTGCCCAATCACGTTATAACTGTAGAATGATCGAGGGCGAGTTCTTGGTTTCTTATGTGGGTTTATTGTTAGGTAGTTTCATTAACGTCCTCCCAGCGCGGTAACAACACAAAACAACAGCAGTCACGTTTTCGTCTACCGTAAAGCAGTTTGTCTGCCGTAAACAGCAATGTTGTGACACTCTTTAAACAGGGCAATACTGCCATCTACTGTACATGCATGTGTGACAATAACATCCAGGGCTTTTAGAGAGTGCAGTGCACAACTGCGCACACAACAAGGAGACAAAGCAGAAGAAAGCGGAAGATACAGCCATGGCGACGCCGACGACGAGTAAGATGAAGAAACAGGCATTTTTATACATAATGCAGGTTTGGTTTTAGGGTTATGTTTATACAACTTTCATATTTAGAATGACAGTTATACAATCATATTGAGTAAAACAAACTAACTTGTGTCTTTACAAACATCACAATTTTTTTTTTTTTTTCAGGAAAACTCACAAAGATACATTTCTCCAGGGATTATTAGCCATTTTTTATGTGCGGTTTAGGAGTTACATTATGTTTAAATAACTGTCAAATTGAATTTAGCAGATATACTGTCATTATGACAAAAACCCAATTTTTGTATTTGTAAACCTTTCCAAATTACCTGATTCTGGTTAAACTCACATAGATACAATATTACAGGGATTTTTAGACATAATGCATCTTTACTTTTGGAGTTATGTTTATATAACTTTCATATTTGGTATGACAGTTATACTGTCATATTGAATTAAAAAAATTAACTTGCGTCTTTGCAAAACTTGCAAAAGATTATTTTTCTAGTTAAACTAACAAGGATACATGTCTCCAGGCATTATTAGACATTTTGCATGTTTGGTGTAGGAATTATGTTAAAAAAAACATTTTTATTGCTTTTTTCGCATTATCTCAGTATTTTAAGAATATTACTGTCATTTTGAGGAAAAAACTACTTTTTGTTTTGGCAAGCCTTAAAATAGCATATGTTTCGAGTAAAACTCACAAAGATGCATTGTTTTAGGCTTTATTGGCCTATTTGCATGTGTTATTATGAAGATATGTTTAAATAACTGTCAAATTGAATTTAGCAGATATACTGTCATTATGACAAAAACCCAATTTTTGTATTTGTAAACCTTTCCAAATTACCTGATTCTGGTTAAACTCACATAGATACAATATTACAGGCATTTTAAGACATAATGCATGTTCAGTTTTGGAGTTATGTTTACATAACTGTCATATTAAATGTGGCAGTTATACTGTCATTATGAGTAAAACCTAATTTTTGTATTTGTAAACCTTACCAAAATACATGATTGTGGTAAAACTCACATTTAAACAATTTTACAGGCATTTTAATACATAATGCATGTTTGTTTTTAGGGTTATGTTTATACAACTTTCATATTTAGTAAGACAGTTATACAATCATATTGAGTAAAAAAAATACTAACTTGTGTCTTGACAAACCTTACAAAATATTTTTTTTTTTTCAGGAAAACTCACAAAAATACATTTTTCCAGGCATTATTAGCCATTTTGCATGTGGTTTAGGCGTTACAGTATGTTTAAATAACTGTCAGATTGAATGTGACAATATACTGTCATAGTGAGTAAAACCTAGATTTTGTATTTGTAAACCTTACCAAGATACCTGATTCTGGTGAAACTCACATAAATACAACATCACAGGCATTTTTAGACATAATGCATGTTTGGTTTTGGAGTTATGTTTATATAACTTTCATATTTAGTATGAGAGTTATGCCATTATATTGAGTAAAAAAAGCTAACTTGTGTCTTTATGAACCTTAAAAAATATTTGTTTCCAGTAAAACTCACAAAGATACATTTCTCCAGGCATTATTAGCCATTAATTATGTTTGGTTTAGGAGTTATGTTTAAATAACTGTCATATTGAGTGTGGCAGTTATACTGTCATTATGAGTAAAACCTATTTTTTGTATTTGTAAACCTTACCAAAATAACTGATTCTGATAAAACTCACATAAATTCAATATTACAGGCAGTTTAAGACAGATTGCAAGTTTGGTTTAGGAGTTTGGTTTTGGAATTATGTTTATATAACTTTCATATTTAGTATGACAGTTATATCATCATATTGAGTAAAAAAAAAAACGTTTGTCTTTACAAACCTTACAAAATATTGTTTTCTAGTAAAACTTACAAAGATACATTTCTCCAGGCAGTATTAGCCATTTTGCATGTGTGGTTTAAGAGTTATGTTAAAATAACTGTCATATCAAATGTTGCAGTTATACTGTCATTATGAGTAAAACACAAGTTGTGTATTTGTAAACCTTACCAAAATATCTGATTCTGGTAAAACTCACATAGATTCAAAATTACAGGCATTTTTAGACGGATTGCAAGTTTGATTTTGGAGTTATGTTTATTTAACGTTCATATTTAGTATGACAGTTATGCTGTCATATTGAGTAAAAAAACAACTAACTTTTGTCTTTACAAACCTTACAAAATAATTTTTTTCCAGTTAATTTCACAAAAATACATTTCTCCATGCATTATTAGCCATTTAGCATGTTTGGTTTAGGAGTTATGTTTAAATAACTGTTATTTTGAATATGGCAGTTATACTGTCATTAAGAGTAAAACCCAATTTTTGTATTTGTAAACCTTACCAAAATACCTGATTCTGGTAAAACTCACATAGATTCAATATTACAAGCATTTTTAGACCGATTGCAAGTTTGGTTTTGGACTTATGATTATTTAACTTTCATATTTAGTACGACAGTTACACTGTCATATTGAGTAAAAAACACTAACTTGTGTCTTTACAAACCTTACAAACTATTTTTTTTCCCAGTAAAACTTACAAATATACATTTTTCCCGGCATTATTAGTCATTTTGCATGTGTGGTTTAGGAGTTATGTTTAAATAACTGTCAGATTGAATGTGACAGTTTACTGTCATAGTGAGTAAAACCTAATTTTTGTATTTGTAAACCTTAACAAAATACTTGATTCTAGTAAAACTCACATAGATTCAATATTACAGGCATTTTTAGACAGATTGCATGTTTGGTTTTGGAGTTGTTTATATACCTTTCATATTTAGTATGTCATATTGAATAAAAAAAAATAACTTGTGTCTTTACAAACCTTACAAAATAAAGTAAGGTATATAAACCAGACACCAGTTACCAGATGTCACCAATTCTGTTCATAACTTTTATGGACAGAATTTCTAGGCGCAGTCAAGGCGTTGAGGGGATCTGGTTTGGTGGCTGCAGGATTAGGTCTCTGCTTTTTGCAGATGATGTGGTCCTGATGGCATCATTATTAGCCATTTTGCATGTGTGGTTTAGGAGTTATGTTAACATAACCGTCATATTGAGGATGGCAGTTATACTGTCATTATGAGTAAAACCTAATTTTTGTATTTATAAACCTTACCAAAATTCCTGATTCTGGTAAAACTCACATAGATACAATATTACAGGCATTATGTTTAAATAACTGTCATATCAAATAATGCAATTATACTGTCATTATGAGTAAAACCCAAGTTTTGTATTTGTAAACCTTACCAAAATACCTGATTCTGGTAAAACTCATATAGATTCAGTTTAAGACGGATTGCAGCTTTGGTTTAGGAGTTTGGTTTTGGAATGATGTGTATATTACTTTTATATTTAGTTTGACAGTTACACCATCATATTGAGTAAAAAAAAACAACTTTTTTCTTTACACACCTTACAAAATATTTTTTTCTAGTAAAACTCACAAAGATACATTTCTCCAGGCATTATTAGCTATTTAGCATGTTTGGTTTAGGAGTTCTGTTTAAATAACTGTTATTTTGAATATGGCAGTTATACTGTCATTATGAGTAAAACCCAATTTTTGTAATTGTAAACCTTACCAAAATACCCGATTCTTGTAAAACTCACATAGATTCAATATTACAGGTGTTTTTAGACGTATTGCAAGTTTGGTTTTGGAGTTCTGTTTATTTAACTTTCATATTTAGTATGACAGTTTTACTGTCATATTAAGTAAAAAAACTAACTTGTGTCTTTACAAACCTTATACATTTTTATTCGTTTTCCAGGAAAACTCACAAAGATACATTTCCCCAGGCATTATTAGCCATTTTGTATTTGTGGTTTAGGAGTTATGTTTACATAACTGTCAGATTGAATGTGACAATATACTGTCATAGTGAGTAAAACCTAAATTGTGTATTTATAAACCTTACCAAAATACCTGATTCTGGTAAAACTCACATAGATACAATATTACAGGCATTTTTAGACATAATGTATGTTTGGTTTTGGAGTTATGTTTATATACATTTCTCCAGGCATTATTAGCCATTTGTCATGTTTGGATTAGGAGTTATGTTTAAATAACTGTCATATCAAATGTTGCAGTTATACTGTCATTATGAGTAAAACCCAAGTTTTGTATTTATAAACCTTGCCAAAATACCTGATTCTGGTAAAACTCACATAGATTCAATATTACAGGCAGTTTAAGACAGATTGCAAGTTTGGTTTAGGAATTTGGTTTTGGAATTATGTTTATATAACTTTCATATTTAGTATGACAGTTATACCATCATATTGAGTAAAAAAAAAACTAACTTTTGTCTTTACAAACCTTACAAAATATTTTTTTTCTAGTAAAAATCACAAAGATACAATTCTCCAGGCATTATTAACCATTTTGCATGTGTGGTATAGGAGTTATGTTTACATAACTGTCATATTAAATGTGGCAGTTATTCTGTCATTATGAGTAAAACCAAATTTGTATATATGTAAACCTTACCAAAATACCTGATTCTGGTAAAACTCACATAGATTCAATACTAAAGGTATTTTTAGACATAATGCATGTTTGCTTTTGGAGTTATGTTTGTATACATTTCTCCAGGCATTAATAGCCATTTAGCATGTTTGGTTCAGGAGTTATGTTTAAATAACTGTTATTTTGAATATGGCAGTTATACTGTCATCCATCCATCCATCCATCCATCCATCCATCTTCTTCCGCTTATCCGAGGTCGGGTCGCGGGGGCAGCAGCCTAAGCAGGGAAGCCCAGACTTCCCTCTCCCCAGCCACTTCGTCCAGCTCTTCCTGTGGGACCCCGAGGCGTTCCCAGGCCAGCCGGGAGACATAGTCTTCCCAACGTGTCCTGGGTCTTCCCCGCGGCCTCCTACCGGTCTTAGGACATTTAAAAACGGCATCCCAACAACCCACAATTAGATTCATACCTATTATGAAGGGGTGTGTACAGTTTTGATCCACAACAATTACTACTCCTCTTTCGGGAACTTTAACACCCTCTACCTCAAAACCAAGAACCGCATAGCCGATATAGGGGATTTCCAGGCCATTAGCTGCTCTTAGACGAAAAAGGGTAGGGGTCCTTTCGAGCTTAGCTTTGGTAAAGTGAGCATTAAATAGGCTTTCGGACATTAGCGTCACTTGGGACCCGGTGTCTAAAAGTCCTGGCAGAATAGTGCCTCCAGCATCTACTTGTATTTTGTTTGTTTGTTTTTAGACATAATGCATGTTTGGTTTTGGAGTTATGTTTATATAACTTGTGTTTATAGTATGACAGTTATACTGTTATATTGAGTAAAAAAAACTAACTTGTGTCTTTACAAACCTTACAAAATATGTTTTCCCAGTAAAACTCACAAAGTTACATTTCTACAGGCATTATTAGCCATTTTGCATGTGTGGTTTAGGAGTTATGTTTAAATAACTGATATTGAGTGTGACAGTATACTGTCAAAGTGAGTAAAAAAAACTAACTTGTGTCTTTGCAAACCTTACAAAAGAAAATGTTACTCGTAAAACTCACAATGATACATTTCTTCATGCATTATTAGAAAACGTTCATGTGTAGTTTTGACGTTATGTTTATATAACTTTCATATATAGTATGACAGTTATACTTTTATATTGAGTAAAAAAACTAACTTGTGTCTTTACAAACCTTACAAAATATTGTTTCCCAGTAAAACTCACAAATATACATTTCTACAGGCATTATTAGCCATTTTGTATGTGTGGTTTAGGAGTTATGTTTAAATAACTGAAATTGAGTGTGACAGTATACTGTCAAAGTGAGTAAAAAAAAACTAACTCGTGTCTTTGCAAACCTTACAAAAGAAAATGTTACTAGTAAAACTCACAAAGATACATTTCTTCATGCATTATTAGAAAATGGTCATGTGTAGTTTAGGAGTTATGTTTAAATAACTGTCATTTTGAGTGTGGTAGTATAACTACCACACATATTGAGTTATAAAGTTAAGTGTAAAACCTAATTTTTGTATTTGCAAACCTTACAAAAAAAACTGATTCTTGTAAAACTCACATAGATTCAATATTAAAGGCATTTTAGACATTTTACATGTTTTGTATAGGAGTTGTGTTTGAATACATTAGTATTGCTTTTTTTTGTTAAGGCAAGTCCAAACGGCAGGAGGCCACGGGGAAGACACAGGACACATTGGGAAGATTATATCAGCTGGCTGGCCTGGGAACGCCTCGGGATCCCCCGAGAAGAGCTGGACAAAGTAGCTGGGGATAGGGAAGTCTGGGCTTCTCTGCTTAGGCTGGATTTAGTATGACAGTTATACTCCCTGCTAAAAATGTTCTATAGAATTTCTATAAAAAAAAGTGTAAAGAATTTCTAAAGAATATCTCAATAGAACTCTATAGAATTGCTAATGAACTTTAGGACCGAAGTTCTATAGAACAGGATTCTAAAGAATGGTTCTATAGAACAGGATTCTAAAGAATGGTTCTATAGAACAGGGTTCTAAAGAATGGTTCTATAGAACAGGATTCTAAAGAATGGTTCTATGGAACACAATTCTGAAGAATAGTGCTATAGAAGAAAGTTCTAAAGAGTAGTTCTATAAAACAGGCTCCTATGGAATGGCTTTCTGTGGAATACGGTTCAGAACGATGTAGAAATGATTGGGCAGGCATTCTACAAAATCTGTGGTCTAACACTGGCAATGGAGAAAGACAAATATTGCAGTTGAATGAATGTTGACTTGTATTTATTATATACATGTAAATCAAATCTTATTGAGTAAAAAAAACTAACTTTTGTTTTTGTAAACATTCAAAATATATTTTTTCTAGTAAAACTCACAAAGAAACATGGAGTTTAAATAACTGTCATAGTAAGTAAAACCTATTTTTTGTATTTGAAAACCTTACAAAAACAACTGATTCTAGTAAAACTCACATGGATTCAATATTACAGACATTTTTACACATTTTGCATGTTTGGTTTAGAAATTATGATGGAACACATTTTTATTGCCAACACGTCTTCCTATGAGGAAGCAGTGCCTGGGGAGTCTGTGGTGGGCTCTCCTATTTCTGGGGCTGAGGTTGCTGAGGTAGTTAAAAAGCTCCTCGGTGGCAAGGCCCCAGGGGTAGATGAGATCCGCCCGGAGTTCCTTAAGGCTCTGGATGCTGTGGGGATGTCTTGGTTGACAAGACTCTGCAGCATCGCGTGGACACCGGGGGCGGTACCTCTGGATTGGCAGACCGGGGTGGTGGTTCCTCTCTTTAAGAAGGGGAACCGGAGGGTGTGCTCTAACTATCGTGGGATCACACTCTTCAGCCTTCCCGGTAAGGTCTATTCAGGTGTACTGGAGAGGAGGCTACGCCGAATAGTTGAACCTCAGATTCAGGAGGAACAATGTGGTTTTCGTCCTGGTCGTGGAACTGTGGACCAGCTCTATACTCTCGGCAGGGTCCTTGAGGGTGCATGGGAGTTTGGCTAACCAGTCTACATGTGTTTTGTGGACTTGGAGAAGGCATTCGACCGTGTCCCTCGGGAAGTCCTGTGGGGAGTGCTCAGAGAGTATGGGGTATCGGACTGTCTGATTGTGGCAGTCCGCTCCCTGTATGCTCAGTGCCAGAGCTTGGTCCGCATTGCCGGCAGTAAGTCGGACACGTTTCCAGTGAGGGTTGGACTCCGCCAAGGCTGCCCTTTGTCACCGATTCTGTTCATAACTTTTATGGACAGAATTTCTAGGCGCAGTCAAGGCGTTGAGGGGATCTGGTTTGGTGGCTGTCGGATTAGGTCTCTGCTTTTTGCAGATGATGTGGTCCTGATGGCTTCATCTGGCCAGGATCTTCAGCTCTCACTGGATCGGTTCGCAGCCGAGTGTGAAGCGACTGGGATGAGAATCAGCACCTCCAAGTCCGAGTCCATGGTTCTCGGCCGGAAAAGGGTGAAGTGCCATCTCCGGGTTGGGGAGGAGATCTTGCCCCAAGTGGAGGAGTTCAAGTACCTCGGAGTCTTGTTCACGACTGAGGGAAGAGTGGATCGTGAGATCGACAGGCGGATCGGTGCGGCGTCTTCAGTAATGCGGACGTTGTATCGATCTGTTGTGGTGAAGAAGGAGCTGAGCCGGAAGGCAACGCTCTCAATTTACCGGTCGATCTACGTTCCCATCCTCACCTATGGTCATGAGCTTTGGGTTATGACCGAAAGGACAAGATCACGGGTACAAGCGGCCGAAATGAGTTTCCTCCGCCGGGTGGCGGGGCTCTCCCTTAGAGATAGGGTGAGAAGCTCTGTCATCCGGGGGGAGCTCAAAGTAAAGCCGCTGCTCCTCCACATCGAGAGGAGCCAGATGAGGTGGTTCGGGCATCTGGTCAGGATGCCACCCGAACGCCTCCCTAGGGAGGTGTTTAGGGCACGTCCGACCGGTTGGAGGCCGCAGGGAAGACCCAGGACACGTTGGGAAGACTATGTCTCCCGGCTGGCCTGGGAACGCCTCAGGGTCCCACAGGAAGAGCTGGACGAAGTGGCTGGGGAGAGGGAAGTCTGGGCTTCCCTGCTTAGGCTGCTGCCCCCGCGACCCGACCTCGGATAAGCGGAAGAAGATGGATGGATGGATGGATTTTTATTGCTTTTTTCGCATTATCTCGGGATTTTAAGAATATTACGGCGTGGCGCAGTGGAAGAATGGCCGTGCGCGACCCGAGGGTCCCTGGTTCAATCCCCACCTAGTACCAACCTCGTCATGTCTGTTGTGTCCTGAGCAAGACACTTCACCCTTGTTCCTGATGGGTGCTGGTTAGCGCCTTGCATGGCAGCTCCCTCCATCAGTGTGTGAATGTGTGTGTGAATGGGTAAATGTGGAAGTAGTGTCAAAGCGCTTTGAGTACCTTGAAGGTAGAAAAGCGCTATACAAGTACAACCCATTTATCATGTATCATTTATCTCAGGATTTTAGGAATACTACTGTCATATTGAGAAAAAAACTACTTTTTGTGTTTGCAAGCCTTAAAAAAGCATATGTTTCGAGTAAAACTCACAAGAATGCATTATTTCAGGCAATATTAGCTCATATTTATGTGTAGTTTAGGAGTTATGTTTAATTTACTGTCATATTGAGTGTACATTGTCATGGTGAAAAAAAACAATTTTTTTTATTTGCAAAAATTTCAAACACAGCTGAATCTAGTAAAATTCACATGGATTCAATATTACAGGCATTTTTACACATATTGCATGTTTGACTTAGGAAATATGATTGAATACATTGTTATTGCTTTTTTCGCATTATCTCAGGATTTTAGGAATATAACTGTCATATTGAGTAAAAAACTACTTTTTGTGTTTGCAAGATTTAAAAAAGCATATGTTTAGAGTAAAACTCCGTAGAATGCATTATTTGAAGCATCATTAGCCATTTTGCATGTGTAGTTAGGAGTTATTTTTAAATAACTGTCATATTGAGTGTGACAGTATACTTTCATAAAGAGTAAAACCTAATTTTTGTTTTTGCAAACTTTACTAAAACAACTGATTCTAGTAAAACTCACATGGATTCAATAATAAAGGCATATTTACACATTTTGCATGTTTAGTTTAGAAATTATGATTGAATACATTTTTATTGCTTTTTTCGCATTATCTCAGGATTTTAAGAACATTACTGTCATATTGAGTAAAAAAATACTTTTTGTGTTTGCAAGCCGTAAGAAAGCAAATGTTTCGAGGAAAACTCCCAAGGATCCATTATTTCAAACATTATTAGCCATTTTGCATGAGTAGTTTAGGAGTTATGATTAAAAAAACTGTCATATTGAGTGTGACAGTTTATTTTTATAAAGAGTAAAACCTAATTTTTGTTTTTGCAAACCTTACTAAAACAACTGATTCTAGTAAAAATCACATGGATATTACAGGCATTTTTAGACATTTTGCAATGCTGGTTTAGCCATTTTACATGTGTGGTTTAGTAGCTATGTTTAAATAACAGTCAGATTGAATGTGACAGTATACTGTCAAAGTGAGTAAAGCCAATATTTTGTATTTGCAAACCTTTCAAAAACAACTGTTTCTAGTAAAACTCACATGAATACAATATTACAGGCATTTTTAGACATAATGCATGTTTGGTTTTGGAGTTATGTTTATATAACTTTCAAATTTAGTATGACGGTTATACTGTCATATTGAGTAAAAAAAAGTAACTTGTGTCTTTACAAACCTTACAAAATATTTTTTTTCCCAGTAAAACTCACAAAGATACATTTCTCCAGGCATTATTAGCCATTTTGCATGTGTGGTTTAGGAGTTATGTTTAAATAACTGTCATATCAAATGTTGCAGTTATACTGTCATTATGAGTATGACCCAAGTTTTGTATTTGTAAACCTTACGAAAATATCTGATTCTGGTAAAACTCACATAGATTCAATACTACAGGCTTTTTTAGACGGATTGCAAGTTTGGTTTTGGAGTTATGTTCATTTAACTTTCATATTTATTATGACAGTTATAAAACTTGTGTCTTTACAAACCTTACAAAATATTTTTTTTCCAGCAAAACTCACAAAGATTCATTTCTCCAGGCATTACTAGCCATTTAGCATGTTTGGATTAGGAGAGATAACTGTCAGATTGAATGTGACAGTTATTTTTAAAACTGTCCTAGTGAGTAAAACCAATATTTTGTATTTGCAAAAGTTACAAAAACATATGATTCTAGTAAAACTTACATGGACACAATATTACAGGCATTTTTAGACATAATGCATGTTTGGTTTTGGAGTTATGTTTGTATAACTTTTACATTTAATATGACAGTTATACCATCATATTGAGTAAAAAAAAACTAACTTGTGTCTTTACAAACCTTACAAAGCATTGTTTTCCAGTAAAACTCACACATATACATTTGTCCAGGCATTATTAGCCCTTGAGCATGTTTGGTTTAGGAGTTATGTTTAAATAAATGTCATTTTGAATGTGGCAGTTATATTGTCATTATGAGTAAAACTTAATTTTTGTATTTGTAAACCTTACCAAAATACATAATTCAGGTAAAACTCATGTATAAACAATATTACAGGCATTTTTAGACATAATGCATGTTTTAGTTTGGAATTATGTTTATATAACTTTCATATTTAGTAAGAGAGCATACTGTCATATTGAGTAAAAAAAAAAGTAACTTGTGTCTTTACAAACCTTACAAAATATTTTTTTTTCCAGTAAAACTCACAAAGATACATTTTTCCAGGGATTATTAGCCAATATGTGTGGTTTAGGAGTCATATTTAAGTAACTGTCATATTGAGTGTGGCAGTTATACTGTCATTATGAGTAAAACCTAATTTTTGTATTTGTAAACCTTAACAAAATACCTGATTCTAGTAAAACTCACATAGATTCAATATTACAGGCATTTGTGGACGGATTGCATGTTTGGTTTTGAAGATTTGTTTATAAACTTTCAAATTTAGTAAGACAGTTATACCATTATATTGAGTAAAAAAAACTAACTTGTGTCTTTACAAACCTTACAAAATATTTTTGTCCAGTAAAACTCACAAAAATACATGTCTTCAGGCATTATTAGCCATTTTGCATCTGTGGTTTCGAATTTATGTTTAAATAACATTAGGATTGAATGTGACAGTATACTGTCATTGTGAGTAAAACCAAAATTATGTATTTGCAAACTTTAAAAAAAAACTGATTCTACTAAAACTCACATTGACACAATATTATAAGCATTTTTAGACATAATGCATGTTTGGTTTTGGAGATATGTTTATATAACTTTTACATTTAGTATGACAGTTATCATACGGAGTAAAAAAAACTAACTTGTGTCTTTACAAACATTACATTTTTTTTTTCCAGTAAAATTCACAAAGGCACATTTCTGTATATTGTCATAGTGAGTAAAACCAGTATTTTGTATTTGCAAAACTTACAAAAACAACTGATTCTGGTAAAATTCAATATTACAGGCAATTTTAGACAGATTGCAAGTTTGGTCTTGGAGTTATGTTTTTATAATTTTCATATTTAGTATGACAGTTATACTGTCATATTGAGTAAAAAAAAACTAACTTGTGTTTTTACAAACCTTACAAAATATTTTTTTCCAGAAAAATACACAGAGATATATTTCTCGAGGCATTATTAGTCATTTTGAATTTGTGTATTAGGAGTTATGTTTCAATAACTGTCAGATTGAATGTGACAGTATACTGTCATAGTGAGTAAAACCAATATTTTGTATTTGCAAAACTTACAAAAACAACTGATTCTAGTAATACTCACATAGATACATCATTGCAGGTATTTTTAGACATAGTGCATGTTTGGTTTTGGAGTTATGTTTATATAACTTTGACATTTAGTATGAAAGTTATACTTTCTTTTTGAGTTAAAAAAACTAACTTGTGTCTTTACAAACCTTACAAAATGTTTTTTTTCCAGTAAATATACCATTCTCCAGGCATTATTAGCCATTTAGCATGTTTGGTATAGGAGTTATGTTTAAAAAAACTGTCATTTGGAATGTGGCAGTTATACTGTCATTATGAGTAAAACCTAATTTTTGTATTTGTAAACCTTACCAAAATACCTGTTTCTAGTAAAACTCACACAGATTTAAAATTCAAGCATTTTTAGACACAAGGCATGTTTGGTTTTGGAGTTATGTGTATAAAAACCTTCATATTTAGTATGACAGTTATCCAATCATATTGAGTAAAAAAAATAAGTGTGTCTTTACAAACCTTACAAAATATTTGTTTCCAGTAAAACTCACAAAGATACATTTCCCCAGGCATTATTAGCCATTTAGCATGTTTGGTTTAGGAGTTATGTTTAATTAACTGTCATTTGGAATGTGGCAGTGATACTGTCATTATGAGTAAAACCTAATTTTTGTATTTGTAAACCTTACCAAAATAGTAAAATTCTAGTAAAACTCACACAAATTCAAAAATACAGGCATTTTTAGACGGGTTGCATGTTTGGTTTTGGAGTTATGTTTATATAACTTTCATATTTAGTATGACAATTATACCATCATATTAAATAAAAAAAAAAAACTTGTGTCTTTATAAACCATACAAATTATTTCTTTCCAGTAAAACTCACAAAAATACATTCCTCCAGTTATTATTAACCAATTTGCATGTGATTTAGGAGTCATGTTTAAATAACTGTCATTTTGAATGTGGCAGTTATATTGTCAATATGAGTAAAACCTTAATTTTTGTATTTGTAAACCTTACCAAAATAACAGATTGACAATACTCACGGATATAAAATATTACAGGCATTTTTAGACATAATGCATGTTTAATTTTGGAGTTATGTGTAAATAACTTTCGTATTTAGTATGACAGCTATACTGTCATATTAAATAAATAAAAAACATTTTGTGTCTTTGCAAACCTTACAAAAGATACTTTTTCTAGTAAAAACTAACAAGGATACATGTCTCCAAGCATTATTAGACATATTACATGTTTGGTGTAGGAATTATGTTAAAAAACTTTTTTTTTTGCTTTTTTCGCATTATCTCAGGATTTTAAGAATATTACTGTCATATTGAGTAAAAAACTACTTTTTGTGTTCGCAAGCCTTAAAATACCATATGTTTCGAGTAACACTCACAAGGATGCATTGTTTTAGGCTTTATTAGCCTTTTTTGCATGTATGGTTAGAAAGTTATGTTTAAATAACTGTCAAATTGAATGTAGCAGTTTTACTGTCATTATGAGAAAAACTTTATTTTTGTATTTTGAAAACCTTACCAAATTACCTGATTGTGGTAAAACTCACATAGATACAATATTACAGGCATTTTTAGACTTAATGCATCTTTACTTTTGGAGTTATGTTCATATAACTTTCATATTTGGTATGACAGTTATACTCTCATATTGAATTAAAAAAACTAACTTGCGTCTTTGCAAAACTTACAAAAGATTATTTTTCTAGTAACACTAACAAAGATACATGTCTTCAGGCATTATTAGACATTTTGCATGTTTGGTGTAGGAATTATGTTGAAAAACATTGTGATTGCTTTTTTGGCATTATATCGGTATTTTAAGAACATTACTGTCATTTTGAGGAAAAAACTACTTTTTGTTTTGGCAAGCCTTAAAATAGCATATGTTTCGAGTAAAACTCACAAAGATGCATTGTTTTAGGCTTTATTGGCCTATTTGCATGTGTTATTATGAAGATATGTTTAAATAACTGTCAAATTGAATTTAGCAGATATACTGTCATTATGACAAAAACCCAATTTTTGTATTTGTAAACCTTTCCAAATTACCTGATTCTGGTTAAACTCACATAGATACAATATTACAGGCATTTTTAGACATAATGCATCTTTACTTTTGGAGTTATGTTTATATAACCTTCATATTTGGTATGACAGTTATACTGTCATATTGAATTAAAAAAATTAACTTGCGTCTTTGCAAAACTTACAAAAGATTATTTTTCTAGTTAAACTAACAAGGATACATGTCTCCAGGCATTATTAGACATTTTGCATGTTTGGTGTAGGAATTATGTTAAAAAACATTTTTATTGCTTTTTTCGCATTATCTCAGTATTTTAAGAATATTACTGTCATTTTGAGGAAAAAACTACTTTTTGTTTTGGCAAGCCTTAAAATAGCATATGTTTCGAGTAAAACTCACAAAGATGCATTGTTTTAGGCTTTATTGGCCTATTTGCATGTGTTATTATGAAGATATGTTTAAATAACTGTCAAATTGAATTTAGCAGATATACTGTCATTATGACAAAAACCCAATTTTTGTATTTGTAAACCTTTCCAAATTACCTGATTCTGGTTAAACTCACATAGATACAATATTACAGGCATTTTAAGACATAATGCATGTTCAGTTTTGGAGTTATGTTTACATAACTGTCATATTAAATGTGGCAGTTATACTGTCATTATGAGTAAAACCTAATTTTTGTATTTGTTAACCTTACCAAAATACATGATTCTGGTAAAACTCACATTTAAACAAGTTTACAGGCATTTTAATACATAATGCATGTTTGTTTTTAGGGTTATGTTTATACAACTTTCATATTTAGTATGACAGTTATACAATCATATTGAGTAAAAAAAATACTAACTTGTGTCTTGACAAACCTTACAAATTTTTTTTTTTTTTTCAGGAAAACTCACAAAAATACATTTTTCCAGGCATTATTAGCCATTTTGCATGTGGTTTAGGCGTTACAGTATGTTTAAATAACTGTCAGATTGAATGTGACAATATACTGTCAAAGTGAGTAAAACCTAGATTTTGTATTTGTAAACCTTACCAAGATACCTGATTCTGGTGAAACTCACATAGATACAGCATTACAGGCATTTTTAGACATAATGCATGTTTGGTTTTGGAGTTATGTTTATATAACTTTCATATTTAGTATGAGAGTTATGCCATTATATTGAGTAAAAAAAGCTAACTTGTGTCTTTATGAACCTTAAAAAATATTTTTTTCCAGTAAAACTCACAAAGATACATTTCTCCAGGCATTATTAGCCATTAATTATGTTTGGTTTAGGAGTTATGTTTAAATAACTGTCATATTGAGTGTGGCAGTTATACTGTCATTATGAGTAAAACCTATTTTTTGTATTTGTAAACCTTACCAAAATAACTGATTCTGATAAAACTCACATAAATTCAATATTACAGGCAGTTTAAGACAGATTGCAAGTTTGGTTTAGGAGTTTGGTTTTGGAATTATGTTTATATAACTTTCATATTTAGTATGACAGTTATATCATCATATTGAGTAAAAAAAAAAAACTTTTGTCTTTACAAACCTTACAAAATATTGTTTTCTAGTAAAACTTACAAAGATACATTTCTCCAGGCAGTATTAGCCATTTTGCATGTGTGGTTTAAGAGTTATGTTAAAATAACTGTCATATCAAATGTTGCAGTTATACTGTCATTATGAGTAAAACACAAGTTGTGTATTTGTAAACCTTACCAAAATATCTGAATCTGGTAAAACTCACATAGATTCAAAATTACAGGCATTTTTAGACGGATTGCAAGTTTGATTTTGGAGTTATGTTTATTTAACTTTCATATTTAGTATGACAGTTATGCTGTCATATTGAGTAAAAAAACAACTAACTTTTGTCTTTACAAACCTTACAAAATATTTTTTTTCCAGTTAATTTCACAAAAATACATTTCTCCAGGCATTATTAGCCATTTAGCATGTTTGGTTTAGGAGTTATGTTTAAATAACTGTTATTTTGAATATGGCAGTTATACTGTCATTAAGAGTAAAACCCAATTTTTGTATTTGTAAACCTTACCAAAATACCTGATTCTGGTAAAACTCACATAGATTCAATATTACAAGCATTTTTAGACCGATTGCAAGTTTGGTTTTGGACTTATGATTATTTAACTTTCATATTTAGTACGACAGTTACACTGTCATATTGAGTAAAAAACACTAACTTGTGTCTTTACACACCTTACAAACTATTTTTTTTCCCAGTAAAACTTACAAATATACATTTTTCCAGGCATTATTAGTCATTTTGCATGTGTGGTTTAGGAGTTATGTTTAAATAACTGTCAGATTGAATGTGACAGTTTACTGTCATAGTGAGTAAAACCTAATTTTTGAATTTGTAAACCTTAACAAAATACTTGATTCTAGTAAAACTCACATAGATTCAATATTACAGGCATTTTTAGACAGATTGCATGTTTGGTTTTGGAGTTGTTTATATACCTTTCATATTTAGTATGTCATATTGAGTAAAAAAAAATAACTTGTGTCTTTACAAACCTTACAAAATAAAGTAAGGTATATAAACCAGTCACCAGTTACCAGATGTCACCAATTCTGTTCATAACTTTTATGGACAGAATTTCTAGGCGCAGTCAAGGCGTTGAGGGGATCTGGTTTGGTGGCTGCAGGATTAGGTCTCTGCTTTTTGCAGATGATGTGGTCCTGATGGCTTCATCTGGCCAAGATCTTCAGCTCTCACTGGATCGGTTCGCAGCTGAGTGTGAAGCGACTGGGATGAGAATCAGCACCTCCAAGTCCGAGTCCATGGTTCTCGCCCGGAAAAGGGTGGAGTGCCATCTCCGGGTTGGGGAGGAGATCTTGCCCCAAGTGGAGGAGTTCAAGTACCTCGGAGTCTTGTTCAAGAGTGAGGGATGAGTGAATCGTGAGATCGACAGGCGGATCGGTGCGGCGTCTTCAGTAATGCGGACGCTGTATCGGTCCGTTGTGGTGAAGAAGGAGCTGAGCCGGAAGGCAAAGCTCTCAATTTACCGGTCGATCTACGTTCCCATACTCACCTATGGTCATGAGCTTTGGGTTATGACCGAAAGGACAAGATCACGGGTACAAGCGGCCGAAATGAGTTTCCTCCGCCGGGTGGCGGGGCTCTCCCTTAGAGATAGGGTGAGAAGCTCTGCCATCCGGGAGGAGCTCAAAGTAAAGCCGCTGCTCCTCCACATCGAGAGGAGCCAGATGAGGTGGTTCGGGCATCTGGTCAGGATGCCACCCGAACGCCTCCCTAGGGAGGTGTTTAGAGCACGTCCGACCGGTAGGAGGCCGCGGGGAAGACCCAGGACACGTTGGGAAGACTATGTCTTTCATATTACAGTTATACTGTCATATTGAGTAGAAAAAAGCTAACTTGTGTCTTTACAAACCTTACAAACTATTTTTTTCCAGTAAAACTTACAAAGATACATCTCTCCAGGCATTATTAGACATTTTGCATGCATGGTTTAGGTGTTATGTTTAAATAACAGTCAGAGACATGTATATTTTGTTAATTTTACTAGAAAATGTATCTTTTATAAGTCAATGCAGTATAACTGTCAAACTAAATGTAAAAGTTATATAAACATAACTCCAAAAATGAACATGCATTATGTCTAAAAATGCCTAAAATTTTGTATCTATGTGAGTTTTACCAGAATCAGATAATTTGGTAAGGTTTACAAATACAAAAATTGGGTTTTTCTCATAATGACAGTATAACTGCTACATTCAATTTGACAGTTTTTTAAACATAACTTCCTAACCACACATGATTGAGTGTGGCACTTATAATGTCACTATCAGTAAAACCTATTTTTTTTATTTGTCAACCTTACCAAAATACCTCATTTTGGTAAAACTCACATAATTCAATATTACAGACATTTTTAGACGGATTACAAGTTTGGTTCTGGAGTCATGTTTATATATTTTTTGCATGCAGTATGACAGTTATACTGTCATATTGAGTAAAAAAAAACTAACATGGGTCTTTACAAACCTTACAAAATATTTGTCCTAGTAAAACTCACAAAGATACATTTCTCCAGGCATTATTAGCCATTTTGCATGTGTGGTTTAGAAGTTATGTTTACATAACTGTCAGATTGAATGTGACAGTATACTGTCATAGTGAGTAAAACCTAATTTTTGTATTTGTAAACCTTACCAAAATACCTGATTCTGGTAAAACTCACATAGATACAATATTACAGGTATTTTTAGACAAAATTCATGTTTGTTTTTGGAGTTATGTTTATATAACTTTCATATTTAGTATGACCGTTATACCATCATATTGAGTAAAAAAAAACAACTACCTTGTGTCAAATCATTTTTTTCCCTGTAAAACTCACAAAGATTCAGGCATTATTAGCCATTTATCATGTTTGGTTTAGGAATTATGTTTAAATACCTTTTCATGTTAAATGTGGCAGTTATACTGTCATTATGAGTAAAACATAATTTTTGTATTTGTAAACCTTACCAAAATACCTGATTCTGGTAAAACTCACATAGATTCAATATTACAGGCATTTTTAGACGGACTGAAAGTTTGGTTTTGGAGTTATGTCTATTTAACTTTCATATTTAGTATGACAGTTAAACTGTCATATTGAGTAAAAAAAACTAACTTGTGTTTTTACAAAATTTTAAAAATATTTTTTTCCAGAAAAATTCACAGAGATACATTTCTCCAGGCATTATTAGTCACTTTGAATGTGTGGTTTAGGAGTTATGTTTAAATAACTGTCAGATTGAATGTGACAGTATACTGTCATAGTGAGTAAAACCAATATTTTGTATTTGCAAAACTTACAAAAACAACTGATTCTAGTAAAACTCACATGGATACAATATTACAGGCATTTTTAGACATAATGCATGTTTGGTTTTGGAGTTATGTTTATACTACTTTTACATTTAGTATGACAGTTATACTGTCCATCCATCCATCCATTTTCTACCGCTTATTCCCTTAGGGGTCGCGGGGGGCGCTGGAGCCTATCTCAGCTACAATCGGGCGGAAGGCGAGGTACACCCTGAAAAAGTCGCCACCTCATAAGATTAAGTAAAAAAAACTAAATTGTTTGTTTAGGGACGGCGTGGCGCAGTGGCCGTGCGCAACCCGAGGGTCCCTGGTTCAATCCCCACCTAGTACCAACCTCGTCATGTCCGTTGTGTCCTGAGCAAGACGCTTCACCCTTGCTCCTGATGGGTGCTGGTTAGCGCCTTGCATGGCAGCTCCCTCCATCAGTGTGTGAATGTGTGTGTGAATGGGTAAATGTGGAAGTAGTGTCAAAGCGCTTTGAGTACCTTGAAGGTAGAAAAGCGCTATACAAGTACAACCCATTTATCATTTATTATTTATTTATTTACAAACCTTACAAAATATGTTTTTCCAGTAATCTCACAAAGATACATTTCTCCAGGAATTATAGCCATTTTGCATGTGTGGTTTGGTAGTTATGTTTAAATAACTGTCAAATTGAATGTGACAGTATACTATCATGGTGAGTAAAATCAATATTGTATAATTGCAAACCTTACTACAACAATTGATTTTAGTAAAACTCGCATGGATACAAAATTACAGGCATTTTTAAACATAATGCATGTTTGGTTTTGGAGTTATGTTTATATATTTTTTACATTTAGTATTACAGTTAAACTGTCATATTGAGTAAAAAAAACTAACTTGTGTCTTTATAAACCTTAAAAAATATATTTTTCCAGTAAAACTCACAAAGATACATTTATCCAGGCATTATTAGCCATTAACCATGTTTGGTTTAGAGTTATGTTTAAATAACTGTCATATTGAGTGTGGCAGATATACTGTCATTATGAGTAAAACCTATTTTTTGTATTTGTAAAATTACCAAAATAACTGATTCTGATAAAACTCACATGGATAAAATATTACAGGATTTTTTTAGACATAAAGCATGTTTCCATCATATTGAGTAAAAAAAACTAACTTTTGTCTATACAAACATTACAAAATATTTTATTTTCCAGTAAAACTCACAAAAATACATTTCTCCAGTTATTATTGGCCATTTTGCATCTGTGGAGGAGTTCAAGTACCTCGGAGTCTTGTTCACGAGTGAGGGAAGAGTGGATCGTGAAATCGACAGGCGGATCGGTGCGGCGTCTTCAGTAATGCGGACGCTGTATCGATCCGTTGTGGTGAAGAAGGAGCTGAGCCGGAAGGCAAAGCTCTCAATTTACCGGTCGATCTACGTTCCCATCCTCACCTATGGTCATGAGCTTTGGGTTATGACCGAAAGGACAAGATCACGGGTACAAGCGGCCGAAATGAGTTTCCTCCGCCGGGTGGCGGGGCTCTCCCTTAGAGATAGGGTGAGAAGCTCTTTCATCCGGGGGGAGCTCAAAGTAAAGCCGCTGCTCCTCCGCATCGAGAGGAGCCAGATGAGGTGGTTCGGGCATCTGGTCAGGATGCCACCCGAGCGCCTCCCTAAGGAGGTGTTTAGGGCATGTCCAAGCGGTAGGAGGCCGCGAGGAAGACCCAGGACACGTTGGGAAGACTATGTCTCCCGGCTGGCCTGGGAACGCCTCGGGATCCCCCGGGAGGAGCTGGACGAAGTGGCTGGGGAGAGGGAAGTCTGGGCTTCCCTGCTTAGGCTGCTGCCCCCGCGACCCGACCTCGGATAAGCGGAAGAAGATGGATGGATGGATGGGTTTACAATTTGTGTTTAAATAACAGTCAGATTGAATGTGACAGTATACTGTCATAGTGAGTAAAACCTAATTTTTGTATTTGTAAACCTTAACAAAATACCTGATACTAGTAAAACTCACATAGATTCAATATTACAGGCATTTTTAGACGGATTGCATGTTTGGTATTGGAGTTATTATGACAGTTATACAAATATATTGAATAAAAAAAACTATTTTGTGTCTTATCAAACCTTACAAAATATTTTTTTCCTGTAAAACTCACAAAGATACATTTCTCCAGGCATTATTAGCCATTTTGCATGTGTGGTTTAGGAGTTATGTTAACATAACCGTCATATTGAGGATGGCAGTTATACTGTCATTATGAGTAAAACCTAATTTTTGTATTTATAAACCTTACCAAAATTCCTGATTCTGGTAAAACTCACATAGATACAATATTACAGGCATTATGTTTAAATAACTGTCATATCAAATAATGCAATTATACTGTCATTATGAGTAAAACCCAAGTTGTGTATTTGTAAACCTTACCAAAATACCTGATTCTGGTAAAACTCATATAGATTCAGTTTAAGACGGATTGCAGCTTTGGTTTAGGAGTTTGGTTTTGGAATGATGTGTATATTACTTTTATATTTAGTTTGACAGTTACACCATCATATTGAGTAAAAAAAACAACTTTTTTCTTTACACACCTTACAAAATATTTTTTTCTAGTAAAACTCACAAAGATACATTTCTCCAGGCATTATTAGCTATTTAGCATGTTTGGTTTAGGAGTTCTGTTTAAATAACTGTTATTTTGAATATGGCAGTTATACTGTCATTATGAGTAAAACCCAATTTTTGTAATTGTAAACCTTACCAAAATACCCGATTCTTGTAAAACTCACATAGATTCAATATTACAGGCATTTTTAGACGTATTGCAAGTTTGGTTTTGGAGTTATGTTTATTTAACTTTCATATTTAGTATGACAGTTTTACTGTCATATTAAGTAAAAAAAACTAACTTGTGTCTTTACAAACCTTATACATTTTTTATTCGTTTTCCAGGAAAACTCACAAAGATACATTTCCCCAGGCATTATTAGCCATTTTGTATTTGTGGTTTAGGAGTTATGTTTAAATAACTGTCAGATTGAATATACTGTCATAGTGAGTAAAACCTAAATTGTGTATTTATAAACCTTACCAAAATACCTGATTCTGGTAAAACTCACATAGATACAATATTACAGGCATTTTTAGACATACTGTATGTTTGGTTTTGGAGTTATGTTTATATACATTTCTCCAGGCATTATTAGCCATTTGTCATGTTTGGATTAGGAGTTATGTTTAAATAACTGTCATATCAAATGTTGCAGTTATACTGTCATTATGAGTAAAACCCAAGTTTTGTATTTATAAACCTTGCCAAAATACCTGATTCTGGTAAAACTCACATAGATTCAATATTACAGGCAGTTTAAGACAGATTGCAAGTTTGATTTAGGAATTTGGTTTTGGAATTATGTTTATATAACTTTCATATTTAGTATGACAGTTATACCATCATATTGAGTAAAAAAAAACTAACTTTTGTCTTTACAAACCTTACAAAATATTTTTTTTCTAGTAAAAATCACAAAGATACAATTCTCCTGGCATTATTAACCATTTTGCATGTGTGGTATAGGAGTTATGTTTACATAACTGTCATATTAAATGTGGCAGTTATACTGTCATTATGAGTAAAACCAAATTTGTATATATGTAAACCTTACCAAAATACCTGATTCTGGTAAAACTCACATAGATTCAATACTAAAGGCATTTTTAGACATAATGCATGTTTGGTTTTGGAGTTATGTTTGTATACATTTCTCCAGGCATTAATAGCCATTTAGCATGTTTGGTTCAGGAGTTATGTTTAAATAACTGTTATTTTGAATATGGCAGTTATACTGTCATCCATCCATCCATCCATCCATCCATCCATCTTCTTCCGCTTATTCGAGGTCGGGTCGCGGGGGCAGCAGCCTAAGCAGGGAAGCCCAGACTTCCCTCTCCCCAGCCACTTCGTCCAGCTCTTCCTGTGGGACCCCGAGGCGTTCCCAGGCCAGCCGGGAGACATAGTCTTCCCAACGTGTCCTGGGTCTTCCCCGCGGCCTCCTACCGGTCTTAGGACATTTAAAAACGGCATCCCAACAACCCACGATTAGATTCATACCTATTATGAAGGGGTGTGTACAGTTTTGATCCGCAACAATTACTACTCCTCTTTCGGGAACTTTAACACTCTCTACCTCAAAACCAAGAACCGCATAGGGGATTTCCAGGCCATTAGCTGCTCTTAGACGAAAAAGGGTAGGGGTCCTTTCGAGCTTAGCTTTGGTAAAGTGAGCATTAAATAGGCTTTCGGACATTAGCGTCACTTGGGACCCGGTGTCTAAAAGTCCTGGCAGAATAGTGCCTCCAGCATCTACTTGTATTTTGTTTGTTTGTTTTTAGACATAATGCATGTTTGGTTTTGGAGTTATGTTTATATAACTTGTGTTTATAGTATGACAGTTATACTGTTATATTGAGTAAAAAAAACTAACTTGTGTCTTTACAAACCTTACAAAATATGTTTTCCCAGTAAAACTCACAAAGTTACATTTCTACAGGCATTATTAGCCATTTTGCATGTGTGGTTTAGGAGTTATGTTTAAATAACTGATATTGAGTGTGACAGTATACTGTCAAAGTGAGTAAAAAAAACTAACTTGTGTCTTTGCAAACCTTACAAAAGAAAATGTTACTCGTAAAACTCACAATGATACATTTCTTCATGCATTATTAGAAAATGTTCATGTGTAGTTTTGAAGTTATGTTTATATAACTTTCATATATAGTATGACAGTTATACTGTTATATTGAGTAAAAAAACTAACTTGTGTCTTTACAAACCTTACAAAATATTGTTTCCCAGTAAAACTCACAAATATACATTTCTACAGGCATTATTAGCCATTTTGTATGTGTGGTTTAGGAGTTATGTTTAAATAACTGAAATTGAGTGTGACAGTATATTGTCAAAGTGAGTAAAAAAAAAACTAACTCGTGTCTTTGCAAACCTTACAAAAGAAAATGTTACTAGTAAAACTCACAAAGATACATTTCTTCATGCATTATTAGAAAATGGTCATGTGTAATTTAGGAGTTATGTTTAAATAACTGTCATTTTGAGTGTGGTAGTATAACTGCCACACATATTGAGTTATAAAGTTAAGTGTAAAACCTAATTTTTGTATTTGCAAACCTTACAAAAACAACTGATTCTTGTAAAACTCACATAGATTCAATATTAAAGGCATTTTAGACATTTTACATGTTTTGTATAGGAGTTGTGTTTGAATACATTCGTATTGCTTTTTTCGTTAAGGCAAGTCCAAACGGCAGGAGGCCACGGGGAAGACACAGGTCACATTGGGAAGATTATATCAGCTGGCTGGCCTGGGAACGCCTCGGGATCCCCCGAGAAGAGCTGGACAAAGTAGCTGGGGATAGGGAAGTCTGGGCTTCTCTGCTTAGGCTGGATTTAGTATGACAGTTATACTCCCTGCTAAAAATGTTCTATAGAATTTCTATAAAAAAAAGTGTAAAGAATTTCTAAAGAATATCTCAATAGAACTCTATAGAATTTCTAATGAACTTTAGGACCGAAGTTCTATAGAACAGGATTCTAAAGAATGGTTTTATAGAACATGATTCTAAAGAATGGTTCTATAGAACAGGGTTCTAAAGAATGGTTCTATAGAACAGGATTCTAAAGAATGGTTCTATGGAACACAATTCTGAAGAATAGTGCTATAGACGAAAGTTCTAAAGAGTAGTTCTATAAAACAGGCTCCTATGGAATGGCTTTCTGTGGAATACGGTTCAGAATGATGTAGAAATGATTGGGCAGGCATTCTACAAAATCTGTGGTCTAACACTGGCAATGGAGAAAGACAAATATTGCAGTTGAATGAATGTTGACTTGTATTTATTATATACATGTAAATCAAATCTTATTGAGTAAAAAAAACTAACTTTTGTTTTTGTAAACATTCAAAATATATTTTTTCTAGTAAAACTCACAAAGATACATGGAGTTTAAATAACTGTCATAGTAAGTAAAACCTATTTTTTGTATTTGAAAACCTTACAAAAACAACTGATTCTAGTAAAACTCACATGGATTCAATATTACAGACATTTTTACACATTTTGCATGTTTGGTTTAGAAATTATGATGGAACACATTTTTATTGCCAACACGTCTTCCTATGAGGAAGCAGTGCCTGGGGAGTCTGTGGTGGGCTCTCCTATTTCTGGGGCTGAGGTTGCTGAGGTAGTTAAAAAGCTCCTCGGTGGCAAGGCCCCAGGGGTAGATGAGATCCGCCCGGAGTTCCTTAAGGCTCTGGATGCTGTGGGGATGTCTTGGTTGACAAGACTCTGCAGCATCGCGTGGACACCGGGGGCGGTACCTCTGGATTGGCAGACCGGGGTGGTGGTTCCTCTCTTTAAGAAGGGGAACCGGAGGGTGTGCTCTAACTATCGTGGGATCACACTCTTCAGCCTTCCCGGTAAGGTCTATTCAGGTGTACTGGAGAGGAGGCTACGCCGGATAGTTGAACCTCAGATTCAGGAGGAACAATGTGGTTTTCGTCCTGGTCGTGGAACTGTGGACCAGCTCTATACTCTCGGCAGGGTCCTTGAGGGTGCATGGGAGTTTGGCTAACCAGTCTACATGTGTTTTGTGGACTTGGAGAAGGCATTCGACCGTGTCCCTCGGGAAGTCCTGTGGGGAGTGCTCAGAGAGTATGGCGTATCGGACTGTCTGATTGTGGCAGTCCGCTCCCTGTATGCTCAGTGCCAGAGCTTGGTCCGCATTGCCGGCAGTAAGTCGGACACGTTTCCAGTGAGGGTTGGACTCCGCCAAGGCTGCCCTTTGTCACCGATTCTGTTCATAACTTTTATGGACAGAATTTCTAGGCGCAGTCAAGGCGTTGAGGGGATATGGTTTGGTGGCTGTAGGATTAGGTCTCTGCTTTTTGCAGATGATGTGGTCCTGATGGCTTCATCTGGCCAGGATCTTCAGCTCTCACTGGATCGGTTCGCAGCCGAGTGTGAAGCAACTGGGATGAGAATCAGCACCTCCAAGTCCAAGTCCATGGTTCTCGCCCGGAAAAGGGTGGGTCCCTGGTTCAATCCCCACGTAGTACCAACCTCGTCATGTCTGTTGCTCCTGATGGGTGCTTGCATGGCAGCTCCCTCCATCAGTGTGTGAATGTGTGTGTGAATGGGTAAATGTGGAAGTAGTGTCAAAGCGCTTTGAGTACCTTGAAGGTAGAAACGCGCTATACAAGTACAACCCATTTATCCTTTATCATTTATCTCAGGATTTTAGGAATACTACTGTCATAATGAGAAAAAAACTACTTTTTGTGTTTGCAAGCCTTAAAAAAGCATATGTTTCGAGTAAAACTCACAAGAATGCATTATTTCAGGCAATATTAGCTCATATTTATGTGTAGTTTAGGAGTTATGTTTAATTTACTGTAATATTGTCATGGTGAAAAATTTTTTTTTTTTTATTTGCAAAAATTTCAAACACAGCTGAATCTAGTAAAATTCACATGGATTCAATATTACAGGCATTTTTACACATATTGCATGTTTGACTTAGGAAATATGATTGAATACATTGTTATTGCTTTTTTCGCATTATCTCAGGATTTTAGGAAAATAACTGTCATATTGAGTAAAAAACTACTTTTTGTGTTTGCAAGATTTAAAAAAGCATATGTTTAGAGTAAAACTCCGTAGAATGCATTATTTGAAGCATCATTAGCCATTTTGCATGTGTAGTTAGGAGTTATTTTTAAATAACTGTCATATTGAGTGTGACAGTTTACTTTCATTAAGAGTAAAACCTAATTTTTGTTTTTGCAAACTTTACTAAAACAACTGATTCTAGTAAAACTCACATGGATTCAATAATGCAGGCATATTTACACATTTTGCATGTTTAGTTTAGAAATTATGATTGAATACATCTTTATTGCTTTTTTCGCATTATCTCAGGATTTTAAGAACATTACTGTCATATTGAGTAAAAAAATACTTTTTGTGATTGCAAGCCTTAAGAAAGCAAATGTTTCGAGGAAAACTCCCAAGGATCCATTATTTCAAACATTATTAGCCATTTTGCAAGAGTAGTTTAGGAGTTATGATTAAAAAACTGTCATATTGAGTGTGACAGTTTACTTTCATAAAGAGTAAAACCTAACTTCTGTTTTTGCAAACTTTACTAAAACAACTGATTCTAGTAAAACTCACATGGATTCAATAATACAGACATTTTTACACATTTTGCATGTTTAGTTTAGAAATTATGATTGAATACATTTTTATTGCTTTTTTCGCATTATCTCAGGATTTTAAGAACATTACTGTCATATTGAGTAAAAAAATACATTTTGTGTTTGCAAGCCTTAAGAAAGCATATGTTTCGAGGAAATCTCCCAAGGATCCATTATTTCAAACATTATTAGCCATTTTGCATGAGTAGTTTAGGAGTTATGATTAAAAAATTGTCATATTGAGTGTGACAGTTTACTTTCATAAAGAGTAAAATCTAATTTTTGTTTTTGCAAACCTTACTAAAACAACTGATTCTATTAACACTCACATGGATTTAATATTACAGGCATTTTTAGACATTTTGCTTTGTTGGTTTAGGAATTATGTTGGAATACATTTTTATTGCTTTTTTCGCATTATCTCAGGAATTTAAGAACATTACTGTCATATTGAGTAAAAAAATACTTTTTGTGTTTGCAAGCCTTAAGAAAGCATATGTTTCGAGGAAATCGCCCAAGGATCCATTATTTCAAACATTATTAGCCATTTTGCATGAGTAGTTTAGGAGTTATAATTTAAAATTGTCATATTGAGTGTGACAGTTTACTTTCATAAAGAGTAAAATCTAATTTTTGTTTTTGCAAACCTTACTAAAACAACTGAATCTAGTAAAATTCACATGGATTCAATATTACAGGCATTTTTACACATATTGCATGTTTGACTTAGGAAATATGATTGAATACATTGTTATTGCTTTTTTCGCATTATCTCAGGATTTTAGGAAAATAACTGTCATATTGAGTAAAAAACTACTTTTTGTGTTTGCAAGATTTAAAAAAGCATATGTTTAGAGTACAACTCCGTAGAATGCATTATTTGAAGCATCATTAGCCATTTTGCATGTGTAGTTAGGAGTTATTTTTAAATAACTGTCATATTGAGTGTGACAGTACACTTTCATAAAGAGTAAAACCTAATTTTTGTTTTTGCAAACTTTACTAAAACAACTGATTCTAGTAAAACCCACATGGATTCAATAATACAGGCATATTTACACATTTTGCATGTTTAGTTTAGAAATTATGATTGAATACATTTTTATTGCTTTTTTCGCAAATGTTTCGAGGAAAACTCCCAAGGATCCATTATTTCAAACATTATTAGCCATTTTGCAAGAGTAGTTTAGGAGTTATGATTAAAAAACTGTCATATTGAGTGCATTGTTGGTTTAGGAATTATGTTGGAATACATTTTTTTTGCTTTTTTTTGCATTATCTCAGAATTTTAAAAACATTACTGTCATATTGAGTAAAAACTACTTTTTGTGTTTTCAAGCCTTAAAAAAGCATATGTTTCGAGTAAAACTCACAAGAATGCATTTTTTCAGGCAATATTAGCTCATTTTTAAGTGTAGTTTAGGAGTTATGTTTAATTTACTGTCATATTGAGTGTACATTGTCATGGTGAAAAAAACCTAATTTTTGTATTTGCAAAAATTTCAAACGCAACCTAATCTAGTAAAACTCACATGGATTCAATATTACAGGCATTTTTACACATTTTGCATGTTTGATTTAGGATATATGATTGAATACATTTTCATTGCTTTTTTCGCATTATCTCAGGATTTTACTGTCATATTGAGTAAAAAACTACTTTTTGTGTTTGCAAGATTTGAAAAAGCATATGTTTCGAGTAAAACTCCGTAGAATGCATTATTGAGGCATCATTAGACATTTTGCATGTGTAGTTTAGGAGTTATGATTAAATAAATGTAATGAGTGTGACAGTTTACTTTCATAAAGAGTAAAACTTAATTTTTGTTTTTGCAAACTTTACTTAAAAAACTGATTCTAGTAAAACTCACATGGATTCAATAATGCAGGCATTTTTACACATTTTGAATGTTCACTTTAGAAATTATGATTGAATACATTGTTATTGCTTTTTTCGCATTATCTCAGGATTTTAAGAACATTACTGTCATATTGAGTAAAAAAATACTTTTTGTGTTTGCAAGCCTTAAGAAAGCATTATTTCGAGGAAAACTCCCAAGGATCCATTATTTCAAACATTATTAGCCATTTTGCAAGAGTAGTTTAGGAGTTATGATTAAAAAATTGTCATATTGAGTGTGACAGTTTACTTTCATATAGAGTAAAACCTAACTTCTGTTTTTGCAAACTTTACTAAAACAACTGATTCTAGTAAAACTCACATGGATTCAATAATACAGGCATTTTTACACATTTTGCATGTTTAGTTTAGAAATTATGATTGAATACATTTTTATTGCTTTTTTCGCATTATCTCAGGATTTTAAGAACATTACTGTCATATTGAGTAAAAAAATACATTTTGTGTTTGCAAGCCTTAAGAAAGCATATGTTTCGAGGAAATCTCCCAAGGATCCATTATTTCAAACATTATTAGCTTTTGCATGAGTAGTTTAGGAGTTATGATTAAAAAATTGTCATATTGAGTGTGACAGTATACTTTCATAAAGAGTAAAATCTAATTTTTGTTTTTGCAAACCTTACTAAAACAACTGATTCTAGTAACACTCACATGGATTTAATATTACAGTCATTTTTAGACATTTTGCATTGTTGGTTTAGGAATTATGTTGGAATACATTTGTATTGCTTTTTTCGCATTATCTCAGGAATTTAAGAACATTACTGTCATATTGAGTAAAAAAATACTTTTTTGTTTGCAAGCCTTAAGAAAGCATATGTTTCGAGGAAATCTCCCAAGGATCCATTATTTCAAACATTATTAGCCATTTTGCATGAGTAGTTTAGGAATTATGATTAAAAAATTGTCATATTGAGTGTGACAGTTTACTTTCATAAAGAGTAAAATCTAATTTTTGTTTTTGCAAAGCTTAGTAAAACAACTGAATCTAGTAAAATTCACATGGATTCAATATTACAGGCATTTTTACACATATTGCATGTTTGACTTAGGAAATATGATTGAATACATTGTTATTGCTTTTTTCGCATTATCTCAGGATTTTAGGAAAATAACTGTCATATTGAGTAAAAAACTACTTTTTGTGTTTGCAAGATTTAAAAAAGCATATGTTTAGAGTAAAACTCCGTAGAATGCATTATTTGAAGCATCATTAGCCATTTTGCATGTGTAGTTAGGAGTTATTTTTAAATAACTGTCATATTGAGTGTGACAGTACACTTTCATAAAGAGTAAAACCTAATTTTTGTTTTTGCAAACTTTACTAAAACAACTGATTCTAGTAAAACTCACATGGATTCAATAATACAGGCATATTTACACATTTTGCATGTTTAGTTTAGAAATTATGATTGAATACATTTTTATTGCTTTTTTCGCATTATCTCAGGATTTTAAGAACATTACTGTCATATTGAGTAAAAAAATACTTTTTGTGATTGCAAGCCTTAAGAAAGCAAATGTTTCGAGGAAAACTACCAAGGATCCATTATTTCAAACATTATTAGCCATTTTGCAAGAGTAGTTTAGGAGTTATGATTAAAAAACTGTCATATTGAGTGTGACAGTTTACTTTCATAAAGAGTAAAACCTAACTTCTGTTTTTGCAAACTTTACTAAAACAACTGATTCTAGTAAAACTCACATGGATTCAATAATACAGACATTTTTACACATTTTGCATGTTTAGTTTAGAAATTATGATTGAATACATTTTTATTGCTTTTTTCGCATTATCTCAGGATTTTAAGAACATTACTGTCATATTGAGTAAAAAAATACATTTTGTGTTTGCAAGCCTTAAAAGCACATGTTTCGAGGAAATCTCCCAAGGATCCATTATTTCCAACATTATTAGCTTTTGCATGAGTAGTTTAGGAGTTATGATTAAAAAATTGTCATATTGAGTGTGACAGTATACTTTCATAAAGAGTAAAATCTATTTTTTGTTTTTGCAAACCTTACTAAAACAACTGATTCTAGTAACACTCACATGGATTTAATATTACAGGCATTTTTAGACATTTTGCATTGTTGGTTTAGGAATTATGTTGGAATACATTTTTATTGCTTTTTTCGCATTATCTCAGGAATTTAAGAACATTACTGTCATATTGAGTAAAAAAATACTTTTTGTGTTTGCAAGCCTTAAGAAAGCATATGTTTCGAGGAAATCTCCCAAGGATCCATTATTTCAAACATTATTAGCCATTTTGCATGAGTAGTTTAGGAGTTATAATTAAAAATGGTCATATTGAGTGTGACAGTTTACTTTCATAAAGAGTAAAATCAAATTTTTGTTTTTGCAAAGCTTACTAAAACAACTGAATCTAGTAAAATTCACATGGATTCAATATTACAGGCATTTTTACACATATTGCATGTTTGACTTAGGAAATATGATTGAATACATTGTTATTGCTTTTTTCGCATTATCTCAGGATTTTAGGAAAATAACTGTCATATTGAGTAAAAAACTACTTTTTGAGTTTGCAAGATTTAAAAAAGCATATGTTTAGAGTAAAACTCCGTAGAATGCATTATTTGAAGCATCATTAGCCATTTTGCATGTGTAGTTAGGAGTTATTTTTAAATAACTGTCAAATTGAGTGTGACAGTACACTTTCATAAAGAGTAAAACCTAATTTTTGTTTTTGCAAACTTTACTAAAACAACTGATTCTAGTAAAACTCACATGGATTCAATAATACAGGCATATTTACACATTTTGCATGTTTAGTTTAGAAATTATGATTGAATACATTTTTATTGCTTTTTTCGCATTATCTCAGGGTTTTAAGAACATTACTGTCATATTGAGTAAAAAAATACTTTTTCTGATTGCAAGCTTAAGAAAGCAAATGTTTCGAGGAAAACTCCCAAGGATCCATTATTTCAAACATTATTAGCCATTTTGCAAGAGTAGTTTAGGAGTTATGATTAAAAAACTGTCATATTGAGTGTGACAGTTTACTTTCATAAAGAGTAAAACCTAATTTTTGTTTTTGCAAACTTTACTTGAAAAACTGATTCTAGTAAAACTCACATGGATTCAATAATGCAGGCATTTTTACACATTTTGAATGTTTACTTTAGAAATTATGATTGAATACATTGTTATTGCTTTTTTCGCATTATCTCAGGATTTTAAGAACATTACTGTCATATTGAGTAAAAAAATACTTTTTGTGTTTGCAAGCCTTAAGAAAGCATTAGTTTCGAGGAAAACTCCCAAGGATCCATTATTTCAAACATTATTAGCCATTTTGCAAGAGTAGTTTAGGAGTTATGATTAAAAAATTTTCATATTGAGTGTGACAGTTTACTTTCATATAGAGTAAAACCTAACTTCTGTTTTTGCAAATTTTACTAAAACAACTGATTCTAGTAAAACTCACATGGATTCAATAATACAGGCATTTTTACACATTTTGCATGTTTAGTTTAGAAATTATGATTGAATACATTTTTATTGCTTTTTTCGCATTATGTTAGGATTTTAAGAACATTACTGTCATATTGAGTAAAAAAATACATTTTGTGTTTGCAAGCCTTAAGAAAGCATATGTTTCGAGGAAATCTCCCAAGGATCCATTATTTAAACATTATTAGCTTTTGCATGAGTAGTTTAGGAGTTATGATTAAAAAATTGTCATATTGAGTGTGACAGTATACTTTCATAAAGAGTAAAATCTAATTTTTGTTTTTGCAAACCTTATTAAAACAACTGATTCTAGTAACACTCACATGGATTTAATATTACAGGCATTTTTAGACATTTTGCATTGTTGGTTTAGGAATTATGTTGGAATACATTTTTATTGCTTTTTTCGCATTATCTCAGGAATTTAAGAACATTACTGTCATATTGAGTAAAAAAATACTTTTTTGTTTGCAAGCCTTAAGAAAGCATATGTTTCGAGGAAATCTCCCAAGGATCCATTATTTCAAACATTATTAGCCATTTTGCATGAGTAGTTTAGGAGTTATAATTAAAAATTGTCATATTGAGTGTGACAGTTTACTTTCATAAAGAGTAAAATCTAATTTTTGTTTTTGCAAAGCTTACTAAAACAACTAAATCTAGTCAAATTCACATGGATTCAATATTACAGGCATTTTTACACATATTGCATGTTTGACTTAGGAAATATGATTGAATACATTGTTATTGCTTTTTTCGCATTATCTCAGGATTTTAGGAAAATAACTGTCATATTGAGTAAAAAACTACTTTTTGAGTTTGCAAGATTTAAAAAAGCATATGTTTAGAGTAAAACTCCGTAGAATGCATTATTTGAAGCATCATTAGCCATTTTGCATGTGTAGTTAGGAGTTATTTTTAAATAACTGTCATATTGAGTGTGACAGTACACTTTCATAAAGAGTAAAACCTAATTTTTGTTTTTGCAAACTTTACTAAAACAACTGATTCTAGTAAAACTCACATGGATTCAATAATACAGGCATATTTACACATTTTGCATGTTTAGTTTAGAAATTATGATTGAATACATTTTTATTGCTTTTTTCGCATTATCTCAGGATTTTAAGAACATTACTGTCATATTGAGTAAAAAAATACTTTTTGTGATTGCAAGCCTTAAGAAAGCAAATGTTTCGAGGAAAACTCCCAAGGATCCATTATTTCAAACATTATTAGCCATTTTGCAAGAGTAGTTTAGGAGTTATGATTAAAAAACTGTCATATTGAGTGTGACAGTTTACTTTCATAAAGAGTAAAACCTAATTTTTGTTTTTGCAAACTTTACTTAAAAAACTGATTCTAGTAAAACTCACATGGATTCAATAATGCAGGCATTTTTACACATTTTGAATGTTTACTTTAGAAATTATGATTGAATACATTGTTATTGCTTTTTTCGCATTATCTCAGGATTTTAAGAACATTACTGTCATATTGAGTAAAAAAATACTTTTTGTGTTTGCAAGCTTAAGAAAGCATTAGTTTCGAGGAAAACTCCCAAGGATCCATTATTTCAAACATTATTAGCCATTTTGCAAGAGTAGTTTAGGAGTTATGATTAAAAAATTGTCATATTGAGTGTGACAGTTTACTTTCATATAGAGTAAAACCTAACTTCTGTTTTTGCAAACTTTACTAAAACAACTGATTCTAGTAAAACTCACATGGATTCAATAATACAGGCATTTTTACACATTTTGCATGTTTAGTTTAGAAATTATGATTGAATACATTTTTATTGCTTTTTTCGCATTATTTTAGGATTTTAAGAACATTACTGTCATATTGAGTAAAAAAATACATTTTGTGTTTGCAAGCCTTAAGAAAGCATATGTTTCGAGGAAATCTCCCAAGGATCCATTATTTCCAACATTATTAGCTTTTGCATGAGTAGTTTAGGAGTTATGATTAAAAAATTGTCATATTGAGTGTGACAGTATACTTTCATAAAGAGTAAAATCTAATTTTTGTTTTTGCAAACCTTACTAAACAACTGATTCTAGTAACACTCACATGGATTTAATATTACAGGCATTTTTAGACATTTTGCATTGTTGGTTTAGGAATTATGTTGGAAAACATTTTTATTGCTTTTTTCGCATTATCTCAGGAATTTAAGAACATTACTGTCATATTGAGTAAAAAAATACTTTTTGTGTTTGCAAGCCTTAAGAAAGCATATGTTTCGAGGAAATCTCCCAAGGATCCATTATTTCAAACATTATTAGCCATTTTGCATGAGTAGTTTAGGAGTTATAATTAAAAATTGTCATATTGAGTGTGACAGTTTACTTTCATAAAGAGTAAAATCTAATTTTTGTTTTTGCAAAGCTTTTTAAAACAACTGAATCTAGTCAAATTCACATGGATTCAATATTACAGGCATTTTTACACATATTGCATGTTTGACTTAGGAAATATGATTGAATACATTGTTATTGCTTTTTTCGCATTATCTCAGGATTTTAGGAAAATAACTGTCATATTGAGTAAAAAACTACTTTTTGAGTTTGCAAGATTTAAAAAAGCATATGTTTAGAGTAAAACTCCGTAGAATGCATTATTTGAAGCATCATTAGCCATTTTGCATGTGTAGTTAGGAGTTATTTTTAAATAACTGTCATATTGAGTGTGACAGTACACTTTCATAAAGAGTAAAACCTAATTTTTGTTTTTGCAAACTTTACTAAAACAACTGATTCTAGTAAAACTCACATGGATTCAATAATACAGGCATATTTACACATTTTGCATGTTTAGTTTAGAAATTATGATTGAATACATTTTTATTGCTTTTTTCGCATTATCTCAGGATTTTAAGAAAATTACTGTCATATTGAGTAAAAAAATACTTTTTGTGATTGCAAGCCTTAAGAAAGCAAATGTTTCGAGGAAAACTCCCAAGGATCCATTATTTCAAACATTATTAGCCATTTTGCAAGAGTAGTTTAGGAGTTATGATTAAAAAACTGTCATATTGAGTGTGACAGTTTACTTTCATAAAGAGTAAAACCTAATTTTTGTTTTTGCAAACTTTACTTAAAAAACTGATTCTAGTAAAACTCACATGGATTCAATAATGCAGGCATTTTTACACATTTTGAATGTTTACTTTAGAAATTATGATTGAATACATTGTTATTGCTTTTTTCGCATTATCTCAGGATTTTAAGAACATTACTGTCATATTGAGTAAAAAAATACTTTTTGTGTTTGCAAGCTTAAGAAAGCATTAGTTTCGAGGAAAACTCCCAAGGATCCATTATTTCAAACATTATTAGCCATTTTGCAAGAGTAGTTTAGGAGTTATGATTAAAAAATTGTCATATTGAGTGTGACAGTTTACTTTCATATAGAGTAAAACCTAACTTCTGTTTTTGCAAACTTTACTAAAACAACTGATTCTAGTAAAACTCACATGGATTCAATAACACAGGCATTTTTACACATTTTGCATGTTTAGTTTAGAAATTATGATTGAATACATTTTTATTGCTTTTTTCGCATTATCTTAGGATTTTAAGAACATTACTGTCATATTGAGTAAAAAAATACATTTTGTGTTTGCAAGCCTTAAGAAAGCATATGTTTCGAGGAAATCTCCCAAGGATCCATTATTTCCAACATTATTAGCTTTTGCATGAGTAGTTTAGGAGTTATGATTAAAAAATTGTCATATTGAGTGTGACAGTTTACTTTCATAAAGAGTAAAATCTAATTTTTGTTTTTGCAAACCTTACTAAAACAACTGATTCTAGTAACACTCACATGGATTTAATATTACAGGCATTTTTAGACATTTTGCATTGTTGGTTTAGGAATTATGTTGGAATACATTTTTATTGCTTTTTTCGCATTATCTCAGGAATTTAAGAACATTACTGTCATATTGAGTAAAAAAATACTTTTTGTGTTTGCAAGCCTTAAGAAAGCATATGTTTCGAGGAAATCTCCCAAGGATCCATTATTTCAAACATTATTAGCCATTTTGCATGAGTAGTTTAGGAGTTATAATTAAAAATTGTCATATTGAGTGTGACAGTTTACTTTCATAAAGAGTAAAATCTAATTTTTGTTTTTGCAAAGCTTACTAAAACAACTGAATCTAGTAAAATTCACATGGATTCAATATTACAGGCATTTTTACACATATTGCATGTTTGACTTAGGAAATATGATTGAATACATTGTTATTGCTTTTTTCGCATTATCTCAGGATTTTAGGAAAATAACTGTCATATTGAGTAAAAAACTACTTTTTGAGTTTGCAAGATTTAAAAAAGCATATGTTTAGAGTAAAACTCCGTAGAATGCATTATTTGAAGCATCATTAGCCATTTTGCATGTGTAGTTAGGAGTTATTTTTAAATAACTGTCAAATTGAGTGTGACAGTACACTTTCATAAAGAGTAAAACCTAATTTTTGTTTTTGCAAACTTTACTAAAACAACTGATTCTAGTAAAACTCACATGGATTCAATAATACAGGCATATTTACACATTTTGCATGTTTAGTTTAGAAATTATGATTGAATACATTTTTATTGCTTTTTTCGCATTATCTCAGGATTTTAAGAACATTACTGTCATATTGAGTAAAAAAATACTTTTTCTGATTGCAAGCCTTAAGAAAGCAAATGTTTCGAGGAAAACTCCCAAGGATCCATTATTTCAAACATTATTAGCCATTTTGCAAGAGTAGTTTAGGAGTTATGATTAAAAAACTGTCATATTGAGTGTGACAGTTTACTTTCATAAAGAGTAAAACCTAACTTCTGTTTTTGCAAACTTTACTAAAACAACTGATTCTAGTAAAACTCACATGGATTCAATAATACAGACATTTTTACACATTTTGCATGTTTAGTTTAGAAATTATGATTGAATACATTTTTATTGCTTTTTTCGCATTATCTCAGGATTTTAAGAACATTACTGTCATATTGAGTAAAAAAAATACATTTTGTGTTTGCAAGCCTTAAGAAAGCATATGTTTCGAGGAAATCTCCCAAGGATCCATTATTTCAAACATTATTAGCCATTTTGCATGAGTAGTTTAGGAGTTATGATTAAAAAATTGTCATATTGAGTGTGACAGTTTACTTTCATAAAGAGTAAAATCCAATTTTTTTTTTGCAAACCTTACTAAAACAACTGATTCTAGTAGCACTCACATGGATTTAATATTACAGGCATTTTTAGACATTTTGCATTGTTGGTTTAGGAATTATGTTGGAATACATTTTTTTTGCTTTTTTTTGCATTATCTCAGAATTTTAAAAACATTACTGTCATATTGAGTAAAAACTACTTTTTGTGTTTTCAAGCCTTAAAAAAGCATATGTTTCGAGTAAAACTCACAAGAATGCATTTTTTCAGGCAATATTAGCTCATTTTTAAGTGTAGTTTAGGAGTTATGTTTAATTTACTGTCATATGAGTGTACATTGTCATGGTGAAAAAAACCTAATTTTTGTATTTGCAAAAATTTCAAACGCAACCTAATCTAGTAAAACTCACATGGATTCAATATTACAGGCATTTTTACACATTTTGCATGTTTGATTTAGGATATATGATTGAATACATTTGCATTGCTTTTTTCGCATTATCTCAGGATTTTACTGTCATATTGAGTAAAAAACTACTTTTTGTGTTTGCAAGATTTGAAAAAGCATATGTTTCGAGTAAAACTCCGTAGAATGCATTATTGAGGCATCATTAGACATTTTGCATGTGTAGTTTAGGAGTTATGATTAAATAAATGTAATGAGTGTGACAGTTTACTTTCATAAAGAGTAAAACCTAATTTTCGTTTTTGCAAACTTTACTTAAAAAACTGATTCTAGTAAAACTCACATGGATTCAATAATGCAGGCATTTTTACACATTTTGAATGTTTACTTTAGAAATTATGATTGAATACATTTTTATTGCTTTTTTTCGCATTATCTCAGGATTTTAAGAACATTACTGTCATATTGAGTAAAAAAATACTTTTTGTGTTTGCAAGCCTTAAGAAAGCATTAGTTTCGAGGAAAACTCCCAAGGATCCATTATTTCAAACATTATTAGCCATTTTGCAAGAGTAGTTTAGGAGTTATGATTAAAAAATTGTCATATTGAGTGTGACAGTTTACTTTCATAAAGAGTAAAACCTAATTTTTGTTTTTGCAAACTTTACTAAAACAACTGATTCTAGTAAAACTCACATGGATTCAATAATACAGGCATATTTACACATTTTGCATGTTTAAATTAGAAATTATGATTGAATACATTTTTATTGCTTTTTTCGCATTATCTCAGGATTTTAAGAACATTACTGTCATATTGAGTAAAAAAATACTTTTTGTGATTGCAAGCCTTAAGAAAGCAAATGTTTCGAGGAAAACTCCCAAGGATCCATTATTTCAAACATTATTAGCCATTTTGCAAGAGTAGTTTAGGAGTTATGATTAAAAAACTGTCATATTGAGTGTGACAGTTTACTTTCATAAAGAGTAAAACCTAACTTCTGTTTTTGCAAACTTTACTAAAACAACTGATTCTAGTAAAACTCACATGGATTCAATAATACAGACATTTTTACACATTTTGCATGTTTAGTTTAGAAATTATGATTGAATACATTTTTATTGCTTTTTTCGCATTATCTCAGGATTTTAAGAACATTACTGTCATATTGAGTAAAAAAAATACATTTTGTGTTTGCAAGCCTTAAGAAAGCATATGTTTCGAGGAAATCTCCCAAGGACAGCATTGTTGGTTTAGGAATTATGTTGGAATACATTTTTTTTGCTTTTTTTTGCATTATCTCAGAATTTTAAAAACATTACTGTCATATTGAGTAAAAACTACTTTTTGTGTTTTCAAGCCTTAAAAAAGCATATGTTTCGAGTAAAACTCACAAGAATGCATTTTTTCAGGCAATATTAGCTCATTTTTAAGTGTAGTTTAGGAGTTATGTTTAATTTACTGTCATATTGAGTGTACATTGTCATGGTGAAAAAAACCTAATTTTTGTATTTGCAAAAATTTCAAACGCAACCTAATCTAGTAAAACTCACATGGATTCAATATTACAGGCATTTTTACACATTTTGCATGTTTGATTTAGGATATATGATTGAATACATTTGCATTGCTTTTTTCGCATTATCTCAGGATTTTACTGTCATATTGAGTAAAAAACTACTTTTTGTGTTTGCAAGATTTGAAAAAGCATATGTTTCGAGTAAAACTCCGTAGAATGCATTATTGAGGCATCATTAGACATTTTGCATGTGTAGTTTAGGAGTTATGATTAAATAAATGTAATGAGTGTGACAGTTTACTTTCATAAAGAGTAAAACCTAATTTTTGTTTTTGCAAACTTTACTTAAAAAACTGATTCTAGTAAAACTCACATGGATTCAATAATGCAGGCATTTTTACACATTTTGAATGTTTACTTTAGAAATTATGATTGAATACATTGTTATTGCTTTTTTCGCATTATCTCAGGATTTTAAGAACATTACTGTCATATTGAGTAAAAAAATACTTTTTGTGTTTGCAAGCCTTAAGAAAGCATTAGTTTCGAGGAAAACTCCCAAGGATCCATTATTTCAAACATTATTAGCCATTTTGCAAGAGTAGTTTAGGAGTTATGATTAAAAAATTGTCATATTGAGTGTGACAGTTTACTTTCATATAGAGTAAAACCTAACTTCTGTTTTTGCAAACTTTACTAAAACAACTGATTCTAGTAAAACTCACATGGATTCAATAATACAGGCATTTTTACACATTTTGCGTGTTTAGTTTAGAAATTATGATTGAATACATTTTTATTGCTTTTTTCGCATTATCTCAGGATTTTATGAACATTACTGTCATATTGAGTAAAAAAATAAATTTTGTGTTTGCAAGCCTTAAGAAAGCATATGTTTCGAGGAAATCTCCCAAGGATCCATTATTTCAAACATTATTAGCCATTTTGCATGAGTAGTTTAGGAGTTATGATTAAAAAATTGTCATATTGAGTGTGACAGTTTACTTTCATAAAGAGTAAAATCTAATTTTTGTTTTTGCAAACCTTACTAAAACAACTGATTCTAGTAACACTCACATGGATTTAATATTACAGGCATTTTTAGACATTTTGCATTGTTGGTTTAGGAATTATGTTGGAATACATTTTTATTGCTTTTTTCGCATTATCTCAGGAATTTAAGAACATTACTGTCATATTGAGTAAAAAAATACTTTTTGTGTGTGCAAGCCTTAAGAAAGCATATGTTTCGAGGAAATCTCCCAAGGATCCATTATTTCAAACATTATTAGCCATTTTGCATGAGTAGTTTAGGAGTTATAATTAAAAATTGTCATAATGAGTGTGACAGTTTACTTTCATAAAGAGTAAAATCTAATTTTTGTTTTTGCAAAGCTTACTAAAACAACTGAATCTAGTAAAATTCACATGGATTCAATATTACAGGCATTTTTACACAATTGCATGTTTGACTTAGGAAATATGATTGAATACATTGTTATTGCTTTTTTCGCATTATCTCAGGATTTTAGGAAAATAACTGTCATATTGAGTAAAAAACTACTTTTTGTGTTTGCAAGATTTAAAAAAGCATATGTTTAGAGTACAACTCCGTAGAATGCATTATTTGAAGCATCATTAGCCATTTTGCATGTGTAGTTAGGAGTTATTTTTAAATAACTGTCATATTGAGTGTGACAGTACACTTTCATAAAGAGTAAAACCTAATTTTTGTTTTTGCAAACTTTACTAAAACAACTGATTCTAGTAAAACTCACATGGATTCAATAATACAGGCATATTTACACATTTTGCATGTTTAGTTTAGAATTTATGATTGAATACATTTTTATTGCTTTTTTCGCATTATCTCAGGATTTTAAGAACATTACTGTCATATTGAGTAAAAAAATACTTTTTGTGATTGCAAGCCTTAAGAAAGCAAATGTTTCGAGGAAAACTCCCAAGGATCCATTATTTCAAACATTATTAGCCATTTTGCAAGAGTAGTTTAGGAGTTATGATTAAAAAACTGTCATATTGAGTGTGACAGTTTACTTTCATAAAGAGTAAAACCTAACTTCTGTTTTTGCAAACTTTACTAAAACAACTGATTCTAGTAAAACTCACATGGATTCAATAATACAGGCATTTTTACACATTTTGCATGTTTAGTTTAGAAATTATGATTGAATACATTTTTATTGCTTTTTTCGCATTATCTCAGGATTTTAAGAACATTCTGTCATATTGAGTAAAAAAATACATTTTGTGTTTGCAAGCCTTAAGAAAGCATATGTTTCGAGGAAATCTCCCAAGGATCCATTATTTCAAACATTATTAGCCATTTTGCATGAGTAGTTTAGGAGTTATGATTAAAAAATTGTCATATTGAGTGTGACAGTTTACTTTCATAAAGAGTAAAATCTAATTTTTGTTTTTGCAAACCTTACTAAAACAACTGATTCTAGTAACACTCACATGGATTTAATATTACAGGCATTTTTAGACATTTTGCATTGTTGGTTTAGGAATTATGTTGGAATACATTTTTATTGCTTTTTTCGCATTATCTCAGGAATTTAAGAACATTACTGTCATATTGAGTAAAAAAATACTTTTTGTGTTTGCAAGCCTTAAGAAAGCAAATGTTTCGAGGAAAACTCCCAGGATCCATTATTTCAAACATTATTAGCCATTTTGCATGAGTAGTTTAGGAGTTATGATTAAAAAACTGTCATATTGAGTAAAAACTACTTTTTGTGTTTGCAAGCCTTAAAAAAGCATATGTTTCGAGTAAAACTCCGTAGAATGCATTATTGAGGCATCATTAGACATTTTGCATGTGTAGTTTAGGAGTTATGATTAAATAAATGTAATGAGTGTGACAGTTTACTTTCATAAAGAGTAAAACCTAATTTTCGTTTTTGCAAACTTTACTTAAAAAACTGATTCTAGTAAAACTCACATGGATTCAATAATGCAGGCATTTTTACACATTTTGAATGTTTACTTTAGAAATTATGATTGAATACATTTTTATTGCTTTTTTTCGCATTATCTCAGGATTTTAAGAACATTACTGTCATATTGAGTAAAAAAATACTTTTTGTGTTTGCAAGCCTTAAGAAAGCATTAGTTTCGAGGAAAACTCCCAAGGATCCATTATTTCAAACATTATTAGCCATTTTGCAAGAGTAGTTTAGGAGTTATGATTAAAAAATTGTCATATTGAGTGTGACAGTTTACTTTCATAAAGAGTAAAACCTAATTTTTGTTTTTGCAAACTTTACTAAAACAACTGATTCTAGTAAAACTCACATGGATTCAATAATACAGGCATATTTACACATTTTGCATGTTTAAATTAGAAATTATGATTGAATACATTTTTATTGCTTTTTTCGCATTATCTCAGGATTTTAAGAACATTACTGTCATATTGAGTAAAAAAACACTTTTTGTGATTGCAAGCCTTAAGAAAGCAAATGTTTCGAGGAAAACTCCCAAGGATCCATTATTTCAAACATTATTAGCCATTTTGCAAGAGTAGTTTAGGAGTTATGATTAAAAAACTGTCATATTGAGTGTGACAGTTTACTTTCATAAAGAGTAAAACCTAACTTCTGTTTTTGCAAACTTTACTAAAACAACTGATTCTAGTAAAACTCACATGGATTCAATAATACAGACATTTTTACACATTTTGCATGTTTAGTTTAGAAATTATGATTGAATACATTTTTATTGCTTTTTTCGCATTATCTCAGGATTTTAAGAACATTACTGTCATATTGAGTAAAAAAAATACATTTTGTGTTTGCAAGCCTTAAGAAAGCATATGTTTCGAGGAAATCTCCCAAGGACAGCATTGTTGGTTTAGGAATTATGTTGGAATACATTTTTTTTGCTTTTTTTTGCATTATCTCAGAATTTTAAAAACATTACTGTCATATTGAGTAAAAACTACTTTTTGTGTTTTCAAGCCTTAAAAAAGCATATGTTTCGAGTAAAACTCACAAGAATGCATTTTTTCAGGCAATATTAGCTCATTTTTAAGTGTAGTTTAGGAGTTATGTTTAATTTACTGTCATATTGAGTGTACATTGTCATGGTGAAAAAAACCTAATTTTTGTATTTGCAAAAATTTCAAACGCAACCTAATCTAGTAAAACTCACATGGATTCAATATTACAGGCATTTTTACACATTTTGCATGTTTGATTTAGGATATATGATTGAATACATTTGCATTGCTTTTTTCGCATTATCTCAGGATTTTACTGTCATATTGAGTAAAAAACTACTTTTTGTGTTTGCAAGATTTGAAAAAGCATATGTTTCGAGTAAAACTCCGTAGAATGCATTATTGAGGCATCATTAGACATTTTGCATGTGTAGTTTAGGAGTTATGATTAAATAAATGTAATGAGTGTGACAGTTTACTTTCATAAAGAGTAAAACCTAATTTTTGTTTTTGCAAACTTTACTTAAAAAACTGATTCTAGTAAAACTCACATGGATTCAATAATGCAGGCATTTTTACACATTTTGAATGTTTACTTTAGAAATTATGATTGAATACATTGTTATTGCTTTTTTCGCATTATCTCAGGATTTTAAGAACATTACTGTCATATTGAGTAAAAAAATACTTTTTGTGTTTGCAAGCCTTAAGAAAGCATTAGTTTCGAGGAAAACTCCCAAGGATCCATTATTTCAAACATTATTAGCCATTTTGCAAGAGTAGTTTAGGAGTTATGATTAAAAAATTGTCATATTGAGTGTGACAGTTTACTTTCATATAGAGTAAAACCTAACTTCTGTTTTTGCAAACTTTACTAAAACAACTGATTCTAGTAAAACTCACATGGATTCAATAATACAGGCATTTTTACACATTTTGCGTGTTTAGTTTAGAAATTATGATTGAATACATTTTTATTGCTTTTTTCGCATTATCTCAGGATTTTATGAACATTACTGTCATATTGAGTAAAAAAATAAATTTTGTGTTTGCAAGCCTTAAGAAAGCATATGTTTCGAGGAAATCTCCCAAGGATCCATTATTTCAAACATTATTAGCCATTTTGCATGAGTAGTTTAGGAGTTATGATTAAAAAATTGTCATATTGAGTGTGACAGTTTACTTTCATAAAGAGTAAAATCTAATTTTTGTTTTTGCAAACCTTACTAAAACAACTGATTCTAGTAACACTCACATGGATTTAATATTACAGGCATTTTTAGACATTTTGCATTGTTGGTTTAGGAATTATGTTGGAATACATTTTTATTGCTTTTTTCGCATTATCTCAGGAATTTAAGAACATTACTGTCATATTGAGTAAAAAAATACTTTTTGTGTGTGCAAGCCTTAAGAAAGCATATGTTTCGAGGAAATCTCCCAAGGATCCATTATTTCAAACATTATTAGCCATTTTGCATGAGTAGTTTAGGAGTTATAATTAAAAATTGTCATAATGAGTGTGACAGTTTACTTTCATAAAGAGTAAAATCTAATTTTTGTTTTTGCAAAGCTTACTAAAACAACTGAATCTAGTAAAATTCACATGGATTCAATATTACAGGCATTTTTACACAATTGCATGTTTGACTTAGGAAATATGATTGAATACATTGTTATTGCTTTTTTCGCATTATCTCAGGATTTTAGGAAAATAACTGTCATATTGAGTAAAAAACTACTTTTTGTGTTTGCAAGATTTAAAAAAGCATATGTTTAGAGTACAACTCCGTAGAATGCATTATTTGAAGCATCATTAGCCATTTTGCATGTGTAGTTAGGAGTTATTTTTAAATAACTGTCATATTGAGTGTGACAGTACACTTTCATAAAGAGTAAAACCTAATTTTTGTTTTTGCAAACTTTACTAAAACAACTGATTCTAGTAAAACTCACATGGATTCAATAATACAGGCATATTTACACATTTTGCATGTTTAGTTTAGAATTTATGATTGAATACATTTTTATTGCTTTTTTCGCATTATCTCAGGATTTTAAGAACATTACTGTCATATTGAGTAAAAAAATACTTTTTGTGATTGCAAGCCTTAAGAAAGCAAATGTTTCGAGGAAAACTCCCAAGGATCCATTATTTCAAACATTATTAGCCATTTTGCAAGAGTAGTTTAGGAGTTATGATTAAAAAACTGTCATATTGAGTGTGACAGTTTACTTTCATAAAGAGTAAAACCTAACTTCTGTTTTTGCAAACTTTACTAAAACAACTGATTCTAGTAAAACTCACATGGATTCAATAATACAGGCATTTTTACACATTTTGCATGTTTAGTTTAGAAATTATGATTGAATACATTTTTATTGCTTTTTTCGCATTATCTCAGGATTTTAAGAACATTCTGTCATATTGAGTAAAAAAATACATTTTGTGTTTGCAAGCCTTAAGAAAGCATATGTTTCGAGGAAATCTCCCAAGGATCCATTATTTCAAACATTATTAGCCATTTTGCATGAGTAGTTTAGGAGTTATGATTAAAAAATTGTCATATTGAGTGTGACAGTTTACTTTCATAAAGAGTAAAATCTAATTTTTGTTTTTGCAAACCTTACTAAAACAACTGATTCTAGTAACACTCACATGGATTTAATATTACAGGCATTTTTAGACATTTTGCATTGTTGGTTTAGGAATTATGTTGGAATACATTTTTATTGCTTTTTTCGCATTATCTCAGGAATTTAAGAACATTACTGTCATATTGAGTAAAAAAATACTTTTTGTGTTTGCAAGCCTTAAGAAAGCAAATGTTTCGAGGAAAACTCCCAGGATCCATTATTTCAAACATTATTAGCCATTTTGCATGAGTAGTTTAGGAGTTATGATTAAAAAACTGTCATATTGAGTAAAAACTACTTTTTGTGTTTGCAAGCCTTAAAAAAGCATATGTTTCGAGTAAAACTCCCAAGAATGCATTATTTCAGGCAATATTAGCTCATTTTTATGTGCAGTTTAGGAGTTACGTTTAATTTACTGTCATATTGAGTGTACATTGTCATGGTGAAAAAAACCTAATTTTTCTAATTGCAAACCTTTAAACAGAACTGATTCTAGTAAAACATACATTGATTCAATATTACAGGCATTTTTACACATTTTGCATGTTTGGTTTAGGAATTATAATGGAATACATTTTTATTTTGCTTTTTTCGTATTATCTCAGGATTTTAAGAACATTACTGTCATATTGAGTAAAAAAACTACTTTTTGTGTTTGCAAGATTTAAAAAAGCATATGTTTTGAGTAAAACTCCCAAGGATGCATTATTTCAGGCATCAATAGCCATTTTGCTTGTGTGGATTAGGAGTTTTTAAATAACTGTCATATTGCGTGTGGCAGTTATACTGTTATTATGAGTAAAACCTAATTTTTGTATTTTTAAACATTATAAACCACCTGATTCTAGTAAAATTCACAAAGATACAATATTACAGGCATTTTTAGACATAATGCAGGTTTGGTTTTGGAGTTAGGTTTATAACTTTTCATATTTAGTATGACAGTTATACTGTCATATTAAGTAAAAAAAAAAAAAAAAGACGTGTCTTTGCAAACCTTACAAAATATTTTTTTCCAGTAAAACTCACAAAGATACATTTCTCTTATTAGCCATTTTGCATGTGTGGTTTCGGAGTTATGTTTAAATAACTGTCAGATACAGAGACAGAGACAGAGACAGTGTGCGAGGTGGAGAAGTTCCGGCTAGATATAGTTGGACTCACTTCGACGCACAGGAACCTGTTCTCTCGAGAGGGGCTGGACTCTCTTCCACTATGGCGTTGCAAGCAATGAGAGGCTGGGGTGGCAATTCTTGTTGTCCCCCCGGCTCAAAGACACGAGTATGGGGATCAGACTGTCTGATTGTGGCGGGTCGCTCCCTGTATGATCAGTGTAGGGCAGCCTTGGTCCGCTTAGGCTGCCCTTTGTCACCGATTCTGTTGTTAACTTTTATGGACAGAATTGCAGTCATGGCGTTGAGGGGATCCGGTTTGGTGGTTGCAGGATTAGGTCTCTGCTTTTTGCAGTTGATGTGGTTCTGATGGCTTCAACTGGCCAGGATCTCCAGCTCTCATTGGATGGCCGAGTATGAAGCGACTGGGATGAGAATCAGCACCTCCAAGTCCGAGTCCATGGTTCTCGCCCGGTAAAGGGTGGGGTGCCATTTCCAGGTTGAGGAGGCGATGGCACATACTAGATGGCCCCAAGTGGAGGAGTTCAAGTACCTAGGAGTCTTGTTCACGAGTGAGGGAAGAGTGGATCATGAGATCCACAGGCGGATCGGTGCGGCGTCTTCAGTAATGAGGACGCTATATCGATCCATTGTGGTGAAGAAGGAGCTGAGCCAGAATTAAAAGCTCTAAATTTACCGGTCGATCTACATTCCCATCCTGCACCCATGGTCATGGTTATGACCGAAAAGACAAGATCCCGGGTACAAGCGGCCAAATTGAGTTTCCTCCGCCGGGTGGCGGGTCTCTCCCTTAGAGATAGGATAAGAAGCTCTGTCATCCGGGAGGAACTCAGAGTAAAGCGCTGCTCCTCCACATTGAGAGGAGCCAGATGAGGTGGTTCGGGCATCTGCTCAGGATGCCACCCGAACGCCTCCCGAGGGAGGTGTTTAGGGCAAGTCCGACCGGCAGGAGGCCACGGGGAAGACCCAGGACACATTGGGAAGATTATGTCTCCCGGCTGGCCTGGGAACGCCTCAGGATCCCCCAAGAAAAGCTGGAAGAAGTCGCTGGGGAGAGGGAAGTCTGGGCTTCTCTGTTTAGGCTGCTGCCCCCGCAACCCGACCTCGGTTAAGCGGAAGAAAATGGATGGATTTAGTAACGACAACAAAAACTGATTCTAGTAAAACTCACATGGATACAATTTTACAGGTAATGCATGTTTGGTTTTGGAATTATGTTTATATAACTTTCATATGTATTATGACAGTTATACTGTCATCTTAAATAAAACTAACTTGTGTCTTTACAAACATTACAAACTATGTTTTTCCAGTAAAACTCACAAAAATATTTTTTTCCAGGCATTATTAGACATTTTTCATGTGTGGTTTAGGAAATATGTTTAAATAACTTTCATATTGAATGTGGCAGTTATACTGTTATTATGTGTAAAACCAAATTGTTGTATTTGCAAACCTTACAAAAACAACTGATTCTAGTAAAACTCACATAGATTCAATATTACAGGCATTTTTAGACATTTCACATGTTTGAATACAGTTTTATTGCTTTTTTCGTTAGGGCAAGTCCGATCGGCAGGAGGCCACGGGGAAGACCCAGGACACATTGGGAAGACTATGTCTCAGGCTGGCCTGGGAACGCCTCGGGATCCCCCGAGAAGAGCTGGACAAAGTGGCTGGGGAGAGGGAAGTCTGGGCTTCCTGCTTAGGCTGCTTCCCCCGCAACCCGACCTCGGATAAGCGGAAGAAAATGGATGGATTTAGTATGACAGTTATACTGTCATATTGAGTAAAAAAAACTATTTTTCATAGATTCAATATTACAGGCATCTTTAAATGGATTGCATGTTTGGTTTTGGAGATATGTTTATACAACTTTCATATTTAGTATGTCAGTTATACTGTCATATTGAGTAAAAAAAAACAACTTGTGTCTGCAAACCTTACAAAAGATTATTATTCTAGTAAAACTAACAAAGATACATTTTTCCAAGCATTATTAGCATTTGTTGTTTTGGAGTTATAATGCTTGCATTGAGAGGCGACGGGCTCGGGTGGCAATTCTTGTTGCCCCCCGGCTCAAAGCCTGCACGTTGGAGTTCAACCCAGTGGACCAGTGGGTAGCTTTCCTCCGCCTTCGGGTGGGGGGACGGGTCCTGACTGTTGTTTGGCCTTACGCGCCAAACGGCAGCTCAGAGTACCCACCCTTTTTGGATTCACTCGAGGGAGTACTGGAAAGTGCTCCACCGGGTGATTCCCTCGTTCTACTGGGGGCCTTCAACGCTCATCTTGGCAACAACAGTGAAACCTGGAGAGGCGTGATTGGGAAGAATGGCCGCCCGGATCTGAACCCGAGTGGTGTTTTGTTATTGGACTTTTGTGCTCGTCACAGATTGTCAATAACAAACACCAAGTTCAAACATAAGGGTGTCCATATGTGCACTTGGCACCAGGACACCCTAGGCCGCAGTTCCATGATCGATTTTGTAGTTGTGTCATCGGATTTGCGGTCTCATGTTTTGGACACTCGGGTGAAGAGAGGGGCGGAGCTTTCTACCGATCACCACCTGGTGGTGAGTTGGCTGCGATGGTGGGGGAGGATGCCTGACAGACCTGGCAGGCCCAAACGCATTGTGAGGGTTTGCTGGGAACGCCTCCGGAAGAACTTTGAACATGTCACGAGGGAGGCGCTGGACATTGAGTCTGAGTGGACCATGTTCCGTGCCTCTCTTGTCGAGCCGGCTGATTGGAGCTGTGGCCGCAAGGAGTTTGGTGCCTGTCGTGGCGGTAATCCTAGAACCCGCTGGTGGACACCAGCAGTGAGGGATGCCGTCAAGCTGAAGAAAGAGCCTATCGGGTCCTTTTGGCTCCTGGGACTCCAGAGGCAGCCGACAGGCCAAGCGAAGTGCGGCTTCAGCGGTCGCAGAGGCAAAAACTCGGACATGGGAGGAGTTTGGAGAAGCCATGGAAAACGACTTCCAGACGGCTTCAAAGCGATTCTGGACCACCATCCGCCGGCTCAAGGGGGGGCAGCAGTGCACTGTAACACCGTGTATGGTGAGGATGGTGCGCTGCTGACCTCTACTGCAGCTGTTATTGATCGGTGGAGGGAATACTTCGAAGACCTCCTTAATCCCACCAACATGTCTTCCTATGAGGAAGCAGTGCCTGGGGAATCTGTGGTGGGCTCTCCTATTTCTGGGGCTGAGGATGCCAAGGTAGTTAAAAAGCTCCTCAATGGCAACGCCCTGGGGGTGGATGAGATCCGTCCGGAGTTCCTTAAGGCTCTGGATGCTGTGGGGCTGTCTTGGTTGACAAGACTCTGCAACATCGCGTGGACATCGGGGGCGGTACTTCTGGATTGGGAGACCGGGGTGGTGGTTCCTCTCTTTAAAAGGGGAACCAGAGGGTGTGTTTCAACTATCGTGAGATCACACTCCTCAGTCTTCCCGGTAAGGTCTATTCATGTGTACTGGAGAAGAGGCTACGCCGGATAGTCGAACCTCGGATTCAGGAGGAACAGTGTGGTTTACGTCCTGGTCGTGGAACTGCGGACCAGCTTTATACTCTCGGCAGGGTCCTTGAGGGTGCATGGGAGTTTGCCCAACCAGTCTACATGTGCTTTATGGACTTGGAGAAGGCATTCGACCATTTACCCCTGGAAGTCCTGTGGGGAGTGCTTAGAGAGTATGGGGTAACGGACTGTCTTATTGTGGCGGTTCGCTCCCTTTGCAAGAGTCAGAGCTTGGTCCGCATTGCCGGCAGTAAGTCGGACCCGTTTCCAGTGAGGGTTGGACTCCGCCAAGGCTGCCCTTAGTCACCGATTCTGTTCATAACCTTTATGGACAGAATTTCTAGGCGCAGTCAGGGCGTTGAGGGGATCCGGTTTGGTGTCTGCAGGATTAGGTCTCTGCTATTTGCAGATGATGTGGTCCTGATGGGTTCATCTGGCCAAGATCTTCAGCCCTCACTGGATCGGTTCGCAGACGAGTGTGAAGTGACTGGGATGTGAATCAGCACCTCCAAGTCCGAGTCCATGGTTCTCGCCCGGAAAAGGGTGGAGTGCCATCTCCGGGTTGGGGAGGAGATCTTGCCCCAAGTTGAGGAGTTCAAGGACCTCAGAGTCTTGTTCACGAGTGAGGGAAGAGTGGATCGTGAGATCGACAGGCGGAACGGTGCGGCGTCTTCAGTAATGCGGACGCTGTATTGATCCGTTGTGGTGAAGAAGGAGCTGAGCCGGAAGGCAAAGCTCTCGATTTACCGGTCGATCTACGTTCCCATCCTCACCTATGGTCATGAGCTTTGTGTCATGGCCGAAAGGACAAAATCACGGGTACAAGCGGCCGAAATGAGTTTCCTCCGCCGGGTGGCGGGGCTCTCCCTTAGAGATAGGGTGAGAAGCTCTGTCATCCGGGAGGAGCTCAAAGTAAAGCCATTGCTCCTCCATTTCGAGAGGAGCCAGATGAGGTGGTTCGGGCATCTGGTCAGGATGCCACCCGAACGCCTCCCTAGGGAGGTGTTTCGGTCACGTCCGACCGGTAGGAGGCCCAGGAAGACCCAGGAAACGGGAAGCTTATCTCTCCCGGCTGGCCTGAGAACGCCCCAGGATCCCCCGGGAGGAGCTGGACGAAGTGGCTGGGGAGAGGAAAGTCTGGGCTTCCCTGCTTAGGCTGCAGCCCCCGCAACCCGACCTCGGATAAGCGGAAGAAAATGGATGGCTGGATGGATGGAGTTATGTTTAAATAACTGTCATAAAGAGTAAAACCTCATTTTTGTATTTGTAAACCTTACCAAAACAACTGATTTTAGCAAAACTCACACAGATTCAATATTACAGGCATTTTTAGACATTTTGCTTATTTGGTGTAGGAATTATGATGGAATACATTGTTTTTGCTTATTTCGCATTATCTCAGGATTTTAAGAACTTTACTGTCATATAGAGGAAACCAAATACTTTTTGTGTTTGCAAGCCTTAAAAAAGCATATGTTTCGAGTAAAACTCACAAGAATGCCTTATTTCAGGCATTATTAGCCATTTTTTATGTGTAGTTTAGGCATACTTGCCAATACTCCTGGATTTTCCAGGAGACTCCCGAAATTCAGCGCCATCCTCCCGGGACAAATTTTCTCCCGAAAATCTCCCGAAATTCAGGCTGATCTGAGTGAGGACAGCCTGTATTCATGTCTGCTTTCCCACGATATAAACAGCATGCCTGCCCAATCACGTTATAACTGTAGAATGATCGAGGGCGAGTTCTTGGTTTCTTATGTGGGTTTATTGTTAGGTAGTTTCATTAACGTCCTCCCAGCGCGGTAACAACACAAAACAACAGCAGTCACGTTTTCGTCTACCGTAAAGCAGTTTGTCTGCCGTAAACAGCAATGTTGTGACACTCTTTAAACAGGGCAATACTGCCATCTACTGTACATGCATATGTGACAATAACATCCAGGGCTTTTAGAGAGTGCAGTGCACAACTGCGCACACAACAAGGAGACAAAGCAGAAGAACGCGGAAGATACAGCCATGGCGACGCCGACGACAAGTAAGATGAAGAAACATGCTTATAAGTTCCAAGCCGCAGCTGCGATTGGACCTGGATAGCCTCCGGGAAGAAGTAGTGGAATACCAAGTGCTTGGCAGTGAAGATCTTCCTCAGGAAGCAAAGATTGACCGGTTTTTGGCCATGCTCGGGAGGGATGGAAAATTCCAGACTCTCGTGCATTTGATGAAAGCACTTTTGTGCGTGCCACACAGCAATGCATCATCAGAGAGGTTGTTCAGCATGGTTATAAAAATAGTGACAGAGAATAGAACAAGGATGGACAATTCAACCCTTAACTCAACAATGAGTAGATGAGTGTTATGTGTGTGTATATGTGTAAATAAATGAAAACTGAAATTCAAGTATTTATTATATATATATATATATATATATATATATATATATATATATATATATATATATATATATATATATATATATATATGTCTTATATCTCCTGATGATTGAGGGAACCCCTCATGAAACAGGCCTGTAAAGATGATGTAGTCTTGTGATTTTTTTCCCCACACATACATATATATATATATAGCTATACATACATATATATATATATATAGCTATACATACATATATATATATATATATATATATATATATATATATATATATATATAAATATATATATATATATATATATATATATATATATATATATATATATATATATATATATATATATATATATATATATATATATGAAATACTTGACTTGGTGAATTCTAGCTCTAAATATACTCCTCCCCTCTTAACCACACCCCCAACCACGCCCCCACCCCACCCCTGACCATGCCTTCCCCACCCCCACCTCCTGAAATCGGAGGTCTCAATGTTGGCAAGTATGAGTTTAGGAGTTATGTTTAAATAACTGTCATAGTGAGTGTGGCAGTTACACTGTCATATTGAGTAAAAAAAACTAACTTGTGTCTTTGCAAACCTCACAAAAGAAAACGTTTCTAATAAAAATCACAAAGATACATTTCTTCACGCATTATTAGACATTTTTCATGTGTGGTTTAGGAATTATGTTTAAATAACTGTCATATTGAGTGTGGCAGTTATACTGTCATTATGTGTAAAACCTAATTTTGTATTTCCAAACCTTATAAAAACAACTGATTCTAGTAAAACATAGATTCAATTTTACAGGCATTTTTAGACATTTTACATGTTTGGTTTAGGAGTTGTGTTTGAATACATTTTTTATTTTTTATTCTTATTGTTGCTTTTTATTTTTATTCTATTGTAATATGTTTCTATTTTGTTTCAATTTATACCCCCATTATTTACTTTTCACTTTTTACAATTTTGTACACTACTGCTGGAATTTAAATTTTCCTGAGGGAACTCTCCTGAAGGAATCAATCAAGTACTATCTATGTATCTATCTATTTATGTCTCCTGGCTGGCCTGTAAATGCCTCGGGATCCCCCGAGAAGAGCTGGACAAAGTGGCTGGGGAGAGGAAAGTCTGGGCTTCTCTGCTTAGGCTGCTGCCCCCGCAACCTGACCTCGGATAAGCAGGAAGAAAATGGATGGATTTAGTATGACAGTTATACTGTCATATTAAGTAAAAAAATAACTCGGGTCTTTGCAAACATTACAAAATATATTTTTTCTAGTAAAACTCACTAAGATACATAACTCAAGGCATTATTAGCCATTTTGCATGTGTGGTTTAGGACTTATGTTTAAATAATCGTCAGATTGAGTGTGACAGTATACTGTCATAGTGAGTAAAACCCATATTTTGTAATTGCAAACCTTATGAAAACAAATGATTCTACTAAAACTCACATGGATACAATATTACGGGCAATACGGCCTAACCAATCTGGCGCCCTAGGCAAGATTTTAGGTGGCGCCCCCCCACATCGGCAGTGAAGTGTATATACTCACAAGAAACCGAATAGCTTTGTCTTTGACCTTTTTTTTTACTTACAACCAGAGGTGGGTAGTAACGCGCTACATTTACTCCGTTACATCTACTTGAGTAAATTTTGGGATAAATTGTACTTCTAAGAGTAGTTTTAATGCAACATACTTTTACTTTTACTTAAGTATATTTATAGAGAAGGAACGCTACTTTTACTCCGCTACTTTTATCTACATTCAGCTCGCTACTCGCTACTAATTTTTATCGATCTGTTAATGCACGCTTTGTTTGTTTTGGTCTGTCAGACAGACCTTCAAAGTGCCTGCCTTACTGGTGACGTTTCACTTCGTTCCACCAATCAGATGCAGTCACTGGTGACGTTGGACCAATCAAACAGAGCCAGGTGGTCACATGACCTGACTTAAACAAGTTGAAAAACTTATTGGGGTGTTACCATTTAGTGGTCAATTGTACGGAATATTTACTGTACTGTGCAATCTAATCATAAAAGTTCCAATCAATCAATCAAAAGTGTGAAGGAAAAAATATACTTATTTTATTTCAACCGTACATCCCGTCAAAAGCCTCAAGACCGACCGCACATGAGGATGTTTCTGTCTTCACAATAAAAGTGCCGCTCCATCGCGCCTGCGCTTTCAAAACAAGAGTCTCCGAAAGCCAGCGCGAACAAGCTAGCAAGCTACGGAGTTTGACGCCAATATATTTCTTGTAAAGTGTATAAAAACGAATATGGAAGCTGGACAAACAAGGTGCCAAAAACCAACCACTTTCATGTGGTATTAGACAGAAAGGAGGAACTTTTCTTCTCCTCCATTTGAAAACGTGGACGTTATCATCACTACTGTCTGATTACAGTCAACGCAAGTCATCAGAATCAGGTAATACACCAACTTATATTCTAGTCTGCATGAAAGAAAATAATCTATATGTTAAACATGCATGTATATTCATTAAAACATCTTTAACATGTAAACAAAAACAGCAAAATAAATACATATAAATTATATACTGTATATATCAATGTATATGTATGTATATATATATATATATATATATATATATATATATATATATATATATATATATATATATATATATATATATATATATATATATATATATATATATGTGTGTGTGTGTGTATGTTACTCATCAGTTACTCAGTACTTGAGTAGTTTTTTCACAACATACTTTTTACTTTTACTCAAGTAAATATTTGGGTGACTACTCCTTACTTTTACTTGAGTAATAAATCTCTAAAGTAACAGTACTCTTACTTGAGTACAATTTCTGGCTACTCTAGCCACCTCTGCTTACAACTATACCTAATATATAAAGGGGTGGAAAAGTGACTATTACCTGCACGGCAAACATTAGCTAACCAGAAGGCAATAACAATGTAAACAAAAACACCTGCTTAAAAGATCTAATACAAATGTCCCTGAGGAATGTAAGGTGGGAGTACTGTAATTACCTACCGTTACATTATTATTTTCCATAACAATTTAGCCCCCTCCACAATATTAACCCGACGTTAAAACAGAACTAGCTATTTATTGATTAGCAATTGCCGAATCATGTAACATTAGCTTAATGCTAAAAAGCCAGGTTACTATCACATTCTGTAACAGACAAATAATTTCATGTAGGCTAACGTTACCTACCTGCTACCTCTGTCTTTTCTCGTTTCTCCTCCTCTTCTTTTCTCTTTTTTCTTCCCTGGGCACCTGACAGTTTTGGCCGTTTTGACATCTTGTGTTGATTTTTTGATGTGGTGACGTCCAAAAAGAGTCATGATACGGGAAAGGGGGGGGGGGGGCACCGTGCGGGGGGAAGGGTGGGGGGCGTAATGTTGTAACAAATAATATTTCTATTAAATAGGCTTTAATTTGCATTTTAATTAACGTGGGATTATTTTTTGTATTTAGAAATAATAGTACCAACTTTTTTCTTTTTTTTTTTTCTCCAACATTTGTGGCACTGGCGTGGCGCCCCCTGATGGACGGCGTCCTTAGCATTTGCCTATGCGGCCTATGCCACGGGCCGGCCCTGATTACGGGCATTTTTAGACATAATGCATGTTTGGTTTTGGAGTAATGTTTATATATTTTTCATATTTTGTATGACAGTAATACTGTCATATTGAATAAAAAAAACTAACTTGTATCTGTACAAACCTTAAAAAATATTTTTTTCCCTGTAAAACTCACAAAGAGACATTTCTCCAGGCATTATTAGCCATTGTGCACATGTGGTTTAGGAGTTATGTTTAAATAAATGTCAAATTGAATGTGGCAGTTATACTGTTATTATGAGTAAAACCTAATTTTTGTAAATGTTAACCTTACCACAATACCTGATTCTGGTAAAACTCACATAGATTCAATATTACAGGCATTTTTAGACATTTTACATGTTTGGTTTAGAGTTGTGTTTGAATACATTTGTATTGCTTTTTTCATTAGGGCAAGTCCGACGGGCAGGAGGCCGCGGGGAAGACCCAGGACACATTGGGAAGACTATGTCTCCCGGCTGGGCTGTCGAACGCCTCGGGATCCCCCGAGATGAGCTGGACGAAGTGGTTGGGGATAGGGAAGTCCGGGCTTCTCTGCTTAGGCTGCTGCCCCTGCAACCGGACCTCGGATAAGCGGAAGAAAATGGATGGATTTAGTATGACAGTTATACTGTCATATTAAGTAAAAAAATAACTCGGGTCTTTGCAAACATTACAAAATATATTTTTTCTAGTAAAACTCACTAAGATACATAACTCAAGGCATTATTAGCCATTTTGCATGTGTGGTTTAGGACTTATGTTTAAATAATCGTCAGATTGAGTGTGACAGTATACTGTCATAGTGAGTAAAACCCATATTTTGTAATTGCAAACCTTATGAAAACAAATGATTCTACTAAAACTCACATGGATACAATATTACGGGCAATACGGCCTAACCAATCTGGCGCCCTAGGCAAGATTTTAGGTGGCGCCCCCCCACATCGGCAGTGAAGTGTATATACTCACAAGAAACCGAATAGCTTTGTCTTTGACCTTTTTTTTTACTTACAACCAGAGGTGGGTAGTAACGCGCTACATTTACTCCGTTACATCTACTTGAGTAAATTTTGGGATAAATTGTACTTCTAAGAGTAGTTTTAATGCAACATACTTTTACTTTTACTTAAGTATATTTATAGAGAAGGAACGCTACTTTTACTCCGCTACTTTTATCTACATTCAGCTCGCTACTCGCTACTAATTTTTATCGATCTGTTAATGCACGCTTTGTTTGTTTTGGTCTGTCAGACAGACCTTCAAAGTGCCTGCCTTACTGGTGACGTTTCACTTCGTTCCACCAATCAGATGCAGTCACTGGTGACGTTGGACCAATCAAACAGAGCCAGGTGGTCACATGACCTGACTTAAACAAGTTGAAAAACTTATTGGGGTGTTACCATTTAGTGGTCAATTGTACGGAATATTTACTGTACTGTGCAATCTAATCATAAAAGTTCCAATCAATCAATCAAAAGTGTGAAGGAAAAAATATACTTATTTTATTTCAACCGTACATCCCGTCAAAAGCCTCAAGACCGACCGCACATGAGGATGTTTCTGTCTTCACAATAAAAGTGCCGCTCCATCGCGCCTGCGCTTTCAAAACAAGAGTCTCCGAAAGCCAGCGCGAACAAGCTAGCAAGCTACGGAGTTTGACGCCAATATATTTCTTGTAAAGTGTATAAAAACGAATATGGAAGCTGGACAAACAAGGTGCCAAAAACCAACCACTTTCATGTGGTATTAGACAGAAAGGAGGAACTTTTCTTCTCCTCCATTTGAAAACGTGGACGTTATCATCACTACTGTCTGATTACAGTCAACGCAAGTCATCAGAATCAGGTAATACACCAACTTATATTCTAGTCTGCATGAAAGAAAATAATCTATATGTTAAACATGCATGTATATTCATTAAAACATCTTTAACATGTAAACAAAAACAGCAAAATAAATACATATAAATTATATACTGTATATATCAATGTATATGTATGTATATATATATATATATATATATATATATATATATATATATATATATATATATATATATATATATATATATATATATATATATATATATATATATGTGTGTGTGTGTGTATGTTACTCATCAGTTACTCAGTACTTGAGTAGTTTTTTCACAACATACTTTTTACTTTTACTCAAGTAAATATTTGGGTGACTACTCCTTACTTTTACTTGAGTAATAAATCTCTAAAGTAACAGTACTCTTACTTGAGTACAATTTCTGGCTACTCTAGCCACCTCTGCTTACAACTATACCTAATATATAAAGGGGTGGAAAAGTGACTATTACCTGCACGGCAAACATTAGCTAACCAGAAGGCAATAACAATGTAAACAAAAACACCTGCTTAAAAGATCTAATACAAATGTCCCTGAGGAATGTAAGGTGGGAGTACTGTAATTACCTACCGTTACATTATTATTTTCCATAACAATTTAGCCCCCTCCACAATATTAACCCGACGTTAAAACAGAACTAGCTATTTATTGATTAGCAATTGCCGAATCATGTAACATTAGCTTAATGCTAAAAAGCCAGGTTACTATCACATTCTGTAACAGACAAATAATTTCATGTAGGCTAACGTTACCTACCTGCTACCTCTGTCTTTTCTCGTTTCTCCTCCTCTTCTTTTCTCTTTTTTCTTCCCTGGGCACCTGACAGTTTTGGCCGTTTTGACATCTTGTGTTGATTTTTTGATGTGGTGACGTCCAAAAAGAGTCATGATACGGGAAAGGGGGGGGGGGGGCACCGTGCGGGGGGAAGGGTGGGGGGCGTAATGTTGTAACAAATAATATTTCTATTAAATAGGCTTTAATTTGCATTTTAATTAACGTGGGATTATTTTTTGTATTTAGAAATAATAGTACCAACTTTTTTCTTTTTTTTTTTTCTCCAACATTTGTGGCACTGGCGTGGCGCCCCCTGATGGACGGCGTCCTTAGCATTTGCCTATGCGGCCTATGCCACGGGCCGGCCCTGATTACGGGCATTTTTAGACATAATGCATGTTTGGTTTTGGAGTAATGTTTATATATTTTTCATATTTTGTATGACAGTAATACTGTCATATTGAATAAAAAAAACTAACTTGTATCTGTACAAACCTTAAAAAATATTTTTTTCCCTGTAAAACTCACAAAGAGACATTTCTCCAGGCATTATTAGCCATTGTGCACATGTGGTTTAGGAGTTATGTTTAAATAAATGTCAAATTGAATGTGGCAGTTATACTGTTATTATGAGTAAAACCTAATTTTTGTAAATGTTAACCTTACCACAATACCTGATTCTGGTAAAACTCACATAGATTCAATATTACAGGCATTTTTAGACATTTTACATGTTTGGTTTAGAGTTGTGTTTGAATACATTTGTATTGCTTTTTTCATTAGGGCAAGTCCGACGGGCAGGAGGCCGCGGGGAAGACCCAGGACACATTGGGAAGACTATGTCTCCCGGCTGGGCTGTCGAACGCCTCGGGATCCCCCGAGATGAGCTGGACGAAGTGGTTGGGGATAGGGAAGTCCGGGCTTCTCTGCTTAGGCTGCTGCCCCTGCAACCGGACCTCGGATAAGCGGAAGAAAATGGATGGATTTAGTATGACAGTTATACTGTCATATTAAGTAAAAAAATAACTCGGGTCTTTGCAAACATTACAAAATATATTTTTTCTAGTAAAACTCACTAAGATACATAACTCAAGGCATTATTAGCCATTTTGCATGTGTGGTTTAGGACTTATGTTTAAATAATCGTCAGATTGAGTGTGACAGTATACTGTCATAGTGAGTAAAACCCATATTTTGTAATTGCAAACCTTATGAAAACAAATGATTCTACTAAAACTCACATGGATACAATATTACGGGCAATACGGCCTAACCAATCTGGCGCCCTAGGCAAGATTTTAGGTGGCGCCCCCCCACATCGGCAGTGAAGTGTATATACTCACAAGAAACCGAATAGCTTTGTCTTTGACCTTTTTTTTTACTTACAACCAGAGGTGGGTAGTAACGCGCTACATTTACTCCGTTACATCTACTTGAGTAAATTTTGGGATAAATTGTACTTCTAAGAGTAGTTTTAATGCAACATACTTTTACTTTTACTTAAGTATATTTATAGAGAAGGAACGCTACTTTTACTCCGCTACTTTTATCTACATTCAGCTCGCTACTCGCTACTAATTTTTATCGATCTGTTAATGCACGCTTTGTTTGTTTTGGTCTGTCAGACAGACCTTCAAAGTGCCTGCCTTACTGGTGACGTTTCACTTCGTTCCACCAATCAGATGCAGTCACTGGTGACGTTGGACCAATCAAACAGAGCCAGGTGGTCACATGACCTGACTTAAACAAGTTGAAAAACTTATTGGGGTGTTACCATTTAGTGGTCAATTGTACGGAATATTTACTGTACTGTGCAATCTAATCATAAAAGTTCCAATCAATCAATCAAAAGTGTGAAGGAAAAAATATACTTATTTTATTTCAACCGTACATCCCGTCAAAAGCCTCAAGACCGACCGCACATGAGGATGTTTCTGTCTTCACAATAAAAGTGCCGCTCCATCGCGCCTGCGCTTTCAAAACAAGAGTCTCCGAAAGCCAGCGCGAACAAGCTAGCAAGCTACGGAGTTTGACGCCAATATATTTCTTGTAAAGTGTATAAAAACGAATATGGAAGCTGGACAAACAAGGTGCCAAAAACCAACCACTTTCATGTGGTATTAGACAGAAAGGAGGAACTTTTCTTCTCCTCCATTTGAAAACGTGGACGTTATCATCACTACTGTCTGATTACAGTCAACGCAAGTCATCAGAATCAGGTAATACACCAACTTATATTCTAGTCTGCATGAAAGAAAATAATCTATATGTTAAACATGCATGTATATTCATTAAAACATCTTTAACATGTAAACAAAAACAGCAAAATAAATACATATAAATTATATACTGTATATATCAATGTATATGTATGTATATATATATATATATATATATATATATATATATATATATATATATATATATATATATATATATATATATATATATATATATATATATATATATGTGTGTGTGTGTGTATGTTACTCATCAGTTACTCAGTACTTGAGTAGTTTTTTCACAACATACTTTTTACTTTTACTCAAGTAAATATTTGGGTGACTACTCCTTACTTTTACTTGAGTAATAAATCTCTAAAGTAACAGTACTCTTACTTGAGTACAATTTCTGGCTACTCTAGCCACCTCTGCTTACAACTATACCTAATATATAAAGGGGTGGAAAAGTGACTATTACCTGCACGGCAAACATTAGCTAACCAGAAGGCAATAACAATGTAAACAAAAACACCTGCTTAAAAGATCTAATACAAATGTCCCTGAGGAATGTAAGGTGGGAGTACTGTAATTACCTACCGTTACATTATTATTTTCCATAACAATTTAGCCCCCTCCACAATATTAACCCGACGTTAAAACAGAACTAGCTATTTATTGATTAGCAATTGCCGAATCATGTAACATTAGCTTAATGCTAAAAAGCCAGGTTACTATCACATTCTGTAACAGACAAATAATTTCATGTAGGCTAACGTTACCTACCTGCTACCTCTGTCTTTTCTCGTTTCTCCTCCTCTTCTTTTCTCTTTTTTCTTCCCTGGGCACCTGACAGTTTTGGCCGTTTTGACATCTTGTGTTGATTTTTTGATGTGGTGACGTCCAAAAAGAGTCATGATACGGGAAAGGGGGGGGGGGGGGGCACCGTGCGGGGGGAAGGGTGGGGGGCGTAATGTTGTAACAAATAATATTTCTATTAAATAGGCTTTAATTTGCATTTTAATTAACGTGGGATTATTTTTTGTATTTAGAAATAATAGTACCAACTTTTTTCTTTTTTTTTTTTCTCCAACATTTGTGGCACTGGCGTGGCGCCCCCTGATGGACGGCGTCCTTAGCATTTGCCTATGCGGCCTATGCCACGGGCCGGCCCTGATTACGGGCATTTTTAGACATAATGCATGTTTGGTTTTGGAGTAATGTTTATATATTTTTCATATTTTGTATGACAGTAATACTGTCATATTGAATAAAAAAAACTAACTTGTATCTGTACAAACCTTAAAAAATATTTTTTTCCCTGTAAAACTCACAAAGAGACATTTCTCCAGGCATTATTAGCCATTGTGCACATGTGGTTTAGGAGTTATGTTTAAATAAATGTCAAATTGAATGTGGCAGTTATACTGTTATTATGAGTAAAACCTAATTTTTGTAAATGTTAACCTTACCACAATACCTGATTCTGGTAAAACTCACATAGATTCAATATTACAGGCATTTTTAGACATTTTACATGTTTGGTTTAGAGTTGTGTTTGAATACATTTGTATTGCTTTTTTCATTAGGGCAAGTCCGACGGGCAGGAGGCCGCGGGGAAGACCCAGGACACATTGGGAAGACTATGTCTCCCGGCTGGGCTGTCGAACGCCTCGGGATCCCCCGAGATGAGCTGGACGAAGTGGTTGGGGATAGGGAAGTCCGGGCTTCTCTGCTTAGGCTGCTGCCCCTGCAACCGGACCTCGGATAAGCGGAAGAAAATGGATGGATTTAGTATGACAGTTATACTGTCATATTAAGTAAAAAAAACTAACCTACAAAATATATTTTTTCTAGTAAAACTCACAAAGATACATATCTACAGGCATTATTAGCCATTTTGCATGTGTGGTTTAGGAGTTATGTTTAAATAACTGTCATATTGAATGTGGCAGTAATACTGTCATCATGACCTAATTTTTGTAATTGTAAACCTTACCAAAATACCTGATTCTGGTAAAACTCACAAAGATTCAATATTACAGGCATTTTTAGACAGATTACATGTTTGGTTTTGGGGTTATGTTTATACAACTTTCATATTTAGTATAACAGTTATACTATCATATTGAGTACAAAAAACAAAAATGTGTTTCTTTGCAAACCATACAAAAGATCATTGTTTTAGTTAATCTAACAAAGATACATTTCTCCAAGCATTATTAGTCATTTTGCATTTGTTGTTTAGGAGTTATGTTTAAATAACTGTCATAGTGAGTAAAACCTAATTTTTGTATTTGCAAAAACCTTACAAAAACAACTGATTCTAGTAAAACTCACATGGATGCAATATTGCAGGCATTTTTAGACATGATGCATGTTTGATTTTGGAGTTGTGTTTATATAACTTTCATATTTAGTATTACAGTAATACTGTCATATTGAGTAATAAAAACTAACTTGTGTCTTTACAAACCTTACAAAACATTTTTTTCCTGCAAAACTCACAAAGAGACATTTCTCCAGGCATTATTAGCCATTTGGCATGTGTGGTTTAGGAGTTATGTTTAAATAACTGTCAGATTGAGTGTGACAGTATACTGTGAGTAAAACCCATATTTTGTATTTGCAAACCTTACAAAAACAACTGATTCTAGTAAAACTCACATGGATACAAAATTACAGGCATTTTTAGAGATAATGCATGTTTGGTTTTGGAGTTATGTTTATATAACTTCCATATTTAGTATGACAGTAACACTGTCATATTTAGTAAAAAAAAACTAACTTGTGTCGGTACAAACATTACGAAACATTTTTTTTCCAGTAAAACTCACAAAGAGACATTTCTCCAGGCATTAATAGCCATTGTGCATGTGTGGTTTAGGAGTTATGTTTAAATAGATGTCAAATTGAATGTGGCAGTTATACTGTCATTATGAGTGAAACCTAATTTTTGTAATTGTAAACCTTACCAAAATACCTGATTCTGGTAAAACTCACATAGATTCAATATTACATGCATTTTTAGACGGATTGCATGTTTGGTTTTGGAGTTTTGATTATAAAACTTTCATATTTAGTATGACAGTTATACTGTATATTACCATTGAGTAAAAAAAAACCTAACTTGTGACTTTGCAAACCTTACAATAGATCGTTATTCTAGTAAAGACTTAGACTTAGACTTTCTTTTTATTGTCATTCAAATTTGAACTTTACAGCACAGATAAGAACGAAATGTCGTAGTGCAGGATAAAAAAGCAATAAGGTGCATATTTCGATAAATAAATATATATAAATAATATATAAATACTATATATATATATATATATATATATATATATATATATATATATATATATATATATATATATATATATATATATATATATATACACATATATATATAATAAATAAATATATATAAATATATATAAATAGATAAATAGATTACTGTGCAGATAAATATATTGCACTTTTTCCACATGCGCCCACGTTTATGGGTGTATGTAATATTGTTTATTTCATTCCAGCGAGTTAATTCATTTTGAGGGGAGTTGAGGAGATAATTTAATTATGATGCGTTCAAGAGTCTTACGGCCTGAGGGAAGAAGCTGCTACAGAAGCTGGAGGTTCTGCTTCGGAGGCTGCGGAACCTCTTTCTAGAGTCCAGCAGTGAAAACTGTCCTTGGTGGGGGTGGGAGGAGTCTTTGCAAATTTTCTGAGCCCTGGTCAGGCAGCACTTTTTGCGATCTCCTGGATAGGAGGAAGAGGAGTCCTGATGATCTTTTCCGCCGTCCTCACCACTCTCTGGAGATACTTCCAGTCTGAGGCACTGCAGGCTCCAGTCCAGACAGAGATACTGTTGGTCAGCAGGCTCGCTATAACAACGATACATCTCTCCAAGCATTATTAGCTATTTTGCATTTGTTGTTTAGGAGTTATGTTTAAATAACTGTCAAAGTAAATAAAACCTAATTTTGGTATTTGAAAACCTTACAAAAACAACTGATTCTAGTAAAACTCACACAGATACAATATTACAGGCATTTTTAGACATAATACATGTTTGGTTTTGGAGTAATGTTTGGCGCAGTGGAAGAATGGCCGTGCGCGACCCGAGGTTCCCTGGTTCAATCCCCACCTAGTACCAACCTCGTCATGTCCGTTGTGTCCTGAACAAGACACTTCACCCTTGCTCCTGATGGGTGCTGGTTAGCGCCTTGCATGGCAGCTCCCTCCATCAGTGTGTGAATGGGTAAATGTGGAAGTAGTGTCAAAGCGCTTCGAGTACCTTGAAGGTAGAAAAGCGCTATACAAGTACAACCCATTTATTTATATATAGTATGACAGCTATACTGTTATATTGAGTAAAAAAAAACTAACTTGTGCCTTTACAAACCTAACACAATATATTTTTTCTAGTAAAACTCACAAAGAGACATTTCCCCAGGTATTATTAGCCATTGTGCATGTGTGGTTTAGGAGTTATGTTTAAATAAATGTCAAATTTAATGTGGCAGGTATACTGTCATGAGTAAAACCTAATTGTTGTAATTGTAAACCTTACCAAAATACCTGATTCTGGTAAAACTCACATAGATTGAATATTACATGCAATTTTTAGACGGATTGCTTGTTTGGTTTTGGAGTTATGTTTTTACAACTTTCATATTTAGTATGACAGTTATACTGTCATAGAGTAAAAAAAACAAATAACTTGCGTCTTTGCAAACCTTACAAAAGATCATTATTCTGGTAAAGACTTAGACTTTCTTTTTATTGTCATTCAAATTTGAACTTTACAGCATAGATAACACAATTTCGTTACATAAGCTCATGGTAGTGCAGGATAAAAAAGCAATAAGGTGCATTTATAAATAAATAAATACAAATAATATATAAAATAAATAAATATACTTAAATATATATAAATAAATAAAAATATTACTGTGCAGATAAATATATTGCACTTTTTCCACATGCGCCCACGTTTATGGGTGTATGTTATATTGTTTTTTGTTTATTCCAGCGAGTTAATCCATTTTGAGGGGAGTTGAGGGGATAATTTAATTATAATGCGTTCAAGAGTCTTACGGCCTGAGGGAAGAAGCTGGAGGTTCTGCTTCGGAGGCTGCGGAACCTCTTTCTAGAGTCCAGCAGTGAAAACAGTCCTTGGTGGGGGTGGGGGGAGTCTTTGCAAATTTTCTGAGCCCTGGTCAGGCAGCGCTTTTTGCGATCTCCTGGATAAGAGGAAGAGGATTCCTGAAGATCTTTTCCGCGGTCCTCACCACTCTCTGGAGAGACTTCCAGTCTGAGGCACTGCAGGCTCCAGTCCAGACAGAGATGCTGTTGGTCAGCAGGCTCTCTATAACAAAGATACAGTTCTCCAAGCATTATTAGCTATTTGCATTTGTTGTTTAGGATTTATGTTTAAATAACTGTCATAGTGAGTAAAACCTAAATTTTGTATTTGCAAACCTTACAAAAACAATTGATTCTAGTAAAACTCAGATACAATATCAAAGGCATTTTTAGACATAATGCATGTTTGGTTTTGGAGTTGTGTTTATATAACTTTCATATTTAGTATTACAGTAATACTGTCATATTGAGTAAAGAAAAAACAACTAACTTGTGTCTTTACAAACCTTACAAAATATTTTTCCCAGTAAAACTCAAAGATACATTTCTACAGGCATTATTAGCCATTTTGCATGTGCGGTTTAGGATTTATGTTTAAATAAGTGTCATATTGAGTGTGAAAGTCATAGTGAGTAAAACAAACTAACTTGTGTCTTTGCAATGCTTACAAAAGAAAATGTTACTTGTAAAACTCACAAAAGATACATTTCTTCATGCATTATTAGAAAATGTTCATGTGTAGTTTAGGAGTTATGTTTTAATAACTGTCAAATTGAGTGTGGCAGTTATACTGTCATTAAGTGTTAAACCTAATTTTTGTATTTGCAAACCTTACAAAAACAACTGATTCTAGTAAAACTCTTATAGATTCAATATTGCAGGCATTTAGACATTTCACATGTTTGGTTTAGGAGTTGTGTTTGAATACATTTTAATTGCTTTTTTCGTTAGGGCAAGTCCGACCGGCAGGAGGCCACAGGGAAGCCCCAGGACACATTGGGAAGACTATGTCAGCCGGCTGGCCTGGGAACGCTTCGGGATCCCCCGAGAAGAGCTGGACGAAGTGGCTGGGGAGAGGGAAGTCTGGGCTTCTCTGCTTAGGCTGCTGCCCCCGCAACCCGACCTCGGATAAGCGGAAGAAAATGGATACATTTAGTATGACAGTTATACTATTATATTGAGTAAAAAAAACTAACTTGTGTCTTTAAAAAACCTTACAAATTATATCTTTTCTAGTAAAACTCACAAAGATACATCTCCAGGCAATATAAGCCTTTTTGCATGTGGTTTAGGGGTTATGTTTAAATAACTGCCATATTGAATGTGGCAGTTATACTGTCATGAGTAAAACCTAATTTTTGTAATTGTAAACCTTACCAAAATACCTGATTCTGGTAAAACTCACATAGATTCAATATTACAGGTATTTTTAGACGGATTGCATGTGTAGTTTTGAAATTATGTTTATACAACTTTCTTATTTAGTATGACAGTGATACTATCATATTGAGTAAAAAAACTAACTTGTGTCTTTGCAAACCTTACAAAAGAACATTTTAGTAAAACTCAAAGATACATCTCCAGGCAATATTAGCCATTTTGCATTTGTTGTTTAGGAGTTATGTTTAAATAACTGGCATAGTGAGTAAAACTTAATTTTTGTATTTGCAAACCTTACAAAAACAACTGATTCTAGTAAAACTCACATGCATTCAATATTACAGTTATTTTTAGACATTTTGCCTGTTTGGTTTAGAAATTATGATGGAATACATTTGTATTGCTTTTTTCGCATTATCTCAGGATTTTAGGAATATTACTGTCATATTGAGAAAAAAACTACTTTTTGTGTTTGCAAGCCTTAAAAAAGCATATGTTTCGAGTTAAACTAACAAGAATGCATTATTTCAGGCAATATTAGCTCATTGTTATGTGTAGTTTAAGAGTTATGTTTAATTTACGGTCATATTGAGTGTACATTGTCATGGTGAAAAAAAACACAATTTTTTATTTGCAAAAATATCAAACACAGCTGATTCTAGTAAAATTCACAAGGATTCATTATTACAGGCATTTTTACACATATTGCATGTTTGACTTAGGAAATATGTTTGAATACATTTTTAATGCTTTTTTCGCATTATCTCAGGATTTTAGGGATATAACTGTCATAATGAGTAAAAAACTACTTTTTGTGTTTGCAAGATTTAAAAAAGCATATGTTTAGAGTAAAACTCCGTAGAATGCATTATTTGAGGCAACATTAGCCATTTTGCATGTGTAGTTAGGAGTTATTTTTAAATAACTGTCATATTGAGTCTGACAGTATACTGTCATAGTGAGTAAAACTTAATTTTTGTATTTGCAAACATTATAAAAACATCTGATTCTAGTAAAACTCACATGGATTTAATATTACAGGCATTTTTAGACATTTTACATTGTTGGTTTAGGAATTATGTTGGAATACATTTTTATTGCTTTTTTCGCATTATCTCAGGATTTTAAGAACATTACTGTCATATTGAGTAAAAAACTACTTTTTGTGTTTGCAAGCCTTAAAAAAGCATATGTTTCGAGTAAAACTCACAATAATGCATTATTTCAGGCAATAATAGCTCATTTTTATGTGTAGTTTAGGAGTTATGTTTATTTACTGCTATATTGAGTGTACTTGTCATGGTGAAAAAAACCTAATTTTTTTTATTTGCAAAAATTTCAAACACAACCGGTTCTAGTAAAACTCACATGGATTCAATAATACAGGCATTTTTACACATTTTGCATGTTTAGTTTAGAAATTATGATTGAATACATTTTTATTGCTTTTTTCGCAGTATCTCGGAGTTTAAGAACATTACTGTCATATTGAGTAAAAAAAAATACTTTTTGTGTTTGCAAGCCTTAAGAAAGCATATGTTTCGAGGAAAACTCCCAAGAATCCATTATTTCAAACATTATTAGCCATTTTGCATGAGTAGTTTAGGAGTTATGATTAAAAAACTGTCATATTGAGTGTGACAGTTTACTTTCATAAAGAGTAAAACCTAATTTTTGTTTTTGCAAACCTTACTCCAACAACTGATTCTAGTAAAACTCACATGGATATTACAGGCATTTTTAGACATTTTGCATTGCTGGTTTAGGAATTATGTTGGAATACATTTTTATTGTTTTTTTCGCATTATCTCAGGAGTTTAAGAACATTACTGTCATATTGAGTAAAAAAATACTTTTTGTGTTTGCAAGCCTTAAGAAAGCATATGTTTCCAGGAAAACTCCCAATAATTCATTATTTCAAACATTATTAGCCATTTTGCATGAGTAGTTTAGGAGTTATGATTAAAAAACTGTCATATTGAGTGTGACAGTTTACTTTCATAAAGAGTAAAACCTAATTTTTTTTTTGCAAACTTCACTAAAACAACTGATTCTAGTAAAACTCACATGGATTCAATAATACAGGCATTTTTGCACATTTTGCATGTTTAGTTTAGAAATTATGATTGAATAAATTTTTATTGCTTTTTTCGCATTATCTCAGGATTTTAAGAACATTACTGTCATATTGAGTAAAAAACTACTTTTTGTGTTTGCAAGCCTTAAAAAAGCATATGTTTCGAGTAAAACTCACAAGAATGCATTATTTCAGGCAATATAAGCTCATTTTTAAGTGTAGTTTAGGAGTTATGATAATGTGATGATGCTAATAAATAATAATAATAAATGTCATATTGAGTGTGACAGTTTACTTTCATAAAGAGTAAAACCTATTTTTTGTTTTTGCAAACCTTACTAAAACAACTGATTCTAGTTAAACTCACAAGGATTCAATAATACAGGCATTTTTACACATTTTGCATGTTTACTTTAGAAATTATGATTGAATACATTTTTATTGCTTTTTTCGCATTATCTCAAGATTTAAAGAACATTACTGTCATATTAGGTAAAAAAAATACTTTTTGTGTTTGCAAGCCTTAAAAGCATAAGTTTCGAGGAAAACTCCCAAGGATCCATTATTTCAAACATTATTAGCCATTTTGCAAGAGTAGTTTAGGAGTTATGATTAAAAAACTGTCATATTGAGTGTGACAGTTTACTTTCATAAAGAGTAAAACCTAACTTCTGTTTTTGCAAACTTTACTAAAACAACTGATTCTAGTAAAACTCACATGGATTCAATAATACAGGCATTTTTACACATTTTGCATGTTTAGTTTAGAAATTATGATTGAATACATTTTTATTGCTTTTTTCGCATTATCTCAGGATTTTAAGAACATTACTGTCATATTGAGTAAAAAAATACTTTTTGTGTTTGCAAGCCTTAAGAAAGCATATGTTTCGAGGAAATCTCCCAAGGATCCATTATTTCAAACATTATTAGCCATTTTGCATGAGTAGTTTAGGAGTTATGATTACAAAATTGTCATATTGAGTGTGACAGTTTACTTTCATAAAGAGTAAAATCTAATTTTTGTTTTTGCAAACCTTACTAAAACAACTGATTCTAGTAACACTCACATGGATTTAATATTACAGGCATTTTTAGACATTTTGCATTGTTGGTTTAGGATTTATGTTGGAATACATTTTTATTGCTTTTTTCGCATTATCTCAGAATTTTAAGAACATTACTGTCACATTGAGTAAAAACTACTTTCTGTGTTTGCAAGGATTAAAAAAGCATATTTTTCGAGGAAAACTCCTAAGGATGCATTTTTTTCAGGCATCATTAGCCATTTAGCATTTGTAGTTTAGGAGTTATGTTTAAATAACTGTCATATTAAATGTAACAGTATACTCTCATATAGAGTAAAACCTAATTTTTGTATTTGCAAACCTTACAAAAACAACTGATTCTAGTAAAACTCACATGCATTCAATATTACAGTTATTTTTAGACATTTTGCCTGTTTGGTTTAGAAATTATGATGGAATACATTTGTATTGCTTTTTTCGCATTATCTCAGGATTTTAGGAATATTACTGTCATATTGAGAAAAAAACTACTTTTTGTGTTTGCAAGCCTTAAAAAAAGCATATGTTTCGAGTTAAACTCACAAGAATGCATTATTTCAGGCAATATTAGCTCATTGTTATGTGTAGTTTAAGAGTTATGTTTAATTTACTGTCATATTGAGTGTACATGGTCATGGTGAAAAAAAACACAATTTTTTATTTGCAAAAATTTCAAACACAGCTGATTCTAGTAAAATTCACAAGGATTCATTACTACAGGCATTTTTACACATATTGCATGTTTGACTTAGGAAATATGTTTGAATACATTTTTAATGCGTTTTTCGCATTATCTCAGGATTTTAGGGATATAACTGTCATAATGAGTAAAAAACTACTTTTTGTGTTTGCAAGATTTAAAAAAGCATATGTTTAGAGTAAAACTCCGTAGAATGCATTATTTGAGGCATCATTAGACATTTTGCATGTGTAGTTTAGGAGTTATGATTAAAACACTGTCATATTGAGTGTGACAGTTTACTTTCATAAAGAGTAAAACCTAACTTCTGTTTTTGCAAACTTTACTAAAAAAACTGATTCTAGTAAAACTCACATGGATTCAATAATGCAGGCATTTTTACACATTTTGCATGTTTGGTTTAGAAATTATGATTGAATACATTTTTATTGCTTTTTTCGCATTATCTCAGGATTTTAAGAACATTACTGTCATATTGAGTAAAAAAATACATTTTGTGTTTGCAAGCCTTAAGAAAGCATATGTTTCGAGGAAATCTCCCATGGATCCATTATTTCAAACATTATTAGCCATTTTGCATGAGTAGTTTAGGAGTTATGATTAAAAAATTGTCATATTGAGTGTGACAGTTTATTTTTATAAAGAGTAAAACCTAATTTTTGTTTTTGCAAACCTTACTAAAACAACTGATTCTAGTAAAACTCACATGGATTTAATATTACAGGCATTTTTAGACATTTTGCATTGTTGGTTTAGGAATTATGTTGGAATACATTTTTATTGCTTTTTTCGCATTATCTCAGAATTTTAAGAACATTACTGTTATATTGAGTAAAAACTACTTTTTGTGTTTGCAAGCCTTAAAAAAGCATATGTTTCGAGTAAAACTCACAAGAATGCATTATTTCAGGCAATATTAGCTCATTATTAAGTGTAGTTTAGGAGTTATGTTTAATTTACTGTCATATTGAGTGTACATTGTCCTGGTAAAAAAAACCTAATTTTTGTATTTGCAAAAATTTCAAACACAACCTAATCTAGTAAAACTCACATGGATTCGATATTACAGGCATTTTTACAAATTTTGCATGTTTGATATAGGAAATATGATTGAATATATTTTCATTGCTTTTTTCGCAATATCTCACGATTTTAGGAATATTACTGTCATATTGAGTAAAAAACTACTTTTTGTGTTTGCAAGATTTGAAAAAGCAAATGTTTCGAGTAAAACTCCATAGAATGCATTATTTGAGGCATCATTAGACATTTTGCATGTGTAGTTTAGGTGTTATGATTAAATAACTGTCATATTGAGTGTGACAGTTTACTTTCATAAAGAGTAAAACCTAATTTTTGTTTTTGCAAACCTTACTAAAACAACTGATTCTAGTAAAACTCACATGGATTCAATATAACAGGCATTTTTACACATTTTGCATGTTTAGTTTAGAAATTATTATTGAATACATTTTTATTGCTTTTTTCGCATTACTCAGGATTTTAAGAACATTACTGTCATATTGAGTAAAAAACTACTTTTTGTGTTTGCAAGCCTTAAAAAAGCATATGTTTCGAGTAAAACTCACAAGAATGCATTATTTCAGGCAATATTAGCTCATTTTTACGTGCAGTTTAGGAGTTATGTTTAATTTACTGTCATATTGAGTGTACATTGTGATGGTGAAAAAAACCTAATTTTTCTAATTGCAAACCTTTAAACAGAATTGATTCTAGTAAAACATACATTGATTCAATATTACAGGCATTTTTACACATTTTGCATGTTTGGTTTAGGAATTATAATGGAATACATTTTTTTTTGCTTTTTTCGTATTATCTCAAGATTTTAAGAACATTACTGTCATATTGAGTAAAAAACTACTTTTTGTGTTTGCAAGATTTAAAAAAGCATATGTTTTGAGTAAAACTCCCGAGGATGCATTATTTCAGGCATCAATAGCCATTTTGCTTGTGTGGATTAGGAGTTTTTAAATAACTGTCATATTGCGTGTGGCAGTTATACTGTTATTATGAGTAAAACCAAATTTTTGTATTTTTAAACCTTATAAACCACCTGATTCTAGTAAAATTCACAAAGATACAATATTACAGGCATTTTTAGACATAATGCAGGTTTGTTTTTGGAGTTAGGTTTATAACATTTCATATTTAGTATGACAGTTATACTGTCATATTAAGTAAAAAAAAAAAAAAAAGACTTGTGTCTTTGCAAACCTTACAAAATATTTTTTTCCAGTAAAACTCACAAAGATACATTTCTCTTATTAGCCATTTTGCATGTGTGGTTTCGGAGTTATGTTTAAATAACTGTCAGATACAGAGACAGAGACAGTGTGCGAGGTGGAGAAGTTCCGGCTAGATATAGTTGGACTCACTTCGACGCACAGGAACCTGTTCTCTCGAGAGGGGCTGGACTCTCTTCCACTATGGCGTTGCAAGCAATGAGAGGCTGGGGTGGCAATTCTTGTTGTCCCCCCGGCTCAAAGACACGAGTATGGGGTATCGGACTGTCTGATTGTGGCGGGTCGCTCCCTGTATGATCAGTGTAGGGCAGCCTTGGTCCGCTTAGGCTGCCCTTTGTCACCGATTCTGTTGTTAACTTTTATGGACAGAATTGCAGTCATGGCGTTGAGGGGATCCGGTTTGGTGGTTGCAGGATTAGGTCTCTGCTTTTTGCAGTTGATGTGGTTCTGATGGCTTCAACTGGCCAGGATCTCCAGCTCTCATTGGATGGCCGAGTATGAAGCGACTGGGATGAGAATCAGCACCTCCAAGTCCGAGTCCATGGTTCTCGCCCGGTAAAGGGTGGGGTGCCATTTCCAGGTTGAGGAGGCGATGGCACATACTAGATGGCCCCAAGTGGAGGAGTTCAAGTACCTAGGAGTCTTGTTCACGAGTGAGGGAAGAGTGGATCATGAGATCCACAGGCGGATCGGTGCGGCGTCTTCAGTAATGAGGACGCTATATCGATCCATTGTGGTGAAGAAGGAGCTGAGCCAGAATTAAAAGCTCTAAATTTACCGGTCGATCTACATTCCCATCCTGCACCCATGGTCATGGTTATGACCGAAAAGACAAGATCCCGGGTACAAGCGGCCAAATTGAGTTTCCTCCGCCGGGTGGCGGGTCTCTCCCTTAGAGATAGGATAAGAAGCTCTGTCATCCGGGAGGAACTCAGAGTAAAGCGCTGCTCCTCCACATTGAGAGGAGCCAGATGAGGTGGTTCGGGCATCTGCTCAGGATGCCACCCGAACGCCTCCCGAGGGAGGTGTTTAGGGCAAGTCCGACCGGCAGGAGGCCACGGGGAAGACCCAGGACACATTGGGAAGATTATGTCTCCCGGCTGGCCTGGGAACGCCTGAGGATCCCCCAAGAAGAGCTGGAAGAAGTGACTGGGGAGAGGGAAGTCTGGGCTTCTCTGTTTAGGCTGCTGCCCCCGCAACCCGACCTCGGTTAAGCGGAAGAAAATGGATGGATTTAGTAACGACAACAAAAAATGATTCTAGTAAAACTCACATGGATACAATTTTACAGGTAATGCATGTTTGGTTTTGGAATTATGTTTATATAACTTTCATATGTATTATGACAGTTATACTGTCATCTTAAATAAAACTAACTTGTGTCTTTACAAACATTACAAACTATGTTTTTCCAGTAAAACTCACAAAAATATTTTTTTCCAGGCATTATTAGACATTTTTCATGTGTGGTTTAGGAAATATGTTTAAATAACTTCCATATTGAATGTGGCAGTTATACTGTTATTATGTGTAAAACCAAATTGTTGTATTTGCAAACCTTACAAAAACAACTGATTCTAGTAAAACTCACATAGATTCAATATTACAGGCATTTTTAGACATTTCACATGTTTGAATACAGTTTTATTGCTTTTTTCGTTAGGGCAAGTCCGATCGGCAGGAGGCCATGGGGAAGACCCAGGACACATTGGGAAGACTATGTCTCAGGCTGGCCTGGGAACGCCTCGGGATCCCCCGAGAAGAGCTGGACAAAGTGGCTGGGGAGAGGGAAGTCTGGGCTTCCTGCTTAGGCTGCTTCCCCCGCAACCCGACCTCGGATAAGCGGAAGAAAATGGATGGATTTAGTATGACAGTTATACTGTCATATTGATTAAAAAAAACTATTTTTCATAGATTCAATATTACAGGCATCTTTAGATGGATTGCATGTTTGGTTTTTGAGATATGTTTATACAACTTTCATATTTAGTATGACAGTTATACTGTCATATTGAGTAAAAAAAACAAACTTGTGTCTGCAAACCTTACAAAAGATTATTATTCTAGTAAAACTAACAAAGATACATTTTTCCAAGCATCATTAGCATTTGTTGTTTTGGAGTTATAATGCTTGCATTGAGAGGCGACGGGCTCGGGTGGCAATTCTTGTTGCCCCCCGGCTCAAAGCCTGCACGTTGGAGTTCAACCCAGTGGACCAGTGGGTAGCTTTCCTCCGCCTTCGGGTGGGGGGACGGGTCCTGACTGTTGTTTGGCCTTACGCGCCAAACGGCAGCTCAGAGTACCCACCCTTTTTGGATTCACTCGAGGGAGTACTGGAAAGTGCTCCACCGGGTGATTCCCTCGTTCTACTGGGGGCCTTCAACGCTCATCTTGGCAACAACAGTGAAACCTGGAGAGGCGTGATTGGGAAGAATGGCCGCCCGGATCTGAACCCGAGTGGTGTTTTGTTATTGGACTTTTGTGCTCGTCACAGATTGTCAATAACAAACACCAAGTTCAAACATAAGGGTGTCCATATGTGCACTTGGCACCAGGACACCCTAGGCCGCAGTTCCATGATCGATTTTGTAGTTGTGTCATCGGATTTGCGGTCTCATGTTTTGGACACTCGGGTGAAGAGAGGGGCGGAGCTTTCTACCGATCACCACCTGGTGGTGAGTTGGCTGCGATGGTGGGGGAGGATGCCTGACAGACCTGGCAGGCCCAAACGCATTGTGAGGGTTTGCTGGGAACGCCTCCGGAAGAACTTTGAACATGTCACGAGGGAGGTGCTGGACATTGAGTCTGAGTGGACCATGTTCCGTGCCTCTCTTGTCGAGCCGGCTGATTGGAGCTGTGGCCGCAAGGAGTTTGGTGCCTGTCGTGGCGGTAATCCTAGAACCCGCTGGTGGACACCAGCAGTGAGGGATGCCGTCAAGCTGAAGAAAGAGCCTATCGGGTTCTTTTGGCTCCTGGGACTCCAGAGGCAGCCGACAGGCCAAGCGAAGTGCGGCTTCAGCGGTCGCAGAGGCAAAAACTCGGACATGGGAGGAGTTTGGAGAAGCCATGGAAAACGACTTCCAGACGGCTTCGAAGCGATTCTGGACCACCATTCGCCGGCTCAAGGGGGTGCAGCAGTGCACTGTAACACCGTGTATGGTGAGGATGGTGCGCTGCTGACCTCTACTGCAGCTGTTATTGATCGGTGGAGGGAATACTTCGAAGACCTCCTTAATCCCACCAACATGTCTTCCTATGAGGAAGCAGTGCCTGGGGAATCTGTGGTGGGCTCTCCTATTTCTGGGGCTGAGGATGCCAAGGTAGTTAAAAAGCTCCTCAATGGCAACGCCCTGGGGGTGGATGAGATCCGTCCGGAGTTCCTTAAGGCTCTGGATGCTGTGGGGCTGTCTTGGTTGACAAGACTCTGCAACATCGCGTGGACATCGGGGGCGGTACTTCTGGATTGGGAGACCGGGGTGGTGGTTCCTCTCTTTAAGAAGGGGAACCAGAGGGTGTGTTTCAACTATCGTGAGATCACACTCCTAGTCTTCCCGGTAAGGTCTATTCATGTGTACTGGAGAAGAGGCTACGCCGGATAGTCGAACCTCGGATTTAGGAGGAACAGTGTGGTTTACGTCCTGGTCGTGGAACTGCGGACCAGCTTTATACTCTCGGCAGGGTCCTTGAGGGTGCATGGGAGTTTGCCCAACCAGTCTACATGTGCTTTATGGACTTGGAAAAGGCATTCGACCATTTACCCCTGGAAATCCTGTGGGGAGTGCTTAGAGAGTATGGGGTAACGGACTGTCTTATTGTGGCGGTTCGCTCCCTTTGCAAGAGTCAGAGCTTGGTCCGCATTGCCGGCAGTAAGTCGGACCCGTTTCCAGTGAGGGTTGGACTCCGCCAAGGCTGCCCTTTGTCACCGATTCTGTTCATAACCTTTATGGACAGAATTTCTAGGCGCAGTCAGGGCCTTGAGGGGATCCGGTTTGGTGTCTGCAGGATTAGGTCTCTGCTATTTGCAGATGATGTGGTCCTGATGGCTTCATCTGGCCAAGATCTTCAGCCCTCACTGGATCGGTTCGCAGACGAGTGTGAAGTGACTGGGATGTGAATCAGCACCTCCAAGTCCGAGTCCATGGTTCTCGCCCGGAAAAGGGTGGAGGGCCATCTCCGGGTTGGGGAGGAGATCTTGCCCCAAGTGGAGGAGTTCAAGGACCTCAGAGTCTTGTTCACGAGTGAGGGAAGAGTGGATCGTGAGATCGACAGGCGGAACGGTGCGGCGTCTTCAGTAATGCGGACGCTGTATTTATCCGTTGTGGTGAAGAAGGAGCTGAGCCGGAAGGCAAAGCTCTCGATTTACCGGTCGATCTACGTTCCCATCCTCACCTATGGTCATGAGCTTTGTGTCATGGCCGAAAGGACAAAATCACGGGTACAAGCGGCCGAAATGAGTTTCCTCCGCCGGGTGGCGGGGCTCTCCCTTAGAGATAGGGTGAGAAGCTCTGTCATCCGGGAGGAGCTCAAAGTAAAGCCATTGCTCCTCCATTTCGAGAGGAGCCAGATGAGGTGGTTCGGGCATCTGGTCAGGATGCCACCCGAACGCCTCCCTAGGGAGGTGTTTCGGGCACGTCCGACCGGTAGGAGGCCCAGGAAGACCCAGGAAACGGGAAGCTTATCTCTCCCGGCTGGCCTGGGAACGCCCCAGGATCCCCCGGGAGGAGCTGGACGAAGTGGCTGGGGAGAGGAAAGTCTGGGCTTCCCTGCTTAGGCTGCAGCCCCCGCAACCCGACCTCGGATAAGCGGAAGAAAATGGATGGCTGGATGGATGGAGTTATGTTTAAATAACTGTCATAAAGAGTAAAACCTCATTTTTGTATTTGTAAACCTTACCAAAACAACTGATTTTAGTAAAACTCACACAGATTCAATATTACAGGCATTTTTAGACATTTTGCTTATTTGGTGTAGGAATTATGATAGAATACATTGTTTTTGCTTATTTCGCATTATCTCAGGATTTTAAGAACTTTACTGTCATATAGAGGAAACCAAATACTTTTTGTGTTTGCAAGCCTTAAAAAAGCATATGTTTCGAGTAAAACTCACAAGAATGCCTTATTTCAGGCATTATTAGCCATTTTTTATGTGTAGTTTAGGCATACTTGCCAATACTCCTGGATTTTCCAGGAGACTCCCGAAATTCAGCGCCTCTCACGAAAACCTCCAGGGACAAATTTTCTCCCGAAAATCTCCCGAAATTCAGGCTTATCTGAGTGAGGACAGCCTGTATTCACGTCTGCTTTCCCACGATATAAACAGCATGCCTGCCCAATCACGTTATAACTGTAGAATGATCGAGGGCGAGTTCTTGGTTTCTTATGTGGGTTTATTGTTAGGTAGTTTCATTAACGTCCTCCCAGCGCGGTAACAACACAAAACAACAGCAGTCACGTTTTCGTCTACCGTAAAGCAGTTTGTCTGCCGTAAACAGCAATGTTGTGACACTCTTTAAACAGGGCAATACTGCCATCTACTGTACATGCATGTGTGACAATAACATCCAGGGCTTTTAGAGAGTGCAGTGCACAACTGCGCACACAACAAGGAGACAAAGCAGAAGAAAGCGGAAGATACAGCCATGGCGACGCCGACGACGAGTAAGATGAAGAAACAGGCATTTTTATACATAATGCAGGTTTGGTTTTAGGGTTATGTTTATACAACTTTCATATTTAGAATGACAGTTATACAATCATATTGAGTAAAACAAACTAACTTGTGTCTTTACAAACATCACAATTTTTTTTTTTTTTTCAGGAAAACTCACAAAGATACATTTCTCCAGGGATTATTAGCCATTTTTTATGTGCGGTTTAGGAGTTACATTATGTTTAAATAACTGTCAAATTGAATTTAGCAGATATACTGTCATTATGACAAAAACCCAATTTTTGTATTTGTAAACCTTTCCAAATTACCTGATTCTGGTTAAACTCACATAGATACAATATTACAGGCATTTTAAGACATAATGCATGTTCAGTTTTGGAGTTATGTTTACATAACTGTCATATTAAATGTGGCAGTTATACTGTCATTATGAGTAAAACCTAATTTTTGTATTTGTAAACCTTACCAAAATACATGATTCTGGTAAAACTCACATTTAAACAATTTTACAGGCATTTTAATACATAATGCATGTTTGTTTTTAGGGTTATGTTTATACAACTTTCATATTTAGTAAGACAGTTATACAATCATATTGAGTAAAAAAAATACTAACTTGTGTCTTGACAAACCTTACAAAATATATTTTTTTTTTCAGGAAAACTCACAAAAATACATTTTTCCAGGCATTATTAGCCATTTTGCATGTGGTTTAGGCGTTACAGTATGTTTAAATAACTGTCAGATTGAATGTGACAATATACTGTCATAGTGAGTAAAACCTAGATTTTGTATTTGTAAACCTTACCAAGATACCTGATTCTGGTGAAACTCACATAAATACAACATTACAGGCATTTTTAGACATAATGCATGTTTGGTTTTGGAGTTATGTTTATATAACTTTCATATTTAGTATGAGAGTTATGCCATTATATTGAGTAAAAAAAGCTAACTTGTGTCTTTATGAACCTTAAAAAATATTTTTTTCCAGTAAAACTCACAAAGATACATTTCTCCAGGCATTATTAGCCATTAATTATGTTTGGTTTAGGAGTTATGTTTAAATAACTGTCATATTGAGTGTGGCAGTTATACTGTCATTATGAGTAAAACCTATTTTTTGTATTTGTAAACCTTACCAAAATAACTGATTCTGATAAAACTCACATAAATTCAATATTACAGGCAGTTTAAGACAGATTGCAAGTTTGGTTTAGGAGTTTGGTTTTGGAATTATGTTTATATAACTTTCATATTTAGTATGACAGTTATATCATCATATTGAGTAAAAAAAAAAACTTTTGTCTTTACAAACCTTACAAAATATTGTTTTCTAGTAAAACTTACAAAGATACATTTCTCCAGGCAGTATTAGCCATTTTGCATGTGTGGTTTAAGAGTTATGTTAAAATAACTGTCATATCAAATGTTGCAGTTATACTGTCATTATGAGTAAAACACAAGTTGTGTATTTGTAAACCTTACCAAAATATCTGATTCTGGTAAAACTCACATAGATTCAAAATTACAGGCATTTTTAGACGGATTGCAAGTTTGATTTTGGAGTTATGTTTATTTAACTTTCATATTTAGTATGACAGTTATGCTGTCATATTGAGTAAAAAAACAACTAACTTTTGTCTTTACAAACCTTACAAAATAATTTTTTTCCAGTTAATTTCACAAAAATACATTTCTCCATGCATTATTAGCCATTTAGCATGTTTGGTTTAGGAGTTATGTTTAAATAACTGTTATTTTGAATATGGCAGTTATACTGTCATTAAGAGTAAAACCCAATTTTTGTATTTGTAAACCTTACCAAAATACCTGATTCTGGTAAAACTCACATAGATTCAATATTACAAGCATTTTTAGACCGATTGCAAGTTTGGTTTTGGACTTATGATTATTTAACTTTCATATTTAGTACGACAGTTACACTGTCATATTGAGTAAAAAACACTAACTTGTGTCTTTACAAACCTTACAAACTATTTTATTTCCCAGTAAAACTTACAAATATACATTTTTCCCGGCATTATTAGTCATTTTGCATGTGTGGTTTAGGAGTTATGTTTAAATAACTGTCAGATTGAATGTGACAGTTTACTGTCATAGTGAGTAAAACCTAATTTTTGTATTTGTAAACCTTGACAAAATACTTGATTCTAGTAAAACTCACATAGATTCAATATTACAGGCATTTTTAGACAGATTGCATGTTTGGTTTTGGAGTTGTTTATATACCTTTCATATTTAGTATGTCATATTGAGTAAAAAAAAATAACTTGTGTCTTTACAAACCTTACAAAATAAAGTAAGGTATATAAACCAGACACCAGTTACCAGATGTCACCAATTCTGTTCATAACTTTTATGGACAGAATTTCTAGGCGCAGTCAAGGCGTTGAGGGGATCTGGTTTGGTGGCTGCAGGATTAGGTCTCTGCTTTTTGCAGATGATGTGGTCCTGATGGCTTCATCTGGCCAAGATCTTTAGCTCTCACTGGATCGGTTCGCAGCTGAGTGTGAAGCGACTGGGATGACAATCAGCACCTCCAAGTCCGAGTCCATGGTTCTCGCCCGGAAAAGGGTGGAGGAGGAGGAGATCTTGCCCCAAGTGGAGGAGTTCAAGTACCTCGGAGTCTTGTTCACAAGTGAGGGATGAGTGAATCGTGAGATCGACAGGCGGATCGGTGCGGCGTCTTCAGTAATGCGGACGCTGTATCGGTCCGTTGTGGTGAAGAAGGAGCTGAGCCGGAAGGCAAAGCTCTCAATTTACCGGTCGATCTACGTTCCCATCCTCACCTATGGTCATGAGCTTTGGGTTATGACCGAAAGGACAAGATCACGGGTACAAGCGGCCGAAATGAGTTTCCTCCGCCGGGTGGCGGGGCTCTCCCTTAGAGATAGGGTGAGAAGCTCTGCCATCCGGGAGGAGCTCAAAGTAAAGCCGCTGCTCCTCCACATCGAGAGGAGCCAGATGAGGTGGTTCGGGCATCTGGTCAGGATGCCACCCGAACGCCTCCCTAGGGAGGTGTTTCGGGCACGGTAGGAGGCCGCGGGGAAGACCCAGGACACGTTGGGAAGACTATGTCTCCCGGCTGGCCTGGGAACGCCTCGGGGTCCCCCGGGAGGAGCTGGATGAAGTGGCTGGGGAGAGGGAAGTCTGGGCTTCCCTGCTTAGACTGCTGCCCCCGCGACCCGACCTCGGATAAGCGGAAGAAGATGGATGGATGGAAAAAATTTTTTTTTTCAGTTAAACTCACAAAGATACCTTTCTCCAGGCAGTATTATCCATTTAGCATGTTTGGTTTAGGAGTTATGTTTAAATAACTGTAATTTTGAACGTGGCAGTTATACTGTCATTATGAGTTTAACCTACTTTTTGTATTTGTAAACCTTACCAAAATACCTGATTCTGGTCAAACTCACTTAGATTTAATATTACAGGCATTTTTAGACATAATGCATGTTTGGTTTCGGAGTTATGTTTATATAACTGTCATTTTAAATGTGGCAGTTATACTGTCATTATGAGTAAAAAAAACTAACTTGTGTCTTTACAAACCTTACAAAATATTTTTCTTTCCAGTTAAACTCACAAAGATACATTTCCCCAGGCATTATTAGCCATTTATCATGTTTGGTTTAGGAGTTATGTTTAAATAACTGTCATATTGAGTGTGGCAGTTATACTGTCATTATGAGTAAAACCTATTTGTTGTATTTGTAAACCTTACCAAAATACCTGATTCTGGTAAAACCCACATAGATACAATGTTACAGGAATTGTTAGACATAAAGTATGTTTGGTTTTGGAGTTATGTTTTTATAACGTTCATATTTAGTATGACAGTTATACCATCAGGCAGCATGGTGGAAGAGGGGTTAATGCATCTGCCTCACAATACGAAGGTCCTGAGTAGTCTTGGGTTCAATCCCGGGCTCGGGATCTTTCTGTGTGGAGTTTGCATGTTCTCCCCGTGACTGCGTGGGTTCCCTCCGGGTACTCCGGCTTCCTCCCACCTCCAAAGACATGCACCTGGGGATAAGTTGATTGGCAACACTAAATTGGCCCTAGTGTGTGGATGTGAGTGTGAATGTTGTCTGTCTATCAGTGTTGGCCCTGCGATGAGGTGGCGACTTGTCCAGGGTGTACCCCGCCTTCCGCCCGATTGTAGCTGAGATAGGCTCCAGCGCCCCCCCGCAACCCCAAAGGGAATAAGCGGTAGAAAATGGATGGATGGATGGAGTTATACCATCATATTGAGTAAAAAAAAAACTAATTTGTATCTTTACAAACCTTACAAAAAATTGTTTTCCAGTAAAATTCACAAATATACATTTCTCTAGGCATTATTAGTCATTTTGCATTTGTTTTTTAGGAGTTATGTTTAACTGTCATATTAAGTGTGGCAATTATACTGTCACAATGAGTAAAACCTATTTTTTGTATTTGTAAACCTTACCAAAATACCTGATTCTGATAAAACTCACATATAATAAATATTACAGACATTTTTAGATGGATTGCATTTTGGTTTTGGAGTTATGTTTATAAAACGTTCATAAAAAGAATGACAGCTATACTGTTAAATTGAGTAAAAAAAACTAACTTGTGTCTTTACAAACCTTACAAAATATTTTTTTTCCAGTAAAATTCACAAAGATACATTCCTCTAGGCATTATTAGCCATTTTGTCAGATTGATTGTGACAGTATACTGACATTATGAGTAAAACTAATATTTTGTATTTGTAAACCTTACAAAAACAACTGATTCTAGTAAAACTCACGTGGATACAAAATTATAGGCATTTTTAGACATAATGCCTGTTTGGTTTTGGAGTTATGTTTAGATAATTGTCATATTGAATGTGGCAGTTATACTATCATTATGAGTAAAACCTAATTTCTGTATTTGTCAACCCAAACAAAGTACCTGATTCTGGTAAAACTCCAATGGATACATTATAACAGGTATTTTTAGACATAATGCATTTTGGTTTTGGAGTTATGTTTTTATAACTTCCATATTTAGTATGACAGCTATACTATCATATTAAATTAAAAAAACAACTAACTTGTGTCTTTATAAACCTTACAAATTATTTTTTTCCAGTAAAACTCACAAAGATACATTTATCCAGGTATTATTAGCTATTTATCATGTTTGGTTTAGGAGTCATGTTTAAATAACTGTCATATCAAATGTTGCAGTTATACTGTCATTATGAGTACAACCCAAGTTTTGTATTTGTAAACCTTACCAAAATACCTGATTCTGGTAAAACTCACATAGATTCAATATTACAGAAAGTTTAAAACGGATTGCACGTTTGGTTTAGAAGTTTGGTTTTGGATTTAAGTGTATATAACTTTCATAATTGGTATGACAGTTATACCATCATATAGAGTAAAAAAAACTAAATTTTGTCTTTACAAACCTTAAAAAATATTTTTTTCTAGTAAAACTCACAAATATTCATTTCTCCAGGCATTATTAGCCATTTAGCATATTTGTTTTAGGAGTTATGTTTAAATAACTGTTATTTTGAATATGGCACTTATACTGTCATTATGAGTAAAACCCAATTGTTGTATTTGTAAACCTTACCAAAATACCTGATTCTGGTAAAACTCACATAGATTCAATATTACAGGCATTTTTAGATGGATTGCAAGTTTTGTTTTGGTGTTATATTTATTCAACTTTCATATTTAGTATGACAGTTATACTGTCATATTGAGTAGAAAAAAGCTAACTTGTGTCTTTACAAACCTTACAAACTATTTTTTTCCAGTAAAACTTACAAAGATACATCTCTCCAGGCATTATTAGACATTTTGCATGCATGGTTTAGGTATTATGTTTAAATAACAGTCAGATTGAGTGTGACAGTATAAATAAATAATGATAAATGGGTTGTACTTGTATAGCGCTTTTCTACCTTCAAGGTACTCAAAGCGCTTTGACACTACTTCCACATGTACCCATTCACACACACATTCACACACTGATGGAGGGAGCTGCCATGCAAGGCGCTACCAGCACCCATCAGGAGCAAGGGTGAAGTGTCTTGCTCAGGACACAACGGACATGACGAGGTTGGTACTAGGTGGGGATTGAACCAGGGACCCCCGGGTCGCGCACGGCCACTCTTCCACTGCGCCACGCCGTATACTGTCATAGTAGTTTTTTACTCAATATGCCAGTAATGTTCTTAAAATCCTGAGATAATGCAAAAAAAGCTATAAAAATGTTTTTCAACATAATTCCTACACCAAACATGCAACATGTCTAATAACTGGAGACATGTATATTTTGTTAATTTTACTAGAAAATGTATCTTTTATAAGTTTTGCAATGCAGTATAACTGTCAAACTAAATGTAAAAGTTATATAAACATAACTCCAAAAATGAACATGCATTATGTCTAAAAATGCCTAAAATTTTGTATCTATGTGAGTTTTACCAGAATCAGGTAATTTGGTAAGGTTTACAAACACAAAAATTGGGTTTTTCTCATAATGACAGTATAACTGCTACATTCAATTTGACAGTTTTTTAAACATAACTTCCTAACCACACATGATTGAGTGTGGCACTTATAATGTCACTATCAGTAAAACCTATTTTTTTTTATTTGTCAACCTTACCAAAATACCTCATTTTGGTAAAACTCACATAGATTCAATATTACAGACATTTTTAGACGGATTACAAGTTTGGTTCTGGAGTCATGTTTATATATTTTTTGCATGCAGTATGACAGTTATACTGTCATATTGAGTAAAAAAAAACTAACATGGGTCTTTACAAACCTTACAAAATATTTGTCCTAGTAAAACTCACAAAGATACATTTCTCCAGGCATTATTAGCCATTTTGCATGTGTGGTTTAGAAGTTATGTTTACATAACTGTCAGATTGAATGTGACAGTATACTGTCATAGTGAGTAAAACCTAATTTTTGTATTTGTAAACCTTACCAAAATACCTGATTCTGGTAAAACTCACATAGATACAATATTACAGGTATTTTTAGACAAAATTCATGTTTGTTTTTGGAGTTATGTTTATATAACTTTCATATTTAGTATGACCGTTATACCATCATATTGAGTAAAAAAAACAACTACCTTGTGTCTTTATAAACCTTACAAATTATTTGTTTTCCTGTAAAACTCACAAAGATACATTTCTCCAGGCATTATTAGCCATTTATCATGTTTGGTTTAGGAATTATCCATCCATTATGTTTAAATACCTTTTCATGTTAAATGTGGCAGTTATACTGTCATTATGAGTAAAACATAATTTTTGTATTTGTAAACCTTACCAAAATACCTGATTCTGGTAAAACTCACATAGATTCAATATTACAGGCATTTTTAGACGGACTGAAAGTTTGGTTTTGGAGTTATGTCTATTAAACTTTCATATTTAGTATGACAGTTAAACTGTCATATTGAGTAAAAAAAACTAACTTGTGTTTTTACAAAATTTAAAAAATATTTTTTTCCAGAAAAATTCACAGAGATACATTTCTCCAGGCATTATTAGTCACTTTGAATGTGTGGTTTAGGAGTTATGTTTAAATAACTGTCAGATTGAATGTGACAGTATACTGTCATAGTGAGTGAAACCAATATTTTGTATTTGCAAAACTTACAAAAACAACTGATTCTAGTAAAACTCACATGGATACAATATTACAGGCATTTTTAGACATAATGCATGTTTGGTTTTGGAGTTATGTTTATACTACTTTTACATTTAGTATGACAGTTATACTGTCCATCCATCCATCCATTTTCTACCGCTTATTCCCTTAGGGGTTGCGGGGGGCGCTGGAGCCTATCTCAGCTACAATCGGGCGGAAGGCGAGGTACACCCTGAAAAAGTCGCCACCTCATAAGATTAAGTAAAAAAAACTAAATTGTTTCTTTAGGGACGGCGTGGCGCAGTGTAAGAGTGGCCGTGTGCAACCCGAGGGTCACTGGTTCAATCCCCACCTAGTACCAACCTCGTCATGTCCGTTGTGTCCTGAGCAAGACACTTCACCCTTGCTCCTGATGGGTGCTGGTTAGCGCCTTGCATGGCAGCTCCCTCCATCAGTGTGTGAATGTGTGTGTGAATGGGTAAATGTGGAAGTAGTGTCAAAGCGCTTTGAGTACCTTGAAGGTAGAAAAGCGCTATACAAGTACAACCCATTTATCATTTATTATTTATTTATTTACAAACCTTACAAAATATGTTTTTCCAGTAATCTCACAAAGATACATTTCTCCAGAAATTATAGCCATTTTGCATGTGTGGTTTGGTAGTTATGTTTAAATAACTGTCAAATTGAATGTGACAGTATACTATCATGGTGAGTAAAATCAATATTTTATAATTGCAAACCTTACTACAACAATTGATTTTAGTAAAACTCGCATGGATACAAAATTACAGGCATTTTTAAACATAATGCATGTTTGGTTTTGGAGTTATGTTTATATATTTTTTACATTTAGTATTACAGTTATACTGTCATATTGAGTAAAAAAAACTAACTTGTGTCTTTATAAACCTTAAAAAATATATTTTTCCAGTAAAACTCACAAAGATACATTTCTCCAGGCATTATTAGCCATTAACCATGTTTGGTTTAGAGTTATGTTTAAATAACTGTCATATTGAGTGTGGCAGATATACTGTCATTATGAGTAAAACCTATTTTTTGTATTTGTAAAATTACCAAAATAACTGATTCTGATAAAACTCACATGGATAAAATATTACAGGATTTTTTAGACATAAAGCATGTTTCCATCATATTGAGTAAAAAAAAACTAACTTTTGTCTATACAAACATTACAAAATATTTTATTTTCCAGTAAAACTCACAAAAATACATTTCTCCAGTTATTATTGGCCATTTTGCATCTGTGGAGGAGTTCAAGTACCTCGGAGTCTTGTTCACGAGTGAGGGAAGAGTGGATCGTGAGATCGACAGGCGGATCGGTGCGGCGTCTTCAGTAATGCGGACGCTGTATCGGTCCGTTGTGGTGAAGAAGGAGCTGAGCCGGAAGGCAAAGCTCTCAATTTACCGGTCGATCTACATTCCCATCCTCACCTATGGTCATGAGCTTTGGGTTATGACCGAAAGGACAAGATCACGGGTACAAGCGGCCGAAATGAGTTTCCTCCGCCGGGTGGCGGGGCTCTCCCTTAGAGATAGGGTGAGAAGCTCTGTCATCCGGGGGGAGCTCAAAGTAAAGCCGCTGCTCCTCCGCATCGAGAGGAGCCAGATGAGGTGGTTCGGGCATCTGGTCAGGATGCCACCCGAGCGCCTCCCTAAGGAGGTGTTTAGGGCATGTCCAAGCGGTAGGAGGCCACGAGGAAGACCCAGGACACGTTGGGAAGACTATGTCTCCCGGCTGGCCTGGGAACGACTCGGGATCCCCCGGGAGGAGCTGGACGAAGTGGCTGGGGAGAGGGAAGTCTGGGCTTCCCTGCTTAGGCTGCTGCCCCCGCGACCCGACCTCGGATAAGCGGAAGAAGATGGATGGATGGATGGGTTTACAATTTGTGTTTAAATAACAGTCAGATTGAATGTGACAGTATACTGTCATAGTGAGTAAAACCTAATTTTTGTATTTGTAAACCTTAACAAAATACCTGATACTAGTAAAACTCACATAGATTCAATATTACAGGCATTTTTAGACGGATTGCATGTTTGGTATTGGAGTTATTATGACAGTTATACAAATATATTGAATAAAAAAAACTATTTTGTGTCTTATCAAACCTTACAAAATATTTTTTTCCTGTAAAACTCACAAAGATACATTTCTCCAGGCATTATTAGCCATTTTGCATGTGTGGTTTAGGAGTTATGTTAACATAACCGTCATATTGAGGATGGCAGTTATACTGTCATTATGAGTAAAACCTAATTTTTGTATTTATAAACCTTACCAAAATTCCTGATTCTGGTAAAACTCACATAGATACAATATTACAGGCATTATGTTTAAATAACTGTCATATCAAATAATGCAATTATACTGTCATTATGAGTAAAACCCAAGTTTTGTATTTGTAAACCTTACCAAAATACCTGATTCTGGTAAAACTCATATAGATTCAGTTTAAGACGGATTGCAGCTTTGGTTTAGGAGTTTGGTTTTGGAATGATGTGTATATTACTTTTATAATTAGTTTGACAGTTACACCATCATATTGAGTAAAAAAAACAACTTTTTTCTTTACACACCTTACAAAATATTTTTTTCTAGTAAAACTCACAAAGATACATTTCTCCAGGCATTATTAGCTATTTAGCATGTTTGGTTTAGGAGTTCTGTTTAAATAACTGTTATTTTGAATATGGCAGTTATACTGTCATTATGAGTAAAACCCAATTTTTGTAATTGTAAACCTTACCAAAATACCCGATTCTTGTAAAACTCACATAGATTCAATATTACAGGCGTTTTTAGACGTATTGCAAGTTTGGTTTTGGAGTTATGTTTATTTAACTTTCATATTTAGTATGACAGTTTTACTGTCATATTAAGTAAAAAAACTAACTTGTGTCTTTACAAACCTTATACATTTTTTATTCGTTTTCCAGGAAAACTCACAAAGATACATTTCCCCAGGCATTATTAGCCATTTTGTATTTGTGGTTTAGGAGTTATGTTTACATAACTGTCAGATTGAATGTGACAATATACTGTCATAGTGAGTAAAACCTAAATTGTGTATTTATAAACCTTACCAAAATACCTGATTCTGGTAAAACTCACATAGATACAATATTACAGGCATTTTTAGACATAATGTATGTTTGGTTTTGGAGTTATGTTTATATACATTTCTCCAGGCATTATTAGCCATTTGTCATGTTTGGATTAGGAATTATGTTTAAATAACTGTCATATCAAATGTTGCAGTTATACTGTCATTATGAGTAAAACCCAAGTTTTGTATTTATAAACCTTGCCAAAATACCTGATTCTGGTAAAACTCACATAGATTCAATATTACAGGCAGTTTAAGACAGATTGCAAGTTTGGTTTAGGAATTTGGTTTTGGAATTATGTTTATATAACTTTCATATTTAGTATGACAGTTATACCATCATATTGAGTAAAAAAAACAACTAACTTTTGTCTTTACAAACCTTACAAAATATTTTTTTTCTAGTAAAAATCACAAAGATACAATTCTCCAGGCATTATTAACCATTTTGCATGTGTGGTATAGGAGTTATGTTTACATAACTGTCATATTAAATGTGGCAGTTATACTGTCATTATGAGTAAAACCAAATTTGTATATATGTAAACCTTACCAAAATACCTGATTCTGGTAAAACTCACATAGATTCAATACTAAAGGTATTTTTAGACATAATGCATGTTTGCTTTTGGAGTTATGTTTGTATACATTTCTCCAGGCATTAATAGCCATTTAGCATGTTTGGTTCAGGAGTTATGTTTAAATAACTGTTATTTTGAATATGGCAGTTATACTGTCATCCATCCATCCATCCATCCATCCATCCATCTTCTTCCGCTTATCCGAGGTCGGGTCGCGGGGGCAGCAGCCTAAGCAGGGAAGCCCAGACTTCCCTCTCCCCAGCCACTTCGTCCAGCTCTTCCTGTGGGACCCCGAGGCGTTCCCAGGCCAGCCGGGAGACATAGTCTTCCCAACGTGTCCTGGGTCTTCCCCGCGGCCTCCTACCGGTCTTAGGACATTTAAAAACGGCATCCCAACAACCCACAATTAGATTCATACCTATTATGAAGGGGTGTGTACAGTTTTGATCCACAACAATTACTACTCCTCTTTCGGGAACTTTAACACCCTCTACCTCAAAACCAAGAACCGCATAGCCGATATAGGGGATTTCCAGGCCATTAGCTGCTCTTAGACGAAAAAGGGTAGGGGTCCTTTCGAGCTTAGCTTTGGTAAAGTGAGCATTAAATAGGCTTTCGGACATTAGCGTCACTTGGGACCCGGTGTCTAAAAGTCCTGGCAGAATAGTGCCTCCAGCATCTACTTGTATTTTGTTTGTTTGTTTTTAGACATAATGCATGTTTGGTTTTGGAGTTATGTTTATATAACTTGTGTTTATAGTATGACAGTTATACTGTTATATTGAGTAAAAAAAACTAACTTGTGTCTTTACAAACCTTACAAAATATGTTTTCCCAGTAAAACTCACAAAGTTACATTTCTACAGGCATTATTAGCCATTTTGCATGTGTGGTTTAGGAGTTATGTTTAAATAACTGATATTGAGTGTGACAGTATACTGTCAAAGTGAGTAAAAAAAACTAACTTGTGTCTTTGCAAGCCTTACAAAAGAAAATGTTACTCGTAAAACTCACAATGATACATTTCTTCATGCATTATTAGAAAACGTTCATGTGTAGTTTTGACGTTATGTTTATATAACTTTCATATATAGTATGACAGTTATACTGTTATATTGAGTAAAAAAACTAACTTGTGTCTTTACAAACCTTACAAAATATTGTTTCCCAGTAAAACTCACAAATATACATTTCTACAGGCATTATTAGCCATTTTGTATGTGTGGTTTAGGAGTTATGTTTAAATAACTGAAATTGAGTGTGACAGTATACTGTCAAAGTGAGTAAAAAAAAACTAACTCGTGTCTTTGCAAACCTTACAAAAGAAAATGTTACTAGTAAAACTCACAAAGATACATTTCTTCATGCATTATTAGAAAATGGTCATGTGTAGTTTAGGAGTTATGTTTAAATAACTGTCATTTTGAGTGTGGTAGTATAACTGCCACACATATTGAGTTATAAAGTTAAGTGTAAAACCTAATTTTTGTATTTGCAAACCTTACAAAAACAACTGATTCTTGTAAAACTCACATAGATTCAATATTAAAGGCATTTTAGACATTTTACATGTTTTGTATAGGAGTTGTGTTTGAATACATTAGTATTGCTTTTTTTTGTTAAGGCAAGTCCAAACGGCAGGAGGCCACGGGGAAGACACAGGACACATTGGGAAGATTATATCAGCTGGCTGGGCTGGGAACGCCTCGGGATCCCCCGAGAAGAGCTGGACAAAGTAGCTGGGGATAGGGAAGTCTGGGCTTCTCTGCTTAGGCTGGATTTAGTATGACAGTTATACTCCCTGCTAAAAATGTTCTATAGAATTTCTATAAAAAAAAGTGTAAAGAATTTCTAAAGAATATCTCAATAGAACTCTATAGAATTGCTAATGAACTTTAGGACCGAAGTTCTATAGAACAGGATTCTAAAGAATGGTTCTATAGAACAGGATTCTAAAGAATGGTTCTATAGAACAGGGTTCTAAAGAATGGTTCTATAGAACAGGATTCTAAAGAATGGTTCTATGGAACACAATTCTGAAGAATAGTGCTATAGAAGAAAGTTCTAAAGAGTAGTTCTATAAAACTATGGAATGGCTTTCTGTGGAATACGGTTCAGAACGATGTAGAAATGATTGGGCAGGCATTCTACAAAATCTGTGGTCTAACACTGGCAATGGAGAAAGACAAATATTGCAGTTGAATGAATGTTGACTTGTATTTATTATATACATGTAAATCAAATCTTATTGAGTAAAAAAAAACTAACTTTTGTTTTTGTAAACATTCAAAATATATTTTTTCTAGTAAAACTCACAAAGAAACATGGAGTTTAAATAACTGTCATAGTAAGTAAAACCTATTTTTTGTATTTGAAAACCTTACAAAAACAACTGATTCTAGTAAAACTCACATGGATTCAATATTACAGACATTTTTACACATTTTGCATGTTTGGTTTAGAAATTATGATGGAACACATTTTTATTGCCAACACGTCTTCCTATGAGGAAGCAGTGCCTGGGGAGTCTGTGGTGGGCTCTCCTATTTCTGGGGCTGAGGTTGCTGAGGTAGTTAAAAAGCTCCTCGGTGGCAAGGCCCCAGGGGTAGATGAGATCCGCCCGGAGTTCCTTAAGGCTCTGGACGCTGTGGGGATGTCTTGGTTGACAAGACTCTGCAGCATCGCGTGGACACCGGGGGCGGTACCTCTGGATTGGCAGACCGGGGTGGTGGTTCCTCTCTTTAAGAAGGGGAACCGGAGGGTGTGCTCTAACTATCGTGGGATCACACTCTTCAGCCTTCCCGGTAAGGTCTATTCAGGTGTACTGGAGAGGAGGCTACGCCGGATAGTTGAACCTCAGATTCAGGAGGAACAATGTGGTTTTCGTCCTGGTCGTGGAACTGTGGACCAGCTCTATACTCTCGGCAGGGTCCTTGAGGGTGCATGGGAGTTTGGCTAACCAGTCTACATGTGTTTTGTGGACTTGGAGAAGGCATTCGACCGTGTCCCTCGGGAAGTCCTGTGGGGAGTGCTCAGAGAGTATGGGGTATCGGACTGTCTGATTGTGGCAGTCCGCTCCCTGTATGCTCAGTGCCAGAGCTTGGTCCGCATTGCCGGCAGTAAGTCGGACACGTTTCCAGTGAGGGTTGGACTCCGCCAAGGCTGCCCTTTGTCACCGATTCTGTTCATAACTTTTATGGACAGAATTTCTAGGCGCAGTCAAGGCGTTGAGGGGATCTGGTTTGGTGGCTGTCGGATTAGGTCTCTGCTTTTTGCAGATGATGTGGTCCTGATGGCTTCATCTGGCCAGGATCTTCAGCTCTCACTGGATCGGTTCGCAGCCGAGTGTGAAGCGACTGGGATGAGAATCAGCACCTCCAAGTCCGAGTCCATGGTTCTCGGCCGGAAAAGGGTGGAGTGCCATCTCCGGGTTGGGGAGGAGATCTTGCCCCAAGTGGAGGAGTTCAAGTACCTCGGAGTCTTGTTCACGACTGAGGGAAGAGTGGATCGTGAGATCGACAGGCGGATCGGTGCGGCGTCTTCAGTAATGCGGACGCTGTATCGATCTGTTGTGGTGAAGAAGGAGCTGAGCCGGAAGGCAACGCTCTCAATTTACCGGTCGATCTACGTTCCCATCCTCACCTATGGTCATGAGCTTTGGGTTATGACCGAAAGGACAAGATCACGGGTACAAGCGGCCGAAATGAGTTTCCTCCGCCGGGTGGCGGGGCTCTCCCTTAGAGATAGGGTGAGAAGCTCTGTCATCCGGGGGGAGCTCAAAGTAAAGCCGCTGCTCCTCCACATCGAGAGGAGCCAGATGAGGTGGTTCGGGCATCTGGTCAGGATGCCACCCGAACGCCTCCCTAGGGAGGTGTTTAGGGCACGTCCGACCGGTTGGAGGCCGCAGGGAAGACCCAGGACACGTTGGGAAGACTATGTCTCCCGGCTGGCCTGGGAACGCCTCGGGGTCCCACAGGAAGAGCTGGACGAAGTGGCTGGGGAGAGGGAAGTCTGGGCTTCCCTGCTTAGGCTGCTGCCCCCGCGACCCGACCTCGGATAAGCGGAAGAAGATGGATGGATGGATGGATTTTTATTGCTTTTTTCGCATTATCTCAGGATTTTAAGAATATTACGGCGTGGCGCAGTGGAAGAATGGCCGTGCGCGACCCGAGGGTCCCTGGTTCAATCCCCACCTAGTACCAACCTCGTCATGTCTGTTGTGTCCTGAGCAAGACACTTCACCCTTGTTCCTGATGGGTGCTGGTTAGCGCCTTGCATGGCAGCTCCCTCCATCAGTGTGTGAATGTGTGTGTGAATGGGTAAATGTGGAAGTAGTGTCAAAGCGCTTTGAGTACCTTGAAGGTAGAAAAGCGCTATACAAGTACACCCATTTATCATGTATCATTTATCTCAGGATTTTAGGAATACTACTGTCATATTGAGAAAAAAACTACTTTTTGTGTTTGCAAGCCTTAAAAAAGCATATGTTTCAAGTAAAACTCACAAGAATGCATTATTTCAGGCAATATTAGCTCATATTTATGTGTAGTTTAGGAGTTATGTTTAATTTACTGTCATATTGAGTGTACATTGTCATGGTGAAAAAAAACAATATTTTTTATTTGCAAAAATTTCAAACACAGCTGAATCTAGTAAAATTCACATGGATTCAATATTACAGGCATTTTTACACATATTGCATGTTTGACTTAGGAAATATGATTGAATACATTGTTATTGCTTTTTTCGCATTATCTCAGGATTTTAGGAATATAACTGTCATATTGAGTAAAAAACTACTTTTTGTGTTTGCAAGATTTAAAAAAGCATATGTTTAGAGTAAAACTCCGTAGAATGCATTATTTGAAGCATCATTAGCCATTTTGCATGTGTAGTTAGGAGTTATTTTTAAATAACTGTCATATTGAGTGTGACAGTATACTTTCATAAAGAGTAAAACCTAATTTTTGTTTTTGCAAACTTTACTAAAACAACTGATTCTAGTAAAACTCACATGGATTCAATAATACAGGCATATTTACACATTGTGCATGTTTAGTTTAGAAATTATGATTGAATACATTTTTATTGCTTTTTTCGCATTATCTCAGGATTTTAAGAACATTACTGTCATATTGAGTAAAAAAATACTTTTTGTGTTTGCAAGCCTTAAGAAAGCAAATGTTTCGAGGAAAACTCCCAAGGATCCATTATTTCAAACATTATTAGCCATTTTGCATGAGTAGTTTAGGAGTTATGATTAAAAAATTGTCATATTGAGTGTGACAGTTTATATTCATAAAGAGTAAAACCTAATTTTTGTTTTTGCAAACCTTACTAAAACAACTGATTCTAGTAAAACTCACATGGATTTAATATCACAGGCATTTTTAGACATTTTGCATTGTTGGTTTAGGAATTATGTTGGAATACATTTTTATTGCTTTTTTCGCATTATCTCAGAATTTTAAGAACATTACTGTCATATTGAGTAAAAACTACTTTTTGTGTTTGCAAGCCTTACAAAAGCATATGTTTCGAGTAAAACTCACAAGAATGCATTATTTCAGGCGATATTAGCTCATTTTTAAGTGTAGTTTAGGAGTTTTGTTTAATTTACTGTCATATTGAGTCATGGTGAAAAAAACCTAATTTTTGTATTTGCAAAAATTTCAAACAACCTAATCTAGTGAAACTCACATGGATTCAATATTACAGGCATTTTTACACATTTTGCATGTTTGATTTAGGAAATATGATTGAATATATTTTCATCGCTTTTTTCGCATTATCTCAAGATTTTAGGAATATTACTGTCATATTGAGGAAAAAACTACTTTTTGTGTTTGCAAGATTTGAAAAAGCATATGTTTCGAGTAAAACTCCGTAGAATGCATTATTTGAGGCATCATTAGACATTTTGCATGTGTAGTTTAGGAGTTATGATTAAATAAATGTCATATTGAGTGTGACAGTTTACTTTCATAAAGAGTAAAACCTAATTTTTGTTTTTGCAAACCTTACTAAAACAACTGATTCTAGTTAAACTCACATGGATTCAATAATACAGGCATTTTTACACATTTTGAATGTTTAGTTTAGAAATTATGATTGAATACATTTGTATTGCTTTTTTCGCATTATCTCAGGATTTTAAGCACATTACTGTCATATTGAGTAAAAAAATACATTTTGTGTTTGCAAGCCTTAAGAAAGCAAATGTTTCGAGAAAAACTCCCAAGGATCCATTATTTCAAACATTATTAGCTATTTTGCATCAGTAGTTTAGGAGTTATGATTAAAAAACTGTCATATTGAGTGTGACAGTTTACTTTCATAAAGAGTAACACCTAATTTTTGTTTTTGCAAACCTTACTAAAACAACTGATTCTAGTTAAACTCACATGGATTCAATAATACAGGCATTTTTACACATTTTGCATGTTTGGTTTAGGAATTATAATGGAATACATTTTTTTTTGCTTTTTTCGTATTATCTCAGGATTTTAAGAACATTACTGTCATATTGAGTAAAAAAACTACTTTTTGTGTTTGCAAGATTTAAAAAAGCATATGTTTTGAGTAAAACTCCCGAGGATGCATTATTTCAGGCATCAATAGCCATTTTGCTTGTGTGGATTAGGAGTTTTTAAATAACTGTCATATTGCGTGTGGCAGTTATACTGTTATTATGAGTAAAACCTAATTTTTGTATTTTTAAACCTTATAAACCACCTGATTCTAGTAAAATTCACAAAGATACAATATTACAGGCATTTTTAGACATAATGCAGGTTTGGTTTTGGAGTTAGGTTTATAACATTTCATATTTAGTATGACAGTTATACTGTCATATTAAGTAAAAAAAAAAAAGACGTGTCTTTGCAAACCTTACAAAATATTTTTTTCCAGTAAAACTCACAAAGATACATTTCTCTTATTAGCCATTTTGCATGTGTGGTTTCGGAGTTATGTTTAAATAACTGTCAGATACAGAGACAGAGACAGTGTGCGAGGTGGAGAAGTTCCGGCTAGATATAGTTGGACTCACTTCGACGCACAGGAACCTGTTCTCTCGAGAGGGGCTAGACTCTCTTCCACTATGGCGTTGCAAGCAATGAGAGGCTGGGGTGGCAATTCTTGTTGTCCCCCCGGCTCAAAGACACGAGTATGGGGTATCGGACTGTCTGATTGTGGCGGGTCGCTCCCTGTATGATCAGTGTAGGGCAGCCTTGGTCCGCTTAGGCTGCCCTTTGTCACCGATTCTGTTGTTAACTTTTATGGACAGAATTGCAGTCATGGCGTTGAGGGGATCCGGTTTGGTGGTTGCAGGATTAGGTCTCTGCTTTTTGCAGTTGATGTGGTTCTGATGGCTTCAACTGGCCAGGATCTCCAGCTCTCATTGGATGGCCGAGTATGAAGCGACTGGGATGAGAATCAGCACCTCCAAGTCCGAGTCCATGGTTCTCGCCCGGTAAAGGGTGGGGTGCCATTTCCAGGTTGAGGAGGCGATGGCACATACTAGATGGCCCCAAGTGGAGGAGTTCAAGTACCTAGGAGTCTTGTTCACGAGTGAGGGAAGAGTGGATCATGAGATCCACAGGCGGATCGGTGCGGCGTCTTCAGTAATGAGGACGCTATATCGATCCATTGTGGTGAAGAAGGAGCTGAGCCAGAATTAAAAGCTCTAAATTTACCGGTCGATCTACATTCCCATCCTGCACCCATGGTCATGGTTATGACCGAAAAGACAAGATCCCGGGTACAAGCGGCCAAATTGAGTTTCCTCCGCCGGGTGGCGGGTCTCTCCCTTAGAGATAGGATAAGAAGCTCTGTCATCCGGGAGGAACTCAGAGTAAAGCGCTGCTCCTCCACATTGAGAGGAGCCAGATGAGGTGGTTCGGGCATCTGCTCAGGATGCCACCCGAACGCCTCCCGAGGGAGGTGTTTAGGGCAAGTCCGACCGGCAGGAGGCCACGGGGAAGACCCAGGACACATTGGGAAGATTATGTCTCCCGGCTGGCTTGGGAACGCCTCAGGATCCCCCAAGAAGAGCTGGAAGAAGTGGCTGGGGAGAGGGAAGTCTGGGCTTCTCTGTTTAGGCTGCTGCCCCCGCAACCCGACCTCGGTTAAGCGGAAGAAAATGGATGGATTTAGTAACGACAACAAAAAATTATTCTAGTAAAACTCACATGGATACAATTTTACAGGTAATGCATGTTTGGTTTTGGAATTATGTTTATATAACTTTCATATGTATTATGACAGTTATACTGTCATCTTAAATAAAACTAACTTGTGTCTTTACAAACATTACAAACTATGTTTTTCCAGTAAAACTCACAAAAATAATTTTTTCCAGGCATTATTAGACATTTTTCATGTGTGGTTTAGGAAATATGTTTAAATAACTTTCATATTGAATGTGGCAGTTATACTGTTATTATGTGTAAAACCAAATTGTTGTATTTGCAAACCTTACAAAAACAACTGATTCTAGTAAAACTCACATAGATTCAATATTACAGGCATTTTTAGACATTTCACATGTTTGAATACAGTTTTATTGCTTTTTTTCGTTAGGGCAAGTCCGATCGGCAGGAGGCCACGGGGAAGACCCAGGACACATTGGGAAGACTATGTCTCAGGCTGGCCTGGGAACGCCTCGGGATCCCCCGAGAAGAGCTGGACAAAGTGGCTGGGGAGAGGGAAGTCTGGGCTTCCTGCTTAGGCTGCTTCCCCCGCAACCCGACCTCGGATAAGCGGAAGAAAATGGATGGATTTAGTATGACAGTTATACTGTCATATTGAGTAAAAAAAAACTATTTTTCATAGATTCAATATTACAGGCATCTTTAGATGGATTGCATGTTTGGTTTTGGAGATATGTTTATACAACTTTCATATTTAGTATGACAGTTATACTGTCATATTGAGTAAAAAAAACAAACTTGTGTCTGCAAACCTTACAAAAGATTATTATTTAGTAAAACTAACAAAGATAAATTTTTCCAAGCATTATTAGCATTTGTTGTTTTGGAGTTATAATGCTTGCATTGAGAGGCGACGGGCTCGGGTGGCAATTCTTGTTGCCCCCCGGCTCAAAGCCTGCACGTTGGAGTTCAACCCAGTGGACCAGTGGGTAGCTTTCCTCCGCCTTCGGGTGGGGGGACGGGTCCTGACTGTTGTTTGGCCTTACGCGCCAAACGGCAGCTCAGAGTACCCACCCTTTTTGGATTCACTCGAGGGAGTACTGGAAAGTGCTCCACCGGGTGATTCCCTCGTTCTACTGGGGGCCTTCAACGCTCATCTTGGCAACAACAGTGAAACCTGGAGAGGCGTGATTGGGAAGAATGGCCGCCCGGATCTGAACCCGAGTGGTGTTTTGTTATTGGACTTTTGTGCTCGTCACAGATTGTCAATAACAAACACCAAGTTCAAACATAAGGGTGTCCATATGTGCACTTGGCACCAGGACACCCTAGGCCGCAGTTCCATGATCGATTTTGTAGTTGTGTCATCGGATTTGCGGTCTCATGTTTTGGACACTCGGGTGAAGAGAGGGGCGGAGCTTTCTACCGATCACCACCTGGTGGTGAGTTGGCTGCGATGGTGGGGGAGGATGCCTGACAGACCTGGCAGGCCCAAACGCATTGTGAGGGTTTGCTGGGAACGCCTCCGGAAGAACTTTGAACATGTCACGAGGGAGGCGCTGGACATTGAGTCTGAGTGGACCATGTTCCGTGCCTCTCTTGTCGAGCCGGCTGATTGGAGCTGTGGCCGCAAGGAGTTTGGTGCCTGTCGTGGCGGTAATCCTAGAACCCGCTGGTGGACACCAGCAGTGAGGGATGCCGTCAAGCTGAAGAAAGAGCCTATCGGGTCCTTTTGGCTCCTGGGACTCCAGAGGCAGCCGACAGGCCAAGCGAAGTGCGGCTTCAGCGGTCGCAGAGGCAAAAACTCGGACATGGGAGGAGTTTGGAGAAGCCATGGAAAACGACTTCCAGACGGCTTCGAAGCGATTCTGGACCACCATCCGCCGGCTCAAGGGGGTGCAGCAGTGCACTGTAACACCGTGTATGGTGAGGATGGTGCGCTGCTGACCTCTACTGCAGCTGTTATTGATCGGTGGAGGGAATACTTCGAAGACCTCCTTAATCCCACCAACATGTCTTCCTATGAGGAAGCAGTGCCTGGGGAATCTGTGGTGGGCTCTCCTATTTCTGGGGCTGAGGATGCCAAGGTAGTTAAAAAGCTCCTCAATGGCAACGCCCTGGGGGTGGATGAGATCCGTCCGGAGTTCCTTAAGGCTCTGGATGCTATGGGGCTGTCTTGGTTGACAAGACTCTGCAACATCGCGTGGACATCGGGGGCGGTACTTCTGGATTGGGAGACCGGGGTGGTGGTTCCTCTCTTTAAGAAGGGGAACCAGAGGGTGTGTTTCAACTATCGTGAGATCACACTCCTAGTCTTCCCGGTCTATTCATGTGTACTGGAGAAGAGGCTACGCCGGATAGTCGAACCTCGGATTTAGGAGGAACAGTGTGGTTTACGTCCTGGTCGTGGAACTGCGGACCAGCTTTATACTCTCGGCAGGGTCCTTGAGGGTGCATGGGAGTTTGCCCAACCAGTCTACATGTGCTTTATGGACTTGGAAAAGGCATTCGACCATTTACCCCTGGAAGTCCTGTGGGGAGTGCTTAGAGAGTATGGGGTAACGGACTGTCTTATTGTGGCGGTTCGCTCCCTTTGCAAGAGTCAGAGCTTGGTCCGCATTGCCGGCAGTAAGTCGGACCCGTTTCCAGTGAGGGTTGGACTCCGCCAAGGCTGCCCTTTGTCACCGATTCTGTTCATAACCTTTATGGACAGAATTTCTAGGCGCAGTCAGGGCTTTGAGGGGATCCGGTTAGGTGTCTGCAGGATTAAGTCTCTGCTATTTGCAGATGATGTGGTCCTGATGGCTTCATCTGGCCAAGATCTTCAGCCCTCACTGGATCGGTTCGCAGACGAGTGTGAAGTGACTGGGATGTGAATCAGCACCTCCAAGTCCGAGTCCATGGTTCTCGCCCGGAAAAGGGTGGAGGGCCATCTCCGGGTTGGGGAGGAGATCTTGCCCCAAGTGGAGGAGTTCAAGGACCTCAGAGTCTTGTTCACGAGTGAGGGAAGAGTGGATCGTGAGATCGACAGGCGGAACGGTGCGGCGTCTTCAGTAATGCGGACGCTGTATTTATCCGTTGTGGTGAAGAAGGAGCTGAGCCGGAAGGCAAAGCTCTCGATTTACCGGTCGATCTACGTTCCCATCCTCACCTATGGTCATGAGCTTTGTGTCATGGCCGAAAGGACAAAATCACGGGTACAAGCGGCCGAAATGAGTTTCCTCCGCCGGGTGGCGGGGCTCTCCCTTAGAGATAGGGTGAGAAGCTCTGTCATCCGGGAGGAGCTCAAAGTAAAGCCATTGCTCCTCCATTTCGAGAGGAGCCAGATGAGGTGGTTCGGGCATCTGGTCAGGATGCCACCCGAACGCCTCCCTAGGGAGGTGTTTCGGGCACGTCCGACCGGTAGGAGGCCCAGGAAGACCCAGGAAACGGGAAGCTTATCTCTCCCGGCTGGCCTGGGAACGCCCCAGGATCCCCCGGGAGGAGCTGGACGAAGTGGCTGGGGAGAGGAAAGTCTGGGCTTCCCTGCTTAGGCTGCAGCCCCCGCAACCCGACCTCGGATAAGCGGAAGAAAATGGATGGCTGGATGGATGGAGTTATGTTTAAATAACTGTCATAAAGAGTAAAACCTCATTTTTGTATTTGTAAACCTTACCAAAACAACTGATTTTAGTAAAACTCACACAGATTCAATATTACAGGCATTTTTAGACATTTTGCTTATTTGGTGTAGGAATTATGATAGAATACATTGTTTTTGCTTATTTCGCATTATCTCAGGATTTTAAGAACTTTACTGTCATATACAGGAAACCAAATACTTTTTGTGTTTGCAAGCCTTAAAAAAGCATATGTTTCGAGTAAAACTCACAATAATGCCTTATTTCAGGCATTATTAGCCATTTTTTATGTGTAGTTTAGGCATACTTGCCAATACTCCTGGATTTTCCAGGAGACTCCCGAAATTCAGCGCCTCTCACGAAAACCTCCCGGGACAAATTTTCTCCCGAAAATCTCCCGAAATTCAGGCTTATCTGAGTGAGGACAGCCTGTATTCACGTCTGCTTTCCCACGATATAAACAGCATGCCTGCCCAATCACGTTATAACTGTAGAATGATCGAGGGCGAGTTCTTGGTTTCTTATGTGGGTTTATTGTTAGGTAGTTTCATTAACGTCCTCCCAGCGCGGTAACAACACAAAACAACAGCAGTCACGTTTTCGTCTACCGTAAAGCAGTTTGTCTGCCGTAAACAGCAATGTTGTGACACTCTTTAAACAGGGCAATACTGCCATCTACTGTACATGCATGTGTGACAATAACATCCAGGGCTTTTAGAGAGTGCAGTGCACAACTGCGCACACAACAAGGAGACAAAGCAGAAGAAAGCGGAAGATACAGCCATGGCGACGCCGACGACGAGTAAGATGAAGAAACAGGCATTTTTATACATAATGCAGGTTTGGTTTTAGGGTTATGTTTATACAACTTTCATATTTAGAATGACAGTTATACAATCATATTGAGTAAAACAAACTAACTTGTGTCTTTACAAACATCACAATTTTTTTTTTTTTTTCAGGAAAACTCACAAAGATACATTTCTCCAGGGATTATTAGCCATTTTTTATGTGCGGTTTAGGAGTTACATTATGTTTAAATAACTGTCAGATTGAATGTGACAGTATACTGTCATAGTGAGTAAAACCTACTTTTTGTATTTGTAAACCATACCAAATTACCTGATTCTGGTAAAACTCACATAGATACAATATTACAGGCATTTTTAGACATAATGCATGTTTGGTTTTGGAGTTATGTTTGTATTACTTTTACATTTGGTATGATACTGTCATATTGAGTAAAAAAAAACTAATTTGTGTCTTTATAAACATTACGAATTCTTTTTTTCCAGTAAAACTCACATAGATACATTTCTCCAGATATTTTTAGCCATTTTACATGTGTGGTTTAGTAGCTATGTTTAAATAACAGTCAGATTGAATGTGACAGTATACTGTCAAAGTGAGTAAAGCCAATATTTTGTATTTGCAAACCTTTCAAAAACAACTGTTTCTAGTAAAACTCACATGAATACAATATTACAGGCATTTTTAGACATAATGCATGTTTGGTTTTGGAGTTATGTTTATATAACTTTCAAATTTAGTATGACGGTTATACTGTCATATTGAGTAAAAAAAAGTAACTTGTGTCTTTACAAACCTTACAAAATATTTTTTTTCCCAGTAAAACTCACAAAGATACATTTCTCCAGGCATTATTAGCCATTTTGCATGTGTGGTTTAGGAGTTATGTTTAAATAACTGTCATATCAAATGTTGCAGTTATACTGTCATTATGAGTATGACCCAAGTTTTGTATTTGTAAACCTTACCAAAATATCTGATTCTGGTAAAACTCACATAGATTCAATACTACAGGCTTTTTTAGACGGATTGCAAGTTTGGTTTTGGAGTTATGTTCATTTAACTTTCATATTTATTATGACAGTTATAAAACTTGTGTCTTTACAAACCTTACAAAATATTTTTTTTCCAGCAAAACTCACAAAGATTCATTTCTCCAGGCATTACTAGCCATTTAGCATGTTTGGATTAGGAGAGATAACTGTCAGATTGAATGTGACAGTTATTTTTAAAACTGTCCTAGTGAGTAAAACCAATATTTTGTATTTGCAAAAGTTACAAAAACATATGATTCTAGTAAAACTTACATGGACACAATATTACAGGCATTTTTAGACATAATGCATGTTTGGTTTTGGAGTTATGTTTGTATAACTTTTACATTTAATATGACAGTTATACCATCATATTGAGTAAAAAAAACTAACTTGTGTCTTTACAAACCTTACAAAGCATTGTTTTCCAGTAAAACTCACACATATACATTTGTCCAGGCATTATTAGCCCTTGAGCATGTTTGGTTTAGGAGTTATGTTTAAATAAATGTCATTTTGAATGTGGCAGTTATATTGTCATTATGAGTAAAACTTAATTTTTGTATTTGTAAACCTTACCAAAATACATAATTCAGGTAAAACTCATGTATAAAAAATATTACAGGCATTTTTAGACATAATGCATGTTTTAGTTTGGAATTATGTTTATATAACTTTCATATTTAGTAAGAGAGCTTACTGTCATATTGAGTAAAAAAAAAAGTAACTTGTGTCTTTACAAACCTTACAAAATATTTTTTTTTCCAGTAAAACTCACAAAGATACATTTTTCCAGGGATTATTAGCCAATATGTGTGGTTTAGGAGTCATATTTAAGTAACTGTCATATTGAGTGTGGCAGTTATACTGTCATTATGAGTAAAACCTAATTTTTGTATTTGTAAACCTTAACAAAATACCTGATTCTAGTAAAACTCACATAGATTCAATATTACAGGCATTTGTGGACGGATTGAATGTTTGGTTTTGAAGATTTGTTTATAAACTTTCAAATTTAGTAAGACAGTTATACCATTATATTGAGTAAAAAAAACTAACTTGTGTCTTTACAAACCTTACAAAATATTTTTGTCCAGTAAAACTCACAAAAATACATGTCTTCAGGCATTATTAGCCATTTTGCATCTGTGGTTTCGAATTTATGTTTAAATAACATTAGGATTGAATGTGACAGTATACTGTCATTGTGAGTAAAACCAAAATTAACTTAAACTTAAAAAAAAAACTGATTCTACTAAAACTCACATTGACACAATATTATAAGCATTTTTAGACATAATGCATGTTTGGTTTTGGAGATATGTTTATATAACTTTTACATTTAGTATGACAGTTATCATACGGAGTAGAAAAAACTAACTTGTGTCTTTACAAACATTACATTTTTTTTTTCCAGTAAAATTCACAAAGGCACATTTCTGTATATTGTCATAGTGAGTAAAACCAGTATTTTGTATTTGCAAAACTTACAAAAACAACTGATTCTGGTAAAATTCAATATTACAGGCAATTTTAGACAGATTGCAAGTTTGGTCTTGGAGTTATGTTTTTATAATTTTCATATTTAGTATGACAGTTATACTGTCATATTGAGTAAAAAAAAACTAACTTGTGTTTTTACAAACCTTACAAAATATTTTTTTCCAGAAAAATACACAGAGATATATTTCTCGAGGCATTATTAGTCATTTTGAATTTGTGTATTAGGAGTTATGTTTCAATAACTGTCAGATTGAATGTGACAGTATACTGTCATAGTGAGTAAAACCAATATTTTGTATTTGCAAAACTTACAAAAACAACTGATTCTAGTAATACTCACATAGATACATCATTGCAGGTATTTTTAGACATAGTGCATGTTTGGTTTTGGAGTTATGTTTATATAACTTTGACATTTAGTATGAAAGTTATACTTTCTTTTTGAGTTAAAAAAACTAACTTGTGTCTTTACAAACCTTACAAAATGTTTTTTTTCCAGTAAATATACCATTCTCCAGGCATTATTAGCCATTTAGCATGTTTGGTATAGGAGTTATGTTTAAAAAAACTGTCATTTGGAATGTGGCAGTTATACTGTCATTATGAGTAAAACCTAATTTTTGTATTTGTAAACCTTACCAAAATACCTGTTTCTAGTAAAACTCACACAGATTCAAAATTCAAGCATTTTTAGACACAAGGCATGTTTGGTTTTGGAGTTATGTGTATAAAAACCTTCATATTTAGTATGACAGTTATCCAATCATATTGAGTAAAAAAAATTAAGTGTGTCTTTACAAACCTTACAAAATATTTGTTTCCAGTAAAACTCACAAAGATACATTTCCCCAGGCATTATTAGCCATTTAGCATGTTTGGTTTAGGAGTTATGTTTAATTAACTGTCATTTGGAATGTGGCAGTGATACTGTCATTATGAGTAAAACCTAATTTTTGTATTTGTAAACCTTACCAAAATAGTAAAATTCTAGTAAAACTCACACAAATTCAAAAATACAGGCATTTTTAGACGGGTTGCATGTTTGGTTTTGGAGTTATGTTTATATAACTTTCATATTTAGTATGACAATTATACCATCATATTAAATAAAAATAAAAAACTTGTGTCTTTATAAACCATACAAATTATTTCTTTCCAGTAAAACTCACAAAAATACATTCCTCCAGTTATTATTAACCAATTTGCATGTGATTTAGGAGTCATGTTTAAATAACTGTCATTTTGAATGTGGCAGTTATATTGTCAATATGAGTAAAACCTTAATTTTTGTATTTGTAAACCTTACCAAAATAACAGATTGACAATACTCACGGATATAAAATATTACAGGCATTTTTAGACATAATGCATGTTTAATTTTGGAGTTATGTGTAAATAACTTTCGTATTTAGTATGACAGCTATACTGTCATATTAAATAAATAAAAAACATTTTGTGTCTTTGCAAACCTTACAAAAGATACTTTTTCTAGTAAAAACTAACAAGGATACATGTCTCCAGGCATTATTAGACATATTACATGTTTGGTGTAGGAATTATGTTAAAAAACATTTTTTTTTGCTTTTTTCGCATTATCTCAGGATTTTAAGAATATTACTGTCATATTGAGTAAAAAACTACTTTTTGTGTTCGCAAGCCTTAAAATACCATATGATTCGAGTAACACTCACAAGGATGCATTGTTTTAGGCTTTATTAGCCTTTTTTGCATGTATGGTTAGAAAGTTATGTTTAAATAACTGTCAAATTGAATGTAGCAGTTTTACTGTCATTATGAGAAAAACTTTATTTTTGTATTTTGAAAACCTTACCAAATTACCTGATTGTGGTAAAACTCACATAGATACAATATTACAGGCATTTTTAGACTTAATGCATCTTTACTTTTGGAGTTATGTTCATATAACTTTCATATTTGGTATGACAGTTATACTCTCATATTGAATTAAAAAAACTAACTTGCGTCTTTGCAAAACTTACAAAAGATTATTTTTCTAGTAACACTAACAAAGATACATGTCTTCAGGCATTATTAGACATTTTGCATGTTTGGTGTAGGAATTATGTTGAAAAACATTGTTATTGCTTTTTTGGCATTATATCGGTATTTCAAGAACATTACTGTCATTTTGAGGAAAAAACTACTTTTTGTTTTGGCAAGCCTTAAAATAGCATATGTTTCGAGTAAAACTCACAAAGATGCATTGTTTTAGGCTTTATTGGCCTATTTGCATGTGTTATTATGAAGATATGTTTAAATAACTGTCAAATTGAATTTAGCAGATATACTGTCATTATGACAAAAACCCAATTTTTGTATTTGTAAACCTTTCCAAATTACCTGATTCTGGTTAAACTCACATAGATACAATATTACAGGCATTTATAGACATAATGCATCTTTACTTTTGGAGTTATGTTTATATAACCTTCATATTTGGTATGACAGTTATACTGTCATATTGAATTAAAAAAATTAACTTGCGTCTTTGCAAAACTTACAAAAGATTATTTTTCTAGTTAAACTAACAAGGATACATGTCTCCAGGCATTATTAGACATTTTGCATGTTTGGTGTAGGAATTATGTTAAAAAACATTTTTATTGCTTTTTTCGCATTATCTCAGTATTTTAAGAATATTAC